>NC_091472.1:123564724-124169307 GCF_036971445.1 Narcine bancroftii
TAGAATCTTTGAGTTAAAACATCGACCAGCAAACCTCAGACTTTCCTCAGACAGAAGAGACACAGCTTTCCTGTTGAGTTTAACATGAGGTACATCTTCAGCATGCCATTTGGCTTTCTTCTTTTCTTCAACATTCTGCTTCTCATAGTAAGAACTTTTAGAACCAGATTTTGAGGATTTATTTGATCTTCTCAATTTTAATAAACAAGTCTCTTTAACGTTCCCTGCAACAGGTTTGCTCCTCCTTTTCTTTCTTTTCTGCAGTTGATCATAGAGAAGGTAAGATTCAAATGACATTAGTTCTTGAAACTCATCAACAGCCACAGGATTTGTAGAATCCTTCTGTAAAGAAATCGACTGTTTCCGCTTATGGCTCCTACGAATCTCTTTAACTAGAACTGCAGCCTTTTCAACCACTCTGGCTTCTATTGCCCTTTCCTGCAATTCCAGATCCAATTTTGCAACTTCCAATTCAGTCTCAGTTTCTGAATTCTCAGTTTATTTTGAAGCCTTTTATTAGATTCTCTCTCTGTATTCAATTCTTTCGATAGAAAAGTAATTCTTTCATTATCTTCTGAGAAGGCATCAACTTGACCTAGAATGAAAAGGTCATGTGATGCATTGGTACTTCAGTTGTAGTAAACTCGAAGTGTCTGAATTTCTTCACCTTGTTTGTTACATTGCTGAAATGCAACTTCTCTTTCCTTCTGTATCGTTACATTCTTGATTGTTTTCTGTAGTGTGTACTATTAACCAATGACTTGTTCTCTTTCAAAAGATGAATCTCCTCCTCCAACCTTTTACACCTTGATAATGCTGAATCCTTTTTCTCAATAACTGTATTAATTATTCTTTTCTTCCACACTCTGGTTTTGCAAATTCTATCTACAATTAAACCTTTCAGGTTACTGTTTTCATGATTATCCAATATTTCCAAGTCCCTTTTCAACATTTTGTTCTCCAAAAACAATTGCACCAGTTTTGCAGCCATTTGTTTTAGCCCTGCCTCAGATTCAAGTACACAGGGACAATCACCAACAGTATTTGCAGCATCTTCTAATATTTCATATTCATTTTCAATGTTGATGAAATAATTCCTTCAACATTGGTTTAGATGCCTTTGATTTATTTTCACATTGGTGTCTTTTCTTAAGAAGTGAATTTCTTATTTACACTCTTTTGCTGTTCCCACATCTCATCAAGTTTCACAAACAAAATCCTGTTGACAGTTATTACTGATTGCTTCTGAGCATTCACATTTTTCCCTCCTAGTGGTCCATTAATGGTCCATCCAAGCATGATTCTGACAGCGTAAGGTCCATTTCCACACTCTGTATTACTTCTAGCGGTTCCAAAGCCTTTGGTAAATCTGAGCCAGTCAGCATCTCTATCTCAGAACCAATTCTACGTAGGTAAACGTTTCTCATATGTGGCCATTGTCTGATATAATTTTGATGTTAATGTTTCCCTTGTACACAGGCATAGTCCTCTTGGTGGATATGCTTGGAAGATCACAAAAATCACTGCTATTCCACCCTGAATCTGTAAGCCCAAAACTACATCAGTTTCAATGATGTTCTTATGACCTATAGTCTTCAATAGAATTTTTGACCTTCTTCTATGTAGATTAAGCTTATTCATTAACTCCATTATACAGAATGATGCAGTACTACCTGGGTCAAGAAACACATAACTATGCATTATGGTACTCCCTTTCTTGGCCTTGACACATACAGACACTATTAAGAGTTTGAAGTTATCTTCACTGGCCCCAATAAGATCAATTTTCTGAACAGAGGCTACAGCACTATTTTCTCCACTTGCTCTTTGTTCAGCTTTATCCTTTCCTTAATGGATATGCCACATCCTAGGATGCTTCTGATGGCATATAATCATAGCTGAGTTACTTCTTATAGTTTTGCTGAGCTGTCCTTTGCACAGACAGCTAAAACATATTCCATTTTCTTTTAGAAAAGCTATTTTCTTACCATGCGACTTCTTTTCTAACTGTGCACACTTTTACAAAGTATGCCTTACAGAACAATCTGTTTTTCTCAGCAGGCCAGCCCTCCTCTTCTTTATCTGTAATTGATACAGCAGGAACAAAGCTGCTTTCCTTTATTTTTTGATGAGGCTGTGACTTGGACTTCTTTACATCTTTGCCCACTGTTGGAGTATCCCTGATATTTCCAAATACTGGTACAGATGTGATGTGCATATGCCATTCAAGGAACTCCACAATATCCTCAAAGGTAGCTTCCTTTCTATATTATGTCTGAAGTTTACAAATTCTTGTTCTCCACAAATCCTTCAGCCTAAAAGGCAATTTACTTGTGATGCTAGAAGGTATGTTAAGCTCACATAAGTGATCGATATCTTCCATGGCATTACTACATCCTCTTAAAAAGAGGGGGCATGCTTGTAAAGCCTTTGTATTGATGACCATGAAAGAACTTTCTCCATATAAGCCATTGCAATTGTATGCTCATTGCCAGAATGATCTTGTAGTAATGCCTTTGCCTTAGTGAATGCTCTTTCTGGATCCATATGCAGGCAACTCCTCACAAGTTCCTTTGGCTGTCCTCCAATGTGCTGTTCCAGGTCATAAAGACGATCTCTGGCATTTTTATTCTTACTTTCGATATTATGCTCAAAGGATTTAATGAATACTTGGTACTGAAGTGGATCTCTGTTAAAAACTTGAATCTTCTTACTGGTGTTCGAGCCCCGGCATCAGCATGCTCAGGGAGGATTTGTCCATGTATATCCATGCCTTGTGACCATGGTATAAAAGGTCCTGCCATAGCATCAAGTGCTCTCATTTCGTGTGATGACTTCTTACCATCAGACCCCTTAGATAGGTTGCTTCGAACAACAGATCCTTTTAAACTTGTCAGTACCTTCACTTCTGCCTTCTTATCAACAAGTTTTGATTTCAGATCCCTTTTTCTCCTTAGCTCCAAATACTGCTTCATTCCTTCTTCCTCATCAAGCACATTTTGCTGTGTTTGAAGAGAACCCAACTTAGCATGAGCCTTTATATATTGAGATTAAGCACATGAAGTACGGGAAGCCCTGGAGCTCTCTTTGGAACTTCTTTTGCTTCTCCTGCTTCCAGCATTGGACACACTATCTTCTGGATTTAGTTCTAGTACATCAGTTGTTGCCCAGAAATCTGACTCCTTTACAAATTTACAATCCTCTTCCCTTTTCTCCTCTTCACTCACATTTTGTGACACATTTTTAGCCATTTCCATACTGCTGATCGTTGAATCAGCTGACATCATCTGCAGTGCTTTCACGGAGTCTTTACTCTCATCAACTGAAACTGCCTCCTCTTCTTCTTTAATTGTCAGCTTTTGTCACCTGTTGTATCTTGCTCCTGTTGGCACAGTTTTTTCATAAGATCTGCCTTCTTCCAGGTTTCGATACATTGTAACTTAGTGCAGACTCCTAAAGCAGCACTGACTAATTCGCCTGTATTTATCTTGTTTCCAGACCAGAAACACAAGCAAACTGCAATGTTATCAGCAAGCAAAACTCCACCACAGGATCTGTCATTTATATCACTAATTTGCAAGAAATGGTTTAATCAATGTATTAACAAAATCTTTTTCTCACAGATTAGGTTTCGAATTCCTTTCCTGGCCACTACTCAAACTGAAAAGCAACTCCGCATTTCTAAGATAGCCGCCACATTGCTTTCAATTCAATTCAATTTCCCCTTACAGCAGTCCAAATGTTCCAATAAAAATTTCTGTCAACTAATTGTAGTGACCTAGATCAATAAAATAGTGCTTGAGGCTAAGTGAGGCATTTGACTGTGACACATTGCTTGAATGAATCAGTAACGAAGCCTAAATGAATTTTCTTAAACAGTCTTTATTAAAAAACACAGTGTCATTCAATGTCAATAGCAAAAAAGCTACTGTAGAAGAAAGTAACGTTCTAGCAAAATACCGATTAATCATTACATGTAACGCGTAACGTTCTAACTTCCATATAACATGTGTAACGTTCCGTGTAATGGTCAACAGAAATTATTGACGCCTAACTCACCCTCCTCAGATAGCCCCAATTCATGACACAGGCTAATGAACCTATTTTTCAACGCATCCAAACCCCCGCGCAAGCTCATAGCAGAACGTGCTGGCCCTGGCTCCAACCGCCCGAGCCAAGAGTGCTTGCATCAACCCAGTCCATGGCACCTTCATACTGGCAGACACACCGGCCCTAGCTGAAGCCACTGCCACTGCGGCCGAGCCAACTGAGCATGCATGGAAACAGGAAGAGGGACGCAGACCCCAGGACACCGCCAAAGCCCACAGATAAGGAATGAGACTTTGGCTCTTTCAAACAGATGAAATTAAAAGCAAGTAAATGTAATTTTGGATCGCTGCAAAATCCACTGATCTGTTATCAAATTATGTCCAAGATTATTGATAATAAAGTGTGAAAGTGTAGAGCTTACCTTAGCTGGAGCTGTAAAGATATGCCACGCCAGTGAATTAGCTCTGCAGCACACAAAAAAGTTCAGCGAGAGTGCAAAAGCCAGTGAAAATGAAGGCTTAGCCATAGCTACAGTGTGTGTTCACACAGACAAACAAAATACGAGATATAGGAAACAACAAAAAGATGGAGAGAAATTCAATTGTAAATGATGTGGCACTCAACTGGCACCAAAACAATCTCCAGCCTATGGGAAAGTCTACAATAAGTCCAAAGGGCAGAATCACTATGCAAAGCAGTGTTTTTCCAAAGAGAGACAAAACAGAAGTGAAACTATACAAACAAAAGAAGAAACAGCTTTCAGTGACACATTTTTCATGGGCATGGTAGTCCAGAAAGATTCTAAACTAACAGACACTGAACAGCCAAGTGAGAACAGAGTCGAGCAGGATAAGTAGATTGCATCATTGCATACAAATGGAGCAAATATTTCTTTCAAGCTGGGCACAGAGACAAAGGTTAATTTGATCTGTGTGCACAACATCAGGGCAATGAAGATAAAGCCATACATCCATGCAAATCTTGTACAGCTCAAAGCCTACAATGGACAGAGCATCGACACGAAAGGTACATGTAAACTCAAGGTGAAAGTTAAAGATAAAGAGCACCACCCCAGGTTCACAGTAGTCCCAGATGCACATGAATCACCGCTTTGTGTCAAAGCATGTGGAAACTTAAACCTAGTCAAGAGGGTGTATCATATTAACAGTAACAATGCATGGAACAGCATACAGGATATAATGGATCAATTTCCAGACATCTTCAAGGGGTTTGAAATTCTACCATTCACCTATAAGATAGAATTAAAGTAGTGCCTGCCCTAAGGTGATTCCAGCACCACTAAAAGAAAAGGTCAAGCAGGAACTCAACCGAATGATGCCACTAGAGGTCATAAAGAATGTGGAGGAGCCCACAGAATCAGTGAATTCAATGGTGTGGGACAAAATGAAGAATGGTGCATGGACTCAAAAGACCTGAATGTCTACATAAAGTGGGAACATTATTTGATTCCAACCAGGTATGAAATTATAAGTGAGATGGCCGGTGCAAAGTTTTTCTCTAAATTGGATGAATCACCAGGGCTTCTGGCAAATAAAACTTTATGAAGATAGCACAAAATACTCTACATTTAATACACTGTTTGGCTGATACTCCTGTCTGAGAATGCCTTTTGGAATTTCCTCAGCTCCGAAGTGTTTCACAGGACAATGGAGCACATCATAGAGATATAAATGGGGTATGTGCGTAAATGTATAACATGACCCTATGGGGAGCCACACAAAACAACACAACGAGAGGCTCATCAAACTGCTACAAAAACATCCAGAAGTGTGGATTAAAGTTAAACAGAGAGAAATGTCATTTGGTGTGAAGGAAATCACCTTTCTGGGAGATAAATTGTCAGAGGCAGGTATGGAGAAAGTCAAAAGTAAGGCGAAAGCAATTTTAGAGATGCCCAGACCCACTGACAAAAGGCATATTGAAATGATCAATTTCATTGGTAAATTCACACCAAGCCTATTTTCCAAAACAATGTACCTAAGTAAGATGTTACAGGACAAACATGAATTCAAGAAAACAGACAACGACGAGGAAGAATAGGAATGACTAAAGACCATTCTAACTACAGAACCAGTGGTTTTGATGTTCTTTGACCCATCCAGAAGGACAAAAATATCTACGGACACTTCAAAAGATGAAATAGGTGCCGAACTACTTCAGGCTGTGGGAGAAGATTGGAGGCCAGTTGCATACGCATCAAGAACGATGACAGCCTCTGAATGTCAATTTGCACAGATCTAGGTCTGGCCTATGGACTCGAGAAATTCCACAGTTATGTATATGGTCTACCAACATTCATAGCAGAGACAGACCATAAGCCATTAATAGTGATAATTAAGAAAAATCTCAGTGAAATGTCACCAAGAATGCAAGGACTGATTACGAAGCTACAACATTATGACTTTGAATTGGTGTACACACCAGGGATACGTATCGTGTTAGCTAATGCATTATCCAGGGCAATGACGCAGAGTGAAGCACACAATGAGAGTTCCATAGAGACAGGTGTTAATCTCCATGTGAAACTAACCACTGAATCACTTCCTATATCTGACCTGAAATCTAAGCAGGTCATATCTAAAACAGAAAAGGATTCAGTTCTACAGAAGGCCATCAAGAGTCTGAATGAAGGATGACCTATAGGTAAATGTCAGCCACATTACAAGATCAGAGTTGAGCTGAGTGTTGTCAATGGGCTTCTACTCACAGAGCAGAATTGTCATTCCTCAATCACTGTGACAAGAGATACTGGAAAGGGTGCATGAGGGGCATTTTGGAATGGAAAAATGCAAGAGAAGGACCAGACTGCTGTTTAATGGCCAGGGATAAACACTGACATTGACAGGATGGTTTCCAGCTGTGAAATCTGTTTGAAACAGCACACAAACCAGGCAAAGGAACCCATGATAATAACTGACTTCTCAGCAGAATCATGGCAGAAGGATGGGGTTGATCTGTTCTACATGGATGGAAATAATTACTTGCTGGTTATTGATTATCTATCGAACTCTCCGGAGGTTGCGCTGCTTCCTAACACGTTTGCTGCTTGTGTGATCAAATATATGAAATCAATCTTTGCAAGACACGGAATTTCTCAAATTGTCGACAGTGACAGTGGACCATGTTACAGTTATAGAGAATTCCAGAACTTTGCAGAAAAGTATGATTTTCAACATGTAACTTCAAGTCCTTTGCATCTATAATCAAACGGTAAAGCAGAGAAAGGAGTTCACATAGTTAAACAGTTGCTCAAGAAAGCACTAGACAGTGGCTCAGATCTGTATCTAGTTCTATTGAGTTACAGAGCTTTGTCACTTGAACATGACATGTCACCCACTGAACTTCTGAGAGGACATAAACTACACACCACGCTTCCCTTACTGTAGACCCAAACAAGAACAGAGATGTCAAAGACATCAAACAGAAATAAAAGTGTCTGCAAAGGTGACAAAAAGTAAACTTAGGGCCACTGGCATAACATGACACAGTGAGACTCAGAGATTCCAACACCTGGGACAAAAAGGCTACTGTTCTGGAGGAATTAAATCCAGGATCCTACACCGTCAGAACAGGGGAAAGTCAAATTCTGAGAAAGAATCAAAAGAGCCTGCTGAAAACATGAGACGCTGCAGGAACAAACAAATGCAGAAGATCCAGCCTGCACAGCAACAGAGGAAACACCACCAGGGCTAGACAGTGGTGGACCACCAGAGCCAATACAAGCCCCAAAGAGTCTATGTTAACCATGCCACCCTCGATGTTAACCATGCCGTCCTCTTTAAATCTTTACCCTCTCGCCTGAAATTTGTACCTTCTATTATTCGATTCTCTTACCCTAGGTAAAAGACTATGAAAATTATGGTTTTTTTCCCCTGCTTGGCTACGCCTGACATATTGTACACTGAGTTCTCTTGTCACCAAGCAGGTAATCCAAGGCTCACTTTTCTAATAGAAATTAGAAATTTTGGGATGACGACTTAGTGATTTCTTCACAACTGCATCAGGGGCCACAGACTTACCTCTTTGACTTGAAGGTTTTCATTGGCCAAATTAATGGTGAGCATCGGGCGGATACATGCCATCAGCTGCCACCACCGCCACTGGTGAACTCTCCAGTATTTCCTGATGTTCTTTTGGATACAGTGAAGAGCTAATTGCTGGATCTGGGCAGGCCATTAAAAAAAAAAAATCACACAATAATCACATAACAATTCATCAAATGTCGCCAGGATTAAGTGACTCGCATTAAAGAGAACAGTTTGATAGGTGGGTCTTTATTCTGTGAAGTAGAGGAGACTGAGGGCTGACCTTGTCGATGTTTATAAAATCACAAAGGAGATGGACAAAGTGAATGCTCACAGCTTTATTTCAGAGAATTCTAGAACTAAGTTTGCACAACAATGCTGGAGAAACTTAGCAAGTCACGCAATGTTGCAAAGATAAAGATACATTACCAACATTAAGGGCCTAAGCCCTTCATCAAGGCATGAACATAAAGCAGGCATGTGCCTGAATAAAATGGTGGGGGAGGGCCAGGGGTGGAAAATAATGTCGCAGGTAAGAGGTCATAAGTGTATATGGGTGAGAAGGCACAAGGGAAAAAATGCGGAGATGTGAAGGAGGGAGGAGATAGCTCTCCAAATGGAGAGGGAAAGGGGTGGAGAGCTGGATGAATGAAGAGAGATGGATGGGGAAGAGAAGGAGAGAGGGGAGTGGCCTAAATGGAAACTGGAGAAGTGGATGTTAATGCCAGCCAGTTAGAGAGTGTCCAGACAGAATACTGGGTGTTGCTCCTCCAATTGTACTTTTTCACGCATAGAGTGGTCCATAGCTTGAATGAACTGCCAGAGGAAGCTTTATAAAAGTGGGTACCTCGTCAAAACACTTTATAGAAGCACAATTGAGATTGTCCTGTCTGGTTGGATTATTGTGAAAGAGGTACAGGAGCATTAAAATCAGGACTGCCAGGCTGGGAAATAGCTTCTTCCTGCAGGCTGTGAGATAGATGAATGGTATCGTGTAACTGAGGAAATTATCTCAATATATTTACATATATGTTTATTTTAAAGTCTATTTTTGTGTATAAATGTGATTACTATGTGCTGTGTATTGTATGTGTATGTGTATGCACCGTGGTCTGGAGAAATGCTGTTTTATTTGGTTGTATATATATTGGCAGATGACAATAACATTGAACAATTTCAATATTCAAATGTCATTGAGGTAGAAATATAGATAGCAAATGCTGAGGAGAACATAGATCAAATCAGGCAAATGGGACTGACCCATTTAATCATTTCCAATGCCTTTAACTTGAATTGAATATTTTAAAGTATGACTGACCCTGAATCAGGAGACCTTACCTTCATTTTCTTGAACTGCTGTCGGCAAAGGAATCCATGGCACAGAGCCTGCAGTGGGATCAGGTTCTGGGAGATGTGCCTCTGCCTCAGTTTTTCCAGTTGGGGAATGACTCCAGCCTTGAAGAAGATCTGGTGGGAAACCAGCCCACTCGTCAAACTCTCAGTTATTGCTTCATACCAGTCCTATCACCTGCTGAATCTCTTGCTCCTGAGATCCTACCACAAATTTCTGAGGTGCTATCATTTTGGGCACGTGATGCGGGAGTAAGGATTAAAGAGTTTTGTGAAGTGGAAGGAATTTTGAGTGGAGATGACAAAAACTGTATGGGCTGCATGTATGGAAAATCCTTGCGATACACTGCTCACCAGTTATATTTGGCATTCCAGTGATAAATTTTAGCCCATGTTTCTAAGCACATTGCTGTTTTATTTGAAATGATCAGATGAATGAAAGCAAATTTCCAGATGTTTTACATATCTCTCAGTTTTTATTTCCCCAACTCAATTCAGCACCCACTCTCCCTGACTGGGATACTGACAACTTGTCCACCCCCACCACATGTCCTTGTAGAGGTAGAGAGGTTCTTATCATATTCAAGACAGACATTGGCAGATATTCAAACTACTAGCAACAAGAAAGATGTGGCATTGTGGCCAAGATGGCATCAACCATTGGCTTATTAAATGGAGCAGCTAGCTCAAGGTGGATTGGTCTTCTCCTGCACATGTTCTTGGGTTCAATTCAAGAGCCACTACCTTTTTCCATACTCCTCCCTCCAATTCTGCTCCTAACAACATTTTCCCTTTTTATTTTTGAAAGTTTTATTTATTGATCATAATAAATCATAATACCCCAAATAACCTCCCACCTCCCCAACCCTAACCGACCCACCCCTCCAATGCCCCCTCTAAACTACCCTAAAAGAAAGAAAGAAAAAGATAGAGTAAAAGAGGAGATCAACCTACATAACAATTTTCAATTATTAAAAAAAACAATAGAGAAAAAAAATTCCCCCCCCAAAAAAACTACCAAAAGGTAGTAATCCCTAAACAAAAATTGGGTGTGGTCACCCACCAGTGGCTGATGACTAGTAAAGAACTTAGAGCAAATCTCTCCCTCCCCAGCCCAACAATTAATAACATCAAAATATCATAATAACAAAAAAATAAAGTAAAAAAAAGAAAATTCTTCTTTTCATCCAAGAGATTCCAATCTCGAAGATCCCATTTCAAAAGAAGTTGGACTCTTTCCATTCCCGTTTTTCCCATTTCTGCTATTTCTTCTGTTTCCAGAACAACCAGGAGACAATGGTGGACTACGTCTTTGTCCTCTTATATCTGGCAATGAATCAGCAAAAATCATTGCTTCACGATCATTCTCAAAAAACCGAAATTGATAATCTCCGTAAAACACCTTCAACACTGCCGGGTAGCGAAAAGTAGACTTATAACCTTTACGCCACAAAACTCATTTAACTCGATTAAATCGACGTCGATGTTGAATGACCTCTTGACTCAAATCAGGATTTTTTAAAAACTCTGCTATTCTGAATCAATAACGGAGTTTGTCGTTGTCTCGCATTTTGAACTGATAGTCGAAGTATTGCTTCTCTGTCCAAATAATTCAAACATCGAATTGTTACCAGTCTCGGGGGTTGACCAGCTGAGGGTGTTCTCCTTAGAGCTCTATGGGCTCTTTCCAGTACCAATCCTCCAGAAAAAAATTCTTGCCCTAATACTTGTGGGATCCAGTCTTTAAAAAAACGAAGAGGATCTTGTCCTTCTATACCTTCTGGCAAACCAACGATTTTCACATTATTCCTTCTGCTTTGATTCTCCAAGTAGTCTATTTTCCTCTCCAACTCCTTTTCGCATTCTCCCAATTCTATGACTGATTTTTCAACCTTCAACACTTTTTCTGTGTTAGAAGTCACTTGTTGTTTACAGTCCAAAAAAGCAGTCTGAAATTTTTTTAATTCTTCAGAAGATGCATCCACACGTGCTTTAACTATATTCATTTCTGAACTTATCATTTGAACCATCTCATTCATTAGAGGCTGAATAACTGCATTTAATTGCTTACACTGTAGATCAGAAAAGCTCAGCCCTGCTCTCTCTGACGTAGTGGCAGAACAAGGTAACTGCAGCTCCTGCTGCAACTCAACCGAAGGCATTTTAAAAGTTTTACTGCGGGTCTGGACTCCCAGTGACGACACCCCGACTTCCTCAGGGGGTTTGCCGCTGGTCTCCGCCCGCATCTCGTTGTTTTTTCACAAAATCACAAAGGAAAGCGATATCTTCAGGTTGAAATGCTTCCTGATGCATTTCCAACAATGGAGTCGTCTTCCTGCGTGCTCCATCCGTTGAAATCGAAAGGCTTTCCAAATCAGGATCCACTTCTTGGGAACACGCACCTTCTTCCAGAGAACGGGTAATTCCAGCGCCATCCTTCACTTGGTGAGTAGTAGACATTTTTTTTCCAGCTCCCACAGGCAGTCTTTGGGGTTTAGACAATGAAGAGATTAAGCCTGAGGCTGTATCAAGTTGTCTAAGCTCCAAATCTTCAGCACTTCGAAAATGTAACTTCTTCTGCACTTGAGGTTTAATCTTTTTACCATTAATGGCCATAACAGTTCCTTAATACTTTAAACTAAAATTTAAAAAGTTTAAACTTGAAAACAAGGGGTTAAAAACGGGTACTTAAAAGTCTGGCCAGAGAGGTCGAGATTACATGTCTAGACTCTACGCCATCTTGAAAGCTTATCTGAGAGGACAAATAATTAGTTATACTTCTAAAATAAAAAAGAATCGATTAAATCAGAGTCTTGAATTAGAGAAAGGAATTCCAGAAAGATGCTACAGAAGATCAGAAAATAGAATTATCTAGGTTGAAATTGGAATATAATACTTTGCAATCTTATCAATTTGAATGTGTGATTAATAGGACTAAACAACGGTATTACGAATGGGAAGAGAAAGCACATAAGGTACTGGCGTGGCAATTAAAGAAAGAACAGATTTCAAGGACTATTAATGCTGTTAGACGGAATTCTTTTATTACTTATAAACCTCATGAGATTAATGAATTTTATTTATTTTATAAAAAGTTATATACATCTGAAGGAAAACAAGAAACTGGATCGATTGATCTTTTTTTAATCACAGTTGAATTTACTGATATTAGAGGATGCAGATATACAGGAGTTAGAAGAACCATTTACTGATTCGGAAATTAAAACGACTATGATGGAAATTCCGAACAGTAAATTGCCTAGTGATGATGGATTTTCGGTTGAATTTTATAATATTTTTTATGATGATTTATCTACAGTGTTTGGGGATGTATTACGTCAATTTTGAGAACATTATGAATTACCTGAGTCTTGTTCTTGTGCTTTAATCATAGTAATTCCAAAAAAAGATACAGATCGTTTGAAAGTATCTTCATATAGACCAATTTTGTTGTGAAATGTAGATTATAAAATAATAGCTAAAATATTAGCAAATAGATTGGCTAAATTTTTACCTAAGTTGATTCATATGGATCAAACAGGTTTTTATAAAGAATAGATATGCTTCAGATAATATTTTGCGCATGATTAGTTTGATTAATAGACTTTGACAATCTTCAGATCACCCGATGGTGATATCTTTAGATGCAGAAAAAGCATTTGATAGAGTTAAATGGAATTTTTTGTTTAAAGTTTTGGAGAAATTCAAGTTTGGTCCTTTTTTTATTGGTTGGATTAGAGTTCTATATAGTAAACCGGTAGCTAGGGTATTGATGAATGGCTTGATTTTGGAACCTTTTAAATTGACTCGATCAACTCGTCAAGGTTGTCCTTTATCACCAGCTTTGTTTGCGTTAGTGATTGAATCTTTAGCACAGCTGATAAGACAAAATACACAGATACAAGGTATGAAAGTTTTAGATGAGGAGTATAAAATTAATTTATTTGCTGATGATGTATTGGTGTATTTAATAAACCCAGCTCAGTCACTTTTACATTTGAAGGACTGTTTAATACAATATGGATGTCTTTCTGGATATAAAGTTAATTGGGAAAAAAGTGAAATATTACCGGTAAGTGAAGGAGATTATTCAGTTTATAAGAATATTATTAATTTGAAATGGACTGATCGAATTAAATATTTGGGTATAATTTTGAATGTTAATTATCAATCTTTATATAAATTCAATTATGTTCCGTTAATAAAAAAAATTAAAACTGATTTGATTAAATGGAAAGATTTACCTATTAATTTATTGGGTAGGATAAATACAATTAAGATGAATATTTTTCCGCGTATACAATGTTTGTTTCAATCTAATCCGTATTTACTTGATAATTTTTTTTTTCGATACTTGAATAAAATGGTTAGGGAGTTTTTATGGAGAGGTAAATTTTCGAGAGTAGCTTTGAATAAATTAACTTGGAAATATGAGTTAGGGGGATTACGTTTACCACATTTTCAAAATTATTATGAAGCAGCCCAATTTAAATTTATTAGTTCATTGATGGATTTGGTACGGCCTCCTAGTTGGGCCAAAATTGAGATGGCAAATATTGAAATACATCAATTTTTGTTTAGATGGAATATAAATTTGTTTCAACAATATAATGTGCCTATACAAAAACATTTAATGAAGTTATGGATAAAGAAAAATAAAATGATAGGCTTTAGGGGTAAATTATCGGCATTGACTCCATTGTATAATAATCAACTTATTTCTTTTTCAATACATAATCGAAGTTTATTGCATTGGAGATTTAAAGGTGTGAAAAATTTGGGAGATTGTTTTAAAGAGGGTAAATTTTTATCTTTTAATCAGATGAGGGACAGTTTTGGTATTGATAAGAACTTTTTGTTTCTCTATTATCAAATTCGATCTTTGGTAAAACGTATGTTTGGTAGAGATATGATTTTACCTGAAATGACTAAATTTGAGACTTTTCTTATGAAGGTACCAGAGAAGGGTTATATTTCATCTATGTATCAAATATTACAGGATGGTATGCATAAAAAGGGATGGGATAGATCTAAAAGTAAATGGGAAGCGGATATTGGTTTTATTTTTTCCGAGGATTATTGGTTAGATATTTGTTATGATCGTGTAACTAGATTGATAAATGCACGTTATGCAATGATTAACTATAATTTTTTACATCAATTATACTTAACACCTGAAAAATTTTAAAAGTATGGTTTTCATGAATCAGATTTGTGTTTTAGGTGTGGTAATACAGTTGGAACTTTTTTTCATGCTGTTTGGTCATGTATATATATATACAATCTTTTTGGAAGAAAATCCAATTGTTTTTAGAATACCTGTATAAGATTAAAATACTTTTAGATCCGACAGTATGTTTATTGGTTAGTTTGCAACCAAAGGCTTGGGATTAGATAACTTTCAGTTTGCTTTTGTATATTTAGCTTTATCTGTAGCGAAAAAATGTGTTGCTAGTATGTGGAAAGATACAAATATGATTGATATTAATAGATGGCATAATGAGATGAGATATTGTTTAATAATGGAAAAAATTACGTATGTTTCGTGTGATAATTATAATTTTTTTATTAAGTGGTTGTTATATTCAGAATATTTACATTTCAATTTACATTGATTAGATCTTAATATATATACTTAATTTTTCTTTAATATTTTTTCTTTTTTCTTTCTTTATGGCTCTCCTTAGGAGAGTTGGCTGAAGGGGGGTGGGGTTCTTTTCTTTTCTTTTTTTTTCTTTTTTTCTATATATAAAAAATAACATTCATGTTTATGGTTAATTGTTGCATATGTCGTATACTATTTGTTCTTTGAACGAATAAATAAAGTTTTTAAAAAAAACTTTCAATTATTGCCATGGTTTAGTGGGGGGAAAAAAAACTAATACAAATTCAATCCCATATATCTCATATATGGGCTCCAAACTTTAACAAAGAAAGAATAATTGTTAGGTAAATTATATGTTATCTTTTCCAATGGTATACAAGACCTCATTTCCAAATGACATCGTTGAATACTCAAATCAGTCTCATTTTTCCAAGTAATTGCCAAACATTTTCTAGCCTCGGCTAATGCCAATCTCAAGAAAGCAATTTGAGACTTATCTAATTTTAATTCCAAACTCAAGACCTTTTCCTTTCTTGTCTGGTTTGCAATAGGTTCAACCTTGCCTATTGTCCCATTCTCCTCTCCCAATTCATCCTCATTCTTGTTCACTCACACCCTGTCTCGAAGTTCCACACCTCCTTCTTGCCTGCTATATGTCCCCCTTCTCTGGTTCCAACAACACCCCTCACTCCCCCAGTTTTGTATATTGCTGAGTCGTAGAATGCCAGTATAGAGATTAGAAGACTGAGAGGGGGCTTTTAACTGAAACATAAAATCAGTAATATAAAAAGATTTTGACAGCTAACTGAGGAGAGGATGCTTCCTCTCATGTTAGAATTTAGAATGAGGTAATGGCACTCTTTTAGAATATGGCTTGTCCATTTCAGATAATAATAAGGCATTTTTCCCATCAAAGCATCATGTGATTTTTGTTTTCTCTTCATCAAAGCGCAGTGGAGGCAGAGTCATTGAATATATTTAAGGCAGAAGTAGACAGATGTATGGGGGTGGCTGTAAGGTTAACAGGAGTCACCAGGGTTGCAGAGTTGAGAGAACAATCAGACCCTATTGTATGGCAGAGTAGGCTCAGAGAGAGGTGGGCAACTCCTGCTCCTGATTTGGTGTTTATGAGTTTGGATGTTCGATGACACTGGAGAGCAACTGTGAAGAATCACCACAGCCGAACATTCCCAAACTAATCTTCCCAACTAATGGCTCTTCATTCCCTAACCATGAGAATAGGCTCTCTTTCCAACAACACCACAACACCCCAGCATCGTTCCACTGCAGACAGAGAGTGCTGTGACCTTTTGTTCAGTGTGACTTCTAGAGAGGTTTACCGATTTTGGGGCTTACCTGACTCCGTCCCAGAGTGAAGCTGTGCTTCTCCAAATCCAGCAAGGCAAGAAGTTCTTCTGTGGCCTGAAAAACAAACCAGTCAATGACATCAGGCTTACTGTAGACTTAGGTTAACAAACATTCTGAAGCTGTTATCACTAGAGGGAGGAACTTTGATTTGCTTCACTCAATAAGCAGATAAACTCATCTTTAATCCATACAAACACTAATGTCTGAGTTAATTTGTGGACCAACGGTTCACAGAATCTTCGCTGTTAATTCAATGGAATGTTTATTTGGAGTAGTGAGGTTTCAGAAGACATAATAAACAGGCTTCTTCTGTCATCTCAGTTAGATATGAAAGAGCTCCAAGGGGCACGATTGGATGATCAGGAGGTTAACCGGGAGTCCCAGCCATATTCACCTTCATTGAAATTCACTGAGCCCTGTGCTGTTCCTAGGATCTGTGATGTACAATGTCACATTTTGTTACAGTATCTGTGACTGTATTTCAGGTGGTCATTCATTGGCTCTGAAATACTGGGTGCCCTGCAGATGTGTATGCGTTATTTCTCAGAAACTCAAAATATTTAGCTGTGGACAAATTCTTAATCAGAACAGTTAATTCCAAAAATAATTTAGGAGAAGCTCCTCATCTTCTGGCCTTTCAACAGTACCTTGGAGTTGGGAATAACTTGCTTCCACTCTGGTTTGGTAGGCTCTAAGATAGCTAGCAAGGTTAATGTGGGATGGAAGATTTTTCCACAGATGGGGCAGGAAGTGATAGGGTGTAAAAGAGCAGTCAGAGGGTAGATGGATCAAAGTTTCAGCCGAAGCAGAGCAAGAAGTGCCAAGATTAAATCATAGAGTTATATAACATTGAACCAGGCTTCGTGACCAAAAATCATCCATTCATTTGCACATTAATCCCATTTTGGATTCTCCTCAGGTTTGAATAAACTCCTCCGACACACCAGGAGCCATTTTCAGTACCTTTGGGATGTGGAAGGAAACTAGAGCACCCAGAGGTAGAACATGCAAACTTCTTGCAGACAGCACCCGAGATCATGATTGAATCCAGTTCTCTGCCACCATGAGGCAGTGGCTCTACTAGCTGTCCACTGTGGCCCCTTGTGAGTGATAAATGAGGAGAAGATGCTGGGAGATGGCCTTGTGGTGCTATGCTCTATAATGACTGCTGTGGTGCTGATCCACGTCCTCACTTTTCTTCTGTCAAATCCCTCCTACAAAACACACTTCCATCTCCTTGTTTGTGTTCACTTGCCAACCTTGTTTTGAATGTTCTCCATTCATTGCCATTCACTCCTCTTCTAAAGTTATTGGATGTGAAATTGGCTGCAGGAATAGGGGATGGAAAGTCTTCAAAGTGATTCCCTCTTCCATTGAGACCAATAGGTAAGAAAGTTGCTCAATCTAATAGGGGTTGTCAGTAAGCTATTGTATATTTCTTTTATTTTAGAGAGTCCACCAGCCCGCACCACTCAGATTCACCTGTGTGACCACTTAACCAACTAACCCTAAACATCTTTAAAATATGGGAGGAAATCAGAGTGCCTAGATTAGAATGATGAGAATGTACAAATTCGGATTTGGTGCTGAAATAGTGTGCGCTAACCGCTACACTAACCAATCAGCCCCGTCATTAACCATGCCTCCCAATTCTGCACAGTTACCGGAGATTGTACTCTCCTTTCTGGTTGCTTGTAAATTACAGTGCCAGGAAACATGCAGACCCTTCAACCCCTTTGCAGAATGCAAAGCAAACCCCTACCTCTCCCTGGGCCAGAAGCCAGAACTTAATGCATTTTCTTGAAGCACAGGTCCATCCCATGGGTCCCAGTTTGGCCACAGGACTGCCTTTAGTGGTTCAATCTCTGAACATCATTCTCCTCCACCTGATCAACTACAAGATTGTCCTTTCAGTTCCACGAGTTAGAGTTATCCACAGGTAGCATCTAGGCCCAAGGCCTGACCCCAGCTGCATTGACAGTCCTTGATAGTTCAGGACACTATTTAAGAACATTTCAAACATTAAAGATTCTATGAAAGGTTTTCGGCCCATCCTTGTTCCTTCTTCCCCCAGTGATCCAGCACATACCTTCCTCTCATCCGGGGCCATAAAGGTGGCTCCATACTTCTTCATGATATCTGGTGCAAGTGCCTGGAAGCGACGTCGAAAGTCTCCAAGCACCATGTGATCAGGAAATCCTGCCGAGCAACCAAACAGGAGAGACACTGTCAACCCTATAGTAACAGCAGCGCAAACTGGATCAGACGTGAGATTTAATTTAACTTAGGGATACAGCATGGTAACAGGCCCTTCCAGCCCACTAGCCCATATGGCCTAAATCCATCTATGAGATGGAGACAGTGCCCATCCAATAGGGTCAGTGAGTCAATCACTGAAGAGTACAGTGCAAGAACCTTGGCCATGGCCCCTGATTGTTACACATGATGGTAAGGTTGGTGGAATAGTTATTAAATTAAGAAACCAAGCAATATGGTCAACTTAGTAACATAGAATGGTCTAAACATCAACTGCTCTAACAAAGACAAGTTTGTTGATGCTCCATGTGAATTTATCTTGCACCATACAATACATTACTGCTGTAAGAAACCTGAGTTTCAAGTTCTCTCCTTCAACCTCTCTCGACCACCACTGCATAGTACATAGAACATAGAACATTACAGCATAGTACAGGCCCTTCAGCCCACAATGTAAAGCAACTACAGCAATCTAATCCTTCCCTACTTCACAATCGTAACCCTCTATGTTTCTTATATCCATGTACCTATCTAAGAGTCTTTTGAATAATCCACATATCAACCTCCACCACTACCACACACCACCCCCCACCTCCCCACCCCCCCCTCCCTCCCCCCCCCCCCCCGGCAATGCATTCAAGGCAGCCACTACTCTCTGTGTAAAATAAAGAAATTACCAAAGATGTCTCCCCAAAACTTTCATCCATTCACCTTAAACAGATGTCTTCTGCTATTTTGTATGGTTGCCATTGGAAAAGATGCTGGTTGTCCACCCTATCTAACCCCCTCATAAATACCTCATATAATTTTAAATGTTTCTCCTTGAAACCAAAAAAAACTTTAATTTACATGGATCCTGTTATGGCCATAACAGACTATGACTCTCCCTACATTTCTAATCATGTCCTAATGCTTCCTTCTTTCAAGAGAGGTCAGTTTCTGACTGTTTTCTGTGAAAAGCCTTAAGATTCTACTGTGTTAAAAAGATACGATATAAATGGTGGAGTTTAAAGGTGCTTCTGTTGACCCCAGAACTGCCAGTGGTACTAACTCAGCATGTGACTTGGACAATGGAACAGCAGCACTTGCTTGCAATGTCATATCCCACCATGAGAGATGGTGAAAATCAACTCAGTGAATACAGAATTGTTGGGACGAACATTGTCCACAAGCGCTGCCACATTGCTGTAGAATTGTAGCTCATCACACCCAATTTCAGGTCTACCTGGACAAGTTGACAACGGATCAGTCCCAAAAGGCTAAGCTGAAATGGTTTCACATCTCCCTGCAATGAAATGTGACCACTCCTGTGTCGACCACTGTTTAGGGATAAGCGATTGAAAAATAACCTCCAAAAACTCCCCTCCCCTTGCTCTCCATGTGGGTCCATATTCTAGTTGTTAGCTTGGTTTGTTTGCTTGCATGGACCCACACACACTTGATGTAGTACAATAGAAGATGATCTGCGCAGTGGCATCTACCTCCCTTTGTACAATCGAGGTGAAGAACCTTGGTTTGCCACCACCATGAGGAGCATTAGGACGTTTGCCCTGGATTATATTAGCATTTATCAGTGGAATTATCACCCTCCACATAAATACAATAATGTTGTGAACTCAATGCAATTCAACTGATGGAGCTTTGGCTTGTGGGCTGGTCATGAGGTAGTTTTTTTTAGTGTCAATTTGTTTATTTAAATTCAGGCTAGGTTAGAAATAAATAGAAAGATTCTGCTTCAGTTTTGCATCAGGTTCCTGTAGAAACTAGAAAGATTACAGCCCTGTGACTGATGAGAGCTGGGCCAAATCTGGAAGCACTCAGTTGTTTACACCCATGTCCAAAATTGTACATATTCCATCACCTTGATGGGGACAAACCTCATGATTAAGAATCAAATCCTGCAGGCCCAGGACTGTTATCTATTTTTGAGTGTTTCTCAGTTTCACAAGTTATTTATCATCAAAATCAGTGACACATCTTGTCAATTAGGGGAAGATACAGCACTGGTGGGTATCAGGATATTCTGATAAAGTTGATACTTCAGGTAAAATCTTTTGAGAAGGCAGCATCTTTTTCATAACCAGCTGGATGTAACATAATCAAACAAATGCCACGCAAGAAAAGTTCATTGAACTTCGAAAAAAATGTGGCATAAGCAGTGGATTCGCATTGTTTCTTGGAATTAAGACATGGGGAAGAGAGATCCCATCACCCTCAGATGTGATTTGTGATTGGATTGTTTAATTGTGTTGGAATTGAAGGAACAACAGGGTCAAATACCAGCTGCTCCTCAAGACCCAAGGACATTGGGTTAAGCAACTTAGCCATAACTCCCACTGCTGCGTGGCCAGTTTGAAGAGGTGGCTGAGTGGGTGGGTCAAAGGTAAGAGAGGAAGAACTAGAATATCAGATGGATATACAAATGCAGCGCTTGCAGCATTAAGCTCATTGTGTGAGTTCCTGTGGCAGGATGGGATACTATAATGTAGTGATGGTATCACAGGGTTGGTTCCACATCTTCAGATACTCGAATTCACGTCTGTCATGATAGCTGGTGAATTTCAATTCAAGTACTTAAGAAAGTCAGAAATTAAACATTAGTTTTAGTATGATCATCATAAAACAACCAGATCATTGTAAAATTATCTAATTTGTGAATATACCTCAAGGAGAGGAAATCTGCCATCCTTTTGCAGTCTGGCTTTTGAAGATCTCCAGCCTACCAGCCTAAACTGTCTCCTCATTTCAGGGGTAATTGGAATTGAACAGTAAATTTTGTCAATGTATAGATAAATCATGAAAACACCCATTATTTTCCTGTCAACTACTGTAAATAGCTGGATAAGGTGATTGGGAGAGGGGTGCGGAGCAGGACACTGTACTGGTGGAGTACCATCTTCTTGTCAGTATGGGAGCAATTCTTTAGTCATGGGAATGTCAGCAAAAATTTACACCAAAATTACTTACCACATGCAATGAAAAAGCACTGAAATTTCACTGGGCATAAGAGAAAAGGTCTCCCATTACAAAATCTAGCCACCTCAATGATCAAACCTTGAATCTTGAAAGAAGTTGATTCTAGTGGCAATGAGCTCCACTGCAAGTTCTACTGGCTATGTCAGTGCTGCATTGAAGAAGTCATTTGGAATTCTCTATCCAGGAGAGACAAGGGCATTGAAAAATGGCATTGCTCAGATTAGCCTTAATCTTATTGAAAGGTAGGGCAGGCTTGAAGAACCATCATAGAGAAATCATTCTTCTATCATATAATGTACCATATAATGTACCAAACTTTACAAGGAAAGGGATACTTTGTATAGAAGGTGGGATGGGATAATAAATTCCAGTCATCAACACCTTCGTAATGTATCCCTGCAACAGATACTGTACCCAGCCTGTAAAGACGAAGTGCATCTAGTAGTTGTGACCCCTGCAGCTGAGTCCTTAGTGTGGGGACATCAAACGGGACCAGTGATTGGCCTCTGGAGTTCTGTGCTTCCATTTCACCACCAGTTCTTTGAGAAGAAAGGATTTTTCTTTCTGCATTGCTTCCCTCAGGTCTTTCTACAAAGCAGTGGATGAAGTGTGCTTCAGAACGCTTGATAAGATTCATCAGGGCATCCTGGGATTAAAAGAGAAAGAAATTTAGATCCATTTTATAATAACTGAAAAGAAAATATTGCCATCGCATTAATATTATAACACTGGGTACAACTGAATAGAAAGTAAAGGCGTCAACATTTACATTAGGACCAATCAAACAAATATTCAGCCCTCTGAAGGTTTCTTCAGGTGGATTCTCCGCTAAGAATGTGCCTGAAGAAGAGGAAGCGGCCCTTTAAATTCCAGTTAAGGTGGCAGCGTTAAAAGCCCAGCGTTGGCCACCTGAAGGGACAGCTGCACCGGATGCGCATCTGAGCGCACTCCAGCTCCTGTCCTTTCGGGCTGTCAGTGGTCTGGCTGGCTGTCAGAGCTGGGACAGCCAGCACGGGCTAACGGTGTGGGGACGTCCCATGTGGGATGTCCCCACACTGATCGCTCTGCCCCTCTCTGCCCTGGCTGGGAAGTACGGGGCTGGGGTGACCGGTGAGTGAGTACGGGACTGGGGCGGCCAGCAGGGGAGAAGGGGGCTGTACTCACCCACCAGTCGCCCCAGCCACGTACTCACCCACCGGCTGCTCCAGCCCCCTTCAACCCCATCGGCTGCCCTAGTCTCATACTCACCCGCTAATCGCCCCAACCCCGTACTCACCCACCGGCTGCTATAGCCCTGCAATCCCCACGCTGACAGCCCACGCCAGCTGTCCCTGCCCTGACATCCAGCACCAGGGGAAGGGGCAGCTGGGAGAGGAGCTGTCAGGCGCTCGTCAGCTGACTGTCATCCCAAATGCAGCCACTTTCAGGTGGCTGCATTCAGATGGCTGGGGAGGCCACTGTGCTGCAGCGATTATCCCTCTCAGAGGAGGATTACAAAGTTTGCCTCGCAGGCACCTCCTGCGCATTCACGTGGCCTCCTGACAGCCACATATTGCCAAAATATGCAGCTTTAAAAGCAGGGCAATTGGTGACCTGAAAGTGCCTTGACCCTCACTTTGCCTTTGTCTAGATATTTCTGTTCAGAGTCAACATCTGGAAATCCCCTCCAATCAGATACCATGTTTGCAACAATGTGGTTCCTTGAGTGATTGAGGTAAGAACACCAGGGCCACCATGAAGCATTGCTGCGTGATCCTCCCACCTGAGCTACTGAATGAATCAACAATGAAGCAGGACAGAGCCCAAGTTTATTAGCAGCTGGAAAGTATTGCAACAAGTACATGCATCCAATACATGCATTCAACTCAACCAGTGCACAGAAAAGGACTCTGTTGAAATGCAGTTTTATTAACCCTTATAGCACCCTGAAGTAGGCACAGGGAAGCTGAAAGATGGCAACAGTACAGTAGATCATTGCCTCCCATTCACTGAAGGGGATGTTTCCAACCAATTATCAATCCTCAAGAAATGCCAACCCAATGCTTCCAATTATGTCACTACTGGTGTGATCTGCTCAGTAAATTCATTTGGGAGAAAGAGCCCCAAATAGCCAGGCATTCATTCTGTCTGACCCACAGGAGAAAATGAAAAGACTAAATCTATTTATACTAAGAGTAGAGAGTGGGGGTCATTAGTTATTGTATAAAAGTATCAGTCACATGTTTTACATCACACACAATTTACACTGAGGTCACATATTTAAAGTCATAAGCTCTCACCTCCCCAAACCAATCCCTGAGGATGGTAAATGGTTCAGCTCCAGAAATGAAGTCCTACAGAAATGTGCCACACTAACCTCAAACACAAGGCAGCACATCTAAAAAAGTGTGGGGGAAACTCTGTAAGTCGTGTCACCTCGGTAACCCATGTTTCAGGCCAGAGTTCTTCATTGGGAAAAATTCCAGATGGAGGGTTCAAGCCTGAATTGCCAACTGCCTTTTACTTCCTATGGACGCTGTGTGAACTTCTGAGTTTCTCCAGCACATTTGAGTATTGCACTCAACCCCAGCATTTGCAGATTTGCTTGTTTAACAGTATGTCCTCCCTTGTTGTAAATCCATCCTCAAAGCTAAGGCCCTACCTGTTCACACTCACCATTTGCAGTTTGATAAGTGCACACATGGATTTCCTCTTCACAGCTGCAAAGCTGGTGCTGAATGTTTTCCGTACACAACTGATCCTGTGCAAAGATTGTTGGGAAATGGCTTCCATCCCGGACACCGACCGACATATTGCAGGGATTTTGGACCGTGAAGAAAAGAGCTTCTTGAGAGACTCACTAGTTGGAAGAAATGATCAAATGTTAGCTTCTCTTTATCACTGGTGCTGTGTGGACAAGTTCAGCAATTGTGATGCCTAGCAGGAAGAGAGCTCACAGTATGAATCCCAGCTTCTTGACATTTTTGTATTTGTGCCCGCAAGTTGTCACTTGTCAGTCACAGTAGGCTATTCGAGTAAAACGGAGTAAAATGAAGCCAAACCAGCTCCACTCAAACAGCCCAGATCACCACATTTCAACTCAACCAAGCTCAGTTCACACTGGCTTAGATCTGATCCAAGCAGACAAAAGCTAAAATGTGAATAATTATTATCTAAGATGACATTTGAAGTACCCTAAGCATGTGTTCTATCGTGTCACCCAATGGAACTCAATGTATCAAATGTAAAACAAAGAATTCTGCAGACACCATGACTGAAGTAAAACAGATGCTGGAGAAACTTAGCAGGTCAGTGTCCTTTATATAGCCCTTCATCAAGGTATGAAAAACATCGGCAGGTGTCTGAATAAAAGGGTAAGGGGGAGGCATGATCGCAAAGGCAAGAGGTAATAGGTGAAGAACCTTCAATTACACAATATTTTCTTATTATCAATTAAAAACATATTTAAAGGAGAAAATAGGAACAAGTTTAAGGCTACCTGAGTCAAGCTGTTTTGAATATATAAATTATGGACACATTGATAGATTAAAAAAATTATTACAAATATGTATATTAAATTACAAAGTATTAAAAATGTACAAATCAAGATATTTTCCATACCTTGATGAAGGGCTCAAGCCCGAAACATTGGTTATTTAGTTTTATCTTTGCTTGATAAAGGGCACTGTTTGACCTGCTAAGTTTCTCCAGCATCGTGTTTTTAGGTCAGAGAATAGTTTATATACTTTATACAGCAGAGATAAAGATACATAACCAGCATTTTGGGCTTAAGCCCCTCATCAAGGTATGAGCAAAATGTAGACAGGCACCTGAATAAAAATTGTTGGGGCGGGGGGCAGGGAGAGGAGTACAGGCCCACAGGCCTGGAGGTAAAAAGTGGATAAAGGAGGTAGGGAACACTTGCAAGCTGGGGGAGGGGGTAGGCTGTGTGAATGGAGAGGGAAGGGGATGGAGAACTGGAGTAAAAAAGAAGGGGAAGAGAGGGAGAATGGGGAGTAGACTAGCAGAAACTGGAGAAGTCAATGTTAATGCCATTCAGCATTAATATATCAAATGTTCAATCTATCCCCTCCAACCCCTGCTCTTTCCCCTTTCCATGTTGGTCCTGATATAGGGTTCTGATCCAAAATATAAACTGATCACTTCTCACCATGGATGCTGCCTGACCTCCTGAGTTCCTCCTGCTTCTCTTTGTTCATAAAATGCATGACTTTGTGTCAAGCTCTTTCAAATAGACTCAACTATAACAATCTTTAAAAGATCTGAAATTTTGAAAGAGCATTTTTAATTATGTGTAAAGTACATGGAGAAACTGAATATATTACGTGATGTGACTTTTGATAAATGCTGTTCCAGAAATGCTATTAGCTGAGAGTTACTGAGAGGATGTTATATCTATACCTCTACCTGTTATTTGGTCATGCAAGTGGCAACTCTAAAGATTCCATGTGATATCGTACATTTTCAAAATAATCCGATATGATTCAGATTTTAAAATGTAGTGAGGTTGGAGCTTGAATTCCCAGGGCCAGGTGCTTCAGATGAAGGAGTTTGTTCAGAATGATTGACAGAAAGGAAGAACACTATTCTCAGGAAGGAAGCCTTAAGTCCCACTTATACAATGTGCATGTGTCCTGTGACAGTTTCTCCCCTGAGGTTGATCTGACCCACATGCAAGGATCAAATTGTTTCCTGAATGCAAAGATAAGATTTAAAAAGAAAACTAACATTGAAAACAAACCCAACAGAGATGGGAGTGAAACATGAAAGTCTGCAAACACTGTAATTGTAGTAAAAACACTGAAATGCTAGAGGAAGTCAGCAGATCTCATTAATAAAGATATCACAAGATCACAAGATAAAGGAACAGAAGTAGGCCATTTGGTCCATCAAGTCTGCTCTGCAACTCCACCCTGAGCTAAACTGTTCTCACATATAATTCCAATTTCCGGCCTTTTCCCCATACCCCTTGATACCCTGACTAATTAGATACCTATCAATTTCCTCCTTAAACTCCCCAATGATCAGGCCTCCACAGCTGTATGTGGCAACAAATTCCACAAATCCACAACCCTCTGGCTAAAGACATTTCTCCTCATCTCTGTTATAAATGGGTACCTTTTAATTCTAAGACTGTGCCCTCTTTACTTGGATTCATCCACCAAGGGAAGCATCTTATTCACATCTACTCTGTCCAATCCTTTCAGCATTCAAAATGTTTCTATGAGATCCCCTCTCGTATATTACCAATGTTTTGAGCTTGAGCCCTTCCTCAAGGTATGAATAAAAAGCAGGTAGGCGCCTGAATTAAAATGCTGGTGAGAAGGAAAGAAAGAGAGAGGGAAAAGTACAAACCAGCAGACAAGGAGTGATAATTGGAGATATATAGGAGGACAGGTGAGGAATGATGAGAATTGAGATGAGATGAGTTTTTTTGCATCATTTGATCTGTGACTATTTAAAATTTCTTTCTGGTTGTTAGATTTCTACTGTGCTAACCCAGTTAGACTGTTAACCCAGTCTCCAGATCCTCAGCTCTTTCAGAACTACTACCTGCATTCTGTGTTTGCTACATATTGGCTAACAACCCACTCATCCATAGGTCGGCAATGCAAACCACTGCAATGTCATAGTTCTAGGGTTGGGACCAGTGGGGAAGGCCAGCAGTTGGGACCTTGGGTTGGGATAGGTTGGTGGTCAGCTTGGTATTTAGAAAGGGGACAGAGTGGCAATCCATTAAGCAGCTGGCTGGGTGCAGTGGAAGCGAGGTCTCAAGGTTTTGGGGCCAGGGCCAATCAAAATGTAGGAGCATTGTATAGGCGATGGGAGTATGAAGGATAAAAAGTAAATACATGTTGTGTGTCCAGAGCTGTGTTAATAATGAGCTCGTCACCCTGATTGCCCAACAGAGGCCCTAGGCAGAGAGCGGACTAATGTTCTAAAAAAAGAGCCCAGACATTAATGACATTAAACAAGAAAGTCTGCAGACACTGAGATTGTAGTGCAATTTCCAATAGTACTGGAGAAACCTACCAGGTTATGCAGCATCCATAGTAAAGGTTAACCAACGTTTTGGGCCTGAGCACGTCATCAAGGTATGAGCAAAAAAAAAGAGGTGACTGAATAAAAAGGTGAAGGGAAGGGGGAGGAGAGGAAGGAGGAAGGGGCAGTGGGAGGAATACAAGCCAACAGATTAGAGGTAATAGGTGGACACATGTGGGAGGTTAGAAGAGAAAAAAGCTGAGAAGTGATAGGATAATGCACCTGACATGGCACCAGATGCACAAACAAGAGTCAAGGAAAATAATGCGTGGTGAAATTTCCAGAGAAACAAGGAGCAACACAGAAGTGGTTGTCACAAGCTTTCATTCAATGGAAAGCATACTTTCTATTGCATGTCAGCAACTGAACAGCACTAGCAATCTAACTTCTGAAAAACATTGCCTGCCTTCCCTCAGTCTTCTGTTCTGTCTGTGTTATTTGGAGAGCCTGATATAATTTCATGACTAAGATTTCAGACTTATTGTGAGAATATATACATGACATAGAATTACAGCCTAGAAACAGGCTCCCACAGCCCCTCCGGTCTGTGCTGAACCATTTTATTTCCTAGTCTCACTGACCTGCACCCTGCCCATAGCCCTCCATACCTCTCCCATCCATGTACCCATCCAAATTCTTCTTAAATGTTAAAATTGAGCTAACTTTTACCACATCAGTTGAAAGATCGCTCCACTCTCCCAACATTCTCTGTGTGAAGAAGTTCCCCCTAAACTTTTCCCCTTTCACTCTTAACCCATATCCTCTGGTTTATATCTCACCTACCATCAGTGGAAAAAGTCTATCTATATTTAATCTGTCTATCACTCTCATAATTTTAAATACTTCTATCACATTTCCCCTCATTCTTCTATGCTCCATGGAATAAAATCCTAACCTATTTAACATTTCTCTGTAACTCAGTTTCTCAAGTCCAGGCAACATCCTAATAAATCTTCTCTGCACTCCTTCCATCTTATTGCTATCTTTCCTGTAGTTAGGTGACCAAAACTGCACACAATACTCCAAATTTGGCCTCACCGATATTTTATACAACTTTAGCATCCCAACTCCTATACTCAATACTTTGATTTATGAAGGCCAAAATGCCAAAAGCTCTCTTTACAACCCCATCCACCTGTGACACCACTTCCAGAAAATTATGTATCTGTATTCTCAGATCCCTCTGTACTACCGCACTCCTCAGTACCATTTACCATGTATGTTCTTTCTTGGTTTGTCCTTCCAAAATGTGACAACTCACACTTGTCTGCATTAAACTCCATCTGCCATTTTTCAGTCTATTTTACCAGCTTTGAAAATTTTCTATGCTATCCGCAACACTTCCAAACTAAGTGTCATCTGCAAACTTGCTGATCCAAGTTACCACATTATCTTCCAGATCATTAATATAGACGAAAAACAACAATAGTCCTAGTACCGATCCATGAGGCACATCACTAGTCACAGGCCTCCAATCAGAGAAGCAATCATCCACTACTACTCTCTGGCTTCTCCCATCCAGCCATTGTCAAATCCAATTCATTACTTCACCATAAATATCCTGATTAACGTCCCATGCGGGACCTTGTCAAAAGCCTTTCTAAAGTCCATGTAGACAACATCCATAGCCTTTTCCTTCATCTACTTTCCTGGTAACCTCCTCAAAAAACTCTATAGATTGGTTAAACATGATATGTCCACCTATTACCTCTAGCCATGTTGTTAATTCCTAATCAATCCCTGGCTAACCAAATAATTGTATATCCGATCTCTTAGAACACCTTCCAATAAGTACCTATCACTGATGTCAGGCTCAGCAGCCTTAATTTCCAGGGTTATTTTTGGAGACTTTTTTAAACAATGGGACAACATGAGCTACCTTCCAATCCTCCGGCACCACACCCGTGGCTAAGAACATTTTAATTATTTCTTCCAAAGCCCCTGCAACTTCTACACTAGCGTCCCTCAAGGTCCAAGGGGATATCTTGTCAGGCCCTGGGGATTTGCATTAAGACAGCAAGCACTTCCTCCTCTTTAATCTGTATAGATTCCATGACCTCACTGATTGTTTTCCTTATTTCCCACAATTCTCTGCCAGTTACCTGAATGAATATTGATGAAAAAAATACATTTAAGATCTCCCCCATCTCTTTTGGCTCCATACAAAGTTGGCCACTCTGATTTTCATTGGGATTAATTTTGTCCCTTGCTATCCTTTTGCTCTTAATATAGCTGTAGAAACCCTTAGGATTTTCTTTCACATTGTCTGCCAAAGCAATCTCATGTCTTTTTTTTCAGCCTTCCTGATTTCTTGCATTTTTTTATTCCTCGAGTACCTCATTTGCTCCATGTTGCCTATACCTGTCATACACCTCTCTCTTCTTCAGAACCAGATCCTCAACATCCATCGAAAACCAAGGTTCTCTATACCTTCTAACCTTGCCTTTGATCCTAATAGGAACATGTAAACTTTGTACTCTCAAAATTTCACCTTTGAAGGTCCTCCACTTACCTTGCACATCCTTGCCCAAAAACAACCTATTCCATTCTAGATCCTTTCTCATTTCCTCAAAATTGGCCTTTCTGCAATTTAGAATCTCAACCCAAGGCCCAGACCTATCTTTGTCCATAATTAACTTGAAATTAATGGCATTATGATCACTGGACCAAAAATGTTCCCCTACACAGACTTCTGTCACCTGTCCTGTCTCATTCCCTAATAGATCATGTATTACACTCTTTCTAGTTGGTGCCTCTACACATTGATTTAGAAAACTTTCCTGAACACATTTGACAAATTCCAAGCCATACAGCCCTTTTACAGTTTGGGAATCCTAGTCAATATGTTGAAAGTTAAAAATCTCCTACTATCACAACTTTATGTTTCCTGAAACTGTCTGCTATCTCTCTGCAGATCTGCTCCTCCAATTCTTGCTGACTATTGCGTGGTCCATGAATGTGGTCATACCTTTTCCTTTCTTCAGGTCCACCCACATAGCCTCAGTAGATCAACCCTCTGGTCTGTCCTGCCTGAGCACAGCTGTAATATTTTCCCTGACGAGCAATGCCACTCCTCCTCCTTTCAACCGACCCCCCCCTCCGACCCCCCCGTTCCATCACGTATAAAGCAATGGAAGCCTGGAACATTAAGCTGCTAGTCCTGTCCCTCCTGCAACCAAGTTTTACTGATGGCCACAACATTACATACAGTTCTAAGATTCTTTTTCCTGTGGGTGAGGCAGAATTACCACTTATTGGCAGTGTACAAAAAACTGACTCAACATACACATGTAAGCAATAAAGAAATGTAAACAAGCTGTGCAAAATACAGAGAAAAACATCAATAAAGTGCTAGAGTCCTTAACTACATTAAGTTCCTGATTGAGTTTGTTATTAAGGAGTCTGGTGGTGGAAGGGTGGCAGCTGTTCCTGAACCTGGTGGTATGAGTCTTGTGACACCTATGCCTCTTTCCTGACGGTAGCAGCAAGAACAGAGCATGTGCTGAGTGGTGTGGAGTCCTGATGATTGCTGCTGCTCTCTGACAGCAGCGTTCCCTGTAGATATTTTTGAGGCTGGGGAGGGTTTTACCCATGACGTCCTGGGTTGTGTCCACTATCTTTTGAAAGGATTTACACTCACGGATGTTGGTGTCTCCATACCAGACCATGAAGCAGCCAGTCAGCACACTTTCCATCACACATCTGTAAAACTTTGCCAGGGTTTCCAATGTCATACCAAACTTCCACCATCTCTTGAGGAAGTAGAGGCACTGACGTGCTGTCTCCAAGATAGTAACTCCCAAGAACTTAAATTCGCTTACATTCTCCACCTTTGATTCCCCCTATAATAACTGGATCGTATACCTCTGGTTTTCCCTTCCTGAAGTCAACAATTGGTTTTGGAGACATTGAGTGTGAGGTTGTTGTTGCTGCACTATTCAGCTAAATTTTCATTCTCCCTCCTGCATACTGACTCATCACCCCTTTTTTTATACAACACACTGCCGTGGTATTATCAGCAAATTTGTAAATGGTGTTGTTGTCATACCGAGGTGTAAATTGAGTGGAGCGGGGGCTAATAATGCAGCCCTGATGGAGATTGTGAAGGAGATGTTCTTACCAATCCTCACTGATTGAGGTGTGGAGGTGAAGAAATGCAAGATCCAAATCCAGTGGTGTTGAGTTCTAGGTCTTGGAGTTTGCTGATCAATTTTGAGGGGATGATGGTGTAAAATGCCAAACTATAATCAATAAAGATTCCTCTCTTTACCAGCTCTTCACACTGCTGAGGATCCCTCTGCTAAGCACCTTCACTAAATCCTTCTGGAAGACAGAAGCATAGCTTCCATTGCACTTAGAGCACCTGAGAAGCTGGATGAGTCTTTCCTATGCAATCTTGACAAACATTTTAAAAGATTATTAAAATAAACATCCTGATATTTGCTAATTTCATGGGGTTGATTAAAATACAGAAATGTGGTCTTTATAGCTGAGGAGAACCCTCGATTGATCCCAAGAACAGGTTGATGCAAAGGCCCACATGAGAGAGAGTCATTAATAAAATGGTATATGTCCATTAATGTTTTAATGGGTATTTTAATTATTAATAATGCATATAGCTTAAAGGCAAATCATGCCACAAGAATAAGTGGAATGTAACTCCACACAGTAGGTCAGAGAGAAAAAGGCATTTACATTTTGAATAAGACACCCAAAGCCACTTGCTCACGTCAATTTTCATCTCTTTGTATGAAAAATGAATAGAACATAAGAACCTAAAATCGCAATCAATTTCCTTGCACTTCTTTCTCAACTACTGTTCTTTGAAGGTGGAAAGGTCAAAAGAATATCTCGAGAGAGGTACTCTATGGACTTGGGAGGAGTGATCTTTATTTGGAAGATGCACCAGTGTAGAGCTCGTCGAAAGAACCAAAGACTTGTTGATCCAAACCAAGGCTTTTATTAGCAAAAGACCGGAGCTCTTCATAGGTGGTCGACCAGTCCGGAATGATCCGACCTGGCTAGGGACACAACCCTTTAAGGCCCAGACAATAGGTGTGGCTTAGCTCTCAGCCAATCGCTGTAAGCACAGTCTAGATACAGTAACTATATACACTATGTACATTGGTGATAGATCTGTACTATCACATTCACCCCTTCTTGGAGAACTGACCCTGGGAAAAAAAAAACAAAAATGAGGGAGAGAATGAAAGGAAAGGGTAGGTCAAGGACTGTAGCGGTCAGGGGGTCTGACCATCCGGCGTGACCGCCATGGTGCCGGGATTGGGATCGCTGGAGTGGTGTCGCCAGTGGGCTCGTCGGGTGCGACTGCTCCGTCGCTCAATTCCCCAGTCGTGTTGTCGGCAGGGTGGCCCGGGTCATTGGGGTGCTGTTGGTCCTTCTGTTGCAGCACGGGGCCTGGAGAATAAAGAGTTGGGGAAGGTTGGGTTGGGGGGTTTGCTGGGTCTACCGCGTCCTGAGCTAGGTCCCGCACCGAAACAGTGTCCTCCTGCCCGTCTGGGAACTCAACGTAGGCATAATGTGGGTTCGCGTGGAGTAGAGTCACTCGGTCGACCAAGGGGTCGTTCTTTGAGTGCTGGACGTGGCATCGCAAAAGGACGGGGCCAGGGACAGTGAGCCAGTGTAACCGCTCTCCATATGGTGGCATTCTCCCTCTCGACCTGGCCGTTACCGCGTGGGTTATAGCTCGTGGTCCTGCTTGAAGCAATACCACACTCCAGAAGGTACTGTCGCAGCTCTGCGCTCATGAATGAGGACCCCCTATCACTGTGGATGGAATTGGGGTACCCGAAGATGGTGAAAATACTGTGAAGGGCCTGTATCACTAAGGTGGCAGTGGTGTCTGGGCAGGCCACAGCGAACGGGAAGCGGGAGTACTCGTCGATGGCTGTAAGGATGTAGGTATTACGGTTGGTCGACGGTAGGGGCCCCTTAAAGTCTATGCTAAGACGCTCGAAGAGGCGGGTGGCTTTGATAACGTGGGAGTTATCCGGACGGAAGAAGTGGGGCTTGCATTCAGCGCACACCAAACAGGCTCGGGTCATGGAACGGATCTCCTCGACTGTGTAGGGTAAGTTGCGTGCCTTGACAAAGTGAGCAAACCTAGTGATCCCTGGATGACAGAGCGCCTCATGGAGTTTCCGTAGTCTGTCCATCTATATGCTGGTGCACGTCCCCCGGAGAGCGCGTCAGGCGGGTCGTTGAGCTTACCAGGCCGGTACAGGATGTCATAGTTAAAGGTGGAGAGTTCGATTCTCCATCTGGCGATTTTGTCGTTTTTTATCTTACCACACTGGGTGTTGCTGAACATGAAGGAGACCGCGCGTTGATCAGTCAACAGTGTAAAGCGCCTCCCAGCGAGGTAATGTCTCCAACGACGCACCGCTTCAACTATGGCCTGGGCCTCCTTCTCGATCGAGGAGTGTCTACTCTCCGGACCCTGGAGGGTTCTGGAGAAGAAGGCTACAGGCCGACCGGCCTGGTTCAAGGTGGCTGCCAGGGCGAAATCGGATGCTCTCGACTTGAAACGGGACAGACTCATCGATCGCGTGCAGCGTTGCAGCAGCAATGTCGGATTTGATTTGATTGAAAGCCGCTGTGGCTTCGGTCGAGAGGGGAAAGGTGGTGGTCTTGATAAGAGGACGTGCCTTGTCGGCGTAGTGTGGAACCCATTGGGCGTAATACGAGAAAAGGCCCAGGCAACGTTTGAGAGCTTTCTGGGTATGTGGGGGGGGGGGGGGGGGTAAGTCCATTAGGGGCCGCATGCGGTCAGGATCTGGCATGACTATCCCGTTCTCCACCACACAACCTAGAATAGCGAGTCGTGTGGTCTGGAAGACACACTTGTCCAAATTGTAAGTCAGGTTCAGCCGACGGGCAGTTTGAAGAAATTTGCCTAGGTTGGCGTCGTGGTCCTGCATGTCGTGGCCGCAGATGGTGATATTGTCCAGATACGGGAAGGTAGCGGTTAGCCCGTTCTGGTCCACCATCCTGTCCATTTCCTGCTGGAAGACCGCGACACCATTCGAGACCCCGAATGGTACCTTGAGAAATTGATATAGCCGCCCATTTGCTTCAAAGGCCGTGAATGGTCGGTCCTCGCAGCGGATCGGGAGCTGGTGGTAGGCCGAACGTAGGTCAATAGTGGAGAAAATGCGGCATTGGGCGATCTGGTTCACCACATCAGTGATGCGTGGCAGGGGGTACGCATCCAGGAGCGTGAAGCGGTTAATGGTCTGGCTATAGTCGACCACCATCCGTAGTTTTTCCCCATTCTTGACAACCACCACCTGGGCTCTCCAGGGGCTTGAACTGGGTTCGATGATGCCCTCACCCAGCAATCTACGCACCTCACTCCTAATGAATTGCCTGTTTTCGTAACTATATTGCCGACTTTTGGTGGCCACAGGCTTCCAGCCAGGGGTGAGGTTTGCGAAGAGTGCTGGCGGGGCAATCCGGAGTGTGGAAAGGCCGCAGGATTGGCCCCGGGGCACGGGGACGGGCTGCTCGGGTGCTTCGGGGGTGGGGCGATGGCAGACCGAGAGGGGGGCGTGGGGTCCCCCAAAGTGTAGGGACACCGTTTGGAACTGACACTGGAAGTCTAATCCCAGCAACACTGGGGCGCACAATTGGGGAAGGACAAATAATTTGAAGTGGGTGACCGTTACGCCCTGTACTTCCAGCGTGGCGATGCAATACCCCTTTATCCCAGTCGAGTGCGACCTCGTCGCTAATGAGATCCTCTGGGTAGTGGGGATAATGTCAAGTCCCCAACGGAGAGCCAGATCTGGCTGGATAAAACTGTCAGTTGACCCAGAGTCAAATAAGCAATTGGTGTAGTGTCCGGAATGATCCGACCTGGCTAGGGACACAACCCTTTAAGGCCCAGACAATAGCTGTGGCTTAGCTCTCAGCCAATCGCTGTAAGCACAGTCTAGATACAGTAACTATATACACTATGTACATTGGTGATAGATCTGTACTATCACAACCAGTAAATGGAGGCTAATAATTGATTTGAAATGTGTTAAGCATCAGAGTGTGAATTACTTGTCATAAACATTGGTCCCTTCCTCATCCAGGTGGCATTAACATTGACTTCTCCAATATCTGTTAGGCCAATGCCCCATCTCTCTTTCCCTATCCCATTATCTCCTTTCTTCCAGCTCCCCGCCCCTTCCCTCTCCAATCAGAGCTAACCCCTCCCCCATTAATTCTCAGCTTTTTTCTCTTCTGCCATCCCACCCATATCCACCTATGACATCTTGCATCTTGGCCTGTGCTCTTCCCCTGCCCCTTCTTCCTTCCTCCCTTTACTTTTTTTATTCAGGCACCTGCCTGCCTTTTGCTTATACCTTGACAAAGTGTTCAGGCCCAAAATGTTGGTTAATATCCCTAGGCTTACTATTGATGCTAAGGGACCTGCTGAGTTTCTCCAGCATGTTTGAGTATTGCAATTTATTTGGCATGTAGCTCATGGAGAATAGGAATTGTGATGTACTCAAAGTAATTTTCCCCATCAGTCTTCAAAAACCTATCTAATGATTGACATTATAGCAAAATGTGCGAGAATTGATGGTACAGTTTTATCTGGTTCTTGATAGCAGGCCCCCTCCCCACCTCCCCTGACCAGCAACAAATATTCTACAAGGTGCAAACATGAAATAAGATCCCACTTAATCAGCCACTCTAGTGTGTGCCTTGCACATTGGGAGGATGCTCAGCAGAGAAGGTACGCTGAGTCCTTTTACCTTGCGTCTCTGGGGTCAGCAATGGAATCGGGTTGGAAAAAGCCAGCTGAGCTTCCCCGTGTGGAACTGAGCCAAGTTGTGAATGTCATCTGATCTAAGATCTCCCTGCTCAACTCACACCAAGAGCTTCATGTCTCTGCAACTCGGGTTAGCGCAATGCTGCGACAGCGCCAGCGACGGGGGTTTGAATCCGACACTTCCTGTAAGGAGTTTATATGTCCTCTCCGTGACCTGTGTGGGTTTACTTGGGTACTCTGGTTCTCTCACACATGCCAAGGATGAAGGTGGTTGGTAGGTTCATTGGGCAGCATGGGTTTCAATGGACAGAATCAACTTCTAAAGCATTGCAAATAAATCGGAGAACTTTAACTTTACTGAAGGAGCTTGGCCTCTTGCTACATCACTTACTTTCTGGATTCCTGTAGCAACTGGCTGGCGTTCTCCAGTGACTGGTTGGGTTTGGCTTTATTGATCCAACCTGTCAGATCGTACCTCACAGGGCGTGTGCCAAGCTGGTGGGAAATTACAAACTGTTGTTCCTGCTCACATCTCCGCAGTGACTGCTTCTCTGTGAACAGAAAACCACACAATAGTCTCATACAAGGCCCCTCGACTCTGAGCAAAGTCTCAAGGACAAAAGAGATCTGAACATTTTCTTGTGTACATGGCCAAAGTAACAATTTTTCATTGACTAGGAAAAAAGGGCAGGAGGGCTGCAGAGTTAGCCATTTCTATTTTGAAATGTTCTCTCATTATTCCCTTTAGAAATTACAGTAAGGTAAATATCTACCAAACAGAATATAGAAATATGTTCTCATCCCTTTCATAATATCCCAAAGCTAATAAAGTGAATTTTGAAGTCAAGTCGCTTTTTTAACGAGGAGACATGGCAATTTGTGCACAGCAGGATCATGGACCACTGTGTGCAGTTCTGTAGGAAGGATATCAATAAGCAAGAAGTACGGAGAGGATTCACCAGGTAATTGGCTGGACAGGGGCACATGAGTTCACGGGAAATATTGAAGAGTCTTAACTACCGGGAGTGCAAGAGGTTGAGGGGTGACATATAAAATCACGTGGGGGGATGGATAAAGTGAATACTCAAAGTCTATTTCCCAGGGTAATGCTTCTAAAACCAGAGGGAACAGGTTTAAGGTGAGACAGGAGAGAGAGAGAGGTTTAAGAGGGAGCTCAGAGCATGTTTTTCTCTCAGAGGGTGGTCTGTATCTGCAATGAGCTGTCAGAGGAAGCTATAGAAGTGGAAACGATTATTATGTACAAAAGGCATTCGGGGCAGATATAAAAATACAAAGGATTGAAAAGGATATGGGCCAAATATAAGCAAATGGAAGCAGCCAACTTGGTGGGCTAGGTGAAGTTGGGCTGAAGGGCCTGTCCTGTACTGTGCTGAAACAATCTATGATTCCATCTCACAAACAGCTGGACAATAACAATCAGATAAATGTCTTAGGGATATTGATCAAGGGATAACTATTGGCCAGGATATTAAAGTCAACCTGAAAGGGCAGATATGTTGTCAGTTTGACTTCTCTGACACACTTCTGACTCCCTCAGAACCATACTTCAGTAACACTCTCAAGGTTCTGGGCCAGGACTGCTATCAGATTGTAACCCACAGCTGAATTCCATCTTCACAAAACCCGCCATCTCAACAGTGGAATGTTGCCCATAACAGTTCATCTCCCAGGAGTGCCCAGATGAGTGGGCATAGCCATCCCTTCCCAGTAACCCTATCACCAAATCAGTTCTGAAAAGAAGGCAAAAGCCAGAAGTGTCAGAATCTTCACAACATAATACAGTGGTGATTAACAGAAACATGCCAATCTCTTACCTAGATGGAAGTGAACCAGATCCCCTTTTGATAAATTGGCTTCAAAGCTGACATAAAAATTCATGGAAACTCACCCACAAACACTTATGAATGTCATTCACTCATTCTGCAATCTTTGCAGCATTTCAATAGTTTCTGCCCAGTTTATATTCGCTTCCAGGCAGGAACCAAATGGAAACATTGAGTTTTTTTTCCAGAGAAACATTGAAGTACAGTGAGGAATGATAATAGAGGAAATGGGCACAGGTTGAAGTGTACCTCGACTTCCCTTGATCCGATTCCATCATTCACAAGATCATGGACAGTCCAGTTTGCATCTCCACTACATCTTCCTGCCCATCCACCATCAGCCTTGGTCACAGTCCCAGACCTCCCCACTCAATAACAATCATACAGCCTGCAAATTGGTTCATGGGCTATGTTATAACATTCCAAAAGTTGTGCCATCCACTGAGGTGCTATACCAATGTAAGTCCTGTCTTTCAACTTTGTTTCTCATCTCATCACCCAATCCTAGAATAGTATCAGAAAGACACTTGCCCTCAGATCTTTGTTCTTTGACTGCTTGTAGCCTTGTAATTGAAGGGAGGACCCCAGATACACAATTTCCACCTACCCACTTCCAAAACATGAAAGACGATAAAAAAAAAGATCCGGGTAAGAGGATTAAAATGTGGCCACAGCAGCGGATGAGTAAGGAGCTCAGCAGCTGAAGGATTCACACAGGTTGCAGTCTACTGGTGGCTTGCAGTCGAAGGATTCACAACAGGCTTCTGGAGACCAGCTCATGGGAACCAGTAATCAGAACCGGGAATTGAGAGGGTGCTGAGAGAAAGAAGGGCTCCTGAAGGTGCTCAGGTGCTGAAAGGTTCTTGATCATATTAGAGATTTGGATCTGGAGTTCAGGATGCCAATAGATTGAACGGGAGTCTGTGCGGCTGTGAGCGCACTGGATGCAAATCCATGGACATTCAGTGGCTTTGAAGGGACTCTTTTTTGCTTCTTTTTCTCTTATTATTGGAAGTGCTGGGAAATGTTCATGGAAATGCTTTGCTTGCCTTTACGGCGGACAAAAGTTGAAGTATATTGGGCATATGATTTTTTTGTATTATTATATAAAAGGAACCTTGAACCTAAAACCGCATATTAACAAGAAAGCGTATCCAAATCTTGCATTGCTGAATTATTACTGCAGAAATAATGGGCAGTACAGTTGGTGCAACACCTTTACAGCAACAGGACCAGGTTCAAATCCCGAGCTGTCTATAAGGAGTTTGTGTGCTCTCCCCGTATCTGTATGGGTTTTCCCCGGGGGCTCTGGTTTCCTTCCATCATTACGGGGGTATAGGTTAATTGGGTATAAATTGGGTGGCACGGACTTGTGGGCTGAAATGGCCTGTTACCATGCTCCATGTCTACATTTAAAAAAAATTTAATTTAATTTTTTTTCAAATGTATGTGCTGAATTCTCTGCTGGTAAAACATGTGTTCAAAAGATCTAACAACTGAACCAAGTAACCATAAATATTCTGTTCATTAGCTGCATGAAATGATATTAACACCAGCCTATCAATGAGCTAGCTGCCATCACCTACTGAAGACAAGCAATGCTCCTTTTATGGATACAGTATTCTGTAAATCATCTCACAAAGACTGCAAATTAAAGAAACTAATTAGCATTCCTGTCCCTGATGCTCAGCTCAATTCCTAGAGTGTACATATCAGCCAAGCTCATAATTTTTGTTGCTGTTATTACCTTCCTTTTCCAGTCCCTTTTTCTCAAAATAGGAACAGAGTCGATCAAGGACCACAGAATCTTTGGAGCCTTGAATTAAAGCCTCTTCATCAAGGATCCAGAGCAGACCCTTGCACTCTTCCTCCTGAGTAGGTGGCTTGAACTGATAGATGAAAACACCAAGATATTGGATCAGCTTCAAACTAATGCAGACAGATTAATCCAATATGTAAATTTGATCATAATGTAGTCAGCACGGCAACAACAAATACATAGAGTTTAAACTGCAGTTGCTGGAAATCTGAATCAAAAACAGAAAATAAACGAGGAAACTCAGCAGGGTCAAGCAATATCTGTGAACAGATATTAATTATTCTCTCTCTCAAATTGCCCTCTTTAATATTTTATAGTCCTGCACATATTGAGCCATCCTGGTAATCCTGGTCTCATCCTATAAACACCCCTCCCCAATTGTCTCAGCAACTTACATATCTTTCTCACTCGAGGTGGAGAGGTCCTGACTCAAAATAATGACTGCCATTTCTCTCCTGAGCAGTCTCCTGGCTGCCGTACCATTTACAAGGATGGGTCAAGAGATGTGAAGGTGTACATATCAGGGAAGGATGAGATAGCTGGATTTCTCTCTCTTTGGGAAAAGAAAGTGGAAGGGTGAGGTCTCAAACATAAGATTGTCATCAGGAAATCAATTGAGGAATTCAGAAGAAATGTCTTTTATCCAAAGAGTGATGAGAATGTGGAAATCACTCACATGGGAAACACATCAGCAGAGAGTATACGTGCCCTTGGGAAGAGGCTCGGCAGGTAAATGAGGGATAAAGAAATAGAAGGTTCTACTGATGAAGAAAGGCTGGAAGATGTACAGTGCAACACAAACACCAGCATAAATTGGCCTTTTTGTGCAGTTCATCTTATGTTATCGAGTCATGGAGCAACAGAGCATAAATTTGATTTTTTTAAAAATTTAGACATACAGCATGGTAACAAGCTATTTCAGCCCTGAGCCCATACCGCCCAATTAACTACACCACTGGTACATTTCATGGAATAGGCCGTTCAGCCCAACTCATCCATATCAACCAAGTTTGCTTCCGAGGCTAGTCACGTTTGTCTGCCTTTGGCCCATATCCTTCAGTACTCTTGTACATATTTCAGTACTCTTCTTGTACATATATCTGTCTAAATGTCTTACGAACATCAAAGTAAGGCACACTTCTATGACTTCCTTTGACAGCTTTGTAATCTAAAATAGCACTTGTAGATGACGGGAGCTATAACCACTTATCTTAATTGATATGTTCAGGTGACCTACTATGAAGATATAATCGACAGAGCAGTTTGGTGTAGCAACACTAAAGGAATAAGTCTTCAAAAATGATGCAAACCCTCCAAGATAAAGTGTTCAGATATTAGCCCCTGAAGCTAATGAAGAAATCAACAGTAATCATTTCATTAGGTACAAAACTCATTAGATTCTTGAATGCCTGATGCCTGCCTTTTATAGTGCAGTGTTACTCAGGAAATGCCATTGACAATGAGTACAGCAGGGAGTACAATTGAATCTGGTGACACCGCATTTTTCACATGTAATATAAATTGCTCTAATAATCCAGCAATGCAGAGGGAATTATTCAGACCTGTGGTGATGGAGGCTATTAATAACATTGCTTAATCAGGCTTGGGACTATAGACTAGTGAAAACTGCTAATTTTTTACACTGCATCTGACAGGTGGTAAATTTCCTCTCTGTTCTGCAGCTTTGTGGAATCTAAGGTTAGAAACTAATGTTTCTTTGAAAGTTTGCAATACGCATATCTTCACTGAATTGATTAAAGGTAGTGGGTAAAATTCCCCTTGGGGTGTCCTTAGAGCCTCCTCCAACCATCTAGATGTGGTCAGACTGGAATTTCAAACTGTTGGCTGTGAGATCTCTTTAGTTTCACTAGGCTGACCTTTCATCGCTTTTAAGTATACCTGGTACTCCTCTTAATTTGCCTTTCCCTATTCCCCATTAAACCCCTAGCTTGGTAGCAATGGGCACATAAGCACTTTTATGGGATTACTCTATCTAGAGCTCTCGATGTGGCCTCCTCATAGAACCATAAGACATTACAGCACTAAAAGGCCATTTGGTCCTTCTAGTCTGTGCAAAACTATGACCTTGCTTACTTTCACTGACCTGCACCCAGTCCATAGCCCTCCATACCTATCCAGATTTTTCTTCTTTGTTAAAATAGAGCCCGCATTCACTACTTCAGCTGGCAGGTCATTCCACATTCCCACCACTCCCTGTGTGAAGAAGTTCCCCCTAAACATTTCCTCTTTCACTAGAGGTTAATACATAACCTCTAGTTTGTATCTCACCTATCCTCAGTAGAAAAAGCCTAATTACATTGACTCTATTTACCCCCCTCATAATTTTGTATACCACTATCAAATCTCCCCTCATTTTTCTTTGCTCCAGGGAATAAAGTCCTAACTTGTTTAATCTTTCCTGTAACTCAGTTCCTGAAGTCCCTGCAAAACTTTAGTAAATTTTCTCTGCACTCTTTCCATCTTATTGATATAGTTCCTGCAGATAGGTGATCAAAACTGTACCATACTCCAAATTTGGCCTCACCAATGTCTTAAACAACTTTACCATAACATCCAAACTCCTATATTCAACACTTTGATTTATGAAGGCCAATATGGCAAAAGGTCTATGTACAACCATGTCTACCTGTGACATCACTTTCAGGGGATTAGGTATCTGTATACCCAGATTCCTCAGAGTCTGAAGGCAGACTGAGAATTCACTTCATTGAGCACCTTCATTCTGTCTAATGCAACAGAAAGGACCTCCCAGAGGCCAACCATTTCAATTCCACACACCAATGCCATACCGACATGTCTGTCCATAAACCTCATGCACTGCCAAATTACGGCCACTACAAATTGGAGGAACAACACCTTATATTCTGTCTGGTCAGTCTCCATCCGGCGGGCATTAACATCGACCTATCCAATTTCTGTTATTCCCCCCTCCCCAAGTCTCTGTTTCCCTATTCCTCTGTTCCCCCAGCTCCCCACCCTCTTCTATTCCTTCTTCTATCAGAGAGTTACCTTCAGCTCTCCTCCTCTATCACTTGTTTTATCTCTTCTACCCTCCCACCTGTATCTACTTATGATCTGTTACCTGTTAGCCTGTGCTCCTTCTCTGCCCATTCCTCCCTCCCCTCCTCTCCTCCTCCCCTCTACCCCACCTTATTATTTAGGTTTTTTTTTGCAGATTCATGACAAAGGGCTCAAGTCCAAAACTTTGGTTACCCTTAACTTCCGATGGATGCTGCATGACCTGTTGAGTTCCTCCAGCAAATTTGTATATTGCGCTCAACCCCAGCACCTGCAGACTTTCTTGTTTAACTTTTACAGTGAAAGGCCCGCTGATAACATGAGCTGCAGATTGACCCTGCACTATTCCTTACCCTCATCCATCAGTGATCTACTCCAGTAATGCACTTATTAAAGCCTCAGTGATCCACTCTGACCTCGAGTTTAAACACTGTGTTTGTGTCGGTTTTAAAAAAACCTGTCCATAAATAAATTCCTATAACCTGGGATTGGTGGGTGCACAGCAAAATGCCAATAATAGCACCATGATAATAACCAGATCATTAAATGTGATGTTGGTTAAGAATTAAGTTGACCAAGTCTTTGGGAAGAGTTCCCTTGCTTTATTTAAACCTATAGGAGGCCCCAGTTTCACCTCGCCTTAGTACTGCACTGTGGTGCGATTTGAAGCCACTCTTCTGGAGGCAAGACAATAGGGGTCTGCTTTGGGAGTAACTGTAGAATTTCAAAACCAAATTTTATCAACATCAGTGAAGCTTTGGGATTGCACTCAGAATTATGACGCAGAGGTGTTATGATTCTGGTACTGCCTGTATGAAGTTTGCGCATTCTACCTGTCACCACACGGGTTTCCCTAGAGCTCTGATTTCTCCAAAATCCCAAAGATATGCTGGTCAGTGGGTCAATTGTCATTGTAAATGAGCCCTGCTGGAAAATGCTGGTAAAAGAATTAGGGAGAAGTTATTTGTAATGGGAGAGATAATAAGTAGGGAAACGAGATTGCTCTAAGAGCCAGCATAGACTCAATGGGCCAAGTGGCATAGAGTCTTACAGCAAAGGAAATGGCCTTCACCCCAACTCCAGGCAAATAGGATTAGTTTAGATTGTTATCTTAGTCATCACAAAGGCCTGTTCCTGTGCTGTACAGTTTTGTGTTCATTCCAACAGGGCTAATCATACTGCCAGCAGCACACAAACAGGAATACATTGCACACATGAAACTCAGACTGGTTCCCTTTTACCCTGACCAGTCCCTTAATTCATGATGCCTCCATCCTAGCTCTTCCATTTGGCCCTCAATCAGATTCACTCATTGAATGTGGATGAAGAATTGTACAACCCAGTACCACGATGGATGATCCATATGTCTATAAAGCCAATGACTAGTATCACTTCCCCCCTCGAATGTGAGTCAAACTGATTTGATAAATTATCTCTTTCCCTCCACCCACCTTTGAATACAAAAAAACTCATCCTTGGCTCCTGTAAGGGAAGGTGCTTTTTTTTTCCTACTCAATTAATAGTTGGCTTGCTAAATTAGTAAAGTGATGGAAACAAAGTAAAAATGATTCTTTTCCTTAGGTTTTGACCAAATTGTCTGTATTAATCACAATGTGCTGAGTATACAGGGTTAGTCTGTCGCAGCTTACACATGCTCCAAGGCAGAATATACAAAATTACAGAATTATTCTACCTCTTTCTTCATCTTAAGAGGTTTTGCTAGGAATAAACTCTTTAACAAACATCTGCAGTGTCATTGCCCAAAGCAATTCAAATTGATTTACCAAAATGCATAGTGCAGTGATTTAGGAATGTAGTCCTGAAGCACAACAAGTCTTCAAAGCTTCCTGTATTTGTGATAAATAGAAATTGTCAGCTTTTGATCTCCCTGACTCTGTACAAAGTCTGTGGTAGAACTAATCCACAAGGTCCAAATACAGCTTAACTCCTGAACCAAAACTGCACCATGAGCCATCCAGTCTCGACAAAACTCCAGCCCGTGCTTTGTTCAGGTTCAAAGGAAGGGCTTGAATTTAGATAGAACTCAAAACAGTTTTATCAGCCAGTTAAGTGGTTTTGGACCTCTGGTCACCGGTGTACTGTAGGAATCGTGGAGCCAACACTGTACACAGCAAAATCCCACTACGTGTCTCTGTGACATGTGTCAAGGGAAATGTGTTGGCCAGTGTTCTGACAGTTACACTGCTGTGGCTCTCTAAAATGGGGCTTTGGAGTACAGACAGGCATACTTGGCTGCAGTGTTCCAACTGATAGAAGGCGCCTCCAAAGCTGAAAAGTCACTGCAGGTCAGGTAATAGAGTTAATATCAGTCATGATGAGAAGTAATCAACATGAAATGTTAAATGTTTTTCTCTCTCCACCTGCTGAAACTTTACAGGACTCTGTTTTTATTTCAAAATTTCAGCATCTGCAGTGGTTTATTTTTAAAATACTTTGTTGTGAGCTTGCCTGAGGGGTAGCAAAAGAAAGTAGCCTTTGTTTGCATTGTGGTTGGAAGGTTGTCTGCATGATTAATCAAGAATACAAGTTGGTGCAGCTTACAGTGGCATAACTAGTAGAGCTACTGCCTCCCAGTGCCAAAGACCTGAGTTCAATCCTGACCTCAGGAGTGTTTGTGTGGAGTTTGCACATACTTCCTGAGGACTTATGGTTTTCCACCTGGTGTTAGGTTAGTTGGCTGCTATAAATTACCCCTAATGAGTTGGTGGGTGGGTGAAAAAATAAAATTGTGTAATGGTCAGCAAGGACTCAGTGGGCTGAAGGGCCTGTTTCCATGCTGTCTCTTTCCATGACTCCATGACAATTGCAGCTCCAAAGCATCAGCCACGATTATGGTCTTGATTTTATTTCATGTTTCTTGTATCTGCATATTTTACCCTCCATCCATTAAGGACTATCAGTTAGCAGGGAGAATCTACAATGTACCATTGGGTTTGTTCCAACTAATCATCAACTGCTCCGACACCACAAAAAGGACTGATGTATTGTAATGCCATTTTTTTGTTGCAGTAACCACATTTATTACAGTGTATCTAGGTATCTTTTGAACTTATTTTCTCTTTTTAATTTGATGTATACTGTTGTAGTTATGTTTTTATTCAATGAAGTACCTGTTTGGCTCCAGGAAGTAAGAATTTTGATGCATGTGAACATTGCACAATGTGTATGATAATAAACTTATTATCATTAAAAGTGCCACAATTACACAGTGTCCAATCAAGTTGTAGGTAAAATACACTGGAAATAGATTAGGAAAGTGTTGTTATCTATAATGCCTAGGCACATCATAGTTACTACATATGTTTTTATCATGCGGTCCACCCCTCTCAATGTCCCTGATTACTTTAGTACTAGATCCCATCGAAAACCATCTACATTCCTTACCAGATTTGAAGTTTGATCAATGACTGACACTGTAGACACTGGAGAGGTTTCACCCATGTCAAATGCCACTTGAATGTTTTCCTGTTGAGCAAGATGGCAACCATTAATTTAAGATCCACTCTTCTAATAAAAGTTAATTTAACATCCACTCTGAAAGGTCTTAAATCATAAAATAGAATATACCAAAAATATGATTTATTTTTAATAGCTGCCCCTATCAATCAGATTCCCTCAAGGAGGCCCATTCTCCTGACATCAAGATCCCAACTCCTTGAGATGTTGTGTGGCCTACCTACCTTCCTCCCGAAGATCTTGACTTTCATCATTTGGATCACAATTTTTGCAAAAGATAGACAGGAATCCATAGACCTATAACCAGTCTGCTAAAGTTCAGTGTTTCTAACGAATCTTCCAACATTCCCCATGACAAATACAAACAGAACATCCATCAATAGTGAAGTCACCTCCTTGTATCTCTTCAGCTGAGAAACAAAGGTAGTCTCGTGGAAAAACATCTGGAGCCGCTCTTGAGCATAGTTGTGACACAACGTCTCGAATGTTGCCGCTCTGTCCTTTCCATGTCCTGGATTCTGAAAGCCTGGGCTATCCAACACCATGATGGATGTCAGTGACAACTGCTGGGAAGAAAATGACCTGTGGAATGCAAAGACAAGGATCATTTCATGAACACAAGCTGCTCTACTTTGTGCTTTTGAGTGTGCAATGAGAACTTTGGATTGGACTTTAAGGTTCAAGTTTTCTATTATTGTCACATAATGCTACAAAAAATGTAATATACCTGATGTACTTCAACCTTTGCCTCCCAAGAGACATTGCCCAATGCCCCTAACTTTATAGCAAAAATGAAGGCTGTACCAACTTGGTAATGGAATAGGGGAAGGAAAAATCTGCCCTGAATCTATTCAGCCCTTCAAAAATTAATTGTATTTTAACTCCATTCTTCTTTCTTGGTCCTTAATAGAATTAACTTGCACAATATTTTAATATTTTGACTATTAACTTGGCACCTTTCATATTAAGGGAGAGGTTTCCATACCTTCTTCACCCATTGTATTCAGAAGTGGTGTCCCTTGCTGAGAAATCTGCACTTAATGTTAAAGACACAATTCCCTTACCCCATATTCCTCCATCTGCAGAATAACATTTCTGTCCATTGTGACAGATTATAGATATGTTTTTGGGAGATAAATTTGGGCAGGTTTTTTTTAGTGTAGGTCACATACAAACATTTTAAAACAGATATTATTTAAAATGCAGGAGCTCTGCTAATGCTAGACAGGCTGGCTCCAAGTGCCTTTGCAAAAGCTTTAGAGAGTGCCCAAGAGACTTCACTAACGGATTGTTGTTTTAAAAAAAAGGCAACATTGAAAAAATTTGTGGAGCCGCAGGGTGTCTGGAGTGGAAATTGCTGTTCTAAGACGGTCATGTGGCTTTTCAAGCCGAGAGAGAGTGAGAGAGAGAGAGAGAGAGAGAGAGAGAGAGAGAATTCAGTTCTGCAGTGCTACAGTCAGTAGCAGCAGCTGGGACTGGAACAGGACAAGCTGGAAAGCTTGTGGAAAAACCCCATTTGGAAGACGGGTTGTGAGTACTTAGTTCAGGCTGGTCAAAGCTCTAGTGGTTTATACAAGAGGAGAGGACTGGCTGCCTAATATTCATTTGAAATAAGAGAAACAAAAAGGAGCTCTGTGGTGACCTGAAAGAAAGAGGTTATCACCTGGAAAACTCTGATGGGGCAAGTTTCTTCGGCAAGACACTGAAGTGGCTGGGTACAAGGAATCAGTTGTGGGTGTCCAGTGAACAACATATCTCTCTCTGAAAACCGACAAGAACCTTCCTGAGCGGTAAACATTTACCTTTCTAGCACCAAAGCCCGGTGAACTTTATAAATGCTAAATTCTGTGCACAGTGTAAGAATTGCCTGCAATCAGTAAACTTGGAGGAATGAGAAGTGAGATTGGTCTTTGAATCAAAGAACTTTTCTAAACTTACACATACATTACATACACGTGTGCTTAGAATTAGAAGGGGGGGGGGGTTAAGTTAATAGTAGTAAGTTAAAGTTTGATCCTGTTTTCATATATATAGATAATTAAAAGGCTTGTAACACCATCCTATCAATACCTTTCAAAATCCTTACCAAAGAAAGGTTCCACGTTCTTAGCAACATATCAAAGGCCTGATGTAAATCATCTTCTAGTCTCATCCTCAAACAAAATAATTGCTTGCTATTTATCCTCAGTCCCCCTTAACACCTTGTAAATTTATCTCAGATCACCTTTCAAATTCCACAGAAAAATGCTCTATTTCTGTATTTCTCCAGTTAATTTAACCCTTGGAGTTCAGACACCCTTCTAGCGAATCTCTGTTATCCTCCTTCCCAAGGCACTATATCTATCCTAACCTGTTATGCCCAAAACTGCTCAGTTATCCACAATGGTGACATGGCTTCTGTGGCCATTTTGATAAGATACTCTTTTTCCTGTTGACCTACCAAATGAATGATTTCAACTTTCCCAACTCTGCATCATTTGTTAGATTTTCCTCCAGCTCCACGCTAATCTTATTTATACCCCTTTGCAGACTCTCTATGTTGTCTTTACAACTTACCTCTACCTATCTTTGTGTCATCGGACTCACGGAGCCTTCATCCAAGTCCTTTCTGTAAATCCTACAAAGCCGTGGCCCCAGCACCAATCCCTGTGACACACTATTCATTACATCTTGCCAATCAGAAAAAGACCCCTCCTCTACATTTCCTGGTAGACACCAATCTTCTGTCTATGCAAATACATCTGATACAATTAACATTTATTTTCCCACCAACCTTCTGAAAGTGTCAGTACATCTGCAGGTTCCGCCTTAGGCATAACACGTGGTTTAGAGTCAGAGTCCAACAGCACTAAAACAGGCCCTTTTAGCTCACTCAGTTCATATTGATCTTTTACCCATCTATACTCATCCCATTTACTCAGATTAGGACCATTCCTTTCCTCTTTAAGTGCCTATCTAAATTCTTCTTATACATAGTTCTTGTATCTGATTCCGTCATCTCCTCCGGCAATACTTTCCAGACAACACTATTCTCTGTTTAAAAAAGCTTTCCCTCAGGTCCCCATGAAACTCCTTCCTCTCAAATGTAAGCTATGCCCTCTTATATTTGATGGGTAAAAGATTTTGATTATCTACCTTTTCCATGCCTCTCGTAATCTTATACACCTCTATCAGGTCACCCTTTCACTGCAAGGAAAGCACACCCAGTCTGAACAATCTCTCCATTTTACCAAAGTCCTCCAATCCAGGGCTTCAATTAATCTAAATAACATGATTTCCCTTGTGGTGATACAACCACTTCACTGGCCGCACTCCTACCAGCCTACTTGCAGGGGGCAACCACTGTACCTGCAGGCCGGAAACATGGGAGGCTGGCCCCACCTGCCCACTGTCAATCACCCTCCCGTTTAAAGACTCGAGCCAGCCCCTTTGGGAGCTAGTCGGGCATGTGGAGCCAGGAAGGTACAGTGACCTGGTGTGTACAAGTTTAAGCTGGTTAAAGCCTGATGTATAGTCTGTGGACTTTGTGTCTGAATTCTTCACACAGCAATGCTCACGACCCTTTCACCTAACCATGCTGGATTTGCCTGTATACTTGGATTTGCCTAAGTGCCCAGACATAACATTTTACCTGTGACAGATGTTCAATTCATCGCCCAGCAACTCTCTGTTTTCCTCTGTTTGTGAATAAAGGAGCTACATTTGCAATTTCCCAATATAATAGATCCTTCCCCAGATCAGTATTTACCGGTTGATAAGCATGACAATAATGGCAAATAGTTCTTCATATAATCCAGCTGCCATTCCTTCCACACATTCCACACCTGTCAACCGGGGACCTAAAGGCAAAGGAAGACAACTTTAATACCTTAAACTCATATGAAGCAGGAACTGACTTGCCTGACCCACTCACAGATGAAAGGCTCAACAGTATTTGTTGACCATCCCCAAACCTTCAAAAAGATACACAGTGGTCCTTCTTCGAATTCCAAACCACGACTTGAAACTTGCAGGGATTAAAAAAAAGTAGATCCCATTGGATGAATTCCAACTTCAAACACTTATTTACACAATATTATTTTATTCTCCCTCCCCCTACCCCCCACCCCCATATTTTTAACTCTTCCCCCTCGATTCTATCCCTCACCTACACACTGGAGGCCATTTTTAGTGGTCAGCTAACCTACCAGCCTGTGAGGGGAAAACTGCGCACCCGAAAGAAATCCACCCAGAGGGAAGATGTCAACTGAGGTCAGACAGATTGTATCCATAAAGCTATCATCAAAAGATGGAGTGGCACTCGAGATAACATCAAGCAATTTTGAAACCAGGAAGGGGCAAATAGCCAGTGGGTAACGGGCAAGACGTAGCCAAAGCTACACCTGCAGACAGAATGCAATAAGTACTCAACCATTGGTTTTTCTCTCCTCAAACTCATGAATATCCTGCATTCAAAATTACTTCTTCCATGTCTGATGAGAAACATTGATTCAGATCATTAACTGCGATCACTTCTCCAAAGATTCTCTCCAATATTTTCAGGGGTTTTTTTTGTGTTAGATATTGACCATAGGATTGTAACTTTACAGATTCAAGATCATATTATTGTCATGTAATAAAACAGAAAATATATTACACAAAATTTCCTTGAATCTACCTTAAGGCAGACAAAGATTCACTAACAGCAAAAATTGCCCACAGCCTTTTACAGTCAGAGAAATAAATGGAAGCAAACGACAACCCCCCCACCCCCAGAGTCACTTAATATCCATGGTTTCAGTTCCAGTGCTCCCGCAGTCTCCGCAGCCATACAGCCTCCAGCCTAAACCACTAGCAAACTGAGCTCCTGATCTAAACCTCTGACACAATCAGGATGCCTCCAGTACCCTCTAGAGTAACCCATTTGTTGAACTGAGGCACAGGGTAGGTCTTTCATCTGTAATGTACCTCAATGGTGCTGGGGAACCTGCACGGAAATCTGCACTAAAACACAGGTAGGGGGTCTATGCGAAAAGAGGCATCTTGTATTTTGGCAGCATATTTAAATGTCCAGAAGGCTTTTTCAGGCAATGAGCAACTGCAGTCATTACTGCAATGAGGGAAAATGTAGCAGCCACGGAGAACAGCAAGATCCCACAACCACCAGATGTTTGAACAAGAGCAGGGTTTTGATATCCTGAACGCTAGCCAAACATACTTTGGGCCCAAGCCAGACACAATAGAAAAAAGAGGAAATGTTCTGCTGCACTGAGAACAGTCTCCATCCTCCAATGAAGAGGAAGCCAGAGTCTCTGCTGCCAAATTAGGTCACAAGAAAAATCAGAGCTGGAGTGGACTGTTCATACCCACTCCTGTGCCAGACCCCCACAGCCCTCACTTCTTCAATCTTTCAAAAAAGTGATCTCCTTCCTCTTTAATAATCTAGGCACCACTACCCTTTGAGGTGGGGAGTTCCAGAGTTTCACCATCTTCAGCAAGAAGAAATTCCCACACATCTCAGGATTGCCTCCTTCCTCAAGATTCTCCTACTAGTGGAAACATCTCAACTTCTAACATGTCATGCCCTAATATGTTTCAAAACATCACCTCTCACTTCTTCTAAAGCACATAGATTTAACTACTTTAGTCAATTGTGCTAAAACAAATGATTGCACATAGAGAAAATGGTGCAAACCTGCGGGGAGCAAGGAGCGGAGATATAGCACTCCTGCGGGATCTAATCACTCAGTCAACTGCCATCAGCTCTGCACAGGCTTTGAACAGCCCATTAAAAGAGCCGATGGTAGTTTTATTTAAAATCCTGTGACCGCAGGGTCTGCACCCAAGATGATGGCCCCTACAATCGGCAGCAGGCAGTGGGGTTTCAGGCTCCAGGGGAGTGAATGACTGGCACAGAGCACCAGAAAACGGGAGACCATCCCACATATAAGAAGGAGAAGCAGAGGAGACGATCCATAGGACGGTGACCATGGCAGTGGACCAATGAGGGGGTTCTACTGGTGAAAGTCCAATGCATGCAACATGCTACTGCTGACTCGAGGTAAGGAACCCACGGAGGCTTGGGGCTGTTGGAGACTGCTGTCGGGAGTCTCACGCCAGGCTGTGGACTGCTGGAGACTGGCTCGAAACTGACTGAAGGGGTACCAGGTATCAGAACGGGAATGCGAGGAGGTACCAAAGGTTGCTGAGGGGTTCCTGATCAAGTCAGATGTTTGGATCTGGAGCTCGTGTTGTCAATGGTTTGGACAGGATGTTGTATGGCTGTGGAACTTGTGGAAGCGCTGGAGGCAAATCTACGGACATTCGGTGACTCTGAGGGAACTCAGCTTCTCTTTCTCTGACTGTAAGAGGCACTTCAGGCAATTTCTGCCGATGGCAAATCTGTCTGTCTTACAGCAGGCAAAAGCAATTTCATGTGTAAAATGAAACTGTTTTATTACAATGACAGTAAATCAGAATCAGAATTTATTGTCGTGAACAAGTCATGAAATCCGGTGTTTTGCAGCAGCGTCGTAGAGCAAACATTCATATTATAACCATCTTACAACATTACTACAAAATAAAATAATAAAAATAATATTGCACAAAAAGTGCTTTTGGTTCATTAATTATTCAGGAATCTGATGGCAGTGGGGAAGAAACTGTCCTTGTGCTACTGAGTGCTCATCTTTAGGCTCCCGTACCTTTTCCCTGATGCTAGCAGAGTAAAGAGGGCATGACCTAGGTGATGGGGGTCTTTGAGGATAGAGGCTACTTTTTCAATATGCCACCTCATGTAAATGACCTCGATGAAGTGAAGTCTGGTGTCTGTGATGTCGCAGGCCGAGTTAACAACCCTCTGGATTTTATTCTTGTCCTGAGAGTTGGCGCCTCCATACCAGGCAGTGATGCAACCAGCCAGAATCTCCAAGGTACACCTGTAGAAGTTTACGAGAGTCTTTGGTGACGTATCAAATCTCCTCAGACACCTCACAAAGCATAGCTGTTGGCGAGTCTTCTTTGTGATTGTATCAATATGGAGGGTCCAGGATACATCCAGGAATTTGAAGTTTTTGACTCTCTCCACTATGAGGACTGGGTTGTGTTCCCCTGACTTCCTCTGGAAGATCACAATCATCTCCTTGGTTTTGCTGACATTGACCCCAAGGTTGTTGTCGTTACACCATTCAGCGAGCTGATCTATATCCCTCCTGTACACTTCCTCACATTGTCGTTTGTGATTCTGCCAACAAATCTGGTGTCATCGGCAAATTTGTAGATAGTATTGGAACTGTGCCTTGTGGGTGTATAACAAGTAGAGCGGTGGGCTAAGCATGCATCCTTGGGGTGCGCCTGTGTTGATAATCAGTAAGGAGGAGACATTGTTTCCAATTTGTACTGACTGTGGTCTTCTAATGAGAAAGTCAAGAATCCAATTGCAGAGGGGGGTACAGAGGCCTAGAGTTTGTAGCTTCTTGACCAGCATTGAAGGAATAATGGTGTGGTAAACCATTGTATACATGTTTGGCTGTGCTAGGACACACCCCTTGGTGTCTCTGCATGAGGCTCTTCCCACTCACCCCTGAATAAAGGCAAATTTACCACAGACCCCTCCTCAGTCCAGGATAGTCAACCACCATGGACGAATCTCCATTCTGCTGTGAATAAAAGCTGATCAGTTTCTCGACAACTTCTAGTCTTTGAAGTTATTGATGGTGCATCAATTTTATTTACAACAATTTTTTGATAGTGGAGCAGATTATGAAGCCAGAAAAGTTGGACTTTGACCCACAATCACCAGACGCATTCAACATTTTCGAACTCTGGCTGCATTGCTTCAAAGCTTTCCTGCAGGCCTCCTCTACTATCGTTCGATCAGAGGATGATGGGCTGCAAGTACTGTATTCCCAGGTCGGGCACTTGGTATACTTGATGATCAGGGATGCTGAGTCGTACCCAGCGGTGATGGGAGGTAAACGAGGTCTATGCTAGGCACCTCCTGGTTTCCCAAAAACAGCGACCTGGGGAATCGAGCACTGAAAACCTTCAGGCTCTGCGAGCTCTTGGACGGGCCTGCGACTGCAAAGCCATGATGGCCGAGGTGTACAGGGAGACTTGATTAGAAATGCTTATGACCCGAACATAAGATCCAGCTACGTCCAACAGAAACTGTTGAAGCAGGGTGAGCTTAACTTACAGAAGGCTGTTGAACTAGTGGACATGCTAGAGGTGGCCCTCCAAAATATGGACACTTATCCAGCCAACAATGCAGCCACCTTGTGGTTACCACAGATACCACCATCTTGGGATGTGGAAGGGCCAGAAGCCTGTAGAAAACCCCCACATCCTGCCAGCAACCCAACCACAGCCGCGGTACTCCACGAGCACCTGAAGTGCTACTTCTGTGGCCTGCATAAACACCCAAGGAAATGCTGCCTGGCGAAAGGCATAGGTTGCTCTAGATGTGGGAAGAAAGGATATTATGCAAAGGTGTGTCGCCCTCTAAACCCAGCACCGCGTGCGGGCCATGGGGGCTCCCATCTTGGAACTGAATGCTCGAACACTCTGCCATATCTACAGAGCCCAGCAGTGACTCAGCACTGGCCTCCATCATGCTAGATCAAGGGAGTCCTCACCATCATGCTAGATCAATGATGGACATTGGGGGAAATGGTCATGTGCTGAGCTGCCTGTTCGACAGTGGGAGCACAGAGAGCTTCATCCACCCCAACATCTCTTTGGCCTCAAAGTCCCAAATGGTAGATGTCTGCGGCTACTGCGTCGTGTCTCTGACTGTGCAGGGCTAGACAACAAAAGACTTTAAACTCCTAGTGATGTCGCAGCTTTGCGCTGCCATGCTGCTGGGGCTGGACTTTTGATGCCACCTTAAGAGTGCCATGATGGAATATGATTTTCCCCATCTCCCCTCACTGTATGTAACCAGCAGATTTTAAATCACCACTGCACTTCACCCATGGAACCCCCCCGGTTTCTCCTCCCATCGTTCCCAGCCAGCAACTTGCAGATTGCCCATCGCGCAAGATTTGCCACCTTTCAACCCTCAAGATCACCCCTCCACTGCTTTTCACTAACCTCACCCTTGACTGTAAATCTGTTGTCACCAAAAGTAGGCAATACAGTGCAGGGAACAGGGTCTTTATTAGGTTGGAGATACAGCCTAGAGAACCAAGTGGTGGTGGTAAAGAATGGGGCAAAACATGGAATAGTCATTGACTATAGTTAGACCATTAATAGACATAAACAGTTGGATGTGTACCCTCTTCCCCACATATCTGACATGGTAAATCAAATCACACATATCGGGTATTTTCTACTATTGATTTAAAGTCAGCATACCACCTATCCACTTGGAGGACCACCAACACTCTGCCTTTGAGGCAAATGGCCACCTCTACCATTTCCTGAGAATTCCCTTCGGCATCAACAATGGGGGTCTCAGTCTTCCAGCAGGAGATGGTCCGTATGGTAGACCAGTACAAACTGCAGGCCACATTCCCGTATCTGGACAAAGTCACCATTTGCAGCCACAATGGACAGGATTGTGACGCCAATATCCAAAAATGTCTCCAGACTGCCAAACTCTTTAACCTTACATACAATAAGGATAAGTGTGAGTTTCACACAACTCACCTCGCTATCCTTGGTGAGAACGGAGTCATTGTCCCCAATCCTGACCGCATGCACCCTCTTTTGGAACCTCTTCCCCACAGCCTCAAGGCTCTGTAAAGGTGTCTGGGGTTCTTTTCCTACTATGCCCAGTGAGTCCCCAATTATGAGGACAAGGCCCGCCTCCTCATCAAATCCACCTCTTTTCCCCTTACAGCCTTCAGCTGCATCAAGGTAGACATTGCCAAGGCCACAATGCACGCAGTGGATGAATCTACCCCATTCCAGGTGGAGAGTGATGTGTCCGACTTTGCCCTGGCCACCACCCTTAACCAGGCGGGCAGACCCATAGCCTTTTTTTCCCATACCCTTTCATGTTCAACAATCAGTAGAGAGGTAAAATCAAAAATGACAAGATGTTGACAATTAGATATCTTGTACTGGCCTGAGAAACTCAGTAATCCTCCAGATGCCCTATCCTGCAGAAAATGTGCCAGTGCACAAATAGACTGGTTACAAGCTCTCCACCCTGGGAGGTCACCAGATTTTTCCAGTTTATCAAAGCCTGCAATTTACCTTACTCCATTGAGGAGATCAGGTCCATGACCAGAAATTGCCAGGTCTGTGTGGAGAGCAAACTGCACTTCTATTGATCACACAGAGTCCATCTAATAAAAGATAACTGCCCCTTTGAACACCTGATCATTGATTTCAAGGAGCCCCTCCCCTCCTCTGACCACCACGTGTACTTCCTCAACATTACTAAAGCATATTCATGTTTCCCGTTCACCATCCCCTACCATAACCACTGCCACAGTCACCAAGGCCCTATGTAATCTTTTCACCCAGTTCGGGTACCTCTGGTATATTTATAGCATCCAGGGGTCCTCTTTTATGAGTGATGAGCTGTGTTAGTACTTGCTGGCCAGAGACATCGCCATGAGCAGGACCACCAGCTACAATCCCTGAGGGTACAGGCCCATGGAAAGGGAGAATGCTACCGTCTGGGTCTAGAGGCCTTCCAGTCTCCCACTGGCAAGATGTCCACCCTGATGTACTCCACTCATTCAGATGGCTCCTATGTTTTCCTTCCACAGGAAGTCCATTTCAGGGACCACGCTACCATCCTGGCTGACATCCCCAGGGCCAGTCCTACTTCAGAGCCATGTGAGGAGCCATAATTCCGAACCACTGGTCAAAAGGGTCCATCTCCTCCATGCCAACCCCCAATACACCTACGTGGCGTACCCCAATGGGCATGAAGACAGTCTCTGTTCAGGACCTGTTGCCCTCAGAGTCCCCAAGACCATTGCCGACCACCCCTCACCCCCTTCATCTATCAGCTATCCACAATGCAGCAGTGTCATGGCATGTTATCCCTGCCCCAGTGGATGACATGTCTGATCTGGTGCTACGCATCCACAAGCAAGTGAATATGATAACATACATGTGTTCTAGACTGTCCAGGATTTAACAGCTGCGTCACAGCCAGTACTATGATGGTTGCAGTGGTAGACCAGACCACCCAAAAGACTCAATTTTTAAGTACATTTAATTAAATTCAGCCCGCCAGACTCATTTTAAAACAAGGGGTGAATGTGGTAAACCACTGTATATATGTTTGGCTGTGTTAGGATGTGCCCCTTACTGACTGTGCCTGAGACTCCTCCCACTCACCCCTGAATAAAGGCGACTCTGCCACAGCCCCCTCCTCAGTCCAGGACAGTCAACTAGCAAGGACGTACCTCCATTCTGTTGTCAATAAAAACTATCAGTTTTCTCTACAACTTCTAGTCTTTGAAGTAATTGATGATGCATCAATTGGTATTGAATGGTATTGAAGGCTAAACTGTAGTCTATGAAGAGCAACCGTATGTATGAATTGTTATTTTTGAGGTGATCCTGAGCTGAGTGGAGAGCCAGCAATATCGCATCCGCCGTGGAGTGATTGTGTTGATAGGCGAATTGAATCTTGAATCTTGAACAACTTCTTCCGGTAACAACACCAGTGAGTCTCTCCATCTGAACTGCTCCATCACTTGTCCCCTTTCTTAAATATAGGGATCAAACCTGTGCACAGAATTCCAGGTGTGGCCTCATCAGGAAAACCGAACAATTGTAACAACACTTCCCTATCTTCTCCAACGTGTGCAATCAAGACCAACATGCCAAATGGTCCACAAGATGTTTGAGTAATTGATCGTGGGATGGTAAGACTGGCTGATAGCAAAATGGATGGGAGGGGATTCTCTATCTGAATATTACCCCTGCTTTCCAGTCATAATTGAATGCTAAAAATAAGTCACTAAGTTACAAAAACGCATGCATTTCATTGGATTCTTTTTCTCTACAGCCTTGGATTGAAAATCAATGTTCGCAGTTGTGGTGTGATGGAAAGCCACTTCTCCCAAGCGACTAAAGTGAGAAAGGAGTCATTTCCAATTCCTTCATCTGTGAAGAGTGCATGTCATCAGAGTGCTCTTTAATTGCAGCCCACCGTCCTCATTAACATACAACTCACATCAGACTCAGCTCATTTGGAAGTGCAGCTACTTAGGCACAGCAACAGCGCGAAGGCATTCTGAACATGTTAATACACCGACAGCAAAACAAATCCATTTTGCAGAGACTCATTAAAGTGAGGGATCACTACAGTGGAGCGGCAACTCTTGATGCTTTATCAAACCTCCCCCACTTTCTCCCCAACAGAGAGCTTGGCAACTTCAATGCTACAGCCCTGGATTACTGGTGCCCACTTCGCTCGATGGGCAAAGAGTACTTTATTGCCAAGCTCTACCTATGTAATTGAACAACAAAGCAAAAGATTCATTGCTAACTCAATGAAAAGGTTTAACAGCATTTTCATTCATTTAACTATTTAAGCATTATAACTCCAGAAGGATAAACCTGTCATTTTGAACCACCATTGATCTTACAGTAGAGCCCAGGGCAGGCTAAAGCATCGGAGCACAAGGACAGCATCCAGCACTAGAGCCCAGGGCCAGTTGTAAGAGGACTGTGGAGGATCTTCCATTGAGTTTTTTTCAAAGCAGAGGTAGATTTTTGGATATTAAAGGAATTGCGGGATATAGGGAAAATAGAGATGAGGTAGGAGATCAACCATGACTTTGATTTCAGGCAGAGCAGACTTGAGGGGCCAAATGGCCTAGTACTATGCCTGAAAACACAAGAGATTACAGATGCAAGTAAATGAAGCATTTATAAAAACCCAAACTGCTGGAGGAACTCATAAGGTCAGAAAGCATCTATGGAGGTAGAGAGATGGTCAATATTTCTGGCCAATATCCTATATCGGGACTGAGTATGAGGAGGAAGATGGCCAAAGAGGTGAGAGGGAGAGGTGAGAAAGAGGCTGGAAGGTGATTGCTGAAGCCAGGTGAGGTGGGGGATGAGGAGCAGAGGGAGCCGGTGGGGATGGGGGTGGAGTGGAGTACAGGGAGTTCCCAATTCTAATGTTTTTATCATGTTCTAAGATAGATTCCTAATTATTATTTTGATTTGGTTTAATGCTTCCAAGGTACTTTTCAAATTTCCTTTCACAATTGACTAAATAGATTTCACAAGAGACGAAATAGAAAGAAAATACTTCCCCCCAAAAAGTCAAGCTGCTGCTCTTGGCACCAGAGGTCCAGGTTCAGTCCTGACCTCAAAAGCTGTCAGTGCAGAGCTTGTACCCTCTCCCTGCGATGGCAGGCATTTTCTTTTCCTGCTCCCATTTTCCTCCCTCATCCCAAAGCAGGCTGGTAGTTAATTGACCCACTGTAAATAACCCTAGTGCGCAGCTGAATGGTAGAATCTATGGGGAGCAGATAAGAATGTGCGGAGAATAGAAACTAGGATTAATATAGGATTATCCTAAATGGGAGTTTAATGCCATATGCAGACATGATGGGCTGAATCTCTTGTGTCAAAGGGTATACATGTAATCAATAAAGAGATTAAAGGGAAGAGAGGAAAAACAGATGGGGATCTGGAACCCTCAGCCTGAAAAGATAAGGAGGCAGACACGCTCACCACATTCATACAGTACTTGATTGAGTGTTTAAGGAGCAGTAACCTGCAGGGCTACATTTGTATTGCTAGAAAGTGGGATTAGACTGGGTAGCTCTTTATCAACCAGGATAGTCTCTTTCTGTGTAGATTTTCCCCCATTCTACGAGAAGAGCGGGCATGAAGTCTAAAACTGGTTTGAACTAGCTTCTGAGTGAGATGTACCTGCTGTGCTTTCCACAATGTCATCTGAATTGCCGGTAGCCTGTTGGATGACCTGTTTGAGGTGATGTTTGAAGACAGCAGTTGTAAGCTCCTCCAGTTCATATCCAAGCACACTGGCTGCATTCTGGGCGCATTCAAACTTCATAAATTGCTTCCTGCCGACTGAAAGAATGTGGAAAATATAAACAAGAGAATATTTCAGTTAGCACATAACAGGATGGGCACAATAACACAGTGGTTATATTACTTGTTTGTATCCAGAGACCCATAATTCTGTTCCCAAGATATGCATTCCAATCTCACCTCTACAGCTGGGGAATAATAATTCAAGTAATTATATAAATAAGATGCATAAAAATTGAGTGGCAGTACTGATGACCATTAAATTATTGGGTTGAATAGGGAGTAAATTTGCCACAAGTAGTATAATAGTTAGTTCAACGCTTAACAGCTCCAGCAATCCAGGTTTCAATTCAACACTGTCTGTAAGGAGTTTGTACATTCTCCCTGTGTCCACGTGGATTTCCTCAGGGACCTCCAGTTTCCTCCCACATCCCAAAGACATATAGGGTTAGAGGGTTAATTGGTCACATGGGTGTATTTGGACGGTGTGGGTTGGAAGGGCCCGTTACCGTGCTCTATCTCAAAACAATATATACCTACTTAGCCTAGCTGCAAGGTGACTGAAGACCCAGCAGCAATATGGAGAGACAATGACACAGCTGGTGGAGCTGCTGCCTCACTGCTCCAGAGACCCAGGTTCCGTCCTGACCTCAGACGCTGTTTGTGTGGCGTTCACCCTTTTTCCCTGGCTGCTTGGCTTTCTCCTGGTCCCTTTGTGCCCTCCCACATGCAGGCTGGCAGCTTAGGTGGCTAGTGTGTCGGTGAGTGGGAATGTGGAGACAATAAAATAGGATTAACACAGCATTGGTGTCAATGACACTGCGTAGATCAGCTATGATGACCCTCAGTGGCAGGATGGGCTTGAGGGACATGGTGGTTGCTATTTTCCTGAGTTCCCATGCTCCAGGCACAGCAACAATCAACATTCATATACTTCTCAGAAGTGGAACCTTAAGACAATGGAGTTGTCCACTGCAGATAACCTTTCCATGCAAACATCAGAGGTCAGGTGCCTCCTGCTGTTGCTAGTAGAGATCACGTTTGATATGTAATGTCATAGTTGATCAGCTGCGTAGTGCAGTACATTTGGTAAATGGTACACGCTGCAGCTGGTAGGGAGTTCATATAATGATCACCTGCAAAACTATGGTTGTGTTGTGCCTCTCTCTCCCTCTGCAGCTGCTGACAGATACACTAAATGTTTTCCATATTTTCTACTTCCATTACAGATATGCCAGGATTTTGGGAATTCTGATTTCATTGAAACATTCACCACTCCTGCTATTAAGCACGACAGCTGGTGGAAATTCCCACTCCTGAGATGTAACTTCACCAGGAGCACGGTGGAAATTCGGCTTCCAAAATCCCACACCATGTACAGTTTGCTCCTCTCATTTAAGAAGGAACAGAATGTCCAAAAAAGACACAGAATGCTAAGTCCTGGGGATGAAGGAGCTGTCTGACCATGAGTGGCTAAGGAAGTTGGATCTGCATTCTTTGGAGAATGAATGATGTTCCCAAGGAAACACAAAGGTTCTAAAGAGTGTGCAATCAGATGGACACTAATATCTTTTCTGAGCGATAGAGTCCCAACATGAGGCTGGGATCATTTAAAACTAAGGTGCATAGGAATTTCTTCTTGGTGAATCTCTGGAATTCTCTGAAGCAGAGACTTATGGAGGCCAGGCTGTTATAAGTATTTAAAGAGGAAGGAGATTAATATTTGAAATATCAAGGATCTGAGGGCCATGTGGAGTTCTGGGGTAGATCACCCATGATCATATTGAATGGTGGGGTAGGATTGAGGGGCCGAGTGGATGATCATGCCTCTTATTTTCTTGTGTTGTATTCCCAGTCAATGACACCTTTTCTGCTGCTTCTTGCCACCATAGCCAAGGTCAAAGAAAACACAGCCAATCCCAAACCCGTGTTGCTGCTTCTCATTTTGCCTGCCTCTCATCCTTCTACAGAAATCAGTAAGAAATGTCACCTCTCTTTCCAACATTTAAGACAGCTCAGCTCCTCTCATTTGGCACAAATTGACCCAGTGCCTAGTTTATTGAAGTTCAAAGCACACCTGTGGCTGGATCTTCATGAGAGCCAAAGCACTCAAAGTAGAATGGTACTCCATTGACCGGACTAAACAAAGACTCAGGGCAATGGAGAACAACACTGACAATATCAAAGCAATTGCAATGATCACAGATACAATTTACTTCACATTTTCACTCTGATTCAGGTCAGCCAATGGATTTGAACCATATTTCACAGAGGCCCTCGAACACTGGATTGCGTGCTGATGTAGTGTTGCACAATGCTTGTCTGTTCTGGGAGATTTCATACTTCAACTTAACAAGCTGTCTGCTTCATTTTGCAACTTTTAAAGGACAAATACAGCAACTTAAGTGGGCAAGTGAACTTCCCATGGGAGTGGATATCAGGAGGAGGAAAGTTCCAATCTTCTCTGATTTAATTTGACTGATCTAATGAATGTAGCAACACAGCTGGTGGGAGCATCTGCTGCATAGCTCCAGCGACCCATGATCCTGACCTCTGATGTTTTCTGCCTGGCTTGTGTGTTCTCCTTCTGGATGTATGGGCTTCGTCCAGGTGCCCCATTTCCTCTGCACAAACATGCAGGTTAGAATGTTAATTGATCACTCTAAATTTCCCCCAGTGTTACAGGAACATAAGGGAGTTGATGGGAATGTAGACAGAATAGATTGCAGGGGGCATTAGAGGGGGAATGGGATTGATGCAGGCTAGTCTAGATCCTATGGCCTGAATGGACTCCCAATTCACGAGGAGATATGGAAAGATGGTATCCCGACACAAATGAGCAAGAGTTTCAATTGCAATTATGAAGGTAGTATGCTCAGATCTTGAAACAAATGACAGGTGGTTCAAATGACTTGTGCACAAAATTTCAGGGGTGCTTATACTTCTGCATTGCTGAGGGAGGGCAAGATACCCAGTGTTGACAATTTTCACAGGGCACTTTAACCAAAGACCATGTCTATTCTCTCCGGTGAGGAGAAAAGGTCCCAAAGGTACAATTCTGAAGAGCAGGATGATGAAACCAATCATCCTAGCTAACATTGATCCCTCCACAATATTCCAAAATTAAGTTGCACAACATGGCACCAAGACTAGAGATCTGTGCCTGGATGATTGACTCGCTCCCTTGTGCTCCAGTACTTTTGCTGACTCCTGCACGTCAGGACATTCTCTGACAGAGACAGCTCTGACAGTCTCCCACCAACAACACTCAACCTAATGAGTCTTCGATCTTTGAAAATGCTGCAGACTACATTCAGAGCACAACAGAGGAATAAATGGAGCTGCAGAGTTAAAAAAAATAACAAATCTATTAAACCGTCCCCAGCAATAAGACACGGGAAACAGAGGAAATAATCAAAATTGAGAGGACATAGAATACAAACACCTGTGCCCTTGTAATGAATGCAACTTGTTACAGGGGAGTGATAAATTCAAACAACTGAGAGCATGGGTGAAGAGCATATAGACAGAGATACAAAGCCATGATGGAAGATAAACATGGAGTCAATGGAGTCAAAGATGATCAGCAGGGATGGGTGCAGTGGGGCTACAAGAATAGATGGTAGATCACATGTGAGCACCAGACATTAGGATTAGGTGAATTTTACAGGACAGGAGGCCATTGGGAGAGTCAATCCTGAGGGGGGAGAAACACTCAGAAGATGGTCTTAGCAACAGCGGATGGCAGAGTATCACAGCTTAAAGATCCACTGCCTACCAGCTCCAGTGATTGAGGATGAATTCTGTGATGTCTATGTGGATTTTGCATGTCCTCCCTGTGACCTCTTGAGTTTCTTCTGCGTTTACCAAAATGGTAGGTTGATGGGCCACAGACCATGTCTCAGGTGAGAAGAAAAGTTCCCAAGGTACAATTCTGAAACTAATCATCCTGGCTAACATTTATCCCTCCACAATATCCCAAAATTAGTTTATTCAACACGGCATTGATAAGTTGTAGAATCTGGGTTGGGTTGGAGGGGAGTTGGTGAGAATGAAGGTGGAATAAAATAGGCTCAGGTACGATTAATGTAAAAATGGATGCATGATGGTCTTGGCAGACTCCACAATCCAAAGGGTCTTTGCCTGTGCTCCATCTATCTGTGACTCATGTGACAGGCTGTATCTCTCTGAAATCCAGTGACATGACCAGGATTAGGTTGGGAAGCTTGTTTGGGATGAGGGGGTTCAAAAAGTCTGGCAAAAATTCTAAATCCTTATGTAAGAGATACAGAAGAACATTTGTCTAACTTCAGCCTTTGATGTGACAAGAAAGGTTATCTGCATGCTGGATCATTTGATATTTTTGTAGCATGGTCTGGCTAACCCAGTTACTGGCTGGATAAACTCACTGAACATCAGAGAGCCTGTAACTTTGATGAATGTTGTAATAGTACTGAATCTGACAAACCAATTAACAGTGTTGAAAGGGGTGAAAGTGTGGGGGAAAACGTGGTAAGAAATCCCAATTCACTCGTAACACAGCCTCAAAGGGAATGAGGATCCAAACATTGTTTGTAATCACATTTTTCAAATTACATCACCTCCATTAAAATGTTGTGCTATTTTTGTAGCCTATCCCAGCTGGGAAAATCCTGCCACCATTCTGTGCCTTTGTGATTGAAATAAATTCCAAAACAATTGAGGATTGGGACTGGGAATTGATTGCAAAATATCCAAATATTAAAGGGGTTAGTTGCTTCCATCAGGAGACCACATTACACTGTGCAGTTAAGGTTTAATTCCAGTTATTCCAAGCACACTATCCTATCCAATTCCGGCAAAAATGCTGGCAAAATAATGATCTCATTACCTCATTCTTCAGAAACCACAGCAAGTAACTGCATCAGCCTCAGGGAGTGAGATAATAATTTTCAGGAAAAGCATGTTTTAAGTCACAGATGTGAAAAACAAAACCTGTCATGTCACAGTAAACAAAAAAACCATGAAAGAAAATTAAGAATGATGACTCCTCACTCCTCAACCTCAGCCCTGTCCCTCTCCTTCCATCCTCCATTCCTTACATCTTAGCTCAGCCCTGCATCAGTTGACATATCCATTCTTGATGGAGCACCTGCAAATTTAGCATAGCAGTTAGTGCAACGCTGTTACAGTGCCAGCAACCCGGGTTCAGATCCCACACTGTTGGTAAGGAGTTTGCACGTTCTTCCTGTGTTTGCATGGGTTTCCTCTGGTTTACTCCCACGCTTCAAAGTGTATGGGGGTTGTAGGTGAATTGGGTGTAAGTAAGCAGCACAGGCTCATGGGCCAGAAAGGGGCTGTTGTGCCTAAATTTAAATTTAAACATTTTAAATTTAAAATTGACTCATTGATTTTGTTTCCTGCAACACTGATGCTCCCTGACCTGTTGAATATTTCCAGTCGTTTTTGCTAGTTTTATTTCATATTTTCAGTTCCCACAGAAATTTGATTTCAATTATTAAAGTATTTAAATCTGATAGTTCCTTCAATTTTTCTTCTTGTATTCTGTGGGTAGCTTTATAAGCAAACTGAAACCATTCTAAATAGGAAGTTTCTCAGTGTGGACCTTACCATTGTCATTTACTAAGAAAGACCACAAGGAAACAACACGAGGAGTGGACAATGTGTCTATTCGAGAGCGGCGCAGACTGTGGATGCAAGTGTGACTCTGCAGATGAGGAGGAGCCACATTCGTCACACAGCAGTTTCAATGATAAACAAGAAGACCACAGTCAGAGTAAGTTGGGAGACTGTACCACCTCTAACAGGACCAGAGAGGTCAGATTGTAGGTCCTTGCTGTGAGCCCAAGCTTGTAATAAATGTTGTGTTTATGTGTGTTGTACTAAACATGCACAAGTAAGCAAAACAGCCCTTTGAATTAACTGACTGACTGTCTCAAGTGTTTGAGAAGTTTCTGAGAGGAAAATGCTGAGGGAAGGTCACTGACCTGAAAGCTTAACTCTGATTCTCTCTCCACAGATTCCGCCGACCTGCTGAGTGTTTCTGCCACTTTCTTTTTATTTCAGATTTTCAGCATCTCCAGATTTTTTTTACAGCTCCAGTTTAATGTTGTGATCTCCCGACTGACTGGAAGTGCAATGTTTGTCTAATAGAGCCAGGGCAAAGTACAGACCATGCTACAAAATCACCATACCATACAACTAAATTGAGAGAAAACTTTTTGAAGTGTTTCTAAAACTGACCTAATTGAACAGTGTTTTGTTTTTTATATGGGCTGAACTCCCTAATAATATCGCCAAGAGTGCCAGGAAGATGTTTCTTTGGTTGTATCAGAGAAGGGACAATCTCCCTATTTTGTGACCCATTCATTGATCATTGGAACTGCCATAAGATGCACTGGGCATCCAAAAATCAGGTGGCACAGTAGCAAAACAAGTAGAGCCTGATGTCACACAACTCAAGTAACCTGAGCTCAATCCTGGCCTCCGGAGATGTCCATGTGAAGTGTGCACATTCCACCTCTCCCGAAGTGTAGATTGGTGGATTAATTGGACACCATAAATTCGCCCTAGTATGAAGGCAAGTGGTAGAATTTGGAGTGAGTTGAAGGGAAATGTGAGAGAATAAAATTGGATTCATGTGGGATTGGTAATAAATAGGTGCTTGATGGCCGGTACAGGCTGATGCACCTTCAATGACTCAAGAGAATGCAGTTGAGCAAAACTGATAGGTTTTTATTCTCAATAGAATGAAGGCACATCCCTCATCTCTAATCAGGAGCCTGTGGAAGGAACCACAGGTACAGTCAACAAATGGGTGTACCCAATCAGATAAATATATACATACAGTGGTTTACCACACAGGCGATGGACTGAAGGGCCTATTTCCATGTTGTATTACTCTATACTACTTCAAACTACATAAAAGGAAGGACAAGTCACAGAAGTAGGGCTAGATCTCTGTCCTCTATTTTCCAAGACCTGGACCTCTGCTGTTGAGAGTGTAGCGGGCTGAGCGACCCGCGCGAGTAAATGGGCCAAATCACCGCAACACGTGGCTGATCCAAGATGGTGCAGACTTCCCTTCACTGGCAAGAATGAGCCTGCGCCTAACGCCAGATGTGGGCTAAGGTGTCCTCCACTTCTGGAAGCCGGCGGGTACGTCACTGGAAGTGGGCGGGCCAGCGCGGAGACGCGGCAAATTCAAACCAATAAAGTTAGTCTTTGGTTCACCCTCACGCTGTGTGGACATCTCTTTACTCAGTAGGACTGCCATAGCAGTTGCTACAAGAGCATATTATCAGCTTGCAAAGCCTGTTCTTATTTTGTATCATTTCTTCTTTCCCCCATTTCCTAAAAAAAATCACAGCTGATGGAATTCTGCTTGCACTTGTGGCATAGGAAATATTTTATTGTACATCTGGACCACTGTTGAAACATATCTGCATGATAACACTTCCAATGAATGCAGTATGACAACCAATTGAATATCCTGGGATTGTTACATCCTATTGGATGTACATGGAGAAGCAGAATAACCTGTTTATGTACAAAACCAGGAGAGCACACAGTAATCAATTGAACAGATGGTTAAAATGACACCTATCTCTGATAATGAGAAGCCTCTTTTTCTAATGTATCTCTGCATATTATTAACTTTACCACAAAAAATGCAGTAATTTAACCCGATTTTGGTTTTTATAAAGAATGGACAATTGGGTGACATGGTTAGTGTAACGGTTAGCATAACGTTATTAAGGGCCAGTGACCCGGGTTCCAATCCGGCGCTGTCTGTAGGTGCATCCTCACCATATTTGCCTGGGTTTCCTCCAGGTGCTCAGGTATCCTCCTCTCCCTCCCCCCACACCCCCCCCCCCCACCATGCTTCAAAACAAATGGGGATTGTAGGTTAATTGGGGTATTTTGTGTGGTATGGGTTCATGGGCTAGAAGGGTATTTAGAGAGACTTTCCAGATTCTATGTCAATACTGCACACATCTCACTATTATAATTTTTGTCAAAATTAAAATTAAATTTAAAAATTAGATGGGCTGAAAGACCTGTTTCTATTCTGTAGTGTTCTATGGTTCAATGGAAGCTCATTGAGATACAGCACAGTAAGAGCCCATGCTACCCAATTACACCATGCAATCAATTAACCTACTAACCCATATGTCTTTGGGTGGCTTGGGTTTAAAATAAAAGCGACAAATGTCGTTCATTAAAATGGGATGACTCAAAATTATTTTCCTGTCATACTTGATCTAGATCTTAGTTTGGGACAGGATCATCATCTGTAAAAAGGATCAGGATATGGTGTGGGTGGAGTTGTGGTTATCCCTTTGGAGGCTAATGGGCTAATGTTGATTATGAAAATTCTGTTTCCTAGTGACCCATCACCAACGTTGGGGGCAATGTTGTCTCAGATCTCAATTCACAGCTATATCAATCCAATGTGCATTTGGGAAAGCTGACACTGCAGCTTTGAATCACACTTCACCTGGAGACAGTTACTCTGCTCCCACTTGGAATAGGTGCACGCTGGCCCTGCTGAGAGCTGTCACTGAGCATCAGGTCGAGCCATTTACGGGAGGTTCATGGGAGACTGGCAGCACTGGTCAAGTACCCCATCCTTCCACTGAACTCCAAGGGCAAAAAAGGAAGTGGGATTAATCTAGCATGATAGCAGGAGTGGGGAACTCCATTGGGAGTGGGGAGCACTGCCAGCTACAGTAACAGAAAGAGGAAATACCACTGAGATCACCTCCAGGAACATCACTGACGACGTCCCTTGGGACATCATCGAGGTACATGAGGAAATCACAGGGAACAGGAGAATATCACCAGGACACAGGAAAACAATCCCAGGGAATTCGCTGGGGTACAGGATAACAACACCGGGGTACAGAAGAACATCACAGGGGAGCTCACCCAGATATAGGAGAACATCGGGCATATCACTGGAGTACAGGAGAATATCACCGGATACATGAGAACATCACTGGGGTACAGGAGAACATCAAGTTGCAGGAGAACATCACTGGGGAAATCACCCCGTTGTAGGAGAATATCACCAGGCATATCACCAGGGTACAGGAGAACATCACTGGGGATATCACTGGGGTACAGGAAACATCAAGTTGAAGGAGAACATCACTGGGGAAATCACCCTGTTGTAGGAGAATATCACCAGGCATATCACCAGGGTACAGGAGAACATCACTGGGGATATCACTGGGGTACAGGAGAACATCAAGTTGCAGGAGAACATCACTGGGGAAATCACCCTGTTGTAGGAGAATATCACCAGGCATATCACCAGGGTACAGGAGAACATCACTGGGGATATCACTGGGGTACAGGAGAACATCAAGTTGCAGGAGAACATCACTGGGGAAATCACCCCGTTGTAGGAGAATATCACCAGGCATATCACCAGGGTACAGGAGAACATCACTGGGGATATCACTGGGGTACAGGAGAACATCAAGTTGCAGGAGAACATCACTGGGGAAATCACCCTGTTGTAGGAGAATATCACCAGGCATATCACCAGGGTACAGGAGAACATCACTGGGGATATCACTGGGGTACAGGAGAACATCAAGTTGCAGGAGAACATCACTGGGGAAATCACCCTGTTGTAGGAGAATATCACCAGGCATATCAGCAGGGTACAGGAGAACATCACTGGGGATATCTGAAACTCAGTCCCTTAAATTTCCACCCCCTGATCCATTCATGTCAGGGAACATTGTTTATTTCCTGATGTAATTTAGCAGTTGTAGAAATCAAAGCAATATTTGTTCAGTTTACAAGATTTTTAAATGTGTTAAACTCAATGGAGAACATTTGACATTCAAAATAGTGAAATGGTGCCCTCTAGGCAACAGTTAACAAGAAGATTTAATTATTGTGGGCAGCATGTTGATGACATTCTTGAAGAACTTTTGATTGAAAAGAAAGCAATAAAATAATGAGTAAATAAGATTGTTTTACCCTTGTCCTTTGCATAAATGTAGGAAGAGATTTACGATGGAGACTGACTTTTCAGTGGCATATCTGAATCTCTCAATAACCTTCAATCAGAAATGTGCAAAAATAGATGTGATATAATCAACTGTTAATGGAACTGTTAATAGCAACAGTTAATATAAGGGATTGGGTGACGGTATTCAATTTGGCCATCATTTTTAATTTATTGTGTGTGAGATATCATCATATGATCGTGTTTTGAGGTTTATTTATCAATGTTTCTATGATGCTTTATTTCCTCTTGACGTAGAAAGAGACCATTTGGCCCATTAAACCTTTGTTGGCCTGTAGAATAATCCCACTTCCTTTATAAAATCTCCTGACACCAATTTGCCACACAGTCCCATCAATTTATGAAGATGTTGTTGGGACTTGAGGAACTAAGTTACAGTGTTAGGACTTTATTCCCTGGATCATTTGAGGATTAGGGGAGATTTCTTGGAGGTTTACACAAATAGAAGGGATTTATATAGAAAAAAAAAGGAACCAGGCTTTTTCCATTGGGGGTGGATGAGGAAAGAACTAGATGAGATGTGTTAAGGGCCAAAGGAGAAATATTTATAGGAAACAAGAGGAACTTCTTCACACAGAGAATGATGAGAGTGTGGAACAAGCTGCCAGCTGAAGTGGTGAATGCAGATTCAATTATGACATTTACAAAAAATTTGGACTGGTATATGGATTGTCAGGGACTGGAGGGTAAGTTCAAGTATATCATGATTTATACATGTTTACCATATTATCACATGACAATGAAAGGATCCTTTGAACCTTTGAAGTTTGGCACAGATTAGATGGCCCAAAGGGCCTGTTTCTATGTTGTAGTGTTCTCTGCATCAATTCTCCCTCCCACCTGCACACTGGGGCCAATGGGCTGACCTATCCATGTGCGATTTTTTTGGGGATGTGGGAGTATGCCAGAGCACCAGAGGGAAACACACGCAGCTATGAGAAGAGCATGCAAACTCCACACAGATAACACTAGAGGTCAGGACTGGAGCTGTGTCACTGTGCGATAACACCCCCTTCAAATAATTTTTATAAATTTTAGTAAGTTAGACATACAGCACAATAACTGGCCCTTCTAGTCCATGCTGCCTAATTACACCAAATTGACCTGTAACTCCTGTTAAGTTTGAATAGTGGGAGGAAACCAAAGCATCAAGTGGAAATCCACGCAGACATGGGAAGAACAAACAAACCCTTTACAGACAGCACCGGATTCAAACTCCTGTTGCTGGCGCTGTAACAGTGTTGCACTAACCGCTACGCTAACCGTACTGCCCAATTTGCAAGTAATATCAATCTCAATGATCATCACTTCGAGCTAGCATATACTGAATCCATGGGCTAGAATGTTCCTCATGGAATCTCTCACCCATGAACAGCATTTGATGCTTGCCAAAGTAAACTGTTATATCCACATATGGGAGCAGCTCACTGCAGGAAGTATCAAGTCCTGAAGGACTATGTTGTGTCACGTTCCACAAGTATTTGAAGTCTGCAAATAATATTTTACTTATATACTGTATAAATGCTGGGCTTCCGCTTGGCTTGTATAAAGTGTGTCAGGAAAACATTGGAGATCACTTACTGAAGAATATTTTGGGTCCTATTCAGTTAGAATCAAGAAAGTATATTTTGCTTTAGGTTCAGATGGGATTTACTGAAGATATGAGGGACTGCAGTTGCTGGAATCTGCAGTAAAACATGGAGGAACTCAATGAGTGGACCAGCATCCATGGGAGTAAAAGAAAGGTCGATGTTTGGGTCGGAACCCCTCATCGAAACTGAGAGTGCAACAGCCAGTATAATTAAATATTATATTGGCTTTCTTCCCTGTGCACGCTCAATCTTCAAGGATTATTGAAGAATATGTTTGGTTAAGTTTAGTTATGATTACTGAAAAATATTTCACAATAAAAAAGACTACCCTCAATCAACTCCAAGAACTTGCCCCAAGTTTCCACAGCACTTCTGTGAGGCAGACAGGCGATCAGGACAAACTCAACCACATGTAGCATCACAGGTGCTATTTGCTCCAGCAAATAATCTCATTCCTCTCATAGGTAATTAGCAAGCCAGGGCAACAGTCACTGGAAGGCAGCTCCAACAATAAGATCAACACATTCACCACTGACACAGAAATGTACAATGTGCAATCTGAGAAGATCCAGTCCTTCTCCAGAGGGCCAAGCTAATAAATACAATCACTCTAGTGCAAACCAAATCCAACTTTTAAAAGTGTAGATTGATTTTTACTTAAGTACATTTCCATATTTATACAGTGGTTCCCCCCTTATCTGCAAGGGGATATGTTCCAAGACCCCCAGCGAATGCCTGAAACCAAGGAGAGTACCAAACCCTATATATACACTCTTTTTTTTAATACATATACTATGATAAAGTTTAAGTTATAAATTAGGCACATTAAAAGAGTGACAACAATAACTAATAATAAAATAGAGCAATTATAAAATATACTATAATAAAAGTTATGTGAATGTGATCTCTCTCTCTCATTTTAATATTTTTCGACCACAGGACTGCAGGCAACTGAAACAGCAAGAAGTGAAACCATGGATAAGGGGTGACCAAATGTATAGTCAAATATCAGAAAAACTTTAAAATGTACAATGGAGGTTGGGTACATCTAGAACGTGTGTATGCAATTCTGATTGAGCAATGGGAAAGCACATCACAGGCTCAGCTTCATTTTCAGATTTGATAAGTTTGGCAATGACAATTTTTGTCTTACTTGTTCTGGAGCTGGACAGAGGAATTACCTTTACACACTCCAGCTGCACCCAGGTGATAGATTCCAGCCAGCACGTGCCAAATGGATTTCTGTTCCTCTGCCGTGAATCCAAGCATCTCCATGGCTGCCAGAAGCCTGCTGAATGCCAAGGAGGCGCTCTGCTTCTCCTCCACCTGAGGCACGGGAAACAAGCAGTGGTTAAGGACTGGAGCATTTGGTGATAGTGACTTACCCAGCCACCCTCCAAAGTTAACTTGAACCTGCAGTGAGGTTCACAAGCTCTCAGCCTTGTCAGAGATGGATGGCTTCCCCGTTCAAATCGTGGAAACCGATGCTTTGGATCGAGATTATTCCTCCTATTGACTCCGTGTTAGCTGATATAGAGCATTCTGATCTCATTCCACTCCTAGCTCTTGCATTCATGGAGCTTTGCAGCATAGAAACAGGCCATTCAGCCCAACATTTTCATGCTAACCAGGTTGCATACCCAAGCTAGTCCTATTTACCTGCAATCAACACATATCCCTCTAAACCCATACTATCCATGCACCTTTCTAAATATCTTTTAAACAATACAATTATACCCACCCCTACCACTTCCTCTGGCAGTTCATTCTGTATACCTATCATCCTCTGTTTTATAAAGGTACCCCTCTGGTCCCTTTAATTATTTCCCCTCTCATTTTGAATCAATGCTTTCTAGTATTACATTCCTACCCTGGAAAAAAGACTATGACTTTTTCCTTATCTATGCCCCTTGTGATCTGATAAACTTCTATGAGGTCCTCCCTCAGCCTCTATGATCCAGGGAGAAGAGTCCCAGCCTATCCAACCTCTCCTTATAATTCAAGTCTGCCAGTTCTGGGGACATTCTGGTGAATCTTTTCTATGCTCTCTTCAGCTTAATGATATATTTGCTGTGACTTGATGCTTAGAGCTGTGCACAATCCTCCATGAGCGGTCTCACCAGTGTCTGCATTGGATGCCCTATTAGTTTCAGCACCTCTTGCTTCCTGAAGAACCTTTGAACTGTAATGAGGGTTGCCCTCCTCTAATGTATCAGGCAGCCAACTCCTCTCTCCTACCACCCTCAGGATGTTCATCTTTCTGCTTACTCCCTTCTAATCTCAACCTTTGATCTGTGTCCCCTTGACAGTGATACTCCTGTTGGGGATAAAAAGTGCTTCCTCTCTCCTTTCTATACATGATGCTCCTCAGCTTTCCAAAGAAAATAACCCCAATCCTCTGGAAATAATGGTTGCATCCCAGACGCACTCTCTTCCCATTGGGGCCAAGGCTTAAGAGAGTGAAATCATGTACCAACAGGCTTAAGGACAGTTTCTTTCCTGCAGCCATCAGGTTCCTGAATTAACCCCATAACAATGCTCTCATGCTGCCCTAGCCTGGTACTAAATGATCTTCCTTTTCATTGTAACCTCACTCTGTAAATTGTGCTCTTTACCCAGCTGCTAGAAATAACCTGTTAGTCTGCTCACAGATTAACCCATCTCACTCTATTTATATATTCTTAAAATTTAGACATACAGCACGGTAACAGGCCCTTTCAGTCTACGAACCCATGCCACCTAATTGCACCCAATTAACCTACAAACCCCAATGTATTTTGAATGTTGGGAAGAACTGGAGCACCCAGAGGAAACCCATGCAGACATGGGAAGAACATACAAACTCCTTACAGATTGTATGGGATTTGAACACCGGTCCCAATTGCTGGTGCTAAAACAGTGTTGCGCTAACTGCTACGCTAACCAGGTCATCCTTGGTATCTTCAGACAAATACAGTTAAACTGAAACATGATCACAGGTGTCGGCTGTCCTCTGCAGTCTCCAGAGAGGATGAGTTCTTGTACTTGCTCCTGTTTTACAAAGAATCCCCTCCTCTTCTGAATAAAGGGGCAAAGTGGAAGGAAGGTTGACCCACCCACTGACACCCCATACAATGTTGATGGCATCCAGGTGCACACGGCGATTATGCTTTTGAGTGAAGGAAAGTCCCTCATGGGCAATGTCACAGTATGAAGGAATCCTTTCTCTCTTCGCCTCAAGAAATTATCCAGGCTTTTTAGTTATTGCAATATCTTTCTTTTGAACTTGTCTGCTGCAAACCCTCAATCAACTTTCTTTCTCCCCCTCTCCCCACCCCCCCAAACCTTTCTGAGAACCTATGTGCATAATACAGAAGACCACAAGAAGTGTCAGGGACACCCAAATCCATCATGGTCACTGACCTCCAGTTCATTGCAGATATCTGTACGAGATGCTGCCTCAAAAAGGAAGTAACATCATAAAGGATTCCCATAACCCTGGTCACAATGTCTTCTGATTGCTACCTTCAGGCAGACGCCTGAAGGCCAGCACATCTAGGTTCAAGAATGGTTTCTTTTTCCAACAGCTGTCAGGATCTTAAACTTCCCTCTACTATCCTAACCAGAAACTACTCTAGCACAAAAACTCTAGCACAAAAGATCTATCCGCACTGTTGTGTCAAACTATTATTCTGCCTCGTGGCACTGATTTGCACCCAGACCATATCCCTCAATAGCCCTCCATCCCATGTACCTCTCCAAATTTTTCTTAAATGTCAAAATTGAGCTTGTATTTATTACTTCAGTTGACAGCTCATTCCACACTACCACCACTCTCTGCATTAATAAATTCCACCTAATATTCCCCTTAAACTTCTTCCCTTTCATCCTTAACCCATGTCTTCTAGTTTTTAATCTCACCTAATCTCTGTGGAAAGAGCTTGCTTGTATTTACTCTATCTATATCCCTCATAATTTTGTAAACCTCTGTCAAATCTCCCCTCATTTTTCTGGCTTTCAGAGAAATATGTCTTAACCTGTTTAACCTTTCCCTATAATTCAGTATTCCCAGTCTCAGCAACATCCTTGCAAATCTCCTCTGGACTCGTTCAATCCCATTTGAAAGGAACGTTGTCAGACAATGGGCATAAAACACCATGGGTTTGGATCTGATCAATTTCAGGTCAGATTCCTGCTCCGACGTGCAGTGGTAATGTGTCATTGGACCACTGCCATGCAAAGACCTGGCACCAGTGCCTTTTTGCCCGCACTTCCCCCAGTAGGATGGGCTTCCCTGGTATACCCACTGACGTGGCCACGGCCTCACTTACGTTGGTCAATGACATAATCCCGAAGAGCTGGCTCTCTGCCACGTGATGCAAATGGAGCTCTGTCCTGTCAAAAAGAAACAGAAAAATGGCCAGGGTTACCGAGATTGAGCAATGAGGAGGAGTAGGAGTGGGGTTGTGGGGTGGGGGAGTTATCCCAGATAACCTTTATTTCCAGCTTGTCTGTAAGTGTCAACAAACCTTTCACCACTACCCCAGGTGTTCACCAGCTGGATTGAGAGAGAACAGCAATACAGTACAATAATAGTTGGCTTGAACAGGATGGGCCAAAGGGCCTGTTTTATACTGTATGATCCACCCCAGTACCACATAATCTGCATTTTGCTTCCTCCTTTACTCATTCTACACATGTCCTCTTTTGGTCATTTTTATTTTATCTCTTCTGCCCTATCATCAATATTCTGCTTTGATCTCTTCTCCTCCCTCCCCACCTTTCACTGCCTCTTCAACTTTGTTTTATCTCTACATTTTCTGGCTTAAGTTAAAAGGAGCTCAGCCTGCACAGTGGCCCTCTCTATGTGAACAGCCTTAGGAGATGCGGCCCATAGTTTCTTGGGTTTACATCTGAACAACAGTGTCACAAGGCCCTTCAGGCCATCTAGCCCATGCCATCCCTTTTGCCCATTCCATTAATCCTATGCCTACATTAGATTCACAGCCCTCTGTTACTTGCCTGTTTAACCATCTATCGAAATTCCTCCTAACCAGTCTCTGGTTCCCTCATCTCCTCTGATAGCACTTTCTCTGTGTAAAAATCCTTACCCTTCAGACAATAGGAAAAGGATTTTGACTCTCTATCCTATCTCTGCCTCTCTTCTTGAGAAGAAGTACTGCTGGTGCAGTGATGATGAGGTCTTTCAGAAGGTAGTGGATGGGAGAAAGGTCAATGCACACACAGGCAGCTTTGAAAAATGGGGGAGAGAGAAAGGGTGACATGTGAGAAGGAATACCATGCCAGGAACATACATGTGTGTGTGTGTGTGTGTGTGTGTGTGTGTGTGTGTGTGTGTGTGTGTGTGTGTGTGTGTGTGTGTGTGTGTGTGTGTGTGTGTGTGTGTGTGAGTGAGTGAGTGAGTGAGTGAGTGAGTGAGAGAGTGAGAGAGTGAGAGAGTGAGAGAGTGAGAGAGTGTGTGTGTGTGTGTGTGTGTGTGTTAGTGCATGTTTATAACCATATAACCATTTACGGCGCGGAAAGGGTGAATATGTGTGTGTGTCCTTCTGTTTAGGTGCATGGCATGCACGAGACCATGAGCATCCGTCCATGTGTACCATTGAGATGTGTCCTATTTGTACTGTGAACTACCCATACCTTAAGTGTGTACCTAAATTAAATACTTCTGTCACTGCACTGTGTGCTTGGTGTGCATATCTATTCACAGATGTATAGTTTGTAAATGTACAAGATTCGTGCCATGTGCTCCATATAGATGCTCCATATAGATGCACCATATGTGTGGCGTCTTGCATGATATGACATGTGCGCTGCAATCGTGTATCGTGGATGGGCATTCTGTGTGCATGCCATGTGCACATGTGATGTGTGTGCAAATCTCTTGTGTCATGCAGTGTGTATGCATTCATATGGGCATTCAACGTGTCTTGTGTGTGCGCGCTCTGCAACTTGTGGGTACGTGTGCAGAATAGCTTTGTGTGTTCAGTGCAAAAAGATGCAAAGCACCAAGTGCCTGGAGGCATGAATGACTCTGCACGTCCTCAACTGAGCAGTGATTCAGATTCACAAAGTGTTGCCTAGTACTGCCGCCCTGTGGACAGCCGCTGCACAGTTAGTGCACCACTTCATTTCACTTCACGTGGTCCTGTCGCATTGCCATGCTCAAAATACAGGCAAACAAATTAATTCCTAAGGGATTGATAATCTGAAAATCATCCCTGAGAGAAGGCAAGAGTTAAACAGGCTCTTCAACCCATCTAGTCTGTGCTGAACAATTAATCTGCCTAGTGCCTTTGACCTTCACCTAGACCATAGCCCTCCATACCTCTCCCATCCATGTATCCATTAAAATTTACATAAATATCAAAATCAAGCCTGTATTCCACACTTCACAGGCAGCACATTCCACATTCTCATCATTCTCTGCATGAAGAAGTTCCCCAAATATTCCCTTTAAACATTTCACTTCACCCTTCTCCCATGTCTTCTAGATCTTGTCTTACTTAACCTCAGTGGAAAATGCTTGCTTGCATTTACTCTATCAATACTCTATGTAGATAATACATATAATTTTGTTCCAAAAATAGACTTTATTCACAATAAATTCTTTCCAAAAAGAAAACCATATAAAGTTTCTTCCCACCCTTTGTTTCATATCCAAGCATTTCCATCACTCTACACTGTTACATTAACGGCTTATGGTGGACCCATGATTAAGCAGTCAGGGAGAGCTAAGATCAATGGCTGCCATAAGGGAAAGAACATCTTCTGTATGTTCTACGTGTTAGATGCAGATAGACCAGCAGTTCTAGGTCTGGATAGCGGCCAGAAGATGCAGAAAATCTCTGTCAATTATGAGATACAGACAAAGAAGATATCCAAAAGGATCAATAGAAACACACAACAAAAAGATAAAACAATTTCCACAGAAGTACCTGCCAAGCCATGGCACACAGTGGGAACAGACTTGTTCACCGAGAATCAAGAGTGGTATTTAATAGTACCCGGTTACTATTCTAAGTTTCCATTCGTCAAAAGGGTGAAAGACCTGAGAGCGTAAACTATCACCTCAGAAATGAGAGCGTTCCTTGCTGAACAAGGAATACCCGAGCAAGTAATATGTGACAATGGAACACAGTTCACGTCACAAGAATTCAGAAAGCTGGCTGCAGAGTATGGGTCTGTAATCATTACATCATCCCCACACTACTGCAAAGGTCATGGGTTCATTGAAAGACAAGTGCAAACTGTGAAACGCACACTAGTTAAGTGTCGCAAAACAAAAGAAGACCCATACCCAGCTCTTCTATCATTATGAGCAACACCTTTAAGGATTGAGATGAAGTCCCGGGCAGAACTTCTAGATGGCAGGAGATATAAAAGAACTCTGTCAAGCAAATACATCCTCCAGAAGACCAGGAGGAAACCAGAAGAAGACTGGCTGACACGTAAGAAGAAGGACACCAGCTTTATAACAAACATTCACAAACATTGCCAGAACTCTTCAGAGGGCAGCATGTGCCTATTCAAGAGCCAATATTGAAAACCTGGACCCCAGCAAAGGTCATCAGAGAAGCTGAGACACCAAGGTCATACATTGTCGAGACAGACTCTGGCAATCAGCTGAGGAGGAACAGAATTCACATCCGGCCAACACAAGATGTAAGGAAGCAGAAAGCTTTAATACCAGCAAAGCCTGCAACACCAGTATCAAGTGAGGTATCAAGTGAAGAGACCACAACCGCTAATACCGAAACATTAACACAGCAGTTATCAGATGAAGCACAACAAGCTCCATCACCTACATGTTTACCAGCAACATAGACCCCAACAGTCACAGCCAAATCCACAAGAAGGCGAAGGAACATACGGGATATCAGAGAAAACATCCCAGTGCGATATCAATAAGAACTATTTAAAAATAGTTGTATAAATAAATTAGTGTACAAGTTCAGTTACTTAAGTTGCACTGGAAAGAGAGTGATAAAGAACACTAAAATTTTTCTTTATCTTGAGAAAGAGGGATGTTATATAGTCAGGATAGTGTGAACTATTTTGAAACTGCGCAAGAATACACCCTTCTCACCGTAGTAACTGTAGTACACCACTGTGGGGTGTATGTATATGTATATATGGAAGTGTGTGAACAGTTTCCTGAGATGTTGGAAGACATCTGTAAGTAAAGTCTCTTTTGTTATTTGAATCTTCCATCTAGAAGTTATTTAAGAAGCCTCCCAAGTAACACAGAGAAATAACAGCAGTAATTTCCTGGAATGCAGCGACTATGTTAAAAACATAAGAGAGAGGCAGGTGATGGGTGCAGGACAAACAAAGAGAGGAAAATAAAAGAGGAGCAAGAGAAAAGGTGAGGGGGGGGGGAAGGTGGAGACAACTGGTGGAGGGTGATAAGCAAGAACACAAAGGCTACCGGTTCTGGAACCAGACAGGTAAGGAAGGTGAAGGTAAGGACCTTTAGGGGAGAGGTGACAGGGAGCTAGATCCAGATAGGAGTGTAGATGGGTCCGGGAGGGGAAGTGGAAGATGGATGATGGAGGGGTGGGGTTTATGGGAAAAGGGTCAAAATGAGAGAAAAGGCAGGAGGAAGAGATAGGAACATAAGGGTTATCTGAAAGTGGAATATTAGGTGTGCGTTCTCCATCAGCATTGCCTGCTTTCTTTTCACTTTTATGAAGTGGAGATTTTCTCTGTGAATATCTTTACCTTGTGAGTTGCTGCTGGCTACATCCTCACAACACAAAGCACAGGAATATTCTGGAATGTTACTCCAAGGTAAAATATCTGACCGTCCTCAGGTGCAACATTTGTAGAAATACTGTCTATCCTTACAGTAGCCACGGCAACCGACAAGGCATTGCGAGACTAGATGCTAGAGTTTTCCTTGCAAGTTATTTTAGTCAGGAAAAATTGATAGTCAGATCTGCAGATGTCTGAGATGTCACCACATAAAAAAGATCTGAAACATCACACTGTGGGAGGGGAATGGGTTGCTCTAATGGGCCAAATAGGCTCCTTGTTGTTGATAGGTAGCATGGAATTTAAAAAAATAATGTCCTTCTGTGATCTACTGTGAGAATGGAAGGAAGGTGCAGAATGTTGGAGAGGTTGGAGGCTGCTTATTACAAGTGGAGAGACAGGTTTGCTCGCTTACCTGAGTGATAGGTCTAATCCAGCCAACATCTGGTAAAAGACGTTAAACAGTCCCCCATGGTTTGGCTGCTGAGTTACGTGGATTCGTTCCAGCAACATGGTCTGAAAGACAAATTTTAAAAATCACCAAGAAGGAAAGCTGACAGGTACCTGGGTTTGTAAATGCCGGGGCCATGAGGTGGTGTGTGGTTAGGTATCTGGCAAGTAGCAACCTTGGATCTTCACCCACATCATCACTGAAGGGCAGAGGTGGACGCCAATGGGAGAAGGCGAGCTGATCATGAGTTTCCTTCGGGGGGGGGAGGTTTCTAGACAGACCCATTTCAAGGGCAAAGGGAGTGCAACCAGAAGCGTCCAGTTCAGGGTGAAATGACCATCATGCAATGCCAGTTTGACTCCACACAGGAGCCACAGTGGATGGGAGGGTATCACACATTTTAATGTTGGAACCCTAAGAGTTGATGCCAAAATAGCCAAATTATCAGTGAATTAAGGATTACAATGAGTTGGAGAAAAATCAGGACTCTTGACTCAGACCCTTCCTGACAGGTCAGCCTTTGAACTCATCCTCCCACAATACAAACTCTTCTATTTCCTCTGGTGGCCATTTGAGACAAGAGAACCATAGAACATTACAGCATAGAAGCAGGCCTTTTGGCCCTTCTTGTTTGTGTCAACTGTTATTCTGCCTAGTCCCTCTGACCTCACCCTGTCCATATCCCTCCATACCTCTCCCATCCATACACCCGTCAACATTTTTCTTAAATGTTAACATTCACCACTTCAGCTGTCAGCTAGTTCCACACTCCCATTACTCTCTGTGTGAAGATGCTCCCACCCCCCCCCCCCCCCAATGTTCCCCTTAAACATTTCCCCTTTCACCTTAAATCCATGTCCTCTGGAATGTATCTCACCTAACCTCAGTGGAGAAAGCCAATTTACATTTACTCTATCTATACCCCTCATAATTTTGTGTACCTCAAATCAAATCTCCCCTTATTCTTCTTCACTCCAGGGAATAACTTATTTAAAAAACAAAAATGCTGGAGAAGCTCAGCAGGTCAAACCGTGTCCTTTATGTAGCAAAGGTAGAGATACAGAACTGACATTTCGAGTTGCCTGGTTTGTAAATCTTCTCTGCAATGATCCGGTCAAACAAGGAAGAAGCTTCTTGTTCTAGCATCCCACTTAGATCCCTGTCACTGCAGAACACTCTCAGCTTCACACCACACCTCTGGCCCAGAATGTACACTCAAAGTCTTGAATGGTGCAACAAGGACAAGAGACAGGAAGGGAGGCACAAGAAGATACACCAATCTCAGTAACCTAACAATGGGAAGCTGAGAAGGTGAGGCAATGCAGTATGTATTTATTGATCCAAAATCTGAGACCTGGACAATGGCCCCATCCAAAGCAGAAGTCTGACAGAATGTGGCACCAGGATCAAAGCTTATTCAGTTGATTTTTAAAGTGAAAATTCCACTGCTATCCAAAAGTGGCCAATTGCCTACAGGAATTGATGGGGGGGGGGGGAGGGGGGTTCATATTCTAGCCCAATGGTTTTCAAACTGCCCCCCTAAACTCACATTCCATCATAAGTAATCCCTATGCCATCGGTGCTCGGTGATTAGTAAGGGATTACTTAAGGTGGTATGTGAGTGGGAAGGGAAGGTTGAGAACCACATACCACTCACATACCACCTTAAGCAATCCCTTTCTAATCACAGAGCACCTATGACATAGGGAATACTTATGGTGGAATGTGAGTTTAGAAAACCACTGCTCTAGCTGATCATTCTGTGCATGGGCCAATATACTGTCACTGAGCACTGATCCTCTACACCTGTAGGCTTTCTGGAATCACAATGGATTTAACTCTGGGAAATATTAGTGAGGATCCAGCAAGTTCCAACTGATATTCAGGTCTGATTCCTTCAATTCAAAGAAACCTCTGAGCCAGTGAGTGGCCTCTGGGATACCGAGAACACAGAATAGAGCAGCTCAAGGCTTAAACTAAAACTCCTTCTCTTCAGCATGAACCATATCCTTCTATTCCCTGCACATCCTTGCATCTATCTTGTATTGCATTGGCTTTCACAACTACCCCTGGCAGCCCATTACAGGCAGTCACCACTCTCTGTAAAAAAAAATTTGCTCTGCACACAAACTTACCCCCATCCCACCCTCCCCCTCACGCATATGTCCTCACATACTTAAACAGGAAGTCTGCAGATACTGGGGTCAAGGGCAATGCTCACATGTGCTGAAGAAATTCAGCAGGTCAGGCAGCATCCATGGGACATAATGGGTAATCAATGCTTCGGCCTTGACCTTTATCAGGTATAAGCAAAAACAGACAGGGACTTGAATAAAATGGTGAGGGAGGGGGTAGGGGGAGTGGCTGGGGAAGGTGGAGGAGGAAAGGAAAGGAGAGGGGAAGCAGAAGGATAGGCGTGGAGGGAGGAAGAGGGAAAGGAAGGGGAATCTAACAGATTCTGACTGCCCCCCCCCCCTCCCTCCTCACTTAGGAGTGAAGCTCCATTCATGGTCCTGTCTTCTATAGAACATGTTAAGTGCGTTTGGTTAATATTTTGGGCATTTTCATAATCATACTCTTCGGGTCTTTCAGCCCAGTTATCCAAGTTGTCTCCCTGAGCTGGTCTCATATCCCTCTAAACCTTTCCTATCCACACATCTATCTAACGTCTTTTAAACATTGTAATTGTCCTAACCTCTACCACTTCCTCTGACAGCTCATTCCACACACCCTCTGCCTCTGTATGAAAACGTTGCCCTCTTTGGTTCCCTTTAAGTCTTTCCCCATCTAGTTGTCAACTCCCCTACCCTGGGAATAGGTACATGACTAATTACTTTAGCTATTTTCTTTACAACTCTCAGTTATTTCTAAACAGTTTGTCTTCATTTTATTTCTAGATAACTGATACAGTCCACAAGCCCATGCCACCCAAATACACCCATGTGACCATCTATGGAACATGGGAGAACATAGGTTAGCACAGTTGACGTAGCAGTTAGCACAACGCCTTTACAGTACCAGTATTTGAATCCAGCACAGTCTGTAAGGAGTTTGTATGTTCTTCCCATATATGCGTGGGTTTTTTCCAAGTGCTCAGGTTAATCACACCATTCAAAAACAAACCAAGGGTATAGATTAATGGGGGGGGGGTGGGGTTATGTTGGGCAGCATGGACTCATGGGCCAAAATGGTCGGTTGCCATGTTGTATGTCTAAATTTTTAAAAATGTAATTGAACCAGGATCATCCGGAGGAAATCCATGTGGTTTTGGGGAGAATGTACAAACTCCTTAAAGACAGCACTGGATTCGAACCGGGGTGGTTAGTGTAGTTATTGCTTTGTGCTAGCTGCTACGCTAAGGATGCACATCATTTCCAAAAGGAGTGGAAACAATTGGGCAACTCAGGGTTTTACAGTGAGGCTTCACTGCTGAAGGAAATCTCAGAGATTTTCAGGATCAAAGGTTCAGAGGGGGTTTGAAAACACAGATGAAATTTTTCAAGATCAAGTCATGATCCCATGAACATGGTGTCCCATCAGAAGAGCATATGTATAACCCCTCTGGAGGTGTGGCACCTCAACCCTGGAGAATTGGCATACCTGGAGATGAGCTGCTGACACTCGCCCAGAATGATCGAAGTCCAGCGATGCCACCATTGAGAATCGGGTGGCCTGGTTATTCTGCAGTGTGGAAATGGTGCCAAAAGCCCGGAGAATGGTGAACATCGCCTGAATTTTCTCCACTGCATCATAATAGGAAAAAAATCTGGCTTTAGTCCCTTTTCAACTGCATTTTTCTTTTGAACCTATTGGCTTTTTCTTTTAACTAAAGTCCTCGAGCTTTGAAGTGTGCAAAACACAGTAGGGTTAATCCATTGCCTCAGCCCCAGTGACCCAGGTTCAGTCCCTGAGGAATTAATATATTCTCCGTGTGACCACATGGGTTCCCTCTAGGCTCCCATTCCATTAGTGTAATTAGGCCATTTTGGGCCATCGAGTCTGCTCCACCATTCCATCATGGTTGATTTACAATTCTTTTCAACTTACCTACCTCCTTCTTAAATCTCCCCAATGACTTGGCCTCCACAGCCATCCTTAGCAATGAATTCCACAGATTCACCATCCTCAGGTAAATAAATTCCTCATCAACTCTGTTCTAAGAGGATAAATTTGTATTCTAAGGCTGGAAATATCCTCTCCACATCAACTCTATCCAGGCCTTTTAGAATTTGATAGATTTCAATGAAATTTCCCCTTATCCTTCTGAACTCCAGCAAGTACAATCACAGAGCTATCAAATGTTTCTAATTTGTTAATCCTTTCATTCCGGGAATTGTTCTAGCAAACCTCCTCTGAACTGTCTCCAATGCTAACACATCCTTCCTTAGATAAGGAGCCCAAAACTGCTCACAATATTCCGTGTGATCTGACCAAAGCCTTATAAAGCTTCAACATTACATCCCTGCTTTTATATTCTATCCCTCTCCAAATTAAAACTAGTTCCTTCTCACTCCCCAAAAGTGGGTTAGGAAGACCACTCAACCCATTAGGTTTATGCTGGCTCTCAAGAGACCAATCCTGCCTTTCTCATCTCCTAGCCCTTTCTTTACCTGTACCCCTGTAAGATTTTTTTCACACATGCTGCCCCAACAACATTTCTTTCAAAGTTCAAATTTATTATCAAAGAACATCCAAAACATCACATACAACCCTGAGATTCTATTTTCCTGTAGGAGAGGCAGAATTTCTCATATCTGTAACTGTAAACTGTACTCAAGAAGAAAGAGATATAAACAAAAGTAAGAAAATGTAAACAAACTGACTTTGCAAATAAATATTCAGTAATAAATAATTTATCCATGAACCTACATTCAGTGGTAATTTACAGTAGCACAAGTTTGTGAAGTGGGAGCAAACCGTAGTAGCTGAGAATGACCATGGAGTCACAAGAAAGAACAGGCGAACTCCACATAGACAGTGGCAGGGTAAGTGTGCTACAAGTGCTGAGAATGAGAGAGGGTTCAGACCTCAGGCCTGTTGCCGATCCACCATTCTGAAAGGTTTGTGTCCTTGGCAGTGAAATTCAAAAGGAAGAAAATGATCATTACGCCTTTTCCAATTCCTTTCTGTCTCGCAGTGGGACGCGTTTTAGTCTGACCTTAATTAGGACTGACCTTAATTAGGCCTGCCTGCCCATTACAGAAGTGAGCAAAGGGTGCTGGAAAACATGGGTACACCCTGTTTCAGGGAAATAGGTCAGATGACTGTGGGCAATTTCTGCTAACTACCATCAGGTGGGCAAGATGCAACTGAGGATTAATGAATCGATTCTCTCATAATTATATGTACTTGCGAAGCTTCATGGTGGATGCTAACAGGCAAATCAATTCATACATCAGGTGGTGCAAATCATAACAAATACACAAATAAATAAGACAACTGCATGGGGAGCAGTGTTACAGATAAATAGGGCACATTTAGAGAAAAATAATTAAAAATAACAGTGCAGGATAAAGAGCAAAAGCATCATCATTTGCCAGTGTGAGATGCATTCATGGGTCTGATAACAGCAGGATAGACATTGTCCTTGCATCTGGAGGTAAACAAATGTGCTGGAGAAACTCAGCAGGTCACGCAGCAATCATAGGGAGTAAAAGGCAGTCGACATGCTGGCCTGAGTCCTTCTTCAGGAATGTCAAAAGCAGGCTGAATAGAAAGTTAGGAGGAGAGGGAGGATGGGGAAGGGGGTTGAGCACAGGCTTACAGGTAAGATGTAATAGGTGGACACAGGTGAGAGAATCTGGAAGGTGGTGCTTTCAAGTTCATGGTATCTCCCGCCTGATGAGAGCGGGGAGGGGGTGAAGTGAGTGTGACCGAGGACAGGATAGGTTCCTTAGTAATTTCACAGCTCCTCTGAGAGAGTGAGGTATAGACAATGTGAATGGAACGGAGTTTGGTTTGTATAATGGCCCATGCATGCATTTTTACCACTCTCTGCACTTTCTTGTGGTCATGGGCAGAGCAGTTCCCGTAACAGGCTATGAGGGTTGCGGACAAGATTCAGGGAAGATTCAAGGAAAGTCAGACACAGGGGGCACCAAATCCCTGGCAAGGAACTCGTTGGGTAGACATTTGACTGACTGATCAGCTCTGTAACTGGTCCAGAAATTCAGCAACATTACATGACTGGTGGTGCCACATTAATAGATTTTCCAGACTCGTGGCTATAATACTTTGGTATCCCAACATAATTTTACTCCACATTTTTTTAGATATTACACGCCATAATATTTTATATCAAAATATATTATATATATTGATGAAGGGCTCAAGCCTGAAACATTGGTTATGTATCTGTATCTTTGCTATATCAAGTACACAATTTAACTTGCTGCTTTTCTCCACCACTGTGTTTTTACTTCAATCACGGTGTCTGTGACTTTCATGTTTTATTCCTAGCACAGTTGAAGGTCCTTCCAGCCCATGAAACCGGTACCACCCAATTAACCTACCAACTCCATACGGTTTGGAGGGTGGGAGGAAACTGGAGCACCTGAGGAAAATCAACAGAGGTCACAGGAAGAAGGTACAGACAGAATTGAATTTTAATCTGGGTCAACGGCACTGAAATAGCGTTGCACTGACCACTACACAAACTGTGCTGCCCAAGGAACTGGAGAATTCAAAGGGAATCATGACTCCATCAAGTTCAAACAAAGCACAGAAAACAGACCCCAGAAAACCAAATGCTGAATCATCAGGATTTTCAAACAATCAGATAACAGACTACTGTCGTTTTCCTTCAATGGCAGTTTGAACAACTGACACAAAAATCTACAATATCATCTTTGCACGAGGTATAATGTTATCCCTAATGTCACCAAGGGGCAAAGACCAATGTGCAACAGAAGTTACTCAGTGTAAACATTATAATGCGGGATCGGAGTCTTCTGTATGCTGAGGGATAAGGAAGTCTGTTCTCACCTGTTACAGCTGTGCTCCCACTGCCAGCTACTCCAACAAGGTACTCGAGGGTATTCTGGCAACTCGTTGTTTTCCCCGCACCACTCCACCCCAGGGGGATGATGCTCTGGTCTTTCCGGTGGTGCAACATGTTCCAGTAGGCTCTCTGTGCCACCCCAAACACATGGGGGGGTAGTCCCTCTGTCCCCTTACTCCTGAACAACTGAGCACACAGGAAAAGGGAAAGATTGATGGTTGACCCTCCTTAAAATGGAGCCCAAACAACCCGACAGCAAAAACCTGGCAGAACAAACAAAGCAGTACCAAACCCAGGTGCAAGTATGAGAAGACATTGGTTTACAGTGAGTGGAGGAAAGTTTAGGGGAGATGTAAGAGGTAAGTTTGTTACACAGAGAATAATGAGTGCTGTTACAAGATAAAACCAGCAACCACAAAGAAGGCATATCACACAGGGGTAAAGATGAACAATTACTTTATTAACAAAATTTCACCTTCAAACTTTAATTCAAAATCCTCCCTTTTATAACAAAGCCCACTGGTCAATATACAAATTTCTATAACAGTGTAAAACAAATAAATTCCCCAGCCTAAATATAACATATGTAATCAAAGTCTAAGTTATATTTCCCACCAGCCCACAGAAAAAAACTTAGACACAAAACACATAAGACTCACAAAATTTCGATAACAATCGAAGTAAAGATCGTAAATAAAATTCAATTTGTTTGGTAAACTGAAGCCAAAAGATCTTTTAGAGAGAAAGAGCACAAAATTTGAAGTTGTCTTCTTGTGTTGCTTGCAGAGAGAAAGAGGAAAGAAGAAAGAATGGTTTGGTCCGGATCCTTCTGGCTGCCTTCAGAATGTTCATCCCTTTTAAAATGCCCAACATTCCAAACTACCTCCCAGACAATGACTCTGCTTGGACCTCCTTCCACTCCACAGCACACCCAGTGGTGGTTTGTCTTCCAAGTCCAGAAATTTGCACATGCCCAGTCCATCTCTCACTCACTCAGCAGTCCACCTTCACCTTGGATCTCAAAGGCAAACTGTCACCTTCCAACACAAAACCACACATTACATAGGCCAATACACAACACAGAACTCTGTAACAGTACCTGGAATGGATTGCCGGGGATGGTGATGTTGGTTGGTACAATAGGGTCATTCAAAAGAGACTTAGATAGTACATAGATGTAAGAAAAATAGAGGGTTATAGGTGTGAGATAGGAAAGGTCAGACTGTCATTTATATAGGTTAGCACAACATTATAGGCTGAAGGGCCTGTACAATGCTGCAATGTTCTGTGTTCTATGTTTCAAGACCAACTCATAGGCCAGGGAGCTGACTCCATTTCTGATAGAGAACCATAGTGCATAGAGTTCCACTGACCTCAGAGGAATGAACTTCAGAAGTGATAATCACATAATGTGTCAAATGTTCCCACAATGTCCTTTCCTTTGTTGTTAGTTGTATGAGTATTGTCTGACACATGTTTCATCTTGTGTGAGTTCTTAGACAACACATGGATAAAGGAAAAGGTTATTTACTTTAAAGTTGATGTAAACAGCCCATGAGGCATGCCATGAGGCTGCAAGCCTCCATTACAGATCTCATTTACTGTGTCAGCCCCCTGCTGGTAGACAGGTATAATCAAACAGGAGATCTAATCCTTAAGGCATTGCTAGTTTCATTGCAACCATGATCACTATCATTACACCTCCCTTTCTTAAAACCAAAGTAGCTCACTTTTAACCAATATGTTTCCTTTGTATAACTCTGCAATTTTAACTTTAACACCAGGAACTTGTATTTTCATTATTATCAAGATTGTTAATATTTTTTTAAACTTGTTTTGAGTGTTCAGATTTACATACACTAAACCTTGAAGAGTAAATAAGATAGCACTTCTTCATTCCATAACAGGAGTCTTTAAATTTGCTCATTAAATCTCTTAGGAGGATTCACATGTTTTGACAATCTCTTGATTGATTGTCCTTGAATCTGAATTGTTGCCTCAGGTGATGTCTTCTCAGATGTGTATTCAGGTTGTTCAACAGTATCCTTCTTTCCATCTACTGTGGCTGGTCCCATAAGAAGATCTCGATGATTTCTTCGCAGAACAGCACCTTCATCTGTCTGAATGGTGTGTGATCTTGGCTGGACTTCACTAAGGACAGATCCCTTCTGAGTCCATAAGTTTGTTTTGTCTTTTTTCCTTATTTAGTCACCAGTGTCGAGTTCCGGTAGGTTTTTTTTTTGTTCCTCTGTCAAAGTAATACTTTTGCTTTTCTTTCTGTTGTTCTTTGGTTTTCCTCATTTTCTCCCCCTCTTTTGTTTTTAGGAGGTTCTCCTGAATGGGTAGGTTTGATCTTAGTCTATGTCCCATAAGGAGTTATGCTGGTGACGTACCACACTCAAGCAGGATTGTGCAGTATACTAGCATGCTCTGGTAGAAGTCCGTCCCACTGTCTTTTGCCTTGTTCATCAGTCTTTTCACTATCTGTACTGATTTTCCACTAGACGATTGGACTGTGGAAAATAAGGACTTGACTTGGTGTGTACGAAGACCCACCCTTTGGGAAACTGTCGAAACTTTGAATTGCAAAACTGGGGTTATTGTCTTGTTAAGATCTTGCTTGCCACGCCATGTCTGGAGAATATGGCTTTCATACCTGTTATTACAGCATCTGCAGTGGTGGTGTTCAGTTTACACACCTCTGGATGCAGGGAGTAATAGTCTGTGACTACAAGATAGTCCTTCCCTTGACATTCAAATAGGTCAGCGCCTACCTTCTGGTAAGGTCTGTATGGTGCTGGGTGTGGCTTTAGTGGTTCTACAGGATCTCTTGCTTGATATTTCCAGCATATTGTACAGTTTGACACTTTATTTGTTAAATCACTGTTGATTCTTGGCCAGTACATCACCTCTCGTGCTCTTTTCTTACACTTTTCAATTCTGAGATGTCCTCCATGGATCCTTTTTAGCATCTTTTTTCGCAGAGTCTTTGGGATAAGGATTTTTCTTCCTTTGTAGATGATGTCTTCAACCACTGATAGTTCCACCCTACAGTTCCAGTACTCTGCAATGTCAGGTGAGCAGTCCTGCTTCATGTTGGGCCATCCATCTAAGATGTTTTTTCTCAGTTGTCTCAGTGTTTCATTTTTGTTTGTCTCTGACTTTATGAGCTCCAATTTTGCATCTGATATGGGCAGTGCACTTGTGATCATGTCCACGAAGGGGTTCACATCTTCATCCATTTTCATGTTTGCGGGCTTTCTCGTGTCAACAGCTCTAGACAATGTGTCTGTTTACCTGGAGTGTACATTCAGTGTATAGCATTGCAGCCTAATCATCATTCTTTGTATTCTAAGTGGAAGTTCATTTAATGGCTTTTGGAATAATGCAATCAAAGGCTTATGGTTACTTTCTACACTGATTGCTTGTCCTGACACAGGTGTATGTGATGCTGAACAGTTCCTTTTCAATTTGAACATATTACGCCTCCGCGTCTGTCATTGAGCATGATGCATATGCAATGGGCTGCCAGTCATCATATTTTTGAAGAAAAACTGCACCGTGCCCACTATATGATGCATCTGTTGATATCTTGATGGGTCTCGTTGGGTCATAAAACCTCAGAACTGGTTCCTCTGTGTGCAGTTTCTTTAATTGATGTAAACAGCCCATGAGGCATGGCATGAGGCTGCAAGCCTCCATTACAGATCTTACTTAATGTGTCAGCCCCTGCTGGCAGCCAGGTATAATCAAACAGTCATAATCCTTAAGGCATTGCTAGTTGCATTGCAACCATGATCACTATCATTATAACAAGTATAATGTACAGATGAACTGAAACTTGCTGCAATCACACAGGTTCACAAGGTACACCAACAAAACAGTTCTGCTCCTGTATAAAAGGTCATGGGTTCAGTCTCACTCTCAGGTCTTTAACACATGATCCTTACTGATGGAATGGTTCTTGGATACCTTTAGAACCTTCAACCACAGAGCTGTCTGGTTGCTTATTCATTGACTATGTTCAAGGCTGGGATTCTATGCACTGTGGCAATTGGGCAGGAGAATGGAAGAAGTGCAGTATCAGCTATGATCTCATTGAATGGGGCAACAGATCAAAGGGCTGAATTGCCTACCATTGTATCTTCTCCTTAGCCTGACACTCTGCAGTGCACTGGGAGGTACTATAGGGCCTTGATCTCCCTTAATGAAAGCTCAGGATTCTAGCCAATAGTCAATCCTTAGATGCTCTCTTCTGTGATACCCTTATAGTTACACGACCCCGGAGCGGTCAGCGTTCAACTTCTTAGAGGGACAAGTGGCTTATAGCCACCCAAGATTGAGAAATATACTTCCTGTTGAGGTTTACAATAGGCCGCAGTGTTCTCATATTCTAATACAGGCAGCCAATGCAGTGAAACACCACATTCCACTGTTAGACCAATTGCATGAATTTCCTCAGATCTGTGTTATTTTAAAGTTTTAGGCATGCAGCATATTAACATGTCCTTCCAGCCCATGAGCCTGCACCTACAAATACCGTACATTTTTAAAAGGTGGGAGGAAACTGGAGCAACTGGAGGAAACCCACGCAGGCACAGGGAGAACGTACAAACTCCTTACAGTCAACCCGGTCGCTGGTGCTGTAATAGCATTGCGCTAACCGCCTCGTAAACCATGCCACCCCAAGTTATAGTGACTTCACAAGATCTCATTATCCATGTGCCTATTGGGGTTTTTTTTTTAATGCATTGCTCTGAATTATTTTGTATCCACTCTTTGTTCTGCTGTCCAGACAACATCGCTCATTTTCCAGCAAGTTTTCCCAAGGATTGCCCCACCCACACCCCCTCGCCTCCTGGCTGAAGATGGGGTTTATTTACCTTTCCTGAGTAGTTGGCGATGGGTGCTGAGGGCTTGATGATGAGAAGGGCTGTCCCTGCCTTGGTGTGGACTAGCTGGGACCCAAAGCGATGCTGCAGCACATGGACAACACTGGACTCGTTCAGGTGGGTGAGCTGCGCCAGGTCCTCTGTGTTGTTCTGCTCAGATGGGTTCACCTGGGGAAGAGACGGCAAGGAATATTGCCAAACACAAGCAGTAAACTCTGGGAATGTTCAGCAACACAGGCAATATCCATGAAAGTCAAAACAGTGTTGACTCTTCAGATCAACGGCCTTGCACTGGAACAAGGAATGGTTGGGGTTACAAGATGTAAAGGAAAACTGGTGTGGGGGAGAAAACAAAAGTGATTGGATGGCAGGAGAGAAGTGAGCCATTGGAAGTACACAGATGCCCCATCAAAAATATTCATTTCTGGGTCAGAAACTGCACTGCCCAAGACAATAGGAAGCCACAGAATGTTGTGAACACGGCTCAGACCATCACAGGCAAACTTCTCCATTCCATCTACACTTAGAATCTTACAACCATAGAACATTACAGGACAGAAACAGGCCCTAAGGCCCATTTAGTCTGTGCCAAACTATTTCTCTGCTTCGGACCTGCACCTTCCATATACCTGTCTATATTTTTCTTTAATGTCAAAATTGAGCCTGTATTTACCAATTCCCACTGACTTGGAAAAGTAACCATCATATTAAAGGACTCATCCCATATAAAAATATGGGAGGCATGGATGGGGTAGATATTCACAGCCTTTTACCCAGGATGAAAATGTCAACTACAAAAGGGCAACACAGAAAAGTGCTGGAGAAACTCAATAGGCCTATAGCTGCTGCCTGACCTGCTAAGTTTCTCCAGCACTTTTCTGTATTGCACTCTTTGGCTTGGCTTCGCGGACGAAGATTTATGGAGGGGGTAAAAAGTCCACGTCAGCTGCAGGCTCGTTTGTGGCTGACCAGTCCGATGCGGGACAGGCAGACACGATTGCAGCGGTTGCAAGGGAAAATTGGTTGGTTGGGGTTGGGTGTTGGGTTTTTCCTCCTTTGCCTTTTGTCAGTGAGGTGGGCTCTGCGGTCTTCTTCAAAGGAGGCTGCTGCCCGCCAAACTGTGAGGCGCCAAGATGCACGGTTTGAGGCGTTATCAGCCCACTGGCGGTGGTCAATGTGGCAGGCACCAAGAGATTTCTTTAGGCAGTCCTTGTACCTTTTCTTTGGTGCACCTCTGTCACGGTGGCCAGTGGAGAGCTCGCCATATAATACGATCTTGGGAAGGCGATGGTCCTCCATTCTGGAGACGTGACCCATCCAGCGCAGCTGAATCTTCAGCAGCGTGGACTCGATGCTGTCGACCTCTGCCATCTCGAGTACCTCGACGTTAGGGGTGTGAGCGCTCCAATGGATGTTGAGGATGGAGCGGAGACAACGCTGGTGGAAGCGTTCTAGGAGCCGTAGGTGGTGCCGGTAGAGGACCCATGATTCGGAGCCGAACAGGAGTGTGGGTATGACAACGGCTCTGTATACGCTTATCTTTGTGAGGTTTTTCAGTTGGTTGTTTTTCCAGACTCTTTTGTGTAGTCTTCCAAAGGCGCTATTTGCCTTGGCGAGTCTGTTGTCTATCTCATTGTCGATCCTTGCATCTGATGAAATGGTGCAGCCGAGATAGGTAAACTGGTTGACCGTTTTGAGTTTTGTATTGCACTACATTCACAGCATCTGCAGTCTAGAGGGGATAGGTTTATGTGGCGGGGAAGGGGGTAGTTTAAAGGAGATGTGCGTGGCGAGCTTTTCACATGGAGGATAGTGGGTGCCTGGAGAATGGAGTTGTGGGAGGTGGTTAAAGTAGACATGACAGCAATGTTTTGAACACAGTTAGACATGAGAAGAGTAGGGAATGAAGGATTAGAGATTATACATAAAGAGATAGGATTAGTTTAAAATGGTATCATGTTCAGCGCAGAAATGATGGCTGAAGGGCTGGTTCCTGTGTTCTACTGGCACTTGCACAACCTTGTGACATTTGCTTCCGACAATTATCTTCCTACTTCCCATATCTGAAATGAGATGCAATATTTCTCTACGGCCCTCTGGGAAGAAAAATATGGGCTTTGGTTGGTCCAGCCCGACATCTATGGCTCTTCCACTCAGTTGAAGTCAGTGGGATCGGATCACTAGAAGTGGATGTCCATGATTGGAGAATTAAGAAGCAAGAGGATAATGGAATTAAATTAAAAAGTTGCTAGCTTCAAATGCAAAACACAAAATGTGCTGGAGAAACTCAGCATATCACACAACACCTATTGGAAGTAAAGAATAACAAATTTTTCAGGCCTGGGCCTGGACTCTTCATCAAGGTATGATCAAAAAACAGACAGGTGTCAGAATAAAAATGTGGAGGGAGGGGGCAGCAGAAGAGGAGAGGAGGGATGAAGGGGCAGGGGGTGAGCACCGGCAAACAGGTAAGAGGTCATAGGTAGATACTTGTAGGAGGGTAGAAAAGAAAAAGGCCAAGAAGTGATAGGGGAGAGGATAACTCTGAATGGAGAGGGAAGGGGAGGGTGGGGAGCTGGAGGAAAGGAGACAGGGAGAGGGAAAGAGAGAGGGGGGGGAGGGGGAGAATGGAATGGTATCCTGCTTCAGTTCCCTCCATTCTCCACAAGATGGAGCACAGACCTGCACAAGGCAGCGATGATTTCTTCAAGGTCAGAATGCCCCCAATGTTGGGCGTTCACCATAGATGAAAAATTCAGCAAATGTCCAGCCCTAACTCTAATTTAAACATCAAAACCCATATTTCTGTTCTTTATCAATTTTAACCAGTCATTTAGGCACCTAATAACCAAGAGAACTGAGGGTATACAATTTTTATAACTTAATCCTGAATTAAAATATGCTTTGGTAAATATATATACATTATATCCTTTTGCATGTCCTCAATTGCTATCTGGAATCTCATGCTTCAGATAGAAACACAAAGTGTGTGTGTGTGTGTGTGTGTGTGTGTGTGTGTGTGTGTGTGTGTGTGTGTGTGTGTGTGTGTGTGTGTGTGTGTGTGTGTGTGTGTGTGTGTGTGTGTGTGTGTGTGTACAAATTTCCCCTTTTGCCCCTATTTTCAATTGTCCTTAATACTCTGTGAATTGTCCCTACTATGTTGGTAAGTCTTGATGGGCAGCGTTGGGGGGAAGGGTGCAGCGGTGGCAGGTTGTAGGCTAAAAATTTTAAAAGAGTGTGGAGAGTAGTGGAAAGGGATGTTTGGCAGTTAGCATGTCAAAGGGCCATGTTACCTGTTGTATGATTTTCTGATCTTACAACATATAATGAAACTATAATTTTATTCGGACTGAATTATTGTTCTGCATCAAAATTCTTTTGTTAATGTTTGAATTAGGCTGAGATTTAAGGCTTTTCAAAGATGCATATCAGTCCTAAGATATTATATGGTTAGTTTATTCTGGCCAACGAAGCAACTATTTAAAGATTGACCATCTGTGTGAAATTTGTTGAACTGAAATGCTTTGGCAGAGAATGGTGTCACATCACAGATAAAGTTTGGTAAAAAAATACTCTAGAATCCTCCAATATTCTTCCCCTCCCTCCAGCTTCCAGTCCAAAAGTACATTTTGGGAATAGCTTGGATAGACAACTTGGTCAGCATGGATGAGTTGGGCTGAAAGGCCTGTTTCCACCCTAAAAGAAGGAGAAAGAAGGGAAAGGAAAAAAGCAGAGATACCTCAATTGAAATATAAACCAACTATGTTGGACATACATAACATCTATGGAAAGAGTAGCAGTGTCAATGTTTCAGGTGAGAAACTCTTTATCAGATCTAGGAATGAGAGAATAACAGAAGGGCAGTTTTCAATCTCAGAGTGGATGGAGGGAGGGGTGGAGAGAACAAAGGGAATATTTGTGATGGATGAGATCAGGTTAAATGGGTTAATGTGGGCAGTTAGAGGGTGAGTACACTTCTTCTTCTGTGTTATGTATTGCTCATCACAGGAAGTATATAAAGCTGTACTAATAGAGAGAGTAAAAACTGAGCCAAAATCACTTACACTAGAAATGGCCCAATCAGACTGAGCAAGTTTGTTACTTTTTAAAATATTTTATTTTAGTTTTCACAGACTTACAAAATCCAATAAACAAAGTCCTTCATGTACATATGTATGTATTTGCACCCCCCCCCCCAACCCACCATAGCAAATACATTTCAAATCCTATCTCGATCACACTCATCATGGAGCACACGACCCCTATCAAATCCTGTAATGAAAAGAAATTACAATGGCAGCACCATTCAAAGAAAACACTAAAAAGAAAAGAAATTCAAAAGAAAAAGAAAACTAATAACCCGAAAAGAAAAGGGCAGGTCCTATTTTTATAATCACACCTCTGGCCATACTGGGATTATTTAACCTTATCCCTATTTAAAAGGGAGGAAATCAATCTGTCTGAGAACCAATGTACTACAAATAGAGTTGCTGCACTCTAATGAATGTGTCACGTTTCTTCCTTAGATTGTACGTGATTTTCTCCAGGGGAATGCAACTCTGCATTTCCATATTCCATCGTGTGGTATTTAGCTGGGAATCAGACTTCCATTAAACCGCCATACACTTCCTGGCTACCACCAACGTGACCTTCACAAACAAAATTTGGAAGTTAGTCCATCTAAACTGCACTTCCCCAGTATCCACAAGAGGAACAGCTTCGGGTCCTGAGCAGAACTACTCGTAAATTTTTTTAGAATATCCCCTAGGTCTTCCCAAAAAGGTCTCACCTTTGAGCTCAGTCAGGTAGAGTGGACAAAAGAGTTCCCACCTCCACACCACACTAAAACACATTTCTGAAATCTCACTGCACCATCCTGTATATGGCATTGACAATTCTCATCATACTGTCCAGGCACAGGTCCTGCCACCATTCTCCATTAATTGTTGAACCCAAGTCCAACTCCCATCTCTCCCTCGACCTTTGTAGGCCCAGTTTCAGACTCTCAATTTGGAATATGTAATACATCTTAGAAATAAATTTACATACATTCCCCTTTTGAATTAGAATCTCCATGTCACTACATTCAGGCAGGGTCATTTTTTTCCCTCAAAAAAGATTTCATTTGCAGATAGCAGAAGAATGTCTGTTGGACAAATTATACTTGTTTCTCAATTGCTCAAATGACATAAGCACCCCCCCCCCCCCTTTCCCAACCCTTCGTAAAAATCCTCAATACACCTGATACCCCTCTGGCACAAGATGTCCAGGATCTTATTTCCCAGAATCAAGGGTATTAAATTATTCTGAGTCAGAGCCATTTTGGGGGATATTTCCACCTTCCATCCAGTACCTTGTTTTATCCTTTTCCACGTCTGAAGTACATGTTTTAGGATTGGGTTAACTGTTTTCTTTAAGAGTAGTTTTACATCCAATTTATAAATAAATCCTTCAGCTATTTCTTCACGAAACGAACGCAGCCCAATCTGCGTCCACGCTGCGGCGAAGTGTGTAACTTTGATGAGAAATTTGACATGGGGAGTTGAAGTCAGCATGCCCGGGTAGCAGGTGATGTTCTGATCCTCAAGCTTCTGTTCAGCCTTGTTGTAAGAGTGCCAAAGGCCACAAACCTGAGAGTGGGTGTGCAATAGTGAATACAATTGGCTGGCAACAGGAAGCTTGGGGTCACTCCTGCGGTCTTAGTACAGCTACTCTGTAAAGCAGTTAACCAATCCCATGGAGGGGAGACCACAACAGCTCAGTGAATATTGTAGAATGCTTACTTTATGAATGAGTTCTTCATCAATGTCCAGAATTTGGTTGTCACTTTCAAGGCGGATTCGGACTTGTCCCTCTGGAAGCTCAGGTGTTCCAACATCTGGTTTGAGCACAGTAGCTGATAATAGGACAAACCAAGTTATTTCAGGGCCAAATAAATATCATCCTGAAAAGTCATGCAATTGAGGAAAGCTAACTATGCTGGCAAGTACAATGGAGGCAAGGTTTTGGAGTCAAAGAACTGCGAGAGAGAGAGAGTCGGAGCAGGTTGCTGGAGGGAAGAGTGTGAAACAAGTGGAAACAAGGATAGGATTGGATGGATCAAGCTCGATAAATGGATACTTCATGAAAGAGAAGATGGTAAGAGAAGAAAGTAGCATAGCCCTTACTGGGAAAATTGGGATCAGTAACCATGAAAAGGCAGAGGTGGAGTTTGGAGTTAAACAAGAATGTCTGCAGATTCAGGATTGAGTGCACTACAGAAATGCGCTGGAGAAACTGAACAGATGCTGCGTGTTGTGGTGGAGGTTCGAGAGAAGGAAGCAGAGGAGGGTGGGGTTATTGACCAGAGGAAGTCCTCAATGTAGTAACAGCAAACAATGAACAATACCTACAGTGACTGAAAGCCAGAGTGTCTCAGAGGAAGGAAGACGAATAACTAACCCACTTATTAAATACAAAACCAGCCACTGATGACTTCAAGAACTTGTTGTCAGTACTTCCGCAAATTAATAAGGTGATTAAGAATGCATAGCAATTACCTAAAGTGAACCCTTCCTTTTCAACATACCAGACTCTGTCAGTCTCGTACCAAACATCATTTTGTACCTGAAAGTAAAGAACAGATTTTGATTGATGCATATTAATCCTAGCAGACCAATGAAATTCTCCGAAAGTTGATGTGTGACCCAATTTGGATTATTTTACTCTTCCTAATCAAGATGAAATTGGAAGTTTTCATTTTTTTTAAAAATTGGACTGTGGACTGATAGCATTTTTTTACAACTTCTTGGTGAAGCAAAACTGGGCCAAAGTCAAAGGAGAAATCCAAAGAGACATTTAACTGGAGATTTTGGTCCTTCTTGGGAAAATGCAAATCAGACCACTTGCTCTTCTGCTCAGTCCACTCTCCGATCACTGGTGTCTCCCTTTCCTCCAGGATTAAATAGGGCTCAAAGAATTATAGAGGACCTTTTCCATCCACCATGCAGTATCTTTGACCCATTACCATCAGGAAGGGGTACAGGAACATCAGGACTGGCAGGCTGGAAAATAACAGCATAAGACACTGGAGCAGAAATAGGCAATTCAGCCCATCATCTGCCCCATTATTTAATAATGAGCTGATCCATTTTCCCACTCAGCTCCACTGCCAAGCCTTCTCCCCATAACCTTTGACGCCCTGGCTAATCAAGAACCCATCAATCTCTGTCTTAAATACACCCAATGACCTGGTCTCTACAACCACATGTGGCAACAAATTCCACATATACACCACCCTCTGGGTGAAAGAAATTCCTCCTCTTTTCTAAGTGGATGTCTTTCAATCCTGAAGTTCTGCCATCTTCTCTTAGACTCTCCCACCATAGGAAACAACCTTTCTAGATCTACTCTGACCATGCTTTTCAATGTTCTAAATGTTTCAATGAAATCCCCTCTCTTTCTTCTAAATTACAATGAATAAAGGCCAAGAGCTGTCAAACATGTCTCATATAATATCCCTTTCATGTTCAGAATCATCCTACTGAACCTCCTTTGAAAATTCTCCAATGTTAGCTTTTCTAAATTGAGGAACTCAAAACTGCTCTCAATACTCCAACTGAGATCTCACCAGTGCTATAAACCCTCAACATCACATCCCTTCTCTGAAATTCTATTCCTCTCGAAATGAACGCCAGTATTGCTTTTGCTTTCTTCACCACTAACTCAACCTGAAGTTTACCTTTATACTGTCCTGCACAAGAACTCCCTGGTCCCTTTGCATATGGGTATTTTCAGTTTTCTCCCCATTTAAAAAATAGTCTGCCCGTTTATTTTTTCTACAAAAGTGCATGACTGTACACTTTCCGACATTATGTTTCATTTGCCATTTCTCTACCCATTCTCCTAATCTGTCTAAATCCTTCTGCAGTCTGCATGTTTCCTCTATACTACCGGCTCCTCCACCTACCTTTGTATCATCCACAAACTTGGCCACAAAGCCATTTATTCCATTATCAAAATCATTAACATATAACATAAAAAGAAGCGGCCCCAACACTGACCCGTGTGGAGCACCATTGGCATCTGGCAGCCGATCAGAGTATTCCAACTCTGCTTCCTATCAATCAGCCAATGCTCTACCCATGCTAGCTTATTTTCTGTTACACCATGGGCTTTTATCTTGTTAAGTTGCCTCATGTACAGCACCTCATCAAAGGCCTTCTGAAAATCTAAATATACAACATCCATTGCATCTCCCTTATCCACACTGCTAGTCACCTCCTCAAAGAATTCCAATAGGTTTGTCAAGCAAGATTTTCTCTTAGGGACACCACACTGGCTTTGGCCTATCGTCATGTGTCTCCAAATACTCCATAAGCTCATCTTTGACAATCGATTCTAACATGTTCGCAACCACTGATGTCAGCTATCCAGTCTTTAATTTCTGCTGCCTCCCTCCCTTCTTGAAAAGTGAGGTGACATTTGCAATTTTCCAGTCCTCCGGGACTATGCCAGAATTTATTGATTCCTGAAAGATCATTATCAATGCCTTTATAATCTCTACCATTATTTCTTTCAGGACCTGAGGGTGCAATTCATCTGGTCTTATCCACTCTTAGACCATTCAGCTTTCTGAGCACCTTCTCCCTTGAAATAGTAACTGCACTTACTTCCCTTCCCTGATACTCTTTGACCTCTGGCATACTGCTGATGGTTTCCACAGTGAAAACTGATGCAAAATACTCATTTAGGCCTTCTTCTATCTCCTTGTCTCCCATTATTATTTCTCTGGCATAATTTTCTAGTGGTCTTATATCTACTCTCACCTCTCTTTTATTCTTTATATATTTGAAGAGGCTTTTTGTATCTCTTTGATATTAATTGCAAGACTACTTTCAAACTTCATCTTTTCCCTCCATATGAGTTTTTTAGTTACCTTCTGTAAGTTTATAAAAACTTCCCATTCTCTATCTTCCCACTAGTTTTTGCTTCCTTGTATGCCCTCTCTTTTGCTTTCATGTTGACTTTGACTTCTCTTGTCAGTCACAGTGGTAATATATTTCCATTCAAATATTTTCTTTCTCAAATTTATTGTCAGAGTACATACATAATATCACATACAACCCTGACATTCCTTTTTCCGGGTGAAGTAGAATTACCATTTGCATGGTAGTGCAAAAAAATAAACTATACACAATATAAACATGTAAACAAATAAAGAACTGTAAACAGATAACAATCTAAACAAACTGTGTGCAATACAGAGAGAACAAAAGAAAATCTATAAAGTGCACAAGTAAGAGTCCTTAAATGAGTCTCTGATTGAGTTTGTCATTGAGGAGTCCGATAGTGGAGGGGTAGCTGCTATTCCTGAACCTGGTGGTACAAGTCTTATGGCACCTACACCTCTTTCCTGATGGTAGCAATGAGAACAAAGCATGTGCTGGGTGGTGAGGGTCTTTGACGATTGCTGCTGCTCTCCGATAGCAATGTTCCCTGTAGATGTACTCAATAGTGGGGAGGATTTTACTTGTGATGTCCTGGGCTGTGTCCACTATCTTTTGGAGGGCTTTATGCTTAGACCATGATGCAGCCAGTCAGCACACTATCCACCACACCTCTGTAGAAATTTCCCAGGGTTTCTGCAGTCATTCCAAACCTCCACAAACTCCTGATGAAGTAGAAGAGCTGACATGATATGTATCTATTCTGTGCCTTCCTAATTTCTTGCAGAAACTCCATCCATTGCTGCTCTGCTGTCTTCCCTACTAGCACCTCCTTCTGATCTATTTTGGCCAGTTCTTCTCTTGTGTCACTGTAATTCCCTTTACTCCACCGAAATATCAATACATCCAATTTTATTTTCTCCTTGTAAAATGTCAAATTGAACTCAATCATATGGTGATTACTGCCCCCTAATGGAAAAGTGGCAAAGCAGCAGGTATGGATGGAATCCCCCCCCCCAGAGGTCTGGAAGGCTGGCGGCAAAGCTCTGCATACCAAACTGCATGAGTTTTTCATGCTCTGCTGGGACCAAGGAAAGCTGCCTCAGGACCTTCGTGATGCCATCATCATCACCCTGTACAAAAACAAAGGCGAGAAATCAGACTGCTCAAACTACAGGGGAATCACGCTGCTCTCCATTTCAGGCAAAATCTTCGCTAGGATTCTCCTTAATAGACTAATACCTAGTGTTGCCGAAAATGTCCTCCCAGAATCACAGTGTGGCTTTCGCGCAAACAGAGGAACTACTGACATGGTCTTTGCCCTCAGACAGCTCCAAGAAAAGTGCAGAGAATAAAACAAAGGACTCTACATCACCTTTGTTGACCTCACTAAAGCCTTTGACACCGTGAGCAGGAAAGGGCTTTGGCAAATGCTAGAGTGCCTCGGATGCCCCCCCAAGTTCCTCAACATGGTTATCCAACTGCACGAAAACCAACAAGATCGGGTCAGATACAGCAATGAGCTCTCCAAACCCTTCTCCATTGACAACGGCGTGAAGCAAGGCTGCGTCCTCGCACCAACCCTCTTTACTATCTTCTTCAGCATGATGCTGAAACAAGCCATGAAAGACCTCAACAATGAAGACGCTGTTTACATCCGGTACCGCACAGATGGCAGTCTCTTCAATCTGAGGTGCCTGCAAGCTCACACCAAGACACAAGAGCAATTTGTCCATGAACTACTCTTTACAGACGATGCCGCTTTAGTTGCCCATTCAGAGCCAGCTCTCCAGCACATGACATCCTGTTTTGCGGAAACTACCAAAATGTTTGGCCTGGAAGTCAGCCTGAAGAAAACTGAGGTTCTCCATCAGCCAGCTCCCCACCATGACTACCAGCCCCCCCACATCTCCATCGGGCACACAAAACTCAAAACGGTTAACCAGTTTACCTACCTCGGCTGCACCATTTCATCTGATGCAAGGATCGACAGAGATAGACAACAGACTCGCCAAGGCAAATAGCGCCTTTGGAAGACTACACAAAAGAGTCTGGAAAAACAACCACCTGAATAAACACACAAAGATCAGCATGTTCAGAGCCATTGTCATACCCATGCTCCTGTTCAGCTCTGAATCACGGGTCCTCTACCGGCATCACCTATGGCTCAGAGAACGCTTCCCATCTCCGCTCCATCCTCAACATTCATTGGAATGACTTCATCACCAACATCGAAGTACTCGAGCTGGCAGAGTCCGTAAGCATCGAATCCACGCTGCTGAAGACCCAACTGCGCTGGGTGGGTCACACCTCCAGAATGGAGGACCATCGCCTTCCCAAGATCGTGTTCTATGGCGAGCTCTCCACTGGCCACCGATACAGAGGCGCACCAAAGAAGAGGTACAAGGAATGCTTAAAGAAATCTCTTGGTGCCTGCCACATTGACCACCGCCAGTGGGCTGATCTCGCCTCCAACCATGCATCTTGGCGCCTCACAGTTCGGCTGGCAGCAACCTCCTTTGAAGAAGACCGCAGAGCCCACCTCACTGACAAAAGACAAAGGAGAAAAAACCCAACACCCAACCCCAACCCACCAATTTTCCCTTGCAACCGCTGCAACCATGCCTGCCTGTCCCGCATCAGACTTGTCAGTCACCAATGAGCCTGCAGCAGACGTGGACATACCCCTCCATAAATCTTCGTCCTCGAAGCCAAGCCAAAGAAGAGAATGGTTCCTTTACTCTAAGCTTTCTAATCACCTTGGGTGCATTACACAACACCAATCCAACACAGTCAATCCCCTCATGGGCTCAACAACAAACTGCTCTAAAAAGCCATCTCGTAGGATTTCTACAAAATCTCTCTTGAGATCCAGTTCAAACCTAGTTTTCCCAATCTACTTGCATATTAAAATCCCCCATGACACCCATAACAATGACTTTCTGACACACATTTTCTATCTGCTTTTGCAATTTATTGCCCACATTGTGACTGCTGTTTGGAGGTCTGTACATAACACCCAACAGAACCTTTTTATCCTTGCCATTTTTAACTCAACCCACAATGATTCTATATCTTCTCTTCCAATGTCACCTCTTTAATTTCTTCCTGCAGGCTGTGAGATTATTGAACAGTATCCTGTAACTGAGTAAACTATTCCAAAATATTTATCTATACTTATTTTCTACTATATCTTAATGTATAATAATTATAATGTGTGGCATATTGTGTGCAGATGTGTGTGTTCGTGGTCTGGAGGAACGCTGTTTCGTCTGCTTATATACATGAAGTCAGAAAGTATTAAACTTGAACTCTAGCTGAAGATCCCATATGTACGGCACTAAGATTAAAAACCTTAACAATCATCAACTTATGCTTCTGGTAAATTATTCATCTCAAAGGTATTTGCAAAGTTAGCACACTGCATAGCATTATATGCAAAGTTACCTTCTCTGAGTCCGTCTGTTCCTTTTGACTTTCCTCAACAACCGGAATTGTTTTGTGTTCAATGGGATTTTCTTGCGTGTGTTCTTCCATCAGCTCCCCACTTGGATGCTCAGGTTCTTGAGGTGTCCCATCCTCCTTTTCATGCTCTTCCTGCCTGCTGGGCTGCTGGGCCTTGGCATTAGTTTCCATGGCAACAGGGCCTGGAGTGGCCTGGAATAAATCCATTTTTTCCTGACAACTCTCTGCATTGGTTAATTCTGGAGTGCTGCTTCCTCCTGACATTGCCGTCGCTGAAACAGCTTTTGGTTTCCTGAATATCTTCACTCGTTTGCGTTCTGTCTTCTTTCTTTCTGCGGGATGAGGCGGTGGTGTAGATTGATCCTCAGATCCATTGCAATGGTGTCCATTAACCAGCACCTGAGCCTTGCTGTCCATCGTTTCATCTACTGGCTGGCTTTCATTCTGGGTTAAATGTAAAAAATGTTGAACCACACTATCATCCAATTTACCTGGGTGCTGGAATAGGAGAAGGGGTGTTATTGATGGGTGGAGGGAAAGAAACTTAATGTGGCATGCAGAGAGGACCATTCAAGACAGGAAATCTCAATGCTTGCAACTAAACAGACAATGCTGGAAACACTCAGCAGGTCAGGCAATGTTTGTGGAGGGAGAAAAAAACATCCAATGTTTGAGGTCAATAGCCTTACGTTAGAATTTCCATCATTTCTAGAGAGGGGATATGGATCTGTTTCTCTCTCAAAAAAAATGCCGCCTGAGTAATTCCGGCATTTTCTGTATCAATTCATATTTCTAGAAGCTGCAGTTTTTAACATTTGGATTTAATCTTGCTACAATTCAGTTAAATACTAAATGCTTTTTGTTATTTATTGAAATGATACATTTGTAGATTTGCACCTTGAATTGCAATCAGCCTGAAGCTGTTTGGGTGGTGTTAGGTGGGATTGGGCAGAATCAGTGCTGGGTGCAACATTGAACCAGTCCCATTCTACAGGACATGAATATAACAGCAACATCCACTTATAGAGCACTTCAGTACAACTAAAAGTACCCCACAGCACCTTAGCTTAGAAGGCCAGAAGCTTGCTCAAGATGTAAGGTTTTCTGGGATGTTCAGGGATAAAAAGAGGTAGAGAAGCAAAGAAGTCAGAGAGCTCCTTGGCAGCTGGGGGAAAGGTAGTGAAAGGTGCAGCAATTAGAGATAGGAATTGAAGGAAGTTAAGGAGATTGCAATGAAGAAACAGGTTGTGGAATGGACTGTGAGGGGCAGGGATGGAATAGCAAGAATATGGGCCATGTTTCTTTAAAACAGTGTCTGATCCCAAAGGTCTCACCTGCTGCTCAATTCGCCTCTTCTTCCCCTGCTGACGACTCTCCTTTGCTTCCTTCTCCGTCTGCCGGACAAGCTGTTTAATGAATCCTGCAGTGGCTACAGGGGAGACTGGCGACAAGGGGGGAGAAGGATGTTCCTCCTGCTTGATCTATAGTAGCACACAAAATGACCAAGAGCCACTTTAGATGGACAGTCCCCTGTCTCCTGACCCTCCTTCCTGCCCATGTACTGGGCTTCAAATGATAAACAAAGCATAACTCCGGCAAGAAACCAATTGCATTTTGATTTGCATGCCTTCCCTCCATTCCCTCCAAGCATCACCTCCCATGCCTTTCTAATTGGCATTTTCCCAGAGAAGCTTCACCAAATGACCATGAGACTTGTGGGAATGTTCAAATAAGTTATTTAGTCATTGGATGGCCAGATCGCCTAGATACCCGGCATTCTACTCGATCCAAGAGAGATCAATTATCCTTGGAATTTAGGCTGAAGGATGGTTGGATTAGGATATTGGCGGAATTTGCTAGGAACTGGAACTGGAATAAATATTTATTTAGTTGTTTGTATCTATGAATACTGTCTTGCATATGTATTGTCTGTCTGTATGTGTGTTATGTCTGGTTGTGTGTCTACGAATTTTTCACCGAGGAGCTGAGGACTCTGTTTTGTTGAATTGTACTTGTTCAATCAGATGACAAAAAAACTTGATTTAACTGGAAATACCAACCCTGACTTCAATGGAGCCAAATTTCAGAAACATATTAGAACCCACAGCTACTGTGACATTTAACAGCCATATATATCAAAATAAATTTTGAAGGAGCAGTCTAAAAATTATAGTTGGGTATTTAATAAGTGAAGTAGCAGTGCACTTCTTCATCCTGAGTGTTGGACACTGAGTGATAGGAACAGAATCCTTCCTGTTCTTGAGCTGAACTGAACCCTGCCAAGAATTTAATGATTTGGATGAGCTGGGGAAAGGTGACATATGGTCAACCTGTGCCCTGGGGAATCAACAAAACTCTTGTCAAATTCCAACCATGAATAACATCTAAAATTCAGAGTCAGAGAATGGCACCCAAGGCAAGTATAATGATTTACAATAATTGCTTAACAAAGCCAATCAGACTTTTATATCCCACAGGAACAGGTATTTGAAGTGAAGATGTACAGGTTGCCTGGTGCATTACCCAAATGTTATTTTCTGTGCCAGAGAATCTTAGACAGTGTGCTTCCACTGATAATCCAATCACAGGTGTGTCACAAATCATGTTCATGTTCCAATTGGGGAAATCCCAATCCTCAGTACCTCAAGAAAACCACAGACCACACTGTAACAGGGCCAGTAGGACTATTGACTGACAATGCAGAAACTAAAGTGTGAAATAACTCATTTTATTTTGCATTTTATGTCTGGAGCAGCCAGAAAATAACACAGCCATTGAAAAAAAAAGTATCTAGAAAGCGTCTCAAACCCTCAGTTTATTACAGAGTCCCAGTGTACCTTTTCAGAATACCCTACAGTAACCATCTTGGATCCACTTTAAGAATTCTCATGGTACTGGACGTAGAATAGGAAGTAGAAAATGTAAAATGAAATGGTGTGCTACAGATGGGATATGCATATAGATGCTAGACTTCATAGTTCAAAGGAATTGCAAATACCAACAAGAGTATTAAATATTCATTTGCCGGACAAATTATTTTTTAATGTTCCATTTTCAATGAGAATGGAACATTTGATGAATGTTCTATTCTCATCTGATCCCTAACTGTTCAGGGTATTGGTGAGACCTCTTTCTAGAGTTGGGGTACCCTTGTTTAAAGAATAATTGGATTGGACAAGAAAGTGATTTTGAGGCATAGGTTTGGGCATGGCCTTACTGAATGAGAGGTCATATGCTTCTTTCTAGATTCTCTTACATCTCTTCTTTTGCAAATGATTTTCAGCAAAGCAGCAACTTGCCTCAAAAGTTCTATACTATAGATCCATAGAACACTAAAGCACAGAAAACAGGCCATTTGGCCCCTCTAGCCTGTGCCAAAATATTATTACACTAGTACCTTTGATCTGCATCCAGTCCATAACCCTCCAGATCTCTCCCATCCATGTATCTATGCAAAACTATGTCTATCCTGTATGTAAGCCCTCTTTTGTGTGATTCAATTTACTTTATCAATCAATAATTTTATTCTGCATTCCCAAATAATGATCAAGTACAGCTGTAAAAGCAATTACCCAGTTAGTTGTCCCTGATTTTCAAGCCAATAATCTCTGCCCTAAACATAGGTCAAGACATAAAGCAAATTAGTAAGGGTGTCAAAGCTGACAGTGAGAAGGCAGAAGAATAGGATTTTCAGGGAAAAAAATACATCATCCCTGATTGAATGATAGGGAAGACTCGATGGGCCAAATGGCATGATTCTGCACCTATGTCTTATGGTGTTATCATTCATGTGCATCAGAAATGACAGTAGCAATGACGCTACACACAGGAATGGTTTGCAAGCCATGCTCACGATTAACAAGACTCTGTAATGAAATCAGAACCACACTAAGCAACTCTGTATGCGACCAGAAATATAGTCATGCTGAGGGAACAGGAATCCTGATTAATGGCATTGAAGATAAGCAGCATTATTCTGCATAAGGATGTTTCATGAATCAACTTATTTGCCAATCAAACATGCACAAGATGCAGCACAAGAAAGCATCTATAAAATCTATAAAATTTCATCTTCACAACTGGTGTGAACAAAGCAGAGATTGAGTCATGGCCACATTTTTATATTGTTAGCACCTAGACAGTGTTATGGCCTGGATTTGCCTTTAAAATGGTCAGACATGGCCCTGTCACGTCCAAGATCGTTACATAAAACCAAAGGTGTGCAATACCTCCCTCAAACTCTTCCAATTCTGGATTGATTGGGAAAAGATGTTGGACTGCTCAAACACCCACAGGTTGTGAAGATTCTGTTTCTATTTTTGTATGCAATCTAAGAAGGAAAGTGAAGCCCCTAAGTGGATATGGACAAGTGGGCAAGAGATGGCCATCAACTTAAATTTCAAAAGTAAACTGATGCAAAGCATAATTGGGGTTGAGCATAATTGCTGGGTGCTGGGGCGTTTACTGCCCCATGGACTTAATTTTACACCACTGTATCTCTTGCAACCATACCAACACTGGCCAATACCATACTTCAGTACCAGTGACCTGAGTCATATTGTACCCCAATAAATCCACCGGTGGCCACATTGTTAGCTTCAAGGAAACCAGATCAGGTTAGGACACGCAGCAGCTTCAATGATTCTCAGCCTCAGAAATGAACTCTTACATCAACTGGGTAGGGAGATTAACCTGAAGATTACTGGTTCAGCCTGTGATCCTAGCAGGTCTGAGATCTTTAAATTAAACCATACATGTGAAATACCCTCAAGGATTCAGAAGAATATACAAAATTATTCACTGATTGAACAGGATGGATGGAGAGAGAATGTTTATCTTGGCTAGGTGTCGTAACATAAAGGGCAGGCCAATCACGACTGAAATGAGAGAAATATTTTCACTCATTGGATGGTGACCCATTGGAATTGTCCACCTTAGAGAGCTGCAGAAACTCACCCTCTGGTTGCAATCAAAGACAGATGGATTTCTGGAAATGAAAGGAATCACAGGACAAGCAGATAAAACGGGAAAGTAATGGTTAAGGTAGAAGGGCGGCCATGACTAATGATTGGTGGAGAAGATTTGAGGATCCCTGCTCCTGCTTCTATTTGTTATGTTCTCATTTATTTATTTGAAAGGAAAAGTCATGGCCAACATGGTTAATAGGGGGGAGCAAGGAGCGAAGAGGCGGGAGCGTGCTGTGCTGAACGGACGTGAGTAGAGTGGTCCTAATTTATCTATTTATTTAAAAAGTCAGGTGTGCATTTATTTATTTAAATTGTAAGGGGAAGGGTTTGTTGGTGTAAATTTAAAGTTAAAGTAGTTAATTTAATTTTAAGTTAAAATTTAAAAGGGGGAGGGGGCTAGTGCGCAGGCGTGTGGTGACGTCAGCAGGGAGGGAGTTTTAAAAACAAAGAAAACCTTACCTCAGTTGAGGTCCAGTTGGCAAGGAGCGAAGAGGCGGGAGCGTGCTGTGCTGAACGGACGTGAGTAGAGTGGTCATTTAGTCTTAATTAAGAGTTAATAATTTAGGTGGGGATTGCTGTTCAGTGCAGAGACAGTAATTGAATAGGGAGTGCAGGTGGGAGTAATTAAAGGAAACTGGTTAGGATTGGACAGTGCTAGTGGTCACATTGGGTAGTGTATTAAAGTAAAGGAAAGGTTTTTGGGAGCGGCAGCACAGGTTGAGGACGAGTCATTGCACATTAAGGTAAGATAGTCTTTATTACTACTTCATTGGGGTAAAGGACGAGTGTTAGGGCTGTGTGTTGTTGGGAGTGCCAGATGTGGGAGGTCCTGGAGTCTTCCAGACTCCTGGATGTCCATATCTGCACTAGGTGTGTCGAGCTGCAGATTCTTAGGGACCGTGTTAGGGAACTAGAGCTGCAGCTTGATGACCTCAGGCTGGTTAGGGAAACAGAGGAAGTCATAGACAGGAGTTACAGCCAGGTGGTCGCGCCAGGGCCACGAGAGGAGGAAAGGTGGGTAACAGTTAGGAGAGGGACAGAAAAATGTAAGGTGCCAGAGAGGAGTCCTATGACTGTAACCCTCAGCAATAAGTACGCCTCTTTGAGTACTGTTGAGGAGGACATCAAAGTTGGGGGGAGCAGCAGTGGCTGTGCCTCTGGCATGGGGTCAGCCCCTGTAGCTCAGAAAGGTAGGGAAAGGAAGAGGAGGGCAATAGTGGTAGGGGACTCCATAGTTAAGAGGACAAATAGGGGATTCTGTGGACGCAACAAGGAGAACCGGATGGTGGTTTGCCTCCCTGGTGCCAGGGTCTGGGATGTTGCTGCTCGTGTCCCAGATATCCTAAAGTGGGAAGGACAGGAGCCAGAGGTCGTGGTACATGTAGGTACCAATGACATAGGGAGGAATAGAGAAGAGGTCCTAAAAAGTGAGTACAGGCAGTAAGGTAGGGAGTTAAAAAGAAGGACCGCAAAGGGGGTAATCTCTGGATTACTCCCTATGCCATGTGACAGTGAGAATAGAAATAGAATGAGGTGGAGGATTAACATGTGGCTGAAGGGGTGGAGTAAGGGGAAGGGTTTCAAGTTTCTGGATCACTGGGACGTTTTTTGGGGAAGATGTGACCTGTACAGTAAGGATGGGTTACACTTAAATCCCAGAGGGACCAGAATCCTGGCAGGGGTATTTGCTAGGGCTACTCAGGATCCTTTAAACTAGAATGGTTGGGGGGAGGGAGCAAAATAGTACAGAGCAGTAAGGAGAAGGTTAGAATGCAAACAAAGAAAGTTTGTAGTAAGTATTTTAATATGGATGGGCAGGTGATAGAGAAAGGAAATGCTCTGGAAGAAGATGAAGGGCAATTGGCAGGAAAAGGAAATAATGTTGTTATTAAAGATGAGGGAAAACAGGGATTAAGAATTGGGAATCTCTGAAATTCATATATTTTAATGCCAGGAGTATTGTAAAAAAGGTGGATGAGCTGAAGGTGTGGATTGATACTTGGAAGTATGATGTGGTAGCGATTAGTGAGACATGGTTGCAGGAGGGATGTGATTGGCAGCTGAATATCCCTGGGTTTCATTGCTTTAGGTGTGATAGAGTTGGAGGGGCAAGAGGAGGTGGTGTTGCATTACTTGTCAGGGAGAATATTATAGCGGTGCTTAGGCAGGATAGATTAGAGGGATCGTCCACAGAGGCTATTTGGGTGGAACTGAGGAGTGGGAAAGGAGAGGTTACACTTGTAGGGGTGTATTATAGACCACCCGGAGGGGACCGAGACCTAGAGGAGCAAATCTGTAGGGAGATAGTGGATATTTGTGATAAGCACAGGGTTGTAATTATGGGAGATTTTAATTTTCCACATATAGATTGGGAAACACATTCTGTGGAAGGGCTGGATGGGTTAGAGTTTGTGAAATGTGTGCAAGATAGTTTTTTACAACAATATGTAGAGGTGCCGACCAGAGAAGGAGCAGTGTTAGATCTACTGTTGGCAAATGGGATGGATCAAGTGACGGAGGTTACTGTTGGCGAGCACTTCGGGTCCAGTGATCATAATGCCATCAGCTTCGATGTCATTATGGAAAGAGAGAAGTCAGGGCCAAGGGTTGAGGTTTTTGATTGGGGAAAAGCTAGATTTGAGGAGATGCGAAAGGACTTACAGGGTGTGCATTGGGACAATTTGTTTTATAGGCAGGATGTAGTAGAGAGATGGAAGTCTTTTAAAGATCAGATGTGAGAGTGCAAAAGCTTTATGTTCCTGTTAGGTTAAAAGGAGGGGCAAAAGGTTTGAGAGAGCCGTGGTTTTCAAGGAATATTGGAAACTTGGTTCGAAGAAAAAGGGAGGCGTACATTAGGTATAAGAAGCATGGAATTAAGGAGATGTTTGAAAAATACATTAAATGTAAGAGGAATCTTAAGAGAGAAATTAGGAAAGCTAAAAGAAGGTACGAGGAGACTATAGCAAGCAGGGTGAAAATTAATCCAAAAGGGTTCTACAAATATGTTAATGGTAAAAGGAAAGCGAGAGACAAAATTGGTCCCTTAGAGAATCAGAGCGGAAAACTGTGTGTGGAGCCTAGAGAAATGGGGGAGATATTGAACAGTTTCTTTTCTTCGGTATTCACCAAGGAGAAGGATATTGGGATATGTGAGATTTAAAACAAAAAAAGCAAATTGGGTAAATATGGAGAATATAGTGATTACGAAAGATGTAGTGTTAGGGCTTTTGAGGAATATAAAGGTGGATAAGTCTCCGGGACCAGACGGGATCTTCCCCAGGACATTGAGAGAAGTAAAGGAGGAAATAGCAGAGGCTCTGACGATAATTTTCCAATGTCATTAGAAATGGGGATAGTGCCGGAGGATTGGCGTATTGCGCATGTGGTTCCGTTATTTAAAAAGGGTTCAAGGAGGAAGCCTGGCAATTATTGGCCTGTAAGTTTGACGTCTGTGGTAGGTAAATTAATGGAGAAAGTTCTTAGAGATAGTACATAAATATCTGGATAGACAGGGTCTTATCAGGAGCACTCAACACGGATTTGTGGGCGGAAGGTCCTGTTTGACCAATCTGATTGAATTTTTTGAAGAGGTGACTAGGAATGTGGATGAGGGTAGCGCAGTGGATGTTGTCTATATGGACTTCAGTAAGGCCTTCGATAAGGTACCACATGGAAGGTTAGTTAGGAAGGTGCAGTCTTTAGGTATAAATTTTGAGATAGTCAAATGGATTGAACATTGGCTGAAAGGGAGAGGCCAGAGAGTGGTAGGGGAAAATTGTCTGTCAGGTTGGAGGCCGGTGACCAGTGGTGTGCCTCAAGGATCTGTATTGGGCCCATTGTTGTTCGTTATATACATTAATGATCTAGATGATGGGGTGGTGAATTGGATTAGTAAATTAGCAGACGATACTAAGATAGGTGGAATAGTGGATAATGAAGAAGGTTTTCAAGGATTGCAGAGGGATTTGGGCTGCTTAGAAAAGTGGGCTGAAAAATGGCAGATGGAATTTAATGCTGATAAGTGTGAGGTGCTTCATTTTGGTAAGAAGAATCAGAATAGGACATACGTGGTAATGGGAGAGCATTGATGAATACAGAAGAGCAGAAAGATTTAGGAGTAACGGTACATCGTTCCCTGAAGGTAGAAACTCACGTGAATAGGGTGGTGAAGAAGGCTTTTAGTATGCTGGCCTTTATCAATCATTGCATGGAATATAGGAGTTGGGAAGTGATGTTGAGATTGTATAAGGCGTTGGTGCGGCCTAATTTAGAGTTCTTTGTGCAGTTCTGGTCACCTAATTATAGGAAGGATATAAACAGAGTGGAGCGAGTGCAGAGAAGATTTACCAGAATGTTACCTGGGTTTAAGCATCTAGAATACAGGGAGAGATTGGGCAGATTAGGTCTTTATTCTTTGGAGCGTAGAAGGTTGAGAGGGGATTTGATAGAGGTATTTAAGATTATGAAAGGGATAGACAGAGTGGATGTGGATAGACTATTTCCTTTAAGAGTAGGAAAGATTGAAACAAGAGGATATGAGTTAAGAGTTAAGGGGCAGAGGTTTAGAGGTAACATGAGGGTGAACTTCTTTACTCAGAGAGTGGTAGCGGTGTGGAATGAGCTTCTGGGAGAAATAGTGGCGGCAGAGTCAATTTTATTATTTAAGGAAAAGCTGGACAGCTATATGGATGAAAAGAAGGTGGAGGGTTATGGTCATTGTGCAGGTAGGTGGGACTAGAGAGGAGTGTTTGGTTCGGTGCGGACTAGAAGGGCCTAATGGCCTGTTTCTGTGCTGTAATTGTTATGTTATGAAATTGTACTAATTTTAAACAATTCCAAGGTTTGTGCATTCAACTATCTGAGCAGGGTTACAGAAACTAAGTATTATTCATGACAGAAGATGCCACAAAAAGGTTACTTAAAAAATGTTTGTTCAAAATCATTGGGAATGGGGCCTTCATCTTTGAAATGGGCCAAGCAAGCCGAAACAGGTGATCCACTTGGAAACGCAGGACAACACAAATCTGGGCTTGCTGTCGTGCCTTGGGCTGATGCACTGGTGAGGTTAAACACACTGGTTCTGCAATAGTATACTGCGCCCTAAGGCTTGGCTGGAAAAGCAATTGATCCAAGTGCATCCAAAGGGAGTACTTTGCTGTCAGGAAGGTTATGGTGAAATAATGGCTAGACCACATCAGCAGAAAAGCATCCAACTTTGATTACAGCATGGCAGGAAGGATATGAAGGTCCTTGACAGGGTGCAGAAGAGGTTTACAGGGACAAGGGATTGAAGAAATTGGAATGGTTCTCCACAAAACAAGATCTAAGGGAAAACATCTTAAAGGCAGGCAAGATTGTAATGGGCTTAGATCAGACAAATCAAAAGAGGTTCCATTTATGAGCAGTTGATAAAAAAAACAGAGAGTGCATGGATTCAAAGTGATGGGTAAATAAACATGGCAAATTTGAGGGGCTTTATTCACAGAAAGTAACGATCAGGATTTCAGTATGGGCTTGGAGAGACATTTGAGAAGGGATAATTTGTTGGGCAAGTATGAAGGAGAGTGGGAAAGTGAAACTGATGGGATTACTTCTTGGAAACTCCAGTTGCTCAGGGGACTTTGACTGAGCCTCAACTCTAATTCTGGACTTTCTCCCATCGTCTTGACTCAGGAGGGCAGAGTCCATCATTCACTGCCCCAATGTATGACCCCGCCCGGAGTAGGAATAGACAATAGTTGGTTTCCATTCTCTCTGCTTCTTTGCGGGTCTCTGAAATCTCCTCTGCGATGGCCTCTCTGAGCAAAGCTCTTCTGAAAGCAAAGCTAATGTCAAGGCAGGGGAATGGATAGGGAGAGTGTGATGGCACAATATGGAAGATGGAAAAAAATAAATGAATGAATGAAGACATACATTTGGAATTGGTGACCCAAGTTTCAGAGAAAAAAAATAAATTAAAATTGCAATTCATCAGAAGTTTGCAACAATATCAAAGTATTACTTTGCCTTCATGACTTTTTATAAATATCAGGGATTATTTCAGGTACATGAATGCTATCTGGTGTATGTAAATCTATTCACTGTATCGATTCAGACCTGCTGAAGAATAATACCAATATCTAATGGTGCGATTAATGTTTCTCCCATTGGGTCAAAGTTTATTGAACTGCCTCCTTACTTGGGCACATTAAATTACTGTAGGGCAGCCAAGTGGTATGTCACCATGTGTGGAAAACTAATTGTCCTGCTCTCCACCAATGGTTATGGGGTATTGGAAAGCTGTAAGGTGGAACATTCAAGTGCAAAGAAATGGACAGAGATGGGAAATAGAGGGAATCTAATCATCAGGACTTGCCAAAGTGAAAATTAATGAGAAACATAGAAGATAGGAGCAGGAGTAGGTCATTCGGCCCTTTGAATTGGACAACCTGCCTGATCAACACATTGATTGGATTGGGTAAAGGGGCAGAATACCCAAGAGGTAAGAATGGTAATGTTAAGCTAAGGTTTGGGGGGGTGGGGGGGGGGGGGAAAGAGAAACTCCTGAGACAGGAGCTTCTTCCAGATGTAAAATCTTTGATGAAAGGAAGCAGCTTAATGGCACGCTGGTAACTTCACTGATTAGTGGTTGCCATGGAGCTCTAATCATTGAGACTGCAGAGAATCATCTACTTATGCTAAGAGGGGTTGGGAATGGGGAGAAAGGAAGAGAGAGAGAAGTAGAACAATGGAGAGAGTGAGAGAGCAAGAGAGAGGGCAAGTAATCTTCAGAATACAACTCAGTAGCAGAGAGCATAAACTGATGACCAAATATTAAAGATGTGTGATGTTTCAAATAAAAGATACTTTAAAAACCAGCTACCAAGCCAAACTGTTTTGACATGCTGCTGGAACCTTTTATGTTTGATCCCAATTTCACTTGAAGTGACAGTTTTCCAACTTCCCTGACTGAAATACAATTGTTATCACAGAGTCAAGGGCTTTGAGATTTTCATAGGATTCCCAGTACTGATAGAAAGTGAAAGTGCCTGAATTTCTGAAACCTATAGGTGTCTAACACAAACTATTCTGTAGGAGTATCAGGTGACATGTTCGGAGAAGCTTTTGCACACCTCTAAAAGCCAATGCAATTCATCTTCTCTGGCACATGCAGGAAGTAAACCTGTGACACAGGAAGGGTAACTTTCCTTTTCTTCCCATAGTGCTAGGCGTGCTGACACAGCCATCCTTCTCTAATCGAGGTGCGTCACGGGATCGGACTCCTTGTTTAGACGACTTGAAGAGTATGGAGACATCAAGCTAATGGCGGGTGAAGAGATGATACAGAATTTTCCCACAGACATAAAAGCAGTGAGAGGGAAGAGAGAAAGGGCAGTGAGGAAACAATGATTAGACCATGAATGCACATAGGAAAAATGCCATACATAAAAACAATGCCATTCCTTCTCATGAAAACATCGATTGGATGAGAGGAGATGAAGACAGCTTGCAGCTCTACATTTTACTCTCCTTCAGCATTAACTAAACTCATTTATTGCTGATTGAGTTGAAAGTCCAAGTGTCATTCCAATTGAACTGAGCTGAGAGTGAGAATATATATACACACACATACATGTGTAGACAACTACATATTTCTAGCTTGTAATTCATCTCAACGTCACAATTATTCACTTTTCCTTAATGTCTTCTTCACATGGAGAATCAGAGGAGGAATCATTGCATGGATGCCATTCAGCCCATTGTTTCTATACTAGGTCATATATTCATCCCACTTACCAGTCTGGTCAGCAGCCCTGCAGATGACACTTCAATTGCTCATCTATGTACTTCTATTGGTGGGTTCCAGACTCCAACTCTCATTGAATGAAATTATTTCTTCTTAACTCTAACCCTTCCATCAATTAATATAACCCGATCGGCTCTGATTATTGACCACTCTGCCAGAGAAGTGTGTTCTTTCTTTGTCTAGGGCTCCCCTAATTTTATGTATTTTGCTCTCCCCCCTGTCAGATGCATCAACTTGTACTTTCGCCTGTGTCTCCCATTCTCTTTTCTCCAGCCCTCCATTATTCTTCACCCCACTCCAGCTTCCAACCATTCAATCATACCCTTACCATTCTTTCCATCCTGACCCCTACCACCATCCATCACCCCCTCAAACCCCAACTTTCTCTGACACCCCAAACCTGGTATTTCATACCTCCAGCCCTGCACCATTCTCTCACCTCCAGCCCCACCACCCCACGATTCTCTCCACCTCCCCACCACTCTGCCATAGCCTGAGCCCTTGTCAACCATTCTCTCAGCCGAACAAGTCCCCACCTTCCTCTCCCACCTTAAATCCTACTATTCCATTTCATCCACAGCCCTGCACCAATCAATAGCTTCTTGATTTGAATGAGAAGCTCCTTCAGCTTGGTTGCTGCCATCCACAACCTTTGAAAACCCCAATATCACCATCACCATTTTGGTTTGTGTTCCCTCCATTTCTTCGAGCCTTGGCTCTATGTATGTGTTACTCACATTTGATGCGGGAAATCCTCCACAATAACTACAAACAGATTAACACTAAAAGACCAAATCAATATAAACAGCCACAAAATTGGCATACTGTGGCTTTAACGGAGAGTGAAATGGGGTGAGGTGAAATGAAAGAGCTTTTGATAAAGACATTGTACAATGAAAGATTGCCAAGCAGAAAGATGTCAGAAAGAAATTCTAGGGGATGTGCACAGTCAATGCAGGAAATGGAAGGTGGCAAGAATAGGGAAGGGGGATCCTTGGGAGGGAGAGGGGATCCACCAATGTTTGAAACGATGAGGTCTACACCCCTATCACACATTGGGTAAAATTGTTTTTTTTCTCAATAACATTAGTCCTTCTATCAATTAACTTAAAGTCATGGTCCCAACTCGTTGATTTAGGTTTGGTGTGCAGGAGTCGAATGTAACCATTGATCTTTCTGATTTAAAGGTGATCAAACAGTGATGAGCCTGAGTCTCAGAGTAAAGAAACAGTTGAATTCAGCTCACAAACTGACCAAAACCAAACCTCCATTGACCTATCCAGTCCTCAGGCATTTGTTACCAGGATGCCTCTTATCAAGTCCTTACACTTCTCAAACTCTTTTATCCCACCTCGCCAATGAATTTTGCCGTCAATGGCCAAACTATGCTTGGACCTATTTAGCTTCAGATTAAAATTCTACACTGCAATAGTGCCAGTAGTCAATTATTACTCATGGTATTGATATTCAGCCCAACGATTTAGTGCTTGGAATGGTGCTTGCTAAGAGTAGGCATTCTAACCCTGAAGCAGGTCTGAAAATAAAAACAGATGCATTCCAAAAGAATAAAGATCTAAAAGAATAAAGGCCCATGTTGACTGTTATTCTCACTGAGGCTCCACTTCTTACCCTGCAGAAGCTCAAGGTTTTTCAATAACTTTCATCTTAAGTGAACATATAATCAGACTAGTTCCATCCCACAAACAATCTAAGGGCAATTCGCAAGTCTGACTTTTTGTAACATTATAACAGCAGTGGAATCATGCAGAGCTCAACCCATCTCTTTCAATTTGCACACACTGAGACATCAACTACTGTCTCTTTACGTGAAAGGTTGCTGCCAAAGGCCACTGTTTAATTACAAGATCTACCTTCTGTAAAGGAAATAAAAGCTCATCTTGTTCAATTATGGAGACCGGAGGATGTTCAAAATCTTTGGCACAATATTAAAATATGACTGATATTTCAGAAACTTGGAATCTGTCTTGCAAGTATGGATTAAATGAGGGGAAACTCTTCATTAATTTTGTTTCCTGCCACAGACAATGCCCACCTTTTAAATGAGATACCACAGAACAAAAACCAGCCCTTCCTTTTTGTGGTGGCCTTGTACTATGTGTTACAAACAAGGATGAGGTCCTCTATCTGTGGAATTCAGGAGAGAGTACAACCGTAGGAGATTTTAACCATTGATCACTGGTGTTAAATTGGTTCAAGGTTACTTCGTAATTTGGGACACACCTAAAACATATGAATCAATGAGGCTTCAAAAATTTTGCACCTAAGGTGGTCCATAGAATACACATGTCTAAACTTAAATTATCTCGTTTTTATGCAGATGTTGACCCACTATATAAGAAGTGCAAAATTTTTGAAGCCTCGTTGATTCATATGTTTTGGGAGTGTCCCAAGTTAGAAAGATTTTGGGAAAATAATCAACAATTTTTAAGGTAAAAATCAACCCATCCCCTTTAATTGCCTTGTTTGTTTTTTTTCTCACAAATCAGATAAATTTTTGTCGGTATCTCAAGAGAAAGTTTTAGCTTTTAGCACATTAATAGCCCAGTCGAGCAATTTTAATGAAATGGAAGGATGAATCTTCACCGACTCATGCACAGTGGTTAGATGATGTAATGACATATCTAAGTTTGGAGAAAATTATATTAAATATTAAAGGTTACTTCCATCTCTCTATCTTGCACTATGACATAGGAGGTAGCCTCTTGCCTCATTATCTATGTTGGCTCACAGAGCCATCCCACTCCCCCATTAGTTTATCACTGTAATCTATTTTCTCTTCCCCCCCCCCCCCCCCACCCACCTACATTTGTTCAATTTGATTCAGTAACACAGCAATAGAGCCACGACATCACGGCACCAAAGATCTGGGTTCAATCCTGACTTCATGAGGTGTCCATGTGGAATTTGCACATTCTCCATTCTTCAACGCTCCTCAACAGGGTTCTTCCACCCTATCCAATTACTGATAGCTCCATACAGACTTTAAGCAGCTTTTTAAAGGAGTCAACAGTGGTTTATTTTAAAATACTGCACCCGTGGGATCTGGGCCCAAGATAGGGGCACCCGTGCTCAGCAGCAGACTCGCAGGATTACGTACTTTGAAGAAGCAGACGAATGGCACAGGATATCTTAAAATTGGGAGTCTATTTCTCCTCCCCCCCACCGTTTGAGTAGGGGAAGCAGAGAAAAGGATCCTATAGGACAGTGACCATGGCAGCAGACCAGCAAGGAGCTCAGTGGCTGAAGAACCCAAAGGGGGCAGGCTGTTGGTGACTCAAGGTGAGGGAACCCTGAAGGTTGAGGGCTGCTGGTGCCTGCAGTCAAAGGACTCTCACCAGGCTGCAGACTGCTGGAGATTGCCTTGAGACTGGTTGAAGGGGTAAGTTGCCAAAGGTTTGGACTGAAGTCTGCCTTATGGCAGACTAAATGCACTGCATCTGTTTTATTACATGACAATAAAAGAATCTCGAATCCTGAATCTCAAATCTTCTCCCCTATTTCGGAAAACGTGTCCCTGGTGTGTAGGTCAGTGATAGAATCTGCAGGGGAGGAGTTGATCAGAATATGGGGAGATTATAAAAAAAGATGAATGTAAGATGAATGTAAATGAGTTCTTGATGGTCAACACAGATTCGATGGGCCAGGGAGCCTATTTCCATGCAGTATTTCCATTCTGCTTATTCCTTAAAGAAGTACTCAGGCCCAAAATGTTGGCAATATATCTTTTCTCTTTATGGATGCTGAAAAGACCAGCTGAGTTCCTCCAGCATTTGGTGTGTTTTTACTATAATCACAGCATCTGCAGACTTTCATGTTTCACTCAGTATCTCTCTATCACTAATTCTCCCTGAGATTCTATCTTCACTCATTATTGGTCAAAGAAAATGTCCTCTCATTAGGACACATCTGGAATGTGGGAGAAGGGAACTAAATAATGTAATAGAAGCCTACATGGTCACAGGGAGAACGTGCAAACTCCACGCAGACAGCACCAGAGGTCAGGATTGAAGCCGTGTCTCCAGAGCTGAGAGGCAGCACCACTACATGATCCTCCCATCAGTTGAACCTACCTCCATGAAACTGATTCCATTGACTACAGTGGAATCAAATGGTCTCAGCCCAGGTTATGATGAGGGGACATAACCTACTTTCTCAGCCTGACCATTTTAATCCTTCTGTAGCGGATAGTATAATAAACCCATCGCCTCCTTAGATTTAGTAGTTCAATCCCTCTTGACAAGAGTACAATGTGCACCTTGTGAATTGTCCACTATTAATCTAGTCTTCTTCTTTTGCTTGCCTTCGCGGACGAAGATTTATGGAGGGGGTAAATGTCCACATCAGCTGCAGGCTCGTTTGTGGCAGACAAGTCCGATGCGGGACAGGCAGACACGGTTGCAGGGGAAAATTGGTTGGTTGGGGTTGGGTGTTGGGTTTTTCCTCCTTTGCCTTTTGTCAGTGAGGTGGGCTCTGCGGTCTTCTTCAAAGGAGGTTGCTACCCGCCGAACTGTGAGGCGCCAAGATGTATGGTTTGAGGCGATATCAGCCCACTACCGGTGGTCAATGTGGCAGGCACCAAGAGATTTCTTTAGGCAGTCCTTGTACCTCTTCTTTGGTGCACCTCTGTCACGGTGGCCAGTGGCGAGCTCGCCATATAACACGATCTTGGGAAGGCGATGGTCCTCCATTCTGGAGATGTGACCCACCCAGCGCAGCTGGATCTTCAGCAGCGTGGACTCGATGCTGTCGGCCTCTGCCATCTCGAGTACTTCGATGTTAGGGATGAAGGCGCTCCAATGAATGTTGAGGATGGAGCGGAGACAACGCTGGTGGAAGCGTTCTAGGAGCCGTAGGTGATGCCGGTAGAGGATCCATGATTCGGAGCCGAACAGGAGTGTGGGTATGACGACGGCTCTGTATACACTAATCTTTGTGAGGTTTTTCAGTTGGTTGTTTTTCCAGACTCTTTTGTGTAGTCTTCCAAAGGCGTTATTTGCCTTGGCGAGTCTGTTGTCTATCTCGTTGTCGATCCTTGCATCTGATGAAATGGTGCAGCCGAGATAGGTAAACTGGTTGCCCGTTTTGAGTTTTGTGTGCCCGATGGAGATGTGGGGGGGCTGGTAGTCTGGTCTGGTGTTTCACCAACTCAACCTGCAGACAAAGGCCATCTCAATGCTGCTGAAAGACAGACCATTTTATAAACCCTCTTGATGAAGGATCTGTAACCTTAAACAGGTGCTTTGTTTCAGTTTCTACTGATGCTGCCTGACATCCTAAGTGTTTCCAGCATGTTAGGGTTTCTGCTTTGGCTTAGATTTCCAGCATGTGATAGTACAGACCTATCACCAATGTATATAGTTACATTATCTAGAGTGTAATGACTGTGCTTACAGCAATTGGCTGAGAGCTTAGCCACGCCTACTGTCTGGGCCTTAAAGGGTTGTGTCCCTAGCCAGGTCGGATCATTCCGGACTGGTCGGCCACCTGTGAAGAGCTCCTGTCTTTTGCTAATAAAAGCCTTGGTTTGGATCAACAAGTCTTTGGTTCTTTCAACGAGCTCTACACAGCATCTGTGTTTTTTTAATGTTTACTTCACAAACCACCTCCCCCTTTCAGCCACCACTGTCCAATCCATGGGAGAGTCTGTGGCCATCCACGCTGACCTCAGCCTCCTTGGAACAACACACAATAGGCTTGCTACATTGTTAGTAGTTCTCACAATTGCAGAAGCATGAATTGGAGTCAAATAAGGTGTCCCAATGTGCAAAAAATAATCATACAAAATCCACCTTCCAAAATCAAGTGAATTAAGGTGTGGGTTCTAGTCTTGCATTAAAGATCCTTCCAAAGCCCCGTGTACTATTTAATTTTGAGCCTGGCAGATGATCTCAAAATTCATTTAAAAACACCATTAATGCAAACTAACTGAATCAGTCATAAAACTGCAAGACAAAGGAGGATACAATGGCAGGCATTCTGCAATGCTTATCTCTACAGTGTTTGTGCTGGTTCTATGGAACAGCCAACAGGGAGCTATGACAATGTTTATTCAATCGAACCCAATATGGTTGTGTGGTGGATGTATGACAAGGTTTCCAAAAATCTCCAGTGGTTCAAACCCGACCAATCCTATTTGAAAATGTTGATTTATTTCTGGAAATAGACACATTTAATAAACAAATTCTGAAGATGAGTTTTCAAAACTCTCTCCATGGGCCATGAGCGCTTTCAGATGGTCAACCCATCTGGATTTATGCACTCAGCTTTCATATGGGGTTATTCATTTAAGACTGAGATGGGGACACACAAGAACATAAGAAATAGGAGCAGGAGTAGGCTCATCTACCCTGCTCTGCCATTCAATGAGATCATGGGTGATATAATGATTGGCTCATCTTCACCTACCTGCCTTTTCCCCATATCCCTTAATTCCCCTACTATGTAAAAATCTATCCAATCTTGTCTTAAATATATTTTCTGAGGTAGTTTCCACTGCTTCAATGGGCAGCAAATTCTACATTCACCACCCTCTGAGAAAAGCCATTCCTTCTCATCTCCTTCCTAAATCAACTTCCCTGAATCTTGAGGGTATGTCTCATAATTCTAGACTTCTCCACCAATGGACACAACTTACCTACCTCTATCTTATCAATGCCTTTCATAATATCATACATTTCTATAAGATTTCTTCTCATTTTTCTAAATTCCAGCAAGTAAAGTCCCATACAACTCAGTCTCTCCCCGAAGGCTTAACCCCTCACATTCCCTTATTCAAAAGGTCACAAAACTTTGGGAAGTTTCTGTCTCACTGAGTTTTTCACAGTTGAATGGTTGAAGGTGGACGTGAAAGGATGAACCAGACATGGAAAGAAATTCTTGTGGATCTGCTTGGATCACATGATCAAAAGGTGTTTCTGGACAGTAAGTTATGAGCAGTCTGATTTATCCTCAGAATGGACAAAAAAAAAATAGATGGTGTGACAGAGTAGGCTTTCCAGGATTGCACTGGATTGAGGTGACCCGCACAAGTTTCTTACTGCCCATGAAGCCCATGGGAGATTGGTCAAAGTGTTCAGGCAACAATTTGAGAATGACTACTGAGTAAAGCAAAGGATTTTGGGAGGGTAACCAGCAGATGAAAAGCTGCAGAAGGCAGGAGGCATGCAGACTGCTGCATAGAGTCTAACAGTAATTAATCCAGAACTGCAGCAGATGGGGATCAGAGGGGTGAGAATTAAGGAGTGGCAAAGCATGGAACAATAGAAACACAGCTAATTAATAAAACTAGCCAATTATTGCACTGTTAATTACTTACTGGCAACAGCTCATTGATATCCCCAAAAGTACTTGTTATAGCCAAATTGTTGGCTCAGTAAGTTCCATTAAAAACAATCAGTCAAATGATCCAAATAATTCCAAATCATTTTCATTAATCAAGTATAAACCTAGTCACTAATTTTATCATAAAGCTAGTTAGTTATAGGGGTATATGTTGGGAGTTATTAGATTTCAATGACAATTACATATTCTTCACTAATAAATTTCAGGGACAAGGGGTTCACGAAGTCTTGGAAAAGGAGGATGGCCACTTGCAATTCTCCACCCAGTGGCTTGAGGATTTTCATTCAACCAGTGCGATCCCAAAAAGATTATTTCACCATAGTGTCTATTACTTACTGTCTATTCTAATCAAAAATAGGACTGCACACAATTTACAATATCAATGAAGTGATGCCAATGTAGATAATAGTGTAAGAATTGGCTGGTCTTGTTAATTAGTTAAGCTTCTATTTTCCCAAACCCAGACACCTTTCTAATCTCAGCCTTCCAACCCCTGTCTGCTACTGTCCCAGATTTATTCTTGGAAATAATGGGAATTGAGGCTTATCGGTATTGAGAGAGAAGATGGCCAAAGAATAGATCAAAACTGGAGTGTCTGTGGATTCTATGATATTCCGGTTTAGTATGATAAGAAACAAAGGGTATCAAAAACAAGCCAGCATATATTAAAGTTAAACAAGAAAGTCTGCAGACACTGTGATTTTAGTTTAATACACAAACGTACTGGAGAAACTCAGCATTCTTTAAGGCAAAGATACATAACCAACGTTTCGGGCTTGAGCCTTTTGTCAAGGTGTGAGGAAAAAGCAGGCAGGCGCTGAATAAAATGATGGGGGTAGATGCAGGCCCACAAATAAGAGGGAACAGCTGGCTATGGCTGGGAGGGCAGAAGATTAAAAAAAAGTTGGGAAGTGTTAGGAGCCCTCTAAATGGAAAGAGAAGGGGTGAGGAGCTGAAGGAAAGGGAGCAGTGAACTGGAATTCACTGTCTGTGTGTTGTTCAAATGGCTCCACCCTCACCTACCCCAATATAAACCCTGGTTTTCCCACCTTACCTCAGATTCACCTGAGAACTATTGTATCTACCAGCCATTGATTGTAAGCTATTAAAATCGTGTTTGTACTCCTCACTTGTCTCCAAGTGCAGTCAGTCACATTACATTTTTAATAGCTTAACCTTGAAGCAGGATAGAAGCCCTGCTGAAGCCCAGCATGCTCCAAGTCAACCCTCTGTCTCCAGAGGCCGTGGAGGAATTCACCTACTGGCTGGAGTGCTTCCAGTCCTACCTGACAGCCAAACAAGACGCTTCAACTCAGATAGTCTCTGGAGATCTGCACTTCTCTCTTGAGTCAGCCCCAAGGGGTATGCTGTCATCAGAGACTGTGCAATTTATGACTCTGCCATAGAAGGTTTGAAGGCCCACTACATGAGGCCCCAGAATGACATGCTGGCAAGACACCAACTCTCTCAATGTCAGCAACGCTCGGGTGAGTCGCTGGACAATTACGTCTTTGAACTGTGGGCCTTGGCTAGGAAATGCCACTATGAAGCAGTCATGGCCCGGGTGAGAGAGGAGGAACAAATCCGGGACACCCTCTTGGCAGGAGTGAGGTCGAGGTACGTGAGGCAGCGACTGCTAGAGTTGGAGAAGAAACACTTAGCCAGCATCCTAGAGCTGGCGAAAGCACTCGAACAAGCTCTGGGAACTGATGACCTCAAGGGCAAAAGCAGCACCTTTTCAGAGGACCAGGTCATTGGGACACCTGTGACCCCTCCCCCCCCGCAGCCCCAGCATCGACTGCTGCAGCACTCATGACCGGGGTTGCTACTTCTGTGGACAGGCACAGCACCCCCGCACCCAATGCCCCACGAAGGACGCCATATGTTCAGGATGCGGTAAGTGAGGGCACTGGGTGAAGGTCTGTAGGGCCAAGGGGAACCCAAAGAGGGCAACCGTGTGTGTAACCCTTGAATCGCCATTCAACCTGTGCCCGAGACCCGAAGTTCTGGCCTCAGCCTCTCCGTGCTGCTCGCCATCAGCATCATGGCGAGACCCACCACCGGAAGTAAAGCATCGCGGGAAGCAAAGGCGGCCATCTTGCTGCACCTCATGGTCAACCACCTTCCAGCCACCTTTCCCCGCAGGCCAAGAAGAGAGAGTCGACATCGACATGTGGAGCAATTGGGTTTCCGGAGCACTGGCATCCTGGATCAGGAAATACATTACCAATTAAATAACTCGATGATGGAGGTGAGGGTAAATGGATACTTGACTGATTGCTTGGTAGACACTGGCTCCACGGACAGCTTTATAAACTCTGCAACCACTCTGTTGTACAATTTAAAAGTGTATCCAACAGACTATCATATTTTCCTAGCATCGCATTCACACTCTGCATCAATCCAAGGATATTGTATAGTACATCTTACTGTAAAAGGTAGGGGGAATTTTGTAAGTTCCGATTATATGTACTGAAGGATTTGTGTGGTCCTGTGTTGCTGGGCCTGGACTTATTGTGTCACCTTAAAAGCATGACCATGGAGTACTCTGGCCCACTTACTCCAAGCACGGTGCGGAATGGAGAGTCCCAAAAGCCGGACGCCACATGCGGTCTCTCCACCCTAAACATTGATTTTCCCCCCCCACCACCACTTTTTCCAAACCTGACTCCTGAATGCAAACCAATAGCCACAAAGAGCAAGCGATACAGTGCAGGGGATTGGGAATTTATAGAGCCGAAACACAGCAGTTGCTCAAAGAAAATATCATTGAGCTTAGCAACAGCCCATGGAGAGCCCAGGTGGTAGTTGAGAAAGTGGGATAAAAGTCCAGGCTAGTGATAGACTATAGCCAAACAATTAATCGTTTTACACTCCTGGTCACATAACCCCTCCCTTGGAGTTCAGACAAGGTAAATGAAATTGCTCAGTATCGGATCTATTCGACCATTGACCTGAAAGCTGCATACCATCAGTTACCAATCCGTTCTGAGGACCGCCCCTACACAGCATTTAAGGCAGTCAGATGACTTTATCAGTTCCAGAGGGACCCTTTTGGTATCACTATTGGGATCCAAGACGGATGGACAAAGTGGTCGACGAATAAAGTTTAAAGGCCACCTTCCCTTATCTTGACAAGGTCACCATTTGTAGACACTCTCTGGAAGACCACGATGCCAACCTCCAGAAGTTTCTCCATACAGCCAAATCCCTGAATCTCATGTACAACTCCAGTAAGTCTGTGTTCCAGACTAAACTTCTGGCAATTCTGGCCTATGTGTGGAGGATGGCCCTGACTTCAACTGAATGTGCCTCCTGTTAGATCTCTCGATCCCAAAGACCATGAAGGCCTTAAGGTGACTGGGCTTCTTCTCCTACTACACCCAATGGGTCCCTCATTACCCAGATAAGGTCTTCCCCCTCTTAAAGTCCACCTCCTTCCCATTATCTGCCAAAGTCTAGGCAGCTTTCAACTACATTTGGAGCTACATCACAAAGGCCACCATGAATGTGGTGGATGAGTATGCACCCTTCCAGGTGAAAAGCAATGCCTCTGATGCAGCTCTGGCCGCTACCCTTAACCAGGCGGGCAGGCTGCTTGTATGTTACATTTTTAATGTTCAGTATTATTATGTGTCTATAAAAGGTACCCTGAATTAGCATAGATCGGCAATGGGCTGGCATTGTTGGTGGGCCAAATGGCCTGTTCCTTTGGTATAGGATTCTATGACTAAGGGTTGGGCTTCTAACTTAACAGTGGTGGTGAGCAGTATTCAACAAATCATGGTGGCTGATCTAAACGTAGATCAAGTAAGCTCATTGAATAACACAATAGGTTGTAGCCGCTGTGATTGTAGTAACCACACCAAAATGCTAGAGGAACTCAGCTGGTCTTTTCAGTAGAGTTTGTGAGAGGGAGTTTTTTTTTTAAATTTGTTCTTGCATTGACTTCCTGAACTGACAGGAGTCAATTGAAAGACCATCAATGCATATTTCTTCCCTTCAAGGACATGAGAAAGTTTTAAATAAAAGCTTATGGTGGCTGTCGAGTTATCAGCACATATTTTGGGTTTTTAATTCCTTAGGTAATTAACTCACTTTATCTCTTGAATGGGATTTGAATTTATATCCCCAAATCAATAGTCCAAGCACTGAATACTAATCCAGTGACTTAACCAATATGCCATCAAATTCAGCCTCGTCCTTCGAATATTTATGTCCTTTAAAAAGTCTTTGACTAACATCTTTCGCCCAGCTTATATGTTCCTTTATATGACACATTCCCAGAATTTGTTTTAATAGATGCAATGTAAATAAAAGTTGTTGCTATAATTCAGCACCTCAGAAGGAAAAAAATACACTGAAGAGGAATAGCTATAAATTCAATTCAAAAGGAATTTTCAAATGGGAAAAACAGAGAAATTAAAATGTGAGAAGGTAGCAGGTCAGATGACAAGGGAATAAAGGAAAGAATAAATGGCAAAAGACTAACATCTGTAAAATTGAATGCGAGCATAAAAATAAAGTAATTAAGAATAAAAGTCATGGGAATATTATATCACCTTTCATCACCTCAAAATGTCTCATTTGGATTGCGAAAGTAACTTTGAAGTGTACTCACGGAGGCAATATTGTAATTAAAGATTAACATCCAAGACCTATTATGGTTTGTCTTCTATATTAATTTTTGCTACATGTGACTGGGTCAAACAATGGGAGAATGGATGAGGCCCAACACAGAAAATGAGTTGAACATGCTAGAGACAAGTCTGCTGGTATATGAATTCATCCCATTTTGGCAGCTTTTCCAGGCCAAATGCTAATTTAAGGCTATAAATCTTGCACTTTAGTACTGCCAGATATTGCCACAAATCTGTAGGTTCGTTTCATAAATGGAAATTTGCTTACAGATTAAAGCCCTCTTTATGAAAGAATTGCTTTGAAAGTGTGCCAGGGAAAAAGCACTGAATGCAGGGAATCTGATTTAGATTTCTTAATCATTGGATCTATCTACAAAAGTTGAAAAACTGATTACACTGGGACAATACTCATTCGATTTTGTAAAGATGAGGGGGGATTTTATAGAGACATAAAATTATCAAAAGAATCAATAAGATAAGCAGGGCAGTCATTTCCACTGGCAGGTGAAACTGATCTGGGGGGAATACCCTCAAGATTTGGTGGAGTAAAATTTGGATGGAGATGAGAAGGAACTGTTTTTCCCGGGGAGAGTGTATCTGTGGAATTCTCTGCCCAAGGAAATAGCAGGGGCTGCCTCATTAAGGACACTAAGACATGGAGAGAATGATTGTTTTGTCCAGTAGGGGAACATGATCTTATTGAATAGGGGGTGGCCAGGTGAAATTCCAATGTGGTTCACAATGTGACCACATGGCCAAAGAAGAAGAAAGAAAAAAGGAAGTGAATCGGTGTGGACTCGAAAGGCCAATATGGCCTGTTTCCACTCCGTAAATGGTTATATGGTTATATGGAATGGCAGAACAGACTCAACAGGCTAAATGCCGACTCCTGCACCTATTTCAAAGAGTAGGGTTACAGTGAAAGATCAGTTCGAACAGCATAAGGGCAACATTACTCTGCGACCTTTCCACATCTAGTAAGGAATCAACACGTTGATGGTTCTGGAGTCATTCTCTGAGCAGATAAGGAGTGGAAGTCTCCCTCCCAGGGTATATCAATGATTCAGGTGGACTCAAGGACTATCTCCACATTTTTTAGTAGTGCTACTGATAGAAGCACAGACTACTCCTGGGCCAATAAATATGGCTCTTCTCCGGAATTAATACTGCCTTCTCAACTATCTCCATTCACATCAATAGTTCCACCTATTTTGTTTTTCTCAACAGCACCATTTGTTGCAAGGAACCAACCTCAAAATCTAATATTCACAGATGACGATATCCATTCAGCTCATTTAATTCTACCAGCTGGAATAGAATGCTCCATATTGTCGCACAAAATTCCTCCCTAAATGAGACAAGCTGTGCTCCTTCCCACCTTCTTCAAAGTCCATTCCAAACTAACTTTATAGCTGAGGTATTGAAAGGCCTGCCCACTCATCTGGTCACTCACTGGACATTGTTTGACTTCAAGGCAGAACAAGGGTCCTTCCACATCTCAACGACATGCAAATGGGGAGTTTAATTGGCCACGGTAAATTGGCACTCATATGCAGGTGAGTGATAGAATTGGAAGGAGGATGATGGGAATGTGAGGAAGAATAAACCAGGACTCACATCAGCTTAATAGAGATAGGTACATGTGGGTCATCATGATCTGGATAGGCAGAAGGGCCTGTCTCCATGCAGATATGACTCTATGACATACCCTGGCGTTTTACTGAATTCTCTTCAACTCTACTCCAGGTATAACATTATATTTTTGTCCTTGCTCTACTTGCTGTACAATGTGGACGTTGTCTGGATGGCATGCAACATTGTATATCCAACAAAAAAAAATTCAATTCAATCCTAAATCATCATGCCTGAAATAAGGCCAACATCAGGTTATTTATTGTGTGTAGAAACTGTCTGCCACCCATTCCCACAACACAGACATCTAACATACCAAAGTGGTGTGGGAAATCCAGAAAACTCTACTTAAACAATTGTTGGAGTTATCTACACCCCTCTTGGAGCCTTTAGTTCTTGGTATGTTTTCATAGGAGCGTTTGATTTGAAGGCTTGTTTCTCAGGCAGAATAAAAATGTTTGGCCTTGACCCAGCCAAGGTGGAAGTATATCGCAGTAATCGGGAGCTTAGAATTGATGTTGAAATGTCGGTTTCTTCCTTCTCTAGGTTCCCTTCAAAAATAGTGTACTAGTCAAGACTAATGAACAAAGTGACCTGGTTGTCTAACAGAGAGCTGTGCCCTTTCTGGGAGGTATCAATGCCTCATCAGCCTTGCAGGCATGTTTGTCATCAGGAGCCCAAGTTAAATTCTGTCTGATTTGCATCTATATAAAGCTTCCCGAGTCATGGGAACAAGGAGCTGGGCACCATCACCACCGAGTTGCTCCCAGCAATGAATTCAGATGGGACTTTGCTGCTCAGTAGAAATGCAGGAGGTCGCTCTCAATTTTTAAAAAGGGAACAAGATGAGTGACATTCAGGCTGGTTATTCAGTTTGTGACCTAAACAGCTATTCAGGTAGAACAATTCGTCTGCCAGGCTAACAGCTTCCCCAACCAGACCCGAAGAGAAAAGAAGATCATTCAAATGTGAAATTACAACACAAAAACTGGAAACCCTCAGTGGCCACAGCAGATGTAATGCATCTTGGAATGGGATTTCACCTGATTTTGGTGTTCTAAATGTATACTATCATAGTTGGTCTATTTTATGTACATGTTCAGATGCAGCAATTAAGAATTAAAGCATATGTACATTGTTTTTATGTATATGACAATAAACTCAAACTAAATGGCTGCTGCCTTTGGTCCTGCCACCTTATGGATGGGTGGGGTGGGGGGGGGGGTGGGGGTTGGAATCCCAAGACTTAAAAAAGGTCTGAAACTTGCCTTTAATAAAAGCTCAAAATCAAACAAACTACAGACAGTGGGAAGCTGAGATATAAACTGATCACGTTGGAGTGCCCAGGAACACAGAAGGCTGCAGAAGGTGGCAAACGAGGCCAGGTGCATCACATGGTCCGGCTTCCATCCATTGCAGACATCCATGTGACCTGTTGCCAGTACTATAAAGGATCCCCATCAGCCTGGTCATAACCTCTACTCACAGCTGCCTTTGGGCAGGAGGTACAGAAGCCTGAAGAGTAGTACCTCTAGGTTCAAGAACAATTTCTTTCCAATGGCTATCAGACTCTTGAACCTCCCTATGTTACACTGAGCAGGGACTGCTCCGACACCTCAAAAGGACCCTCTGCACCATTGTGTCACTTTCTTTGCACTAGAATTACTGTGAACATTTACTATCTCTCTCATATATTTATTTTTTCTTTTAATTTAATTTACTTAATTTACGATTACAGTTTTTCTTTACATGTACCTGTTTGGCTGCAAATAAGAATTTTGGTGCATATGTACATTGTGTCATGTTTTAAGTCAATAAACTCATCATCATATTGGAAACACACAGCAGGACAGGCAGCATTTGTGAAGAGAAAAACAGTTTACTTTTCAGGTCAAAGACTGTTCATCAAAACATGTCTGACTTGTTGAATGTTTCCAGCACTTTCTATGCTTAACAATAGATTTTTAGGGAAGGTGTGCTCACTCCTTACTTTATTAAACCTCTCCCTGCACATCTACCTGTGGCCATAGAGTTGACAGCCACCCCATCCTTCTGACAGGGAAGGAAGTCCTGTTCTTATTGTAAATCGCCATTGCAGCCACACAACTGCAGAGTTGCCAAACCAAAGGGCTGAATTTGGTCTTCTGCCATAAGCGAATACAGTTCTCCCCTTCTGAAATTCAGGTTCTTTGCCATCAACAAATCCTCACTCTGGAATAGGATCCTCTCACTGAGTATCTAATGTTTATGACTAAGGGAACCAAAAGCCATCTCATTTGGACCTCACCTTTAAGCCTCCCCATTTCGCTTCTAACACCTGTTGCAGTTGGAGTCAAATCAGATCAGCAGAGGGACCCATTGCAGCAGAAGGAGGTGACAGCCAGTAAAGAGGATAACAATTAGTTGTTCCAGGGTTCAACTTCGCAAGTTTAGTTCATCCCTCAACAAACAGCACAGCTAGAATGCCCTCCTCATAACCAATTCTGCTATTTCTAAACATTCCATCCCAATCCCATTTCCCTTCCTCGAACAGCCGTGGAGCCATTGCCAACACAGGGCCAATACTGATGCAAGTTCAGCTTTATCATGTGTGCCAAAGGCTAGCGAGAAAGTTCATTCAGCAAGAAGTCCAACAGGTCAACCCATACATAATTACACAATTAATAATATAGCCCAGAGTTACAGAGAGAGAGATCAGTTAGAATAGAACAAAGGCAACATTATTTTTATTGGTCTGAGGCCCATTCAGGAGAATGATAAAGGTGGGAAGAAACTGTCCTCGAATCTGACGTTACATGATCTCATGCTCGTGAATCTAGTTCCTGTCAGGAAGAGAGAGTGCCAGCAGCAGTAAATCTTAACATTTGACACTTCCAGTATGTTTTATAACAATCAAGAGGCATTATGGTAATCTTTTCTGATATTTCCTTTTTAATTAGTTATTATTGAATTATGGGAATCTAACTTCCCTCAAGTGGATTACTGATGCAGATTACTTTATTGATATAACTATTCTACCATTTCTGTCAGCAAATGATTGATCAGAGTAGTTTAAGGTTGGTATAGATGGGGTGCGTTCAAGATGCTGATAGCTGTTGGGGGAAAAAATGAGTTCTTGAACCTAGAGGTCTGGTCTTCAAACTTCTGTACCTTCTTCCTCAAGGTAGTAGTGAAAAGATGTTGTGACTGGGGTTCGTTATGCAGCTGGCTGCCTTGTTGAGGGAGCACCTCATATAGATGTCTTCAGTGGACAAGAGGCTGGTGCCTGTGATGGATCTGGTTAGGTATGCCACTTCCTGCAATCTTCCGCATTCTTGTGCATTCGTTTTTCCAAACCAGGCTGTGACTTTTCCAAAAGGTCTGAGGAGATTTGGGATGTTATTGAATACTCTTTCCACAGTACACCTGTAGAATTTCGATAACTCAATAACATCCCAAATCTCCTCAGACCTTTTGGAAAATAGAGGAATGTCAAGATATGGAAACAACTGGGAGAAATGTCCATAAAGGTTCACTGATGAGAGGTTGTGGAGAGAAATGGGAGTGATCTTGCTCTGTAGAAGGTAGTTGAGCTGAATCGTTTGCTTGCTCATTACAAGTTCTATGCAGTTTGACATGTGGAAAGAGAATGAGGAGATAGTATTATCCTGGTTCTTGTTGAGCAATATTTGTTCCAGTTCTTTTGTTACAACAAGCAGCTGAATCCACACTAGCTAGAAACATTTAGTATTTTATCATACTCCAGCCAGAGATTTTTAAATTGTGGAGTGCCTTTAAAATTTCTGAAGAGCGAAGAACTAATCTCAATTCATCCAGCTCCTGCCTTGAATGGAACATCAACAAATTGCCTGCAGTTTCTCACCAAGGAGAGTGTGACACATCTGCCAAATCTACAACCTCTATCACCAACACACATTAAAAATCAAAGAACAGCACTGAGGTCTAAAATGAAATCAGAAATCCAATTCAGGCACCATCTGTGGAAAGAGAAACAGTCGACAAATCAGGCCCATCACTAGTTCCTTGAACAAATAGGAAGGGTAGCACAGTTAGTGTAGTGGTTATTTCAATGCTATTATAGCACCAGCAATCTGGGTTTGAATCCAGTGCTGACTGTTCTCTCTCTCCGGGTGCTCTGGATCTCTCCCACCCTTCAAAAACATATGTTAATTGGTGGAATGGGCTCCTGGGCTGGAAGGGCCTGTAACTGTGCTGTATGTCTTCATTTCCAATTTAAATATCTGGATAGTCTCACCATTTTTGCTTTCCAAGCAATCATAATTAAGCTATTATGTGAAGCAACAGTCAGACAAACTTTGGATTTTTTTTTCATGACTAATTCATGAATAATTCTGTGGTTATTCAATACATTTAATCATAAACTCATCTAAAACACATAATCCCAACAAGGGAGGCCTGATAGCAGTCATGAGTAGGGGCTCTAGCTGATTTTCATCCTCCTCTGGACCAGGGACATCTTCCCAATGGAACACCTACTCAATCAAAATCAACTAGCTCATTTAAACAAGACACTCTACATATGTTGGGGTAAAGAGCAACACACAAATGTGCAGGAGAAACTCATTTGGTCACGCAGTGCCCGTAGGAAGCAAAGGGCAATCAACAATTTGGCAAAAACACAGAAATGCTGGAGGAATTCCACCAGTCTTGCAGCGTTCATAGGAGGTAAATATATAAAATCGATGTTTCAGGCTTTGAATAAGGGCCAAGGCCCGAAATGTCGGTTACACATTGTGATAGTACGGATTCTATCACTGATGTATATATGTGTATATTGTAGAATAGGATGGCTGTGATTGACTGAAAGCATAGCCACGCCTACTGGCAGGTCTTAAAGGGTTGCTCCTAGTCAGACCCAGATCATTCTGGACTGGTCGACCTACATGTGATACACTCCAATCTTTTGATAATAAAAGCCTTGATTCGGATCAACAAGTCTTTGATTCTTTCGATGTGCACTACAATTTTAGTAACTAAAATACTTTTCTAGGGATGGAGCGTATGCTGCGACCAGAACGCCTCAACATCAACCTGCAGTCAGTTACTGCCCCGAATGACTTCACCTGGGTAAGGTGTTTCGAGGCTTACCTAGAGTCAGGCTCTCTGATTCTGCCATGGTGGAGGATGGCCATCAACTGCTAGTACTGATGTCTATGGTATCCCCAAGGGTCTATGAGAGCATCCAGGACACAGCCACCTACACAGCAGCCATGAAGGTGCTGAAAGGACTCTACAAGCGACCTGTGAACAGGGTCTACTCCCGGTACAAGCTAGCGACCAGGAGGCAACTGCCCGGTGAGTCCTGTAGAGCTTACCTCCAAGCACTAAGGTTACTGGGCAAAGCCTGTGCCTGCACAGATAGAACTGCAGCTGAGATCACCGACAATCTCATTTGGGTTGCTTATGTGGCCAGGGTCCGATCGAATGAGGTGAGGCAGTGCCTGCTAGAGCATGGGGGAGAAAACCTAGAGGACGCCACCCCGATCGCAGAGACGATGGAGGCTGTGGTCTTAAGTATGGATGCTTACTTTCAGGGCTGAACCCCACGCTATGAAGTGAGTAGGATGCCTACTCTTAATCCAACTACCCCATGGCCCTCTGATGGCCTGGCTGCTGCTGCTACCCTGCCTGATGCGATCCTGAAGTGCTACTTCTGTGGGAGGGACAAGCACAGCAGGTCCCAGTGTCCTGCAAGGAAAGCCATGTGGCAGAAGTGCCTAAAATACGGCCATTTTGCCATGTCTCCAAAATGGCCACTGCTAAACACAGTGCCTCGTATGAGGCCCAACCACCATCCCCTCATTCAAGGGGATGAGATGAATGAGCTTTTGTCCAATGAGAGTGAGGGGTTGATCGCGCAGCAGCAGCTGACATCACAGTGCAGGCGCTGCACATGGAAGGGACACTCCAACCTTGCCGCGATGACGTTGGTCCACTTGGACCGCCCACCCGAAGCAATGGCCGGCCAGGCCCTAGCCCTGACCCCAATAACGGCCGCCCCACTTCCAAACAGTTCGGAACGCCCCAGCTTCAGCCTCAGCGACAGTCACCTCAGCTCTAACTCCAGTGACGACCGCCCCAGCTCTGACCCCAGCCCTGACTTCAGCGACTGCTGCAGCCGACCAGGTACCTCCTGCTGCCGCTACCGCCGCCACCGACCAGGTACCCACTGCTGTTACCGATGCTATTGACCCGGTACCCACCGCTGCTACCACCGATGACTGCCCGACCGACTGTCCCACTGCCGACTGCAAGCATCAGCCCCAGCCATTCGCCACCGACAGCTCCAGCCCGACAGCTCCAATGACGTCACCATCCACATGTAGTGCACTTCAGGTCCGACACTGCAGGACGTCATCACACAAGACTCCACAGTCCCCAGCACAGGTCGCTGCATCAGTGACCCTGGACCAGAACTGCCCCCATCCCCTCACAGAAGCGATGGAATTGATTAAAGTGCACGGACACTGTACTAATTATTTGACTCAGGGTCAACTGAGAGTTTTATCCGTCCAGACCTGGCCCAACGTTGCAGACTGGTCATTCTCCCCATTGACCAAAAGATTTAAATGGCGACCAGATCACACTCAACTGGGATAAAGGGGTATTGCGTGGTGATCTTGAAATTTCAGGGCATTGCATTTACTGATTTTAAACTGTTAGTCCTCCCTCAACTGTGCGCACCCATATTGCTGGGTTTGGATTTTCAGTGCCAGTTCCGAACTGTTTCCCTGCACTATGGGGGTCCCCACTCCCCATTCTCTGTAACCACTCCATCCCGGAGGCCTCCTGCCAGCAACAGCCCACACCACTAGCCCCCACGCCCCAGCGCTCCACTTGTAGCCTCTCCACCCTCCGGGTCACTCCTCCAGCACTCTTTGCGAACCTCACCCCTGGCTGAAAACCAGTGGCCACCAAAAGCTGGCAATATAGTTACGAAGACAGGAAATTCATCAGAAGCGAGGTGCGCAGACTGCTGGACGAGGGCATTATCGAACCCAGCTCAAGTCACTGGAGGGCTCAGGTGGTGGTGGTTAAAAATGGGGAGAAGCTGCAGATGGTGGTTGACTACAGCCAGACAGTCAACGGCTTCACGCTTCTGGATATGTACCCCCTTCCACGGATCACGGTTGAGGTGAATCAGATCGCACAATACCGTGTGTTCTCCACCATTGACCTATATTCGGCCCATCACCAGCTCCCGATTCGCCAAGAAGACTGACCTTTCACGGCCTTCGAAGAGAACGGGCGGCTGTTCCAATTCCTCAGGGTCCCCTTTGGGGTCACAAATGGCGTCGCTGTTTTCCAGTGGGAAATGGACCAGATGGTAGACCAAAACGGGCTAACAGCTACCTTCCCGTATCTGGATAACGTCATCTCTGCGGCCATGACACGCAGGATCATGATGCCAACCTCGAGAAATTTTTTTAGACAGTGATTCGGCTGAACTTAACCAACAATTTCGACAACTCGGCTCACAATTCTAGGTTGCGTGGTGGAGAACGGGGTGGTAATGCACTCAGATGCTGCCTGGGCTTCTTTTCGTACTACGCCCAATGGGTTCCACACTAGGCCGACAAGGCACAGCCACTTATTAAGACCACCTCCTTCCCCATGTCAACCGAAGCCAGAGCGGCCTTCGACCGCATCAATTCGGACATCACCGCTGCAACGCTGCACACCATCGACAAGTCAGTTCCATTTCAAGTAGAGAGCGATGCATCCGATTTTGCACTGGTGGCAACCTTGAACCAGGCCGGCCGGCCGGTAGCCTTCTTTTCTAGGGCCCTCCAGGGCCCAAGGAACCGACACTCCTCTGTCGAGAAGAAGGCCCAGGCGGTACATCTTTGGAGGCATTACCTCACTGGCAGGCGCTTTACGCTGCTGACCAACCAACGCGCGGTCTCCTTCATGTTTAACAGCACCCAACGAGGTAAGATCAAGAATGATAAGATCGCTAGGTGGAAAATCGAATTCTCCACCTTCAATTATGACATACTGTACCGGTCTGGTAAGCTCAACCACCTGCCAGATGCACTCTCCAGGGGTACTTATGCCAACATACAACTGGACAGGCTGCAGAGGCTCCATGAGGAGCTCTGTCATCCAGGGGTCACTAGGTTCACGCACTTCATTAAGGCCCGCAACCTGCCCTACATGGTCGAGGAGATTCGCTCCATGACCCGAGCCTGCCCGGTGTGTGCGCTGAGTGCAAGCCTCACTTCTTCCGCCCAGAGAACACCCATCTCATCAAAGTCACCCAGCCATTTAAACGTCTAAGCGTGGACTTCAAGGGGCCCCTACCGTCAACCAACCATAACACCTACATTCTTACGGTGATCGACGAGTACTCTTGCTTCCCATTCGCTGTGCCCTGCTCGGACATGACTGCCTCCTCAGTTGGGTACTGTTAGGTCTGCTTTGTTCATGAATGAGTGAGACAAACACCAGGCTGAGTCGAAATCAGGGTTCTTTGTTCTTTATTACCGGATTGTAACACTTGCGACTAACAAAGTTAGTCGGAGAATGCATTCTGCCGTTATCAGCAAAATGGTGATTTTTTATACCCTTGGATACATGCTTAGAACATCATCATATCATTACTTGTCCAATGACTAAAACTGTTGCTATCCTTTCCCTGCTAGCTTCCTGCCTCTCAATCCATCAATGTCTCTCTTATCTTGTAAGTACAAGGATGCATTCTGTTACTCCTTAGTACTGGGTGACTCCTTCTCCGGTCCCATCTCATGATGTTTTACCTAACAGGAGTACAAGGACACCTCCCCTTCTTGTTACTGCCCTGTACAGGGTAACTCCCTACACATTCCCATCTCATGATGTTTTACCTTACAGTACCCCGGATACATCCACAGTGACCGGGGATACTCATTTAGGAGTGCTGAGCTGTGGCAGTACCTACTACAGTGTGGTATTGCTTTAAGCAGGACCACCAGCTATAACCCATGTGGTAATGGGCAAGTTGAAAGAGAGAATGCCACTGTCTGGAAAGCGATTACGTTTTCCCTCTGATCCAAAGGCCTCCCGACCGCTCACTGGTAGGACGTACTCACTAGTGCTCTATGCTCCATTCGCTCCCTCCTATGCACTGAGACGAATGCCACTCCCCATGAAAAGATGTTCTCTTTGCCGAGGAAACCCGAATCGGGAACAACCATGCTGGCATTGCTCACGGTTCTTGGTCCTGTCCTCCTGCAATGCCACGTCCGGTACTCAAAGAATGACATTCTGATTGACTGGGTGATGCTACTCCAAGGGAACCCACATTATGCATACATTAAGTACCCAGACAGGTGAGAGAACACAGTCTCAGTAAGGGACCTAGCCCAAGCCGGATTGGACCCAGCATCGCTCCCAACCCAACCTCCTCTGAATCCTTCTCCCCCAGGTCACATGCTTGAACAGAGCGATCAGCACCACCCCACCAGCGGCAGTGGCAACAACTCGGGCCAGCCTGTCAGCAACGCCATTGGGGAATTGAGCGAGGCGGTGTACACACCCAACGATCCCGCCAGCGACATGACTCCAGCGGCCCCAATCCCAGCACCACGGTGGTCGTGCCAGACGATCAGTCTCTCCAACTGTTACAGCCCCTAACCTCCCACCAGTCTTTCTCTCTCCCCCCTTTTTTTTTTTACAGCCCCTCCATTCACCCCGGGGTCAGTTCTCAAAGAAGGGGTGAATGTGATAGTACAGATTCTATCACTGATGTATATATGTGTATATTGTAGTATAGGATGGCTGTGATTGGCTGAGAGTGTAGCCATGCCTACTGGCAGGTCTTAAAGGGTTGATCCTAGCCAGACCCAAATCATTCTGGACTCGTCAACCTACATGTGATACGCTCCAGTCTTTTGTTAATAAAAGCCTTGGTTTGGATCAACAAGTCTTTGATTCTTTCGACGTGCATTACACACATCTTTACCTCCTATGGTCGCTGTGAGACCTGCTGAGTTCCTCCAACATTTTTTACTACAATCACAGCATCTGCAGACTTTTGTGTTTCACAACCAATGATTTGGACTTAGGCCCTTTACCTGATGAGTTTCTCCAGCACATTTGTGAACAACACTGAACCCAGAACTGATCTGGTTAAATTCCCTTTGCATTCTACCAAAGGTAAATTCTCCCCACACCCCTACCCCACTCATCCCCATCAACATGATTTATTGAAACATTAATTCCTCAGCCTTTTTCCTTATATATTTTCAGGTCATTAGCTGAATCAAACCTTCATTAATTAATGAAGAATAATTAATTAAGAAATCACTTCTTCCCCCCTCGGCCATGATTTCTTCATATTTTAATTAGTCAGTTGCATCTCATTTAATAAAGCACAGAGTGGAGCACTAGTGTCCCACAAGTCCACGTACCATGTCTTTGGGCCATGCTGTATGTTTTAAAGATGTTGATTAATGTGCATAAATGTTCTCGGACATAAAGAATTCCTCACACGTCAGTGACACAGTTTTTGAACAATGCACAATCCTCTGCCCTTCAGCCTGAAGATATTTTGACACATGTCAAAATGTGACTTTTAGACCAAGATTGTACATGAATACCAACTCCTGGCTTGACTTTAGGGTCTGTGATTCATGTGTTTGGACAGGGGACTATCATTAAGATTTTGGTAACGCTGCACTTTGGTCACATGCCTGTCTGGTGTATTGTGTTTAGTCGGGCATGATTTCTCAGGAGAGGTAGATTGGGTTAGATTTTCCCTACAGCAACAGTGGACAGGGTTCACCTCAGAGGAACTTGTAGTGGGCTCTGCGATGTCAGACTCCTTCTGTAGGGCATGCATGACACCCAGCAATAGTGATGTCATCACATTGGCTGAACACCTAATTACAATTATGAAAACTTTTAGAACATTTTAAACATTTAAAAATTGAAGTATATGAAAATATATATTTTTTTAAACAAAGGCTTAAATGTAATTTTTCTAAAAATATTGAAATTATTATTCTGAGGGAATTAGTATTCACATGACATGAATGAACACACACACATGCACACGCACACACGCACACACTGCAGTGAACTGGGATTCACTGGTAGTGTGTTGTGCTGATGACTGGCCATACCCCCATCTGCTCACATATAACCCTGGTCTCCCAACTAAACCCAGATCCCTTCTGAAGACTACTGTGAAACTCTTCCCATAGTTATAAGCTAATAAAAGCGTTTGTTCTCCCTCCAGTCGTGAGAGCTTTTATACACTCTACAATTTTATTACCTTATTCCCTAAATGATGGAAGCGCTACTCAGGCCTGATATGTTGCTAATAGACACTCTGTTCCTCGACGTGGCTGAGGAGTTCACATACTGGATAGACTACTTTCAGGTGTACCTGGACGTGACCAGAGACATCCTCCACACCAATGATCTTAAGAGGTCTGCAATCGTTTCAAGGGTAGGAACAAAAGGGTATGCAGTCATCAGGTACTGCACTATGTATGACGCTGCCATTGAGGCGTTGAAGGCTCAGTACCTGAAGTCACAAAATGAGGTCCTAGCGAGGCACCAACCCTCTCTACGTTGTCAGTGGCCGGGAGGGACCATCGATGACTACCTACTGGTTCTATGAACATTTGTCAAGAAGTACAGGCATGAAGCTGCTACAGGCCATGTTCGTGAAGAAGAACAGATCTGGTGTCTCTAGTCACAGGGGTCCATTCGAGATACATGAAGCAGCGACTGCTCCAGTTGGGAAAGAAGGGCCTGGCTAACCATGTTGAACTGGCCAAATCGTTGGAACAAGCCAAGCTCGAGAATTGCGACCTCAAACCAGTGAGCTCACTCACCCAGGTGACCCCTTCCAAGGACCGGCTGCTCCCACTACCCCAGCCCTAATGGCCGCTGCTTCACGCGCTAGTGAGCACTCCAGCACTAGGGAGTGCTTTTTCTGAGGCAAGACCCAGCATCCCCAATCTCACTGCCCGGCAAAAGACTTACTGTGTTCTAGCTGTGGCAAGAAAGGGCATTGGGCAAGGGTTTGCTGTGTGAGGGAAAGCCCTGGGAAGTCTGTGGCCTGCACCGCTCCCAGATATGATTCCAGCTCCAAGCCATCTGCCCTGAATTCACCTGAACCCACTCGCTGTGCTACATGCCCATGGAGGGTGACAGTGAAGAAATGGCGCGAGAAGGCTCGGTGGCCATCTTGCCGTGACCCAAATTCAAACTTGGCGCCATCATTATTGGAGGAGTAAGGAGGGTGGCCGTCTTGCCATGTCATAAGGTCGATGTCCTCCTTCCCAGGCAGGGCAACCCAGGACAGTGGGGGCCACTCGAGGGAGGAGAATGGAGTCTCCAGGGACCTGGCCTCAATGGTCCTAGATCAGGTCAGATCTCACCAGCTCAGCAACTCCATAGCGACTGTGAAGGTAAACGGACATTCCACAAAATGTCTGATCAACCCAGGTTCTACTGAAAGCTTCATAGACTCAGACTGTGCAAAAATACAGCCTAAAGATACATCCTTCCAATTATCACATATTCCTTGCATCTCATTCACATTTTGCATGTATTCCACAACATTGTATAGTATATCTGTCATTTGAAGGGGGGGAGAATTCTGTAAATTTCACCTGTATATAGTTGATGAATTGTGTACTCCAGTGTTGTTGGGTCTGGGCTTCCTGTGTCATCTCAAAAGTGTGACCTTGGAGTATTCTGGTCGCCTCCCCCGGTAATTGCTCAGAACAGAGAGCCCCTAAAATCAGAACCCACATGCAGCCTCTCCACACTTAATATAGACACCCCCCCCTTCCCGAATCTGTCCTCAGACTGCAAACCTATTGCTACCAAGAGCAGGAGGTGCAGCGCAGCAGACCGAGATTTTATAAAGTCTGAGACACAATGTCTGCTTGACGAAGGTATCATCGAACCTGCACCAGCTCATGGAGAGCACAAGTGGTAGAGGTAAAAGGGGAAAACAAGTCCAGGCTAGTAATTGTCACATGGATGCATACCCCCCTCCCTCGAATTTTGGACATGGTGAATGATATCACGCAGTATTGGGTCTATTCAACCATCGAACTGAAAGCTGCTTATCACCAGCTGCCAATCCATTCTGAGGACTAACGGTTGTCTCTATTAATTCTGTAGGGTCCATTTTGGTATTACTAATGGGGTTTCTATCTTTCAGAGGCAGATGGACAGAATGGTGGATGAGTATGGGTTGAAGGCTACCTTCCCCATGTCGATAATGTCACCATCTGTGTCCACACCTTGGAAGACCATGATGCCAACCTCCAGAGTTTTCTCCATGCGGCAAAAGCCCTGAACCTCTCTTATAACTCTGTCAAGTGCACGTTCAGCACTAAACGTCTGGCTATTCTTGGCTACGTGGTGGAGAACGGCATCATTGGCCTCAATCCCAATAGGATGTGCCCCCTGTTAGAGCTCCCCATTCCCAAACCACAAAGACTTTGAGGAGATGCCTAGGTTTTTTTCTCATATTACGCCCAGTGGATCCCTCAATACGCTGATAAGGTTCAACCTCTCTTAAAAGCCACTAAATTCCCCCTCTTGGCTGAAGCTAAAAATGCTTTTAACTACCTCCAGAACCACATTGCGAAAGTCGCCATGCACGTGGTGGACAAGAATGTACCTTTCCAAGTGGAAAACAACGCTTCAGATGTAGCCCTGACCGCTACCCTCAACCAGGCAGGCAGGCCAGTTGTATTTTTTTCTCGGACATTACAAGGCCATGAGCTCCGGAACCCATTGGTGAAAAAGGAGGCTCAAGCCATTGTAGAAGCCATTGTAGAAGCCGTGAGGCACTGGAGACACTACCTGGCTGGTATAAGATTTACGCTCCTCACTGACAAGCACTCAGTTGCATTTATGTTCAATAATGTCAAGAGGGGAAAAATCAAGAATGACAAAATTGCTAGGTGGAGGATCAAGTTCTCCACCTAAATTATGATATTGCCTATCGTCCAGGAACCCTTGATGACCCTCCAGATGCCTTTTCCAGAGGAAGCTGTGCCTCTGTACACACCGGAAAACTGCGGTCTCTGCATAATGAGCTCTGCCATCCAGGGGTTACACGCATGGCTCATTTTGTCAACGAGTGCAATCTGCCCTACTCCATGGAAGACGTCAGGGAAATGTCCAGGTCTTGCCAGGTCTGCGCAGAGTGCAAGCCACACTTCAGCTGCCCGCAAAGGCGCACCTGATTATGTCATCCAGGCCCTTCGACCGACTCAGTGTCGATTTTAAGGGACCTCTCCCCTCCATGAGCGGGAACTTTTTCTTCCCCTCTATCATTGATGAGTACTCCCGCTTCCCGTTCACCATCTCAAGTCCAGACACATCCACTTCATCAGTCATAAAGGCCCTAGACTCCATTTCGCCCTGTTTGGGTATCCCAGCTATATTCATAGCAACCAGGGCTCATCCTTTATGAGTGACGAGCAATGTCATTACCTGCTGATGAGGGGATTGCATCCAGCAGGACTACTAGCTACAACCCCCGGGGGAACAGGCAGGTTGAAAAGGAGAATGCCATGGTCTGGAAGGCTGTCAGACTGGCCCTGAAGAAAAAAGGCCTTCCAGACTCACGATGGCAGGAAGTCCTTCTTATGGTACCCCATTCCATCTGGTCGCTACGATGTACCATGACCAATGCTACTCCTCACGAGCTCCTATTCACTTTCAAAAGAAGGTCAGCATTGGGAAGTACAATCCTAATCTGGATCACCACTCCTGGTCCAGTCTTTCTCAGGAAGAACATGAGGAGAAACAAGACCGACATCCCCCCGGTGGAAAGGGTGAAACTGCTATGTGGAGTACCCAGATGGCAGGGAGGATACCGTCTCCATCAGAGACCTGGCACGTGCTGGAACAGAGGGTCTGTTGCCTCAGGTGCCCTGTGAGCCATGGAGCTCATTCTCGCCACCCCCTGTCAGGGCCTCGGGGGGATCTAGTTCATGAGCAAAGTGCATCCCCCTCCTCCATTAAGCCAGAGACCCAGCCCAGCTCTCCTCCCTCACAAGGGGACCAGGAGACCCAAGGAGTCCAAAGCCATCAGGATCTCGAGACCCCCGGACAACTTATATATGTAAATTTGTAAATAACTATATTTTTCAACCATTTTTTTCTGAACTGGAATTCACTGGTAGTGTGTGGTGCTGATGGCTGGCCCTGCCTCCTGGCTCTGCCCCCATCTGCTCACATATAACCCTGGTTTCCCGCCTAAACCCAGAACCCTTCCGAAGACTACTGTGAAACCCTACCCATAGTTATAAGCTAATAAAAGCATTTGTTCTCCCTCCGGTCGTGAGAGCTTTTATTCACACTACACACACACACACACGGGTGCACATGCACACACACACACACACACTTATCTTTTGGGGAGTCCAGAGCAATTAACTGGCACCATGCCATCAAAAACCTAATTGTATCTCCTTCAACCAGAAGTAATGATTTTTCTCTTTTACAGCAAAACCAATGCATAAAAAATGTTTGAGGTTCACATCGAGTCATGAATCCATACTGATTGCAACAGATTGTGGAGACTACAGCCTCACATCCTTTGGGGCCAGGCATAATTGACAGCATCTTCTACATTTCTGTCCTTAACTGTGCCTGTGCAGACACTGCTAGCTGTCATCAGTTCTTTGTGCTAATGAGAATGAACACCAGTACTTTTCTCATTAATGAAAACTTACCAAAATATTACTGAGTCCCAGAGTGGTATTTGGACAGCTTGCATGCACATGTTTTGCTTTCTTTGTAGCTTCCAAGATTGCAGGCACACTGATAGATTTAATTTTTAAAGATAATTCATGATCACAGCAAATGAGAATCTATTTCCCAGGGAAGGAAATCCAAAATAAGAGTATACATGTACAAAATTTCAAACCAAAATAAGTGCTAGAAATAGACAGTATTTATGGAGAGGGAAAGCCAGTTGTCAACCTGAATTGTTAACTTTCTGATCTGCTGAGTATTTCCACTATTTTCTGTTTACATTTCACTAAAATATTGCAAGGTTATTAAAGACCGACTAGATACCACTATTTTTACTGAAAGGTAGCAGACGTCTTCAATACAATACACAAAAGAAATGTACATGCTTTCTGGAGCTTTAGAAACTGTAATGGAGAGATTTTTGTTAAAAAAAAGGATATTGAGAGATATGACATTCAGAAAGGTTGGAACAAAGGTTGTGATCAATTGAGACACTCCAGCCTTTCAATGAGATGGTGACTGGTCTGAAACTAGCTTAACAAATCCAGTTTTCAAACACAAGTCATAGAAAATAGAACAGTGCAGAAGAGGACTAGGCCCATCTGTATTGACCACAATGCCAATGTAATGCCATCCGCCAGCACATGTTTCAAATCCCCCTATTTCTAGCCTGTTCATATGCAAAGCTTTAATGAAGCATATTCAGCAAAAACCATCACACAACCTCATGCTCCAAGATACTGTGGTCAACATTCCTATCCTCACAGGTACCAAGTCAAATCAGAGGAATGTGGACATTGACAGTGCACTAGGAGGTCATTCGATCCCTATGGACAAGATTGACAAAAACAGATAACCAATCTAATCCCATCCCTCCCACATACTCCAGGTTGGATACACAAACTGCCTGTCTAAATGTGTTCCAGAGACACACAGCACCACCTACCACCCATTTCCAACACTCCTATTTTCCCCTCATTCTCATCAGCTCAACCACCTCTCCCACCCCTCATCAGTTCCTATCACTCCCCTACGCACCAGAAACAATTTATCGTGACCAATCAACCTATCATCCATGGGATGTGGGAGTAAACCCATGTGATCACAGGGGGAACATGTAAACTCCATACACACAGCACTGGAGGTCTGGATTGAAACCAGGTCACTGGTGCTGTGACACCACAGCTTGACTAACTGTACATCCAAGCCACCTACTTGTTATGTTATTTATAGAGATAATTTAAGGGTCTTTTTTTAAACCAAGTCTGGTCAATTGTTCAATTAACACCAAAAAGCAAGCTTTCACCACTAAAAATAAACACAATGCTGCAAAAAAAATACTTTATCCAAAGTAATCAGTAAGTTGAATTCAAATTCAATAGACTGCCAACACTCCTGCTTTATACAAAGGTTTACCTTGTTTCTTTGGTCAGTTCACCTCTGACTATCTGTTCTCTCGCCTCCCACTGTCCCTCTTAACCTGTCCACACAGTCTGGCTCCTCAGTATCATGCCTTTCCAACCTTGCTAAGGCAATGAAACAGTACGACGGTGCAGAGAAACTATAATCCAATTGAAAGGCACCACTTGCCCAAGAGGCTGAAGACCCTTCTCACGTCACTACACGAATTCAGAATGATGTCAGGTTCTCCAAACAAGAATAAGGAGAAAGCCTTTAAAACTGTTAATCAGGATGTGTTTAAACCAAACACTGGAGAAGGTGCTGAAGGAAGACACTCTTACAATATTTAGGAAGCATCTGGACAAGTATTTGAATTGACAAGCCAGAGTAGGCTACACACTAGGTGTACTGCTAGATGGGATTAGTATAGATAGGTACCCATTCATAAGATAGTCACCTTGACCTAGTGTGCCAAAGGCCTTTCTCCTTACTCTCTGATTCTGTAACTCGAAAGCCCTTAGACGATGCACTATACTGCCTAATAACCATCATCGTGACTCTCCATTCTCTCACAAATTCTGCCAAAGAGTTTCTAATTATTCATTTGCTGCTTCATTATTGCCAGCCTCAGTGAGAAAGATGGCATCACATCCAAAGAGGATTTTCCTGCCAGCCTCTTTGGAGGAAGTGATTGATGCCCATGCATATGCCAAAGTTTGCTGTTGTCACCGAATTGGGTGCATTGGCTCATTCACAAGAGGCCTCTGGTGTTGTTTACCTCACTTTTACTCAGTTTTCCCAACGTTAATGGCCAGAGTTAATTTGCAGCCCTGAAGCAAAAGCACGGTTAGTGTAATGGTTAGCACAGTTCCAGTGACCCTGGTTCGAATCCAGCACTGTCTGTAAGGAGTTTGTATGTTCTCTCATGTCTGCATGGGTTTCCTCCAGGTGCTCCAAAGACATATGGTCACACGGTTGTATTTGGGTTGTGCTGGCTGTTACTGTGCTGTATCTCTAAATTAAAATTAAATTTAAATTAAAAATAAATTATTTTAAAATTCAGCATAAATAGCAAGGGGTTATTTTCCTCAGAAGATGATCAAATAGCAGGGAGATGGATTTAAAGTCATGAATGGAATGATTGGAGGAGAAATGAGAAAAGAATGTTTCACCCAGAGGGCCGTGGTGGCTGAAGGTCATTGTGAAAGTGTAGTGGGGACAGCAACACTCGTCACATTTATACAGTGCCTGAATATTACACTTTCTTTCAGATTTGTTGATCCAACGAACTTCAGAAGCAACCAATCCTCCCCCCACCCCCACAACCCAGACTGCATCTTCCTCAGCCCTCTGCCTCTTCTTTCAACCACCCCTCCCACCTGCATTCATCTATCACCTTCAAACTTGTGCTCAACCACCACCCCCGCCCCCCCCCCCCCCCACCGCTCTCCCTCCTGTTCCCCCACCACTATTTTCTTGGGCCATCTGCCCATTTCTTGCTGTTCCTGATGAAGGGGTTTTGGTCCTAAAAGTCAGCCGACTATTGATTTAGGCAGATGCTGCCTGACCTGCTGAGTTCCTCCAGCACTGTGTGTTTGCTCCAGTTTTCCAGTGTCTGCAGTCTCTCTTGTTGACCTCTTACCCCAGTTCTTGGCCCTGGCCCACTTTCCTGCCGTTGTCAGACTCTTAAAATAAAGTTACCATTCCTCGCTTAACACTGATCTCTCTCTGTGACCCTGCATTCTAAGCTGTGTAATTAATTGCACGGTTGGCGTAGCAATTAACGCAACACCTTGACAGCGCCACTGATCGGGAACAGGTTTCAAATCCCATGCCATCTGTAAGGAGTTTGTACGTTCTCCCAGTGTCTGTGTGGGTTTCCCCAGGGACTCCAGTTTCTTCCCACGGTTCGAAACTTACCAGGGCTGTAGGTTAATTGGGTGTAAATTGAGCAGCACAGACTCATGGGCCATAATAGCCAGTTACCGGGCTGTAGGTCGAAAAAAAAATTTAAAATTGTAAACATTATCATTCTAAACTTACCATGACAGTCAGGGATACAAATGGATCAGATCACATTCACCAAGAATCACACTGTTTATCAAGCAATCAGTTCTCCAAATGTGCCCATAATATATTTAACCTAAGTGATAAATTTTGTCACTGCCAGTACACAGCAGATCTCAGCTTCAGAATTTATATAGTGTCTTATCACTTCACAGAATACCTCAAGGTGTTTCACACCACTGCAGGTTCTGTTATACTGTTGGGATGAATGCTAGCTGCATACCCCATCCAAAGGAGAGGGCTGAACAAGATGTCCCCCATCCCCACTCTGGGAAGAGTAATGAGGCATCTGCAGCAAATAGGCATCAGGCATTCGTGTGACACTCCGCCCCCAAAAAAACTTTGACAGCTTTTGACTTGACACAAAGAGGATCAGAGAACCATCTCTGAGACTTTACATTATTTTTAAATGTCAAAAGATTTCTGTAAATAATTTTCAAAGTACAGCAACCAGCAAAAAAATTGCAGAAAATAAATGGGTAAAAAGTACACAAGTTTAATATTGGTGCACCTCACCATTAGTTTGCCCATCATGCAACACGCAACTTCAAGCAACTGGAAAATTCATTTATCTGGCATTTATCAATCCCCATGAGTGCTGGATACCAGGAGTTTTACTGCAACATATTTTAAAAATACATTTGACAAAAAAGCACATGAATACACAAAAAAATCATGTAAAATATTTGAAAAACCAACTTCCCCATTTGCTGCTAACCTTTTCCCAAGGATCCCCAGAAAAACAACCAGCATCTATGATCCTATGTCGTATCCGACTGTCAAAACAAGTTCCCCATTATAATCAGAACTGAAAATCCCAGAAATACTCAGAAGATCATCCAGCATCTGTGGAGAGAGATGGGAGCATTGTTGGAACTGTTCAATCCTACTGCATGGGCATATTGCTCCTCCCACTGAATCATCCAACTTTAAATGTTCCAAACCCTACAGCTGGCCAGTACCCAGCTCAAATCATCACACAAACCAACCTCCCCTCCACAGACTCTAACGATAAGGAATTTATTCTTGTGTCTATTGTACAATGTAAAAATGCACTAAAATCCTTACTCTATCTTCAACCCCTTCTGCCAAAATATTAAACGATGCATCCCATCCCGATAACTATCTCCTCTCCCCCAAACTGTCAGATAAAAGTTACGTGTTTGAAAACATGCACCGCCAGATTCAAGGACAGTTCCTTTTTTGCTGTTATTAGTATGTTGAATCGACCTCCCATCAGTATAAGATGATGCATTACACAGTTTTAACTTTATTTTTCTCTTTAACATTATTCCCTGCACTTTTGTTTAATGTTACACCACACCCTGCACTTTAGTTTTATTGTAAAACTATATTTAATTCTTACACCCTCTGCTGTATTATATGAAATAGGTTGAACAAACAAAGAATTGCTGGAGGAACTCAGCAGGCCAGACAACATTCATGGGTAGAAATAATCAGTCATCACTCTGGGTCTGGACCCTTTAACAAGACTAAGGAGGGTAAAATTCTAAATGTAAAGAGTAAGAAGCTGGGGGGCACAGAGGTAATAGGAGAGATGGTTAAGGGACAGACTGTTGCCAGGGGGGAGGAGAAAAAATAAAGAAAGGGGACATTTTAATCCAGGGTCGGTGCTGGGGGGGGAGGCATCTGCGGGCATTGCTCCCCCCCCAAGCAAGTTGCTGATCCCCCCATATGCTCGCGGTCATTGCTCACTATCAGATCCACCCCCGCCTCTGCCCGCATCACTAGCATCTAGCTTGATGCATGCTAGTGACTCTCCCAGCAATAAAAGCAGTGCTTTCATCTGCTACATTGGAGGAATGGAGGACTGTAACGTTCATCAGCAGGTCATTACTAGCATCCACCCACACACACCCCCACCTCCCCACCCCGATGAGCGAGTTTATGAGTGCTGCACTGTGCCCACCCCAGTCACGCTAATGTCCCCTCTCTAACACTCGTTCTGGCGCCAACTCTGTTTTAAACAAGTGGAACCAGATGGGGGTGGGGTGGTGGGGGGGGTTACCTAATATTAGAAAATCACGTAATATTCATAGGTAAGTAAAACATGAAAATCCGCAAACTCTGTGGATGAAGTAAAAACACAAAATGCTGGAGAAACTCAGCAGTGTCCTTTATATAGCAAAGGTAAAAATAAATAACCAACGTTTCGGGCTTGAGCCCTCCATCAAGGTATGGAAAAATGTTGGCAAGCATCCGAGCAAAAGAGTAGGGGGGAGGGGTGGTCGCAAAGATAGGAAGTGATGGGTGGAGAAGAGAGGGAGGGAATAGCAGCATTCAGGGGAGAAGGGATGGCTAGGTGAAGGGAGGGGAAGGTGAGGGAGGAGAACTGGAAAGGGGAGGTGAGGAGGCAGAGGGAAGAGGAGAGCAGGTTAGCAGAAATCAAAATTTTTCATCATTGTGTGCTTAATAACAATCTGAGTTGATGGGTGAGGTAAACCAAACAAAATACTTCACTGAACACAATCAAACAAAATAAACAGGGTAGGGGGAGAGAGAGTGACCACAGGAGTGGAGTCTGCTCCTGCAAGTTCTTGATTCAACTAATGTGCGCGAACTCCATGGTGCACCGATGCAAATATGGTGGCTGCAATGTGATTGCAGCAGGTGCGGAGCAGCCGATGGCAGCGGCTGTCTACATCGATGTTAATGTTGTCCAGGAGGAATATGATGTGTCTTTGCTCAAGTTTATGTTTGGCCTCACTCTGACAATGGATGGGCTGAGGACAGACATCACTGTAGGTATGGCTGTGGTTGGGGTAAGGGAGAGATGGATAGAGTCTGCAGTGGGTTCAGGGAAAGGAGAGGGGAGTGTCAGTGAAAGAGGGAGAGAAGGGGAGGGAGAGAAGAGGGGAGGGAGAGAAAGGAGAGGGGAGGGAGGGAGGGAGAGGAATGAGAGGGAGGGAGGAAGAATGGGAGGAGACGGGAGGAGGGAGAGGAGAAGGAAAGGAGGAGGCAGAGAAGAGGGGAGGAAGATGGGAGGAGGAAGAAAGACTGGGGTGGCCTCTCAGTCATTCATTCAGTGACACTCACCAGCCACACCAGAGTGCCACTAACTTAACTGACTCCGGGTACTCTCGGCGAGCTGCTTTAATTCAGCCCCCACCCCCGAATCATCCTCCACCTTCCCACCAAACTATGGGATTTTTAACATCTCTCTGACCAAATTGGACATTAAAAATCCCATAGTTTGGTGGGAAGGTGGAGGATCGCACATGCCGCAACAGCAAATCTTCATGCCAGCGCTGCCAGCTCTCAGAAACCACCGCGCGCACCACCCTGGCAGTGGCCAATGACGACTGGCCCACAGTCGCCAGCTTCACCCATGCAGACCTGCAATGTGTGAAATGATAAACTGAGACCAGGCTCTCCTTTACTGAGTAGACTGAAGCCGAAAGACTCGGTCCCCCTTACCTTCCGGGTCCTTAGGCTTCAGCCTACTCAGCTTAATGGTTAATCCACCACGAACCTCGCCACTCACTGGCCCCTAAATCGTTTGCACATGGACCATTTCTGCAGCAAGCAGTTTCATGGACCCGGCGAGGTCTCAAGGAGAGAAGCCCAGACAGCAACAGCTGTTGCCGTGGGCACTAAAAATAACCCTTCTCACAAGCTCCCCATGTACGACCAACGGAACATACTGAGGAGAGAGAGAGAGAGAGAGAGAAACAATTAGAAAAGAAAGTGCTCATTCCCTTCCAAACTACTGTAAACGAACCTTCCAGGGAAAGACTTTCACAACTCTCTTCACTTAGATCACGGGGAACTTGGAAGCTTCCTTTGAAAACAGCCACTAACGGATCCGAGCAGGCAGAGAGCACACATAGAGCAGGAGGAATGCGATAAGGATTGACCAGCAGACAAACACATACACAAGTGTGATAAAGCAGTCAGCAGCTGACTAGACAGAACTCTATGCTATAAATACCCTATTTGGTTGCACATTTCGGCATCCGATGACTGTCACAGGCTGGACTAGGGACAGGAGTTGTTGAGAAAGGAGAAGGAGGGCAATGAACAAGGGTAAAAGGGGAAGAAGATTGGGTTAACCTCACATCACTGTATGCTAATCACCACCAACTGGGAGATAATTGACCTATTTTTACTCATGGAAATTGTGATTGATAACTAAGCAAGAGTTTATTTTCAACTTTACCAAAGTTTCAACACATTTCATTTTTTGTACATTATCAAACATTCAGCATTTAAACAGCACTCTTTCTTTAAAGTGATGATTTTCAGTAGATGTTGATCAATAACCCCTTTCCTCTTTTTTCATTACACAGATGGTAGTTGTTAATATGACAAGGGGCAGAACATTGAGGTCCAGCTTGTGATCAAAACCTTGGTTAAAGAGATAGGCTTCAAGTGACAGCTTAAAAGACAGATGGAGATGGAGACGCTGAGGGAATTCCAGAATTTAGGCTATTGGGAGCAGATGACATGACTGTTAACAGTGGAGAGGTTATAATGATAATGGGTTTATTATACATACAGATGCACCAAAATTATTATGTGCTGCAACTACACAGGTTTGTAAGATACACCAATTACAATAGCATTCATTAAATTACCCAGTGGTGAAAGAGATAATGAATAAAAGGGCAGGGAGATAAATAATCACAGTTACAGTAGTGTAAAAAAAGTATTATTTCAAATGAGCAGATAATACTTTTGGTGGTCTTGTTGTTTATGTTTAAGGTAATAAGGAGGTTCAAGAGTTTTGAACCCAGAAGTTCTAGACATCTGCACCTTCTACCCGAAGTTGTGACCAGGGTAAAGCGGGTCCTTTGTGACGTTGCCTGCCATTTTTTTATTTATTGATGCAGCACGGTAACAAGGCCTTCAGGCCCACCAGCCTGCACTTCCCAAATACATTCATGTTTTGAGGCAGTGCCTCACGTAGATGTCGTCAGAGCCTGTGATGGACTTGGCTACGTTTGCTACTTTCTGCAGCCTTCTGTCGAATCTCTAAACCAGGCTGCGATGCAATGACTCACTGTGTTTCCCACAGTACACTTGGAAGCTCCTGCAAGGAAATGTTGCAAGCCACAGAGAGGCTGACATTGAACTTGACATCACCCATCACCTCACAGCTTCGCAAAAGAACCACTCCCTCTGCAATGCTCTGGTCCTCTCTTCAAAGCACTCTGTTCTTTCAGGCATATGGAACCTGAAATTCCCTTTCCCCCAGGAAGGGTTCAGGGATCAGATTCTCCTTCCAGGTGAAGCAGCAATTTAATTGCACTTCTTCCAGTTTACCAAACGTTCCATGCACTCAACTCTTCAGTAAAGAAACCAAACACAGGCTGCAGGGATATTTAGTAGAAAACCTCCATGAGTTGATCTTAAGCTTCCAGTTACTTGTCACTCCACCCTGCTCCATCTCCAACCCCTGCCTCTGATCTCCAACAAATCTCCAATAAAATGAAAGAATAGCACCCCATTTTCTGATGACATCTTACAACCCCCAACTATTTCAGATAATCGGCCAAACTGGTCTTGCACCTCACATTGCAGCATTCAGATTAATGTTCCTGCAATTCTTGCAGTATTCCAGACTTTATTCTTTTATTTGCACCAACTGCAGACACACCTCCACCACCTTCCCTCAACCTCCACCACCACAACTTGCATCACTTCATCACACCTGGTCTTCTCCATCACATGGACCTTCCCTTTACTCTTTCTGCTCCTGGTTCCTTGATCTGGTGTAAAATCTCACTGATGTCTGTCTACCTGTTTCCAGTTCCGATGAAGGGTCATGGACCTGAAACATTTCTCCTGACCTATTGAGCATCCCCAGCATTTTCTACTTTTATCCTTTTACAACCAATACCAACCACATCCTGATAGTGGACCACCACCAAAACACAACTGATACTCAGAATTCGAGTCATGGAGAGATCCTTTGGTCCAACTCATTTGTTCAGACAAGGAGATAAGCTAACTACTGTTCACTGTGAAATAACTACTGCAGCTGTTTTATCTTTCACTATATCTAAACTGTCAACTGTTCAGATCCAGACAGTCTCACACCAACATCACTAAGGAGCAAGGATCCCAAGCATGTTGCCACAGGGGCCGGCATTGAACCTCTTTGACTTGTTTTGTGAGCTCACAGTTGATTTGTAACCTAACCCCATGAAGGCCATTTCACCTCTCCCTCAAATCCTTTGGAGAGCATAAATAAGATTGAGAGTAGGTCAAATGGGGAGAAAGTTACTGACTTGATCTGCTATGCTTTTTGTGCCCCTAGGATCAGTGCTGAGTCCACAAAAAGGACTGTCTGCACTATTCCAAGTCACCTTTTTGCATTGGATTACAGTGAATATTATCTATCCTATATGTTCATTGTCTCTTTTAATTTAATTCAATTAGCTTACTATTACAATTTTTCTTTTAAGCCCCTGTTCGACTGCAACAAGAATTGTGTGCATGCAAAAATTGTACAATGTGTATGACAATAAACTCATGATTATTATTGTTTGACACCTATAGTAACAATTTGGATGACAATGCAGTTAGCATGGTTAATAAGTTTGTGAATTACACCATTGTACAATGTGTATGACAATAAACTCATGATTATTATTGTTTGACACCTATAGTAACAATTTGGATGACCATGCAGTTAGCATGGTTAATAAGTTTGTGAATTACACCATGGTACAATGTGTATGACAATAAACTCATGATTATTATTGTTTGACACCTATAGTAACAATTTGGATGACAATGCAGTTTGCATGGTTAATAAGTTTGTGAATTACACCATTGTACAATGTGTATGACAATAAACTCATGATTATTATTGTTTGACACCTATAGTAACAATTTGGATGACCATGCAATTAGCATGGTTAATAAGTTTGTGAATTACACCAAAATTGGTATCATAGTGGACACTGAGGAAAGTTATCAAAGACTACAACTGGATTGAGATGAACTACATAGAAACAGACAATTGTTATGTTTAAAAGATACAGTATTTAATCAGATACATGGATATGAAAGATTTAGAGGGATGTGGGCTAAAAGCAGGCAAATGGAACTTGCTTGATTGACATGTACAAGCTCTGCTGAAGGGCTGAGAAACTACAACTCGATGACGTACCTGGTCAATCTTACACATATACACATAGAAAAATGTTTGAGGAACTCATCAGGTCCCACAGCATCCATGGGGTAGAAATAGTCTATCAACATTTCTGGCCTGAACCCTTTATTAAATCTTGATAAAGTGCTTCAATTTGAAACATTGACTGACCATTTCTACCCACTGATGTTATCTGACCTGCTGAGTTCATTCAGCAATTCTCTGTCTGCTGAAGATTCCAGCTTTCGTGTTTCTTAACTTTCCACGTGTTGGTGTTGTACCTGTACATGCTGCTTGTGCAGAGGTGGAGCTAATTCTGGAATGCAGGCATTCAGTGTGACAGCTAGGAAATTGTTTGGTCCCATAAGTTCTGCTGCATCCATGGGAATGTCACATAGGGTGCCTGGAGATGAACCACCTTGACATCTTCATCAGCACTTCACACCAAACATGGTTCCAAATGGCTTGGCTGCCTGGAGCTCAGTTTAACGACCCTATAATTATTCCTTCAATTGCCAGATTCCCGATCAAATCTAGAAAATTCCTGAGTATATCTCCTGAGCCTGCAGAAAACTATGATTGGAACACCTTGACACTAAAGCCCAAAGAAAAATGCTCACACAAAAGTTGATCAGATGACCACCACAACCTTTATAATAAAAGCTTTTGAATACTGTGTAATCTGCATTAAGTTGATGTATTTAATCCATTCCCAGTATCCTCTCTTCTACAGTTCCTGATCTGAACACCTACCCTTGGCAACAGTTGCTACCCAGGGCCTGCACTGGAACACGCCTGCCCAAAATATCACTGCTGCACAGTGATTGAGGATGTCAGCTGGAGGAATTCTTTCTTGATTTGTAACCAACTAAACACTAGCGAAGTCAGGGCTGGAAGAAATAACATTCATGACTAAATAATCATATCTTATAATAGCCTCAACCCTTAATAACATTAGACTATTTGCTATTCCTTCACTCTGAGCCCTGAGAATGGCATTGAAAAGAATTAGACCCAGTGACACAGTAGCATAAGTGACAAATATCAAGATTAATTTTATATGGACATATTATGTGCATTTATCTAGGTGACAAACCTTGCCATTAGGAAAAGTCAGACAGTGATAAAGCATTTTAATTATTTTTAAGTGGTGAGTGATACATGCCTAGAATGTAAGCATTTTTTGGGAGTGAAAAGAGTAATTTTCAGCAAGCAGGTCCTTTTTGTAGTGACCAATTCCCTGCTGTGGACAATATCTCCATCCTCTATCTCTTTCTTAAGTAGTGATCATTTATAAGATCTTTTGCTCTTCACATCTTTTGATAAATTATTCTGCAAACCTACTTTCCTGTTTTTAACAATATTTTCTGGTTTTTCCTTCAAATAATGACACAGAAATCTGAAAGAGACAGACTCACTGGAAGACCCAGCCTCAAGTGAAGCTATACGCTCATACTTACTATTTTGTTGAATGGAGAACAACTGTGAAGGATCAAGGTAAATATGAGGTCATTAACCTGACTTAATTGAGGTTAATTCCATGTTTCAATTGTTCTAATTTTTTCATGTTTAAAATTATACAATTAATTGATTTTTAATTGTTTTTGAATGGCCCTGAATGTTAAAAAGATTCAAAGTTTGGAGAGAGTAGCTAAGTCAGTTATCTTTACCTCAACTGCTTCTTGAGAAGAGCTCATTTAGAAGGGCCATGCCAATGAAAGTTAAGATATCTGTCAGGATATTAATGGATCCTCAAAAGGTAAGTGTGTACTTGTATCAGTTGTGGTGAATGAAGTCAGCAATAAAATGGAAAAGAGAGGTATACTATCAAACTTTGTGATTCTGCAGTAGATGACCTCACTTTAGTCACGTCCCAAAACATTAACTGACCATTTCTCTCCACGGCTGCTGCCTGACCCACTGAGACCCCCAGTTTCACTGCATTCACTCAAGGTTCCAGCATCTGTAGCTCATGTGCTTTTTTTTTGTCCATGTTAGAAGTATGTATACTGTGTGATAGAATAGATAAGTTTTTGAGAGATAAATTGGGAAAGGTTTGTTAGAGTAGGTTACATACAAACACTTTAAAACAGATCTTATTTAAAACACTGGAGCTCTGCCCCATGCCAGATATATCGGCTCCACAGCTTTTGCAAGAGTTTTGAAGAGTTCTCAAGAGACTTCACTATTGGATTGTTATTTACAAAAGGCAACAGATGAAAGATCTTGTTGGAGCCGCAGATTGTCTGGAGATGTTCTAAGAGGGTCATGTGGTTTTGCAAGCAGGGAGAGTCAAACAGGCTTTCTCTCAGAGGGAGGGAGAGAGAGAGAGATCAATTCTACAGTGTTACAGACAGAAACAGCAGTTGGGACTGGAACAGGACAAGCTGGCAAGCTTGTGGAAAGCCCCATTTGGAAGATGGCCTGGTCAACACCCTTGTGGTTCATGCAAGAGGAGAGGACTGGCTGTCTAATGTTTTACTTGGAATAAGAGAAACAAATAGGAACTCTGTGGTGATCTGAAAGAAAGAGGTTATCATCTGGAGAACCCTGAAGTGGGTAAGTTTCATCAGCAAGACACTGGAGTGGCTTATTAAAAAGGAATCAGTTGTGGATATCCTGGAACAACAAATCTTTCTCTGAAAGCTGACAAGAACTTTCCTGAGCGGTAACCATTTAACTTTCAAGCACCAAAGCCTGGTGAACTTTATAAATGTTAAATTCTGTGCACAGTGTAAGAATTGCCTACAACCAGTGAACTTGGAGGAATGAGAAATAAGATTGGACTGTGAACCAAAGAACTTTTCTGAACATACACACACACACGCACTTAGAATTAGAAGGGGGTTAAGTTAGGTTAGTTAAGTTAAAGTGTGATTCTGTTTTCATGTTTAAGGATCATTAAAAGCAAGTTTTGTTTAAGTAACCATTTGTCGGTGAATATCTATTGCTGCTGGGTTTATGGGTCCTCTAGGCCTGTAACAACTGAAGGGCTACTCGAAAGATGGCAAGATTCCACAATGGAATCAGACTTGCAAAGCTCTACATTGGAACTGTCCTGGCATTCAGGACAACATTTCCCTTTCAAACAGGTCTAATGAAGAGAAGGATAACTTTGCCTCATTTGTAAGATAATAAGATGTGAAGGGTTGAGAGGACCAAAAAAAAACAAGCCTTTCTGCATTAGAGAAAGCAGGCAGCAGCAAAGTCTGCCATCAGGTTTTAAATCTCTCCCCATCAGGAATTCATTCTGACTTCAGAAACAGAAGTCAGGAGGGAATTGTGAAACACAGCTGCTATCAGTGATCTACCATCACACAGAGAGCCAATCCGATTCCCTGTGAAGGCAAGAGGTGAGGTTTCAGCTTGGTTGTAAAAGCATACTACACAGTAAAGCTATTCTTCTGAGCTTTTAGGGTAAGATACTTGTTTAGCACCAATGGATGGAAGTCCAGGTTGAATTCTGTTCGGCAGGAGATGTTGGATGACAAAGCAGGAGCTGTTGAGCTGTTGTAATGGAAGGTGTGGATGCCTCATTCCCGCTTCCCCACCTGCTGCTGTTCGCAACTTTGTCATGTGAACTAGTTACTGTGTCTATCACGAGGAGACCAAGCAGGGCACACACCTGCTGCATCCACTCTCTCCTGGAAGAGGCTTATGCAAGAAAAGTGTCCGCTTTTCTCATGTTCTGATTTCGATTCTCAGCAGATTTTGCCCAGCATTTAATGCACCTCCCCCCTCCGTCACTTCTCGGAGAAGGTGAGAAGGTGAGCCTCCTTCATGAAGTGCAGAAGTCCTTCTGGTGAGGGTGTTGCCACAACTTGGGTGAGGAAGGACTGGAATTTAGACCAAGTGGCAATGAAAGACATGGCACTTGGTGGGAATCTGCAGGTGGTGGTGTTCCCATACATCTGCTGTATTTTGTGTGGAAGTCTCAGGTTAAGGAAGAGCTGTCAGAGTAGCCTGGGGGAGGAACTGCACTTCAGGCTGGCATACATTGGAGGAAAATCATATGTCTGTCAATGGCTTCATGTAATATCCCACCAAGACCACTCATAAATTGGAGGAACAGCACCAGATTTTCCATCTGATCACTCTCCAGCTAGATGGCATTATCATTGACTTTTCTGGTTTCTGCTGGACTGTTCTCTTTCCCCACCCCCCTCCACCGCCTGCCACTTCCCCTTGTCTTCTTTCCCTCAGATCTCCACCCCTTTCTATTCACCCAGCCATCCCTCCTCCTCCCCCTGCTTATTACTGTGCCCTCCCTCCCTTCTCCACCTATTACATCCTGCCTTTGCTACCATGCTCCTCCCCCAACACCCAGGTTGGAAGGTATAGACAGCCATATATCTCAGAAGTTAGTGCTAGGCAATGGAAGACTCACCCAACACGACACACGCCTGGAGTCAAGCTCAGTAACATAGATTAAACCAGCATTTCTCAATCCAGGAGTACAACTGCATGGGAGAGCAAATTTCATATTCTGCTAAGCAATTGGCATTATTTTCTCAAAATACTTTTATTCCAATTCTCTGGCAATTTGTCTCTGTAACACTTGAGCTGGCTGGTCACCAGCACTGGATCAGCAGCAGATCTTCCGATGTTGGAACCCAGTGTCTGGTGTGATGAGGGATGGTGTTTATTTGCACACTGGCTGGCGCATGGTCCACACATGATTATGTCCAGAGTCCAGTGCCCAGAGTGCCCACAATGTCCACATCCTATAGTGTGTAGTCCCTAGTGTCCAGTACAAAAAATGTCCAGTGCCAGTATCCAATATGTCCAGTGCCCATTGCATTCAAATGTCCAATGCCCATTGTGCCCAGTACCCATGATATCCAATGCCCAAAGTGTACAAAATGCCCAGAGCTCACTGTCCAATGAACACATTGTCCATAGTGCCCCATGTCTTGTGTTCAGCACTCGTGTTGCTCATAGTGTCAGGAGTCCATAGGGACCAAAGCCTCTGGGACCCATGTTGTCCACAGTGCCCAATCTCCATTGTTACATAAAGAGTAACCACTGGCCATCATGTGAATCATGATAAATGACACTGAGAATAACTGTTCTCATGGAACCCTGCCCCAAGAGGCGAACACAGGAATACTTCACAAAGTACTGCTACTGAAATCAGTCCTGCTAAATCAGTGGGGCTGAATTTCAGATCTACGTCTCCATCCCTCCAATTCACTGACAAATTCCATCCCTTCAGGAATATGCAGGATGCTTGCCCATCCTATGAACCAGACCAAGCTGCCAACTTTTCATTAACTTTCTTTATTTCCATCATAAAGTACATTTTGCATTCTGAAAACCCTGCTTAACATTGTAAGGAGTAGAAGAATGATCTGCTCCGGGTGGATTAAAAATCAGGAGTGGAAACGTCAACATAGCCGATTCCCTGAACGGACTGAGAGCCTCCAGTGGGTGGGGGGGGGGGGGCAGGAGGAGCTCCTTCACTTGGTGGCTGCTTGGAAGTAGCCCTTCTGGTGCCACTGCATGTCCCGGAGACGGCGGATGGACTGCATCATGGGTTGCTGGGCATACCACTCATTCCAATGCTTATAATCTCCCATCTCGAACAGGTACTGGTATCCTCTGTATCCAGGATACTGGTAACCAACCCATCTGCAGCAGTGGGAGGTAGAGAGATGGTCAGATGCTCTTCCCTTCATTGTTTTTTACATGGAATATTACAGCACAACATAGGCCCACAGCCCATGATATTGTGCTGACTCATGAAAACCTAATCCACCACTATTTAACCTTTCCCTCCCTCAGCCCATAACAACATTTTTTACATCTATGTGCCTATCTTTTAATTGTCTTTTAATTGTCCCTTTTGTACCATCCTCCACCACCACTACCCCTGGCATTGCATTCCAGACATCTACCACTCTCTCAGTATAAAACCTACCTCTGACGTCCCCCCTAAACTTTCCTCCACTCACCTTAAAAGGATGTCCTCTAGAACTGGTCATTGTTGCCTTGGTAAGAAGATGCTGGCTGTCCACCATGTTATATATATATATATATATATATCTTCTGCATCTCCTTTAAGTTTCCTCTCATCCTCTGTTGCTCCAAACAGAAAAGCCCTAGTTCGCTCAGCCTTTCTTCATGAGACACTTAATTCATCAGCCTTATTCCCCTTGCCTTTACATGTCAAACTTTCCACTGTATCTACTCTATCCAGCCCTGTTAGAATTTTGTATATTTCTATGAGCTCTCCTCTCATTCTTAAGTAAAATATAAGCTGAAGTATACCAATCTCTTTTTTTATGTCAGGAATCTGCTAGGTGACCCTTTACTGAATTCCCTCTGTAGCAAGAACACCCTTCCTCACAAATCTGCACTCAAAATGTTAGCTTTACATGGCCTTGTACCATTCAGTAAGGCATCTCTGCACCTATACTTGAACTGTTTCCCAATGAAAGTCATTATACCGTGCGTACTTATCCACCTACATGCTTTCCTTCATCATCTGATATGCACCAAAATTAATTTCAGCTGTCCCTTTCCCTATCTATCACCATTCAGATAACAAGTACAAGCTATCTTAACTCCCCATAACATTGGTTTACAGTAGGCATTGCACTACAGTTACTTACGTGCCACTGTGGACCCTCACACTGCCCACACGGTCACTGAATCCATAGGCCCACAGACTGGGAATGTCATCCTCTGTGATTTCCATCTTGTTTCCTTGGAATTCAGTCATTTCAAACAAGCTGATTTTATGCTCTTGGTTATCCTATGAATTAGCAAGTTTAAAAAAAAACTCTTAGGGAATCTAACATTTCCCTTTCCACAGCCTCCACTAACACAGGGGTAACATTTCCAATGAGACGCTTCAAACTAACCTCAGCTAATGAAACCTGGATAGTAGAGGGTCAAGTGGGAGATGTCAGCAGTGGTGCAATGAAAGGATTGCATTCCAATAGCGCCATCACAAACTCAGCATGACTTAAAGTATTTTAAAGCTGATGAAGTCCTGTTGAAATGTGGGAGCTGTGGCTGCCACAAGCAATGTGATCATGACCAGAGGATATAATCTATGTATTCCATCGTTCATTGCACACCCATAATTCCTCTCAAGTAAGTTAACAGATGACATGAAAATCAGTGCTGTTGTAACCAATGGAGCAGCCCCTCATTAGTGACCCGGAGGAGGGAATGAAATGTATGGTTTCGAAGTCTGTTAATGATACAAAAATTGGTGGAAGGGCATGTTATGATGAGGACATTGCGATTCTGCAGCAGGATAGCCTCGCAAACGGAATTTAATGTGGACTTGTATGAAGTTACGCACTTCAGGAAGTGGAATCCAAAGGTTGATTATTATGGAGACAGGATGCAAACATTTGGCTGTTCCAGTGCATGAATCACAAAAGGTAAGCAGGTAGATCTAATAGGAAGTTCAAAAGGCCATCAATGTCTTGGGCTTGGCTGTAAGCGGGTTGGAGTTTAAAAATAAGGAGGTTTTTTTATTGTTGTATAAGGTATAGGTGAGGCCATGTCTGGAATACCAAGCAGTTTTGATTCCCTTACCTAAAAATGGATATAGTAGCATAAAGGAGATTCTTCAGGTTTATTCCTGAATCGAAAGAGGTGTCCTTTCAAGAGATAGACTATTTGGCTTTGTATTCCTTGGACCTTAGAAACTCAGAAGGGTGAAACCACCAAAAGAGTCTTCACAGTGGAGATACAAGAGCATGAAAGGCATTATAGGGGGGTATATTCAAAGCACGAGGGAAAGAAGAGACAAAGGCATTGACCAATAACAAAGAGAAGAAAGATTAGCCTTGGGCTTGCAAGCAAGAAGAAGTCCTATTGTTTGATGAGTTCTCCCTAGGAGCACGTGAGGTGGGTTGAACTTTCTTCACGAATATTACTGCACAACCAAGGAGGTGATAGAGAAAACTATGGAGACTATCTTTCACTTTACCATTGCTGAGTTTGTGTGTTCGGCTTCAGACAGATTGCTGCTCTTTGTGCTTGGGTGTGAATAACTTACCATATGGATTGGGCGGAAGGACATGAAACGGTCACTCCTGTAGCTGTTGGACCAGGAATCCCAGCGTGGGTACTCGCCCTTCTCCAGAACGAACATCTCTCCGCGGAAATTCGCTTGCTCGTAAGCAACCCAACTGGAACATGAAATAGTTTAACCCAAGCTTAATTAAGGGGAAAGGGTGACAATTACAAATTTGTCAAATACTGATCTGTTCTACTTTGAAGTTTTTATCAACTTCAAGTTGGAATGAAAGAAATTGAAGAAAATTGTAAAGTCAAAGTGTTTCTTATTTTCTGTCAGTAAATTTATATATAATTACAGAATGGTCAAGAACAGAAGAAGGTTATTTAGCCAATTTCATCTGTGTCCAGCTCTTTTTGAAGAATAATCCCATTAGCATCCCACATGCCCCACTTCTCCCACTTCCTAATCTGTCGCAATGTTCTAATCTCAAGAAGACACAACAATTTGTAGCAACAAGATCACGAGTTGGCTCAAGTGTTTTAGCAAGACACAAAGAGGTTTCCACCAGGCTTGTTTAACATTTATAATCTCTTCTCTTTGGCTTGGCTTCGCGGACGAAGATTTATGGAGGGGGTAAAAAGTCCACGTCAGCTGCAGGCTCGTTTGTGGCTGACAAGTCCGATGCGGGACAGGCAGACACGATTGCAGCGGTTGCAAGGGAAAATTGGTTGGTTGGGGTTGGGTGTTGGGTTTTTCCTCCTTTGCCTTTTGTTCGTCAGGTGGGCTCTGCGGTCTTCTTCAAAGGAGGTTGCTGCCCGCCAAACTGTGAGGCGCCAAGATGCACGGTTTGAGACGTTATCAGCCCACTGGCGGTGGTCAATTATAACATTTATAATACAGCATTACTAAATAGGGGAATAATTATGTGTCTGCAATCTGAGTGAATATATAATCTCTTTCCAATGCTGCATTTCACTCTTGTTCTTCTGCTGCTCTTCACCTTTCTGTCTCAGAAATGTTCCAATAAGCACACAAAGGCTTTTGTGTGTGGGGGCTGGGTGAACCACCACTCAAGGCCATAACTTCACACCATTGAAAAGGGAGTCATATGTGTCTCAGTCCCTCTGCCCACTGGATGAGCAACTCTTTGAAGTGTAACTTACGGTCCACAATCCACACGGACACTGCCCACTCTATCAAAGTTTCGATCACATAGGTTCACGCACTCGCTGGAGAACTCCATGAATCGACCTTGGAAGTTCTCCTGTTCATAAATGAAGATCTGTAACAAAGGATGAAGTCAATCAGTGAACAAAGCAAAACACTCGCATGTGGTTCAGAGGCTAACTTTGCTGCTACAATCAATGTTATTTCAACACATATATTCCTAACTTGGTCAAATATCTCTGAAAGTCATTGCACAATGCTACCTGCTTCTTTCAATTCCATGTAATCGGTAAACAAAAGTTATATGATTCACTTTATGTTAGATGTTAAACAATTAAGTAGAGCAGGTCCCAACCCAACCTGTAATGGATCCTCTGTTCAGACCTTATCATAACCATTATCCTGTGAGCAAGATTGTTTGCATTAAGCTATTAATTTTCCCCAGATGAAGACAGCAGAATTACCTGACTGGGAGCACTTGTAGTGGACCACTCTGGGCTTTGCTTATACTGGACTATATGGAAGCCTGGGGCTTTGATGCAGAATCCTGGTGCCTCCAATTAAATAGTCCATTGCTTTGCAGTTCTACCCTCCTTGAATCACTATCAAGGACTGAATAAAATCAACAACATTCACCATGAAATGCAATGCAAGTAGCTAAGAGTAGCCATTTCTCTGACATTTCCATCAAAATGGCTGAGGACAATCTGCAGAACCTCAAAGAATCTAGGCCCATTCAAGAAGGCTCATAAAATTCAATGGAATATAATTCTCAATTTGTTGTTTAATATTATATATATTAATATAATTCTATTAAATATTATTTTGGCTGCAAGTTCCCACCCAGTAACTCAGTTAATGTTCTAAACCTGAAACGAAGTTATATTGCCAGTTTCCACAGTACCCAGAAATTCAGGAGGGTTCTATGCTACATAGATGCATCCCTGCACTTTTCCATAGCTGACAATGTGTTTAAAATCTTGCATGAAAATAAAATTAATTACTTTTTAATGCTAAAGAGTATTCAAAGGAATTGGAATTCTTTGTTCATTTATTGGGTGTGGACATCATGAGCAATCCTGACAACAGTTGTCCAACCGAGAATTACCCTTGAACTGAGGAGACAGTAGATGGTTGGTCTGGGGGGTGGGAGGGGGGAGATGTCAGGCTGGGTAAGAGTAGTAGATTCCATTCCCCAAAGAGCCTCCACAATTCAGTTGGATTTTTACAACCATCCAGGAGTTTTGTGTTTGCCATTACTGAGACTTTTTAAAAAATTTCATTCCAGATTGATTTAATCACTTGAATTTACGTTCCTCAGCTCTTGCATTGGGATTCAAGCTCCTGTCTCTCGATCAGTACACTTGAACACTGGTCAGCAGTTCTGTATCCTAATGACCATTGCAAATATACAAGCTGGGACAGTTTTCACTGGAATTTAAAACATTATGAGATGGTTTGGTAGGTGGTGGAAAATCCTTGGGAAGGTGAATCACTTGTTGCAGGATACCCAGCCTCTTGTACTCATGGTAGTTATGCTGCCTGTTCAGATGACTTTCTGGTGGATGATGACCCTCAAGATATTAATGATGGGGAGCTTAACAATGATCGATCCACGGGGAGCTAGTTAGTCCTATCTCATTCAGATATTAAGGGAATGACAAAGGGAAATTATTTCTATTGAACGAAAAATCTAGGACCACTCGACATAGCCTAAAAATTCAAACTTGGCCTTTCACTAAAGATAATTAGGAAACTCTTCTGAATGGAAAATTTGGTGGAAATCTGGACCTCCCTTCTGTAAACATCAATTGGTGCTGAGTCATTAGCAAGGGATTTAAGTGGAAAGCAAAATGCAACTGAAACGCCAAAGTCTGCAGACGCTGTGATTGTAGTAGAACATGTAAGTGCTGGAGTAACTTAGCAGGTCTTTCTTCATTCATAGGAGGTAAAGGTATATAACCAATATTTCAGGTGGATGTCCCAGTGGCCACCCATTTTAATTTGCCACCCCATTCCCTTGCTGATATGCCTAACCATAATCTCATGCACTGCCAGACTGAGACCACCTGCAAATAGGATGATGAACACCACATATTCTGTCTGGGCAACCTCCAACTGGATGCCATTAATTGACCTCTGGTTTCCATTAACCCTCCCTGCACACTCCCTCCATCTTTCCCAGTCTCCATTCATCATGCTCTCTCTCTCTCCCATTTCCCTTTCCCTTCTGTCTCCAAAACCAACCCCCCTATCAATTGTCACCATTCCTCTCTCCTGTCCTCGTAACATATCTGTTGTCCGTTGGTCTGTACTTCTCCAGCTCCTATTCTTCCTTTCTCACCTTCCTTTTGCTGTCTGCTTTTTACTTATCTCTTGAAGAAGGGCCCAGACCCAATACATCAGTAATCTATTTTTACCTCCTATGGATGCTGCAAGACCTCCTGAATTTCTGTCTCTTTATTCGCAAAATCCATCTTACAGTTTGGAAAAGTGTTGATCTATGACTTAACTTTTCAGGCTAAAGATATTCACAATGTTAATTGAGTTAAGCTGATCAATAGAATGCCTTTATTTTCCTGCCTGTTTTTCATGTTTCTTAAGTACTTCATTATCGAAAACAAATCCACCAGTCTTCATGACTGAGTATCAGGAGACTCTCTGAGGCAGAGTACCCAAAGATTTAAAATCCTCTCTGCAAACAAATATATTTTTAATACTTTATCAAAACCTTTTTTTTTCAAAATCCCAATAGAGTTCATCCATTGGTTCCCCCTTAATCATCTATTTATTTTGTCAATACCAGTTTTTCTTTCATCATTTTCTAATTTGTTACTCCTTGGAGACTAGCATTTTGCCAGCATCTGATGCATAATCGCATAGTTGATAGAGCTGCTGCCTTGCAACTCCAGTGTCCTGGGTTCATTCCTGAAATTGGGTGCTGTCTGTGTGGAATTTGCATGTTCACCCTGTGGCTGTGAGCATTTCCTCTTGATTCTAGATTCTTTGCACATCTCGAAGGTGTGGATCAGAAGGAGAATTAGCCACTGTAAATTATCCCAAATGTGTAGGGCAGTGATGGGATCCAGAGGAATTGAATGGAATGGGGAGAATAACATGGGATTCCTGTAAATGGGTTTTCAGTGATGGGAGTGGACTTGTTGGGTCGATGAGCCTATTCCAATGCTGTATTATTCCATAACTGTTTATTGAACACATCTATGTGAGACAATGCCTCAAGCAAGCAGCCAACATTATAAAAGGCCCCCATCACCCTGGCAGAAGGTACAGAAGCTTGAAGTCCAGCACCTCTAAGTTCAAATCTTGAACCTTCCTGAACTACCCTAACCATAAACTACTCCAGAACCACCAAAAGACTCGTCTGCACAATTGAAACATTTTTTTTCTCATGAACTACAATTGTGAATATTTACTTATCTCTCCTTTTGTATTTGCTATCTCTTTTCTGTCTCAATACATTATAGTAAGAATTTTGGTGCATCTATAATTAAACTTTTATATATATATGACAATAAATTCTCGCATCATATCTATAACATCCATTATTACCCTTTTTTTTCTCTGTCCTGCCTCTAATAGCTAAGGATTTGGCACAGCCACATAAATGACAAGGAATTAAACAAAGAGAAGGACAAGCCTGCACTCACCCATCCCCAAATTCATATAATATTAAAGCAGAGCTGACTCATTCAGCGTTGCTTGAGCATTGTGCTACACTCACCTTGAAGTTGCCCATTCCTGGTTCTCTGGCCTTTGGGTTTTTGGAACCTGGTGTTGAAATCTGGCCAATCCCAGGGTTGCCCTTTTCCTGGGTTGTAGTCTTTGAGGTCTGGGACATTCTGTACACTCAAGTACAATGTGAAGCTGAAAACAAGAGACAAAAATATAAACTAGCTCCACTGTAAAACAACTGAAAAGTGAATGAAGAAAAGTAAGTCAATACTCTTGTGCCTCAAATAATGATTTAGCAAAAGCTCATCAGTTTGCAATACAAACACCTTTCAAATTGAATTGGAATGAGCAAATATTCAAAATTCCATTCCAATCAGCAGACTGCTTGTCCAATTAATAATGAAAAATATTTGAACATTTATTCTATTCTGCATTTCTTTGCAAAATGAAAATTAATCTCATTCTTTTGAGTTCTGTTTTCTCAGCATCCTGTAATGCTTAGCAATTCACAACTTGCTTCCTCGGGTATATGACCTTAATATATTAAAGTTAAATTACTTGTTATATTCCTTGCACACAAGAACTATTTAAAACTCCAGCTATTTTTTCCATCTTCTCCAAGCTCAACTCCTTTCAAACCTACTGAAGTTCCGATGCACAATACAGAAGTTTCTTCACTCCGATCTCTCAGAATGACATCAATGTTAAATTGAAGCTTCATTCAATATGGGCTCTCGACTTTTTCCTTACCCCCTCCTTCTATTCTGCCTTTTCTCTTTCTGACCTTCCTTTTCCTTGCTCTCTTTTTCATTCTCTGAGCCTCCTACCTGTGAATCGCTAGTCCAACTTAATGCTTGATGAGCACAGGAGTTTAATTTATACCCTGGCAAATGCAGAGCTTGAACTAAAGCAGACAATGGATCTGTTAACTCATCAGAGTCTGCTGTCCAGACTTGCTGGTCATCACATATTGCAGTAAAGTATTTTTCCCAAGCAGTGATGTGGAATACTCTGAACACGCTGATAGCTGAATCAAGCACATTGCTTTGTTTGGGTGATTTACATGATGTCTGACCTAATACAAAGAAAAGACTATTGACATGTGAGTTTTGTTAATAAAATATAACAATGCTGAGGAGGGTAAAAAATATATACATCAATATATATTGATCAGAGAGCTATATGTGTTAAGTGGCCAGAGAGTAACACTGAGTCAGAAGGCTGTAAGGTCATGTTCCACCACAAAGAAGAGCACAAAAGTCCAGGCAAACACTCGAGATCCATTTTGTCTTTACCAGGAGAATTTCAGTGAAAAAAGATTGGAATGTGTTCAACCTTTCCTGACCACTGGTTATTCCTGAGGTCTTACAGCCAATGAGATAACATTGAAGAGCATGCTGTGAGAAACTGTGGCAGCCAATTTATGCACAGCAAGCTCCCACAACAGAAATGCGATAATGATCAGTCTAGATGTTAATACCTGGAAAATGGGACCAAATGATCTTTGAACTAATGACCGGGAGCTGCCCCCAATGAGCTGCATAGGCATATTCTGCCAAAGTTCTGTGGACAGAAATGAACACATCCTCACCAATTATAGAGCAAAATCCAGGGTATACACACTGAAAGTATCAAAGTGCAATGAGTTTTCATTAAATATTGGATAACGCTTTATTTCTTGGTAAACCCCACCTTCACATTAAGGAATAATATCTATTCAGTTTCCATCATCTTTCAAGATTAGTAAAACATGAAGTAACACTTCACTTGTGTATCCACAGGAATGATTTACTGCATCCAGTGCTCCCTTTGTGGCCTTCTCTACATTGGAGAAACTAGGCACCAATTAGGAGATCTTTGCTGATCACCTTCGCTGCATCTGCAGCAGTGGCAAAGACTTTCCAGTAGCCGACCATTTCAGTTCTGTGTCACACTCCCACATTCACATATCTGTCCATGGCCATGTATACTATCCCACCAAGACCATTCATAAATTGGAAGACAGATTTTCTGTCTTGGCACTCTCCAACCAGATGGCATTTCATTGACTTTTCCTGTTTCTACAAATATGCTCTCCTCTTTCTCTACCCCCCCCCCCACCCTTCCCTTCCCTTTCCAGGTCTCTTTCCTCCCTTCCACCCCTTCTCCCCTTATCGCTCCCTCCCTCCTTTCTCCACATCACCTCCTGCCTTTGCGACCACACCTCCCCCCCCCTTACTCTTTTTCTGGATGCCTGCTGACATTTTTCCATACCTTGATGAAGGGCTCAAGCCCAAAACGTCAGTTATGTGTTTTTACCTTTGCTATATAAAGGACACTAATCTGCTGAGTTTCTCCAGCATTGTGTGCTTTTATCTTTCAAGATTACCCTGTTTTAATGTTCATTTACAATCAATTACAAACCATCTGAGTGTGTTCATTATCTACTTTATTATTCTTCTTTCTTTGGCTTGGCTTCGCGGACGAAGATTTATGGAGGGGGTAAAAAAAAGTCCACGTCAGCTGCAGGCTCGTTTGTGGCTGACCAGTCCGATGCGGGACAGGCAGACACGATTGCAGCGGTTGCAAGGGAAAATTGGTTGGTTGGGGTTGGGTGTTGGGTTTTTCCTCCTTTGCCTTTTGTCAGTGAGGTGGGCTCTGCGGTCTTCTTCAAAGGAGGCTGCTGCCCGCCAAACTGTGAGGCGCCAAGATGCACGGTTTGAGGCGTTATCAGCCCACTGGCGGTGGTCAATGTGGCAGGCACCAAGAGATTTCTTTAGGCAGTCCTTGTACCTTTTCTTTGGTGCACCTCTGTCACGGTGGCCAGTGGAGAGCTCGCCATATAATACGATCTTGGGAAGGCGATGGTCCTCCATTCTGGAGACGTGACCCATCCAGCGCAGCTGGATCTTCAGCAGCGTGGACTCGATGCTGTCGACCTCTGCCATCTCGAGTACCTCGACGTTAGGGGTGTGAGCGCTCCAATGGATGTTGAGGATGGAGCGGAGACAACGCTGGTGGAAGCGTTCTAGGAGCCGTAGGTGGTGCCGGTAGAGGACCCATGATTCGGAGCCGAACAGGAGTGTGGGTATGACAACGGCTCTGTATACGCTTATCTTTGTGAGGTTTTTCAGTTGGTTGTTTTTCCAGACTCTTTTGTGTAGTCTTCCAAAGGCGCTATTTGCCTTGGCGAGTCTGTTGTCTATCTCATTGTCGATCCTTGCATCTGATGAAATGGTGCAGCCGAGATAGGTAAACTGGTTGACCGTTTTGAGTTTTGTGTGCCCGATGGAGATGTGGGGGGGCTGGTAGTCATGGTGGGGAGCTGGCTGATGGAGGACCTCAGTTTTCTTCAGGCTGACTTCCAGGCCAAACATTTTGGCAGTTTCCGCAAAGCAGGACGTCAAGCGCTGAAGAGCTGGCTCTGAATGGGCAACTAAAGCGGCATCATCTGCAAAGAGTAGTTCACGGACAAGTTTCTCTTGTGTCTTGGTGTGAGCTTGCAGGCGCCTCAGATTGAAGAGACTGCCATCCGTGCGGTACCAGATGTAAACAGCGTCTTCATTGTTGGGGTCTTTCATGGCATCTACTTTATTATAGCATATAACAAACTACCATGAGTCAATAAAACTGAAGGTTCAAACCTGATCTCAGACTTGAGATCAGAAACCAGGAGTGCTCTTTCCAATCTACAGCTAAATTAAGTTCCTGTCGATTTCCACAAAGAACCTGTGGCAAAATCTCAAAGCCTATTGGCCAATGATCAACCTTCAAATAAGATCTCTGAGATCGACATCCCGGTCATTATTGCATTGCTATACATGGGAACTTGCTGTGAAAACATGCTGTGCTTGTTCAACATTGCAGCAGCGAAACACTTTAAATCTGACTGTGTACCACACTGATGGAGATGCTGCATTAAAATCAGACTTACTTTATCTATCATATCGATTTGGGATGCACTATGCGTGAACCATGCTTTGTCCCCAGACTCCATACTTGTGGAAATCCTTTATTCTATGGGTTTTCTGTCCACTTGCCTTCAAATGGATTGGAATTCCCAAGTTGGAAGTCACTACAAAGCAAACAACAGTGACTTTTATGAGGCTTCTCAATTACAGGTGTATTGTGGGGAAAAAGGAACTGCCTTCATTGGCATGGCTCTCAACTTCAAAATATCCCAGAGCCTTAAAGCTAATGTGAGTGCCATCTCTGTAGCGAACCACAGCTCATTTGACTCAGCACAGTGATATTGTTGCAGCAGTAAATTCCACCTCATTGTCCCTTCTATGTTGTGAGAGGTCCCAAGATATCACAGGAGAGCGTTGCCATTTTTAGAAGTGTTAGAGGGATATGGGGAGGAAATATCAGAGTTTATGTCTTTGGCAGTTTAAGGAATGGCCAGCAGACTGAATCTGAGTGGCCAGGAAGAGTAGGGATATTTCAAAGTGTTATGCAATTGCAGAGCTGGGAAAGGGTGAGACCCTGAGGGGCATTACAGCAAGAATGTGAACTCCACCCAGAACAACTTAATCCCCATGACTCTGGACAATAAGATCCTGGACACACCTGATGCCTCTCTGGGATTGTTGCAAGCGAGGGAAGCTCAAGTAATTTGAGCAATTGAGAAATAATTTGTCTAATAAAACATTCTTCTGCTATCTGCAACTAAGATCTTTTTTAAAGGGCAAATTGGGACCATCTATGACCCTGCCCGTGTGTAGTGACATGGAGATTCTAATTCGAAGGAGGAATGTGGGTAAGTTTATCTCTATAATGTATTCCATATTCCAAAATGAGGGCCTGAAGCCCTTTAACGTCATAGAGGTCAAATATAGTGAAATGGATTCTTAACTCACCCACACATGGAAGTATCTTCTTGACATCAAACACTTCCATAATTTTCCCTGTCACATTGCTCACAGTCTTGCCTTGTTCAGACAAAAGAGCCTGAGTCTATTTGTAATTTGTATTAATTTTCAGTCAGTTATCACCCTTACACAGATCAAGAGAAAGATGGGAGTTGAGCTTGGGCACAACAATCCATAAGGAGTGGTGTTTGTTGATGTATCAAATAACCAGACAACACAAAATAGCAACCTCTGACGAATGCTTTACTGTTAAATTCAACAATACAATGAATAACAGGAGCTCCTGGAAATGGTGTCCTCCACCAACCAAGCCCTGTCTCCTTTTTCAACTAGCATGCTTCACGGGGACTCACGCATGCGTAATAACATCGTAGCAAGTACAGGTGCAGACAGCCAATAAAAGTGGGCAACCCCTTTCACGTACCACCATCCATATAGGTGTTGTACATTACAAAAATAATTATAATTCAGCAGTGAACAGTCATCCCAGTTTAATCCCAATATTTTGGGTTGGGTTTACAAGTGCTCCCAAAGCATGTTTTGTAGTAGCCATTGGTGGAAGTGGATGCTTGGGGTGCTGCTTGGGGTGCTTCAGTTTGAAAGAATGTGCCATCTGTGGTCTCGGGGTTGTGGCCATTTGTTTCATGGGTTGTTACTGAGGAAGCTTTGCCTACCTCAGGTTCATGTTCCAGATCCTGGTTTATTGTTTCATCAGGAATGGTTCAGGATGGGATTGGCTACCTTATGGGTAGAATGTGTCGACGGCTTCTCAAATTCACCCTTCATTCTGATTTTACCAGGTATGACCTTGGCTACTGGCAGCTCTCTGCGCAGGACGTTGACATAAATGTTTTGCAGTGAACTCGGAAATACTGCTCTCAGGCCTTTCATTATGATTCCATCACCGATGAGTAATTAGTCCTGGAATGGGAAGTAGGGTTGCATTTCAGGTGGTAGGCTGCGCTTGTTGTCATGCCAGCTGCCCTTGATAAAAGGGCTCAGGATCCTCAAAGTTGTATCTTCAGCTGTGTACTGTCTTAGTTCCTCCAACCAGGAGGAGGAGATGTGCATAACTGTCATTATATCAAACGTGTTCTTTTCCTCAGCTTGTTGGATCATGCATTTTCTGGGAGCAAGGGATAGCGCATCGGCTAAGTGCATTTCTTTTCCGCTCTTGTAAACTAAAGTCATGTTGTACTTCTGAAGTCTGAACATCATTCTCTGTAAACATGCAGGGGCGGCATGGATTGGCTTTTTCAGAATTGCGACCAGAGGTAAGTGGTCAGTCTCTATGGTCACTGGTTTGCCATAAATGTAGTCATTGAATTTTGAGCAGGCAAAAATTATTGCCAACAACTCCCTCCCTATTTGGGCATATCTGGTCTCCGTGGTGGTTAGTGACTTGGATGTGTAGGCCACTGGTTTTCCATCCTGCAGGCATGCTGCACCCAGACCATACTGTGATGCCTCACAGGTTAGTATGACTGGTCTTCGTACATTGTAGTCCAATAGAAGAGGTGGGCATGACAAATGCCTTTTTAATGCGTGAAATTCATTTTGTTGTTGCTCTTGCCAGGATCAAACCACGTCTTTGTGCCTCAACTGCCTTAGTGAGGCAATAAGATCACTGGTGTTCGAATGAACTTGCTCAGTTAGTTGACTATGCCCAGGAAATGTTGTAGTGCTGTCATGTCTCAAACTATCCATAGCAGGCACTTGAAAGCACAGGAGGAATACTACCAATGCTGCCTTCAAAGTCACAGAAAGTATAGGTGAGCACAGTCAGGTACATGCCTGGCACCAAACTCCACAACTTAACACCCTATTATAAATTCTACCATGCAAAAATATAAGTAGGATAGAGGAAAATATTCCACGATTTTCTCCTCAAAGAAAAGCAACTTAACTCCTAGGGCCTTGACTGCTCAAAGTGAAGAAGGAAAGTAGTGAGAAACTTGAAGCCATGCCTCAGGAGAACAAAGAGGCCCCATGTGTTTGGGTGGAAAGAACAGGCCGTGTCACAGATTACATACCTGTCCTCCCCCTCCATCACCATGCCCTACTATTGCCACATTAGTTTCATTAGGCAAGGAGAATGTAGTGTAAGGAAGTTATACTCAGTCCCACAGGACTGCCTGAGAAGAAGAAGGTGGGTGAAGATGAACATAAGATCTGGATGAGCCTATGTTTGTGGGGAATAGATTAAACAAAACTTTCCAAGTAAAGGGGAAGAAGGTGTCCTTGTGTTGCTGAGTGCTCATCTTCAAACTGCTGTACTTTTTTTCTGATGGTAGCAGAGTGAAGAGGGCTTAGCCTGGGTGGTGGAGGTCCTTGAGAATAGAGACTGCTTTATAAAGTCACCGCCTCTTATAGATATTGTCAATGGAGTGAAGACTGGTGCCCATGATGTTACAGGCCAAGTTAACAAACATCTGGAGCTTTTTCTTGTCCTGAACATTGGTATTTCATACCAGACAATGATACAACCAGCCAGAATGCTCTCCACGATACACCTGTAGAAGTTTCTGAGTGTCTTCAGTGTCATACCGAATCTCCTCAAACTCCTTACAAGCATAGCGGTTGGTGAGCCTTCTTTGTGATCAATATGGAGGCCCCAAGACAGATCGTCAGAGATGTTGACACCCATGAATTTGTAGTTCTTTACCCTCTCCACTGCTGACCCCATGGTGAGGACTGGTTCGTGTTCTCCAGATTTCCTCCTGAAGTCCACAATCATCTCCTTGGTTTTGCTAACATTGAGCACAAAGTTGTTGTTGTGACAACTAGCTGATCTATTTCCCTCCTGTACGCTTCCTCATTGGCATCTGTGATATTTCCGACAAATTTTTAAAGAAGACGATTTGTGCCTGGTTACCCAGTCATGGGTGTAGAGTGAGCAGAGCAGGGAGCTAAGTACACATCCTTGAGGTGTACCTGTGTTGATCATCAGTGAGGAGGAGACATGATTTCCAATTCAGACTGACTGTTGTATTCCGATGAAAAAGTCAAGGATCCAGTTACAAAAGGGGTACAGAAGCCCAGGGTTTGGAACATTGACTAGAACTGAAGGAATAATGGTGTTGAAGGCTGAGCTGTAGTCTATGAAGAGGTTTTCCACAGCTGAGTGGAGAGCCAGTAATATTGTGTCTGCTGTGGAATGATTGTGCTTGTAGGTGAATTGCAGCAGGTCTAGTCCTTCACTTAAGTACGTGTTAATTCTGCCCATGACCAACCTCTCAAGGATTTCATCACACTAGATGTAAATACTACTCTATGATAGTCATTGAGGCAGTTCACTCTACTCTTCTTAGAATCTGGGATGATTAATGCTGCAATGAGAGGTTGAAAATGGCCGTGAACACTCGGTTGGCATAGATTTTCACCCTCTTCAATGACGTTGGCTGCAGAGACAGATATCACAGGGTCCTCGACCTTTGCGGGGATCCTTGTAGCTGGAATCTTTGCTGGAATCTGGAGTGACAAACAATCTGCTGGAGAAACTCAGCAGGCGGAACAGCAGCGGTGGGAGAAAAAGAATGGACAATGTTTCGGACTAAAACCCTTCACCAAGGCAATCAAATCATCTTGATGAAAGATTCCGGCCTTAAAGGTTCATGGTTTGTTCTCTCCCACTGATGTGACTCAGCCTACTGAGTTCCTCCAGCTGATAGTTTATAGTGAATAGCAGCTAGTCCAATATTAACAAATAAATAAACAAGACAACAGTTTAGAAAATAGTGTTAGCATAGTCAAATAGAGCAAGGTGTAGAGAAAAATATGGAAACATAGTGAATGGAATAGAGGAAAGTACAGTTATAAAAGACAATGGCAGTGTGATATCTATTCTAAGCACTGAGGCAGAAAGGTGGAGGAAGGCATCTCAGTGACAGCACAGATATGTGATTCAAAGCTCATCTCAAGGTGGAGTATCGCTCAGTTCACTCACAACTAAAAGTGAGTGATGACATTATAAAAAGGATTAACAAGGGTGATAACCGACTGAAAATTAATAACCTCCAATTACAAATAGACTCAGGCTCTTTTCTCTGAACAAGGCAAGACTGTGAGCAACGTGACAGGGAAAATTATGGAAGTGTTTGATGTCAAGAAGATACTGCCATGTGTGGGTGAGTTAAGAATCCATTTCACTATATTTGACCTCTATGATGTTAAAGGCATTTTCAGCTTGTGTAAATAGTTGTTCAGGCACTGGATTCTGATTGCTGGCCTTGTGTGTTATATTCCTGGGTCAAAGTGTTAATACAAAAGTTATTTTTGCTGATGTGATGTGCATGCAGTTTCCTTCAAGCCTTTCTCTGTTCTCTATAGATCAGGACACTCATATATTGTTGTGAATACAATAACCTCTTGGTAAATCCCCTCCCTCATGCTGACCTAGGGGGTTTAAAGAAAACACATCTCAGCAAATGACTCCATGTAAAGTGCTTGCTATAAAAACGCAGAAAGGAAACACACATTGCTCTCAGGGCTGCCAATTCCACTGTAATCCACCAAGGTGAGTGAGAAGATACAGTATATTGTGTCACGTGCAGTGTCTTAGGTGCTATATGTCAGAAGTCCTCAATCTGAGTAACTGAAGGGGAGGCGCTGAAGGATTTAGAACTAAATAAAAGTTGCACTCCATGAGAGACCGAAGATTTAGGGGTTGTTAACCAAATAATAATGTTGAAAAGAACTTCAGTTAGCCAAATGCTTGGATGATTTTGCAGTGTTCTGCTCTACATAATACAAAAGAGGTGTAAAAATAAATTATTTACTCCAAAGATGCCAGAACTAAGACACTTTAACCATCAGGAAATATGAATTAGTTGGGGGTTCTCATTCTCCAGGAGAGTGATTGATTTAGCAGTGGACTTTAAAATTATAAAGGAGCTTTAAGGGGAAGAGAGAGAGAAAATGTTCCTCCTTGAAAGGGAGTCCAACAAGCCCGAGAGAACAGCGAGAGGAGATTGATGTCGGATTCCTACTTGAAGCAGCATCTCACATAGATGTTTTCAATGCATGGGAGGATGGTGCCCGCGATGGACTGCAGCCTTCTGTGTTTCCTGGGCACTCGAGATTCCAAACCAGGCTGTGATGTAATCATTAAAGTTCCATCAAAACCATCAAGTCAATGCTGCCACACATGACCTGTGAGATATCCATTGATGACCCTTGCAGAGGTTCACCATGCTTTACATCACCCAGGGGATGCTCATTGCATGATGGTCTGGGCATGGAATGTCAGCCAGTAATGTGGGCACTGAAGCTGAGGTTGTTCCCACTTTGGTCTTAATTGTCCTTTCATAGGTGAGGTTCATCCACATCACCCCAGGTTTCTGAATCCAGGAACCAGCTCCCTTAGATAATGGACTAAAGAGAATCAGCCAAGGCTGCCACATCTGGTGGCTTCACTGCAATGCCAAACAGCTGAGAAATATAGAGCATTTTCATGACTGAACTATTAGTTGTAGAGGGGGGAGGAGGTGGGGTGGTTAAGCTGTAATGATCAGGAATGGACTAGAAGATGGGTGACACCAGATTCAACAGAAACTTCAAAAGATAAAAAGGAAAATACTTAATAGAGTGAATGAGTGGGAATAATTGGATGCCTCTTTCAAAGGGAGAACAGTTCAAAGGACCAAATGGCCACTTTATATGCTGAGTTTCAATGAAAAAAGAAAGAAGGATCACCAACACAGTTATAGACAAACTTTACATTGTCAGCAGAATGTTTAGTCTTGTTCTTTCCTTTTTAAGTCCCTCAGACTCGATTGAGGACATAAACTAAATTCAGGATGTCTCATTGCACTAAACCCTCCAGCCACTGGAAGGTAAGTAGAAAGAATTTTGAATAAGCATATTATTTTGAACTGGGTTTGACTGCTTCAGCACTGTAGATAGTACTCACTGATCCCTCCAGATCATTTCACATCCTGTGAAATCTGGGATTTCAAACAAGCTAGCCAGTGTTACAGGCCACAAAACTATGAACATCTGAAGTATTTTCATTGGTAGGTGCTTTTAAACTGCCACACCTGGGTAGCCTTCCTGGGACCCAGGTGTGTTAAATGGGACGATGGTGCTCCCAGCATCTTTCAACCTGGGGCGGTATCGACCCAGTAAATCGCCAACCCAGCATTTTAAGGAGGATCCTGACCCTGCGATGACGCATTGAATGAGATGTCACGCAAACTATCTGTAAGTCTTCCCCGACCCCCACCAGCTGTCAATCGCTCATCCTCCCGCTCCCCCCCACCCCACGCGGCAGCCGACCCCTCTGCCCCAGCGGCAGCTGACCCCTCTGCTCCTGTGGCAGCCAGCCCCTCCACCCCCACGGCTTGCCAATCGCAGCATTCCCCAACCCCCCCCCCCCCCCCCCCAGCCCATTGATCACAGGGACCGGTGACCCCTCTCTCCCTTTCTGCTGGGGAATCCCTGTGACACCAGTGTACAAACACTGATGTCACAGAAGTAACTGGGTCAACTGTTTTTGCTTTCAAGCCACGGGAGGACGTGACCTAGCTAAGTTTTAATGGGTTCCCTGACTACCCCTGAGGTAGGGCAGGGACCCAGTTGATTTCCGACATGCCTAACTGTGTCTGACCCTTTCAAACTGCCCAGTTAGCACCCCATTTTACAGGGCAGTTTAAAAACATCTAGGGTTACTTATCTTGGTACACACAGACCTGCAGGAGGTGATTAATCGAATAACACGCAAGTTGAAACTTCCACCAACAAAAAAACACTTGTATTCTCCCTGTGCACCCCTCCCCTTTCAGGGGATCTGAAAGTACCATACATAACAACTCAGTCCCTCCAAAGATGAGGTGATGAGAGTTTATTGTCATTACATCTGTAAAGTGTGACGATACACCCAAATCCCTTCTTGCTGCAGCCACACATGAACATAAGATAATACACCAACCACAATCGTATAAATTAAATTACCATAATATCCCAAGACAGAAGAAGAGATAATAAATACAAAATAATAGCTAAGTAAATATTAATAGTGGCAGTAGTGCAAGAAAGAAAGTGATGTTTAAAGTAAACACTGTTGACAGATCTGTTGGTGGTATCTGAGTAGTTTATGCAGAATGTCAGGCACCTGTATCTCCTGTCTGAAGGTAGGAACGAGAAGAGGTTGTGACCAAGGTGTTGGCACTCCATTATGATGCTGGGTGCCTTCTGAAGGGGCAAGTGGAAAATGTGGCAGCCAAATTGCACTCATTAAGATCCATGATCAAGATTATGCTAATAACCATTTAATCTGCTTTTGTGATGTTGGTCTTCACTGGGCTAAAAGATCTTTATCAATGGAAGTTGTTGTTGAGATAAAATCTCTATGCATGTGTTACAGGCTTGCCTGATTATCCATTTGAGCTGGATCTGTAATCCATTATATATTACAGCTGATCTGTGCTCACCTCCATCTGCCTTATCCTATATCCTTTTAACATCTTAAGTACCCTTGGAGTCCATACAGAATACCATACAAAGCATTCCCATAAAAATAAACATCCTTCCTATGTTATCCCTTTTCCTATGTTAGGGTGCTAGCAACTTCTCCGAGCAATCCTGGTGTATCTAAACAAGATTTTTTAAGTGGCCTATTTAATGTCTGTCCCCTTCATCCAAGTCTTCAATATCTAATGGATTAATTTCTCATTTTATTTATCCTTGTCCAGGATATTTTAGCAATCTATGCACATGGGTCCCAAAGTCCATGGGTGTTCACTGTTCTCTCCACTTAAAAATTGTTCAGTACTATAGAGTTATGCAGCATAGAAACAGGTCCTTTGACTCAGCTTATCCATGCAGAAGAAGGTGCATGCCCATTTTCCTGCAGTTGGTCCTATTTGAACCTATTGAATAGTCCGTCATGCATTATAATTGTACCTCCTCTGGCAGCTCATTCCATGTACTTACGGCCCTCTGTTTGAGATACCTTTCCAGACACCTAACCTGTCCTCAGGACCAAATTTTTTTAGTATCTTCCACTAACATTCTTTCATCGGGGATTCTTTTGTGCTTTCTGACAGCCGGGCATTAATTTAGTCACATGATGAAGACAGACCATTTGATTCATCAAGCTTTTTGTTTATAATTTTAATTTAGATATACAACCCTTCTGGCCCACAAGCCCATGCCTTGCAAATTACCCGATTAACTGAGGATCCTGGTACATTTTTTGAAGGGTGAGAAGAAACCCAGAGCACCCAGAGGAAACCCACGCAGACAAGGGGAGAACATACAAACTCCTTACAGGCAGTGCCGGATTCGAAACTGGGTTGCTGGCACTGTAATAGCATTGTGCTAACAACCACATTAACAGTGCCGCCCCATGGTTCTATCTAAAAAATTCAGATGCTCTATCCTAAGTTTCTTTATATCAGACAAACACTAAGCTAAACTGTGTATAATTTTCTGCAGTCCTCTCCGCTGTGCTTTTATGGTGAGCCAACATGCACAAAATTTCAAGTGAATGATCAACTCCTGAATCAAGAGAACCTTTGAAAGAATTAATCAGGGTGTCTGCAAACCTTCACACCAACTTACTATATATCCAAATGATGGAGAACATCTAGTCTTGGGAACTTACCATTATCTAGTGCTATTTCTAAGAACACTTTCATTTTGCTTCATGAATTTTGATAAGACATACTTCTTCTGAACGTCAAACATGTCAACCTCTTCCTCCAGAGAAAGACTGGCCCAAAGTGTTGCTGGAAAAGTCAATTGACAAGCCTAGTCACCGTTGACCATTCCTTTTAAACTCCAAGCCAAGCATTAGCATCAGCTGAATCTATAACAATGGTCACATAATGAATTTTAAACAAAGGCAGCGGGCATTCAGAGGTAAATAATATGTAGTAAAGAAAATGAATTGCTGAAGTAACTAAACCTAATGGCATGTCACGGAAAATGTGTTTTCACTCAGAGTACCTTCTCCATAATGGTTTATTGGATATATCCTGCAATAATACAGCCTTTAAAGATCATTTAGAGTTCTAGAGACAGCTTTCATTAATATGATGCTATATGATGTGATCGCCCTGTGGGATTTCCACAGTGTGAGCTTTACTCAGCCCTGCAGTTACCATGGTATTTTGTAATATAATTCTTTGTTTAATTTTCAAGTTGGTCTACCCACTGTGGGGATAACAATGGAACAGCTCTCTTGTGGAAAAGGCAGTTTATTTCTGTTTGCGATTTTTCAAAGTTCTGTACCTATTTTTTTCTGCGTGAGATCTGGCAGGATGACTAGCTTCACCTGGGACTCACACAACCCACTGCAGTCCAAAGTGAGGAAGGCTTACAAAAGGATCAGGCCCTACTTTTCACAGCCCTCTGTGTGTGGCTCCCACACCAGCATCCATCTCGCACAACATAAACGTAGCACTAACTGATTGCAGCACAAGGCATTCCAGTGAGTCTCTGAGGATCTTCCACTTTCCAAGTCTTCCACCGATGTAAAAAGCTCATTTGTTACTATTTTTCCTGCAATATAATTCATGAAAACAACAAAAGGCTTGTGCAATTACTGGGTTTCTGGGCTGGTAATGCAGAGATAATGATAACCTTGCCATGGCAACTTGGGAATTTAATTTTAAGTTAATTAAATAATCTGTAATAAAAATTCTTCATTAGTCATGATGGCCAAGAAATTGCTGGATTGTTAAAAAGAAAAATTGGTTCACTCATTTCCTTCAGGAAAAGTAATTGCCATCCTCACCCTATTCTGTTCTAAATGAAACCTCAAGTACATGACACTATGTTTTATTATTTATTATTTTTTAAGGATGTGTGCTTATTGCTGGCATGGTGAGCACAATTTCCAATCTCCAATCTCCCTCAAATGTTTGCTAGTGGTCCCTTCTAATCCACGCCATGCAGGTGCTCCCTCTGAATGAGCCCAGCAAGCCATTTAGAGGAGTTTGGCCTTTACTAAATTTCCATACTGTCTCAATCACTCTCCCATTAAAACCACCCTTCACTTTTGTGCATCACAGCACAGCAATTTGTGAAGAATGCTCTTACATGGCTCCCACTCTCCTGCAGATCATTATTTGGGATGAAGAGTGCTTCCAAGGTCGCCGGCATGAATTCACAGCAGAATGCTACAACACCATGATGTTTGGATTTGAAACCGTGCGCTCGATGAAGGTGGAAAGTGGGGCGTAAGTACCCAGGCCTCCAGAACACTATGCTGTTTCATTCGGGAATGATTTTGTTCCTCCAAGGCAGTTGCTCTGGGTTGAGGAGGACTTGCTTGCATTGCAGCTGTATGGGCTCTGAGTTGGTTAATGAGGCTAATCTAGAACCCTAGCTACTGCCAATATGGCAGTAAGTAGGGCAGAAGGGGCTCTGCTGGGGAGGCTGGACTAGTTTGGGAGGTTCTGGCATTTACATTGGGCTTCTGTGTCCTTCTGTCAAAAAGATTTAAGGTATGCAGTGCTCTCCACAATGCTACTTCTCCATTTTGAGTTGTATTGGCGCCAGCTTGCTGAGGATGTTACACCTTTTACATAAATCTTTGAATCCTTTCTTCTTTCTCCCTGATAACCTCTCACCATGATCGAATTTGGTGTTTCAGGAATCTGACAGTAATGTGGCCTGCTCACCAGATGCAGCTGAGTGTAATTGGAGCTTCCTAGTTGGAGATGTTGTCTTAGGAATTTATGTTGACATCGGTTCACTCAACTCACTGATTGATGTGAATAATTTTTGCAGAGATGTTGTTGATGGAGACTCTCCAGTGCGGTGAGCTATTTGCTGTGGATAGCCCATGTCTTGATATTGTACGGGAAGGTAGACAGTTGACATAGGACACTTTCAACCTCTTGTCAGTTCAGGTTGGACCGGACAGGATAGCTTGTTCTCAGTCGGAGCCAAGGACACAGGTATCAAGCTAATGTTCCAGGGCAATCCCGGCAGAGTAAAAGTCACAATCCTCTGGCAAGGTGTGATCAGTGAGGGTACAGTAACCTCCTTCTGATAAAATAGTTGGAGCACTGTCCTGTCATTACTAAACAATAGGATCAATAGGAACCAAAGCAATAAAATCTATGTTGAAGATCCCATGACAAGAAGCAAAACACCTCAATCCGGGCTCTGGCAACCAGCGGGTTTTATGATGTTTTCCTAGTGAGAGATGACAAGGATGTCCTTATCACAGGCACCGATGACCAGACAGATACTGCTGACAAATGGGTGGGCAAACACCTAGTCTGGTCTTTATTTCCAATCAACCTGGCAGCAAATGGAATTTTGAGGCAAGAAAATCTGATTTGACAATCTGATACACTCCAAAAACGATGACTCTTCTCAGACAACACAAAACAGAGATCCTGACAATCGCCAACTAACACAACATCTGGACATCCACCACATCTAACACCTATGAAGAGACTCTTAGCTTCTCTGTGAGATGTTACATAACTGAAGAATTCGCATCACCAAAGTGTGGCAGAAAGTATGAATGGAATCCACAATTAAATCAGTCCATCTGTGTTTGACCATGTGTCAAGAATTCTCCTTATTACAGTTCCATTATTACAAGAATTCTCCTTATTACAGTTCCATTATTACAAGAACTCTCCTTATTACAGTTCCATTATTACAAGAACTTTCCTTATTACAGTTCCATTATCTCTATCAAATCTGTTGAAGGGACCTTTTGATCAATCATCACGTTTTTTGAAACATATATGCACAGAAACAGGGATGAAAGCAAGCCATACATTTGCACAGGCCTGTTCCGGGATTCAGTGAGATCATCATTCTTTGACTCTACAGCTGATCTGTGACCCAACTCACTCTGGAATTCCCCATGTTCTGTACCAAAAACTCTATCAATATCAGCCTTAAATCTAACACAGACTGGTGCTTGCTAACTCCACTCCTGGCCCTAATTTATGTGCCCTGAAGTTTTATGTTTCCAATAGTTCATCTAACCCATTAGTTCCCCTTGATATCTTTGAAACTTCAGTCATGCCTACATAAGCATCCCCATCTTCCAGCCATGTAAAATCCAGTGATATACTCTTAAAAGTTTGAGTCGTGGTTTGAGTGGGTGCCTGGTTTCAGAGCCCCATCGCCTTCAGATCTTGAGTTCACTCTGTGGAGAACTTCCACATTCACTCCATTTTGTGCTATTTATCTTCCTGGTGCAACAATGCAGTAGTCCCAACACTAAGGAGAGCACCTTGTTCCAGAACCACCACTTTACAAGGAACGCCATACTGTGATGGCACATTACCTATATTTTGAGCAGATGCCGGCTGGCTGGCAATTATCATTGGGATGGTTTACTATTTTTTTCTCCCTGATGAATTTACCCAGTGGCTGGGTACAATTCACTCAGTCAGTGAATCAGTCTGGGTCTTTGGCTTGGCTTCGCGGACGAAGATTTATGGAGGGGGTAAAAAGTCCACGTCAGCTGCAGGCTCGTTTGTGGCTGACAAGTCCGATGCGGGACAGGCAGACACGATTGCAGCGGTTGCAAGGGAAAATTGGTTGGTTGGGGTTGGGTGTTGGGTTTTTCCTCCTTTGCCTTTTGTCAGTGAGGTGGGCTCTGATGTTCTTCTTCAAAGGAGGTTGCTGCCCGCCAAACTGTGAGGCGCCAAGATGCACGGTTTGAGGCGTTATCAGCCCACTGGCGGTGGTCAATGTGGCAGGCACCAAGAGATTTCTTTAGGCAGTCCTTGTACCTTTTCTTTGGTGCACCTCTGTCACGGTGGCCAGTGGAGAGCTCGCCATATAATACGATCTTGGGAAGGCGATGGTCCTCCATTCTGGAGACGTGACCCATCCAGCGCAGCTGGATCTTCAGCAGCGTGGACTCGATGCTGTCGACCTCTGCCATCTCGAGTACTTCGACGTTAGGGGTGTAAGCGCTCCAATGGATGTTGAGGATGGAGCGGAGACAACGCTGGTGGAAGCGTTCTAGGAGCCGTAGGTGGTGCCGGTAGAGGACCCATGATTCGGAGCCGAACAGGAGTGTGGGTATGACAACGGCTCTGTATACGCTTATCTTTGTGAGGTTTTTCAGTTGGTTGTTTTTCCAGACTCTTTTGTGTAGTCTTCCAAAGGCGCTATTTGCCTTGGTGAGTCTGTTGTCTATCTCATTGTCGATCCTTGCATCTGATGAAATGGTGCAGCCGAGATAGGTAAACTGGTTGACCGTTTTGAGTTTTGTGTGCCCGATGGAGATGTGGGGGGGCTGGTAGTCATGGTGGGGAGCTGGCTGATGGAGGACCTCAGTTTTCTTCAGGCTGACTTCCAGGCCAAACATTTTGGCAGTTTCCGCAAAGCAGGACGTCAAGCGCTGAAGAGCTGGCTCTGAATGGGCAACTAAAGCGGCATCATCTGCAAAGAGTAGTTCACGGACAAGTTTCTCTTGTGTCTTGGTGTGAGCTTGCAGGCGCCTCAGATTGAAGAGACTGCCATCCGTGCGGTACCGGATGTAAACAGCGTCTTCATTGTTTGGGTAGTGAGCTGGAAAATACCAATAGCTTGCTGGAACCAGCATCGACATTGTTAAAACCTGTCAACATCGTTGCATCATGTGGCGTCAAGGTAACCAACTCCATGCGTGTCTCACTGCCACGCTGCCTTGATTAACATGATAAAATCATAGCTATTCTCAAGCAACTGATTCATTAGCTTGCTGGACTCTGCATGGTCAAAGAAGACCTCTGCACACATTTGAGACAGGAACTGATGCTAACATGATTACTAATTTTAAAGATGAGCACAATAGATTTTCACTATCGCGTGAAGGAATATGGAGAACTGGTGATATATAGGGTTAATCATGACAAATTGAATGCTGGGACAGACTAGAGGGGCTGAAATACTTCCCATCATGTTTTTATATTTGTATTAAAAATGTATTGCACTGACAATTAACTGGTTCAGACAATGACACTCCAGCAATATATGAAAATCACCAGGGTCCCAGAGACTTCAGAAAAACCTTTAAATCAGCCCATGCAGAATGTGTCCCTCACAAACCCAGGGGCTCTGGCATTAATGCCAGACTTGACTCACTCTAACCTTTACAAACCTTTCCCTCACTCTCTATGTTCCATTCATCCACTTGTTTCTTCAATGAGAGGTCGCAGAGTCGTACAGTGTGGAGTGGGTCTTTAAGTCCAACTCACCCTGCTTGGCATTTGGAGCTAACTATATTTATACTCTTTATAAACATATAAACCAATAACTTTGAGGAGAGTAAAATAAAGTTGACATTTTGGATTCATGACTTTCCATAATAGCTGGGAAAAGTTAATAGATAAATTAGTGTCAATATGCAGAGAAAAGGAGGAGAAAACAAAAGAGAAGGTCTGTGTTAGGTTCAAAGGCAGGGGAGATAAAAATCCAAAGAGATGCTGGTCGAGGTGAAATGGAGTGGTGAAGAGATAAGAAAAGGTGTGTCCACAGAAACCTCAAAGGCAAAATCATTCTCTGCAGGTGTTGACCTGCACAGAGTCCTGAAGGCTACGATGTGCTTGGTTTGTTCCTTTTTTAGTGCCAATTGGGAACATGGAGTGTAAAGGCACAGATCTCCCATCTTAACAACTGCCATATTAAAATAGTCAATTAAGTTTACTCCATCTCTTTCATTCAGAAGATCATGTCTGATCCAAGACCTGACTCACAGAGAGATCAAAGCTGCCCTGAGAGAGACTTGGGGAGATCACGGCACCATTTAGGAGTGTTTGCTATCTTGTGCTTTCTCTACAGCTGGGTGGGTTTTGAACATTCGGGCTTCCAGGGCCAACAGTTTGTCCTGGAGAGGGGTGAGTACCCATGCTGGGAGAGCTGGAGTGGCAGCAATTCCTATCGCACGGAGAGGTTGACCTCCTTCCGACCAATCGCCTGTGCTGTAAGTATTTCCATTAGTGCAACTGTCTAAAGCCATGGCCACAAGCCCATCAGATTACTGTGTCCAAGGCATCTGGTTCATAATAGACTTCAAAGGTTCCTTTTATTGCCATGTAATCATACATTAAAAATGTAATATACACGATATACTTCAAACAAAGAGTCGGCATGAGCATTGCCTGGTGCCCCTAACAAGAGGAGAAAGAGAAGCAAAAGAGTGTCCCTTCAGTGTCTCTAAATGTCCGTGGACTTCTTTACCCAGGTAAGGATCCTGCTACCACAAGGGATCCTGCAGGGTGGATTGCAGGCAAAGGCAATTAAATGCAAAGGGCGATCTCAGCAGGTCAAGCAACACCCATGGAGAGAAAGGAATTGTTAGCATTTTTGCTTAAGACTATACATCGAAATTCCTGCATCAGCAGTTTCTTGGGTCTCTTAAATGCACAAGGAGTTGGAGAAAGTTTATTGAAGGGGAATGTGATGAGACTCAGATCCATCAGTTTAAGTTATCAGCAAGCAAATAAACCATGTCTAGGTATCTAGAGCCTGACATAAGCAGAGGGGAATGTGAACAAAAGGGATGAAAAATTTGGCCCATTTCATTTGACAGTTCTGCTTGCTCCAGATGATAAGGTTGCTTTTAGCCTGATGGAAAGGAATGACCTAAAGAGCTGGTTTGGTCTCTCCCTTCTGCAGAATCACCGTGAATGCAGGATGTCCATATTCAAGAGAGAGAACTTCCTGGGCAGGAAAGGAGAGCTGAGCGATGACTACCCTTCTTTACAGGCCATGGGTTGGTGTAACAATGAAGTTGGATCCTTCCGCATCCACTCTGGGGCGTAAGTGTCCATGGAAAGCATTTTGACTCAAGCTTGTTTCTCGACTGAATTAAACATCCATCAAATTAGTTACTCAGCCTCCACTAACAGTCTCGCTTACCCTCCCTTTTAGGTGGGTGTGCTACCAGTATCCTGGTTACCGTGGCTACCAGTTCATTATGGAGTGTGACCGTCACTGTGGGGAGTACAAGCATTGGCGAGAGTGGGGCTCCCACGCACAGACCTTCCAGATCCAATCCATCCGCAGGATCCAACAGTAAATTGGTTGTGCCTGTTTTAAACTTCAAAGCAATAGGGAAATAACAAAGCAAATAAAGTTTCCTTCTTTGTTAAAAGTATCTGGTCTTATTAAAGCCAAGTTTCAGACTGTGTGCCAGAAAACAACCCAAAACTGCAGAAGCTGGAATCTTGGGCAAATACTGAGAAGCTGGAGGAACTCAACGGATCAGGTAGTATCCATGGGTAGAAATGGTTAGTTAGTGTTGGAACCCTTCATTGAGACTAAAATCTACCCATAATGTAGATGGGTGGTAGGAGAAGCAGAGGATGGGCACGTGAGGGAGAATGGGCCACAGGGGTAGGGAGAAACAGGAATATTCTAAGAGACTCTAGAATTTCAATGAGTTGAATGGCTTCCTTCTGTGCTATAATGAAGATACGAAATTACTTACCGCTCTCAATATTTATGCAGCGACAAACCCGTGGCCTGTAAATAGGTGTAATTATCAAATTTTAATCCAGGCCTGGCAGAATTATCCTTTTTTTCCATCTAGCCCCTCCCCCAACCAGACTAGCTGACAAACACTACGTCATAACTATCCCAGTATAGCTGGCATTGGAATGTCACTGGATCCCAAATGAATCCCAGGAAAAGGTCTCTACCCAAGCATCCCAAATTTCACCTCTGTTCATTCTTCCAAGTGGAAATTATCTATTTAAGCAAAGCTGAAATATAAAAAGTAAATAAAGTTAATGGCCTGGGACCTTTGAAGTCTTTGGAGATGAACTGACAGTGAAGCAGTCATATGTAAATAAGTAACTACGCTTATGCCAAGTGATAGGCTGGTTTTATAATTGGCTTTGAGTTTTTAAAACTCAAACCTTATTCTTAGGCTCGACATTTACTCACGGAGATTGGTTGGGTTCATTACTGTATCGTACATTTAGCTCGTAATCATTGTTGCTGCATCAAAAACAGACTGCAGCCTACATTGATAAAGCACCCTTAAAAACATTCCAAAGCACTTTGTTAGCCTCTTCCAATTTAGCCATTGTTATATAGGAAACACATCCACCAATATGTACACTATTAACAATATTGGTGTTTAGTAATGTTAATTGGGATAATAATACAGGTCAAGTACCCCACATCCAAAGATCTGAAAACTAAAAAGATCCAAAAAACGAAAAAATTTAGCGCTGACATGATGTCACAAGTTTTTTTAAAAATTCAACCCCTCACTTGCACATGTGGGGCTCTGATGTTCAGTTGGCGCCAGTTTGATTACAATAACAGTAAAAAGAAAACAAAATCTTTGCTTCTGACCAGGAAGATGCCAAACAGAACTAGGTCCAAGGCTCCAGTATCAGCCGCAGCCCGAGTCAGCAATGGCCACTCCATTCTCAAGCTCGAGTGTGGTGCCGTCCGCATCGAAGAAGTCTCCTCAGTCTCCCGGGCAGGAGTGAGGACCAAAATTGGGGACCGGTAGCGGCAGTGGGGAGGTGTGGGGGACCAGCAGTGGCAGTGGTGGAGAGGTATTTTTCTTTTGTAAGCAGAGATCAGTTTTTTTTTTGGTAAGTGCATTTCATGTGGATTTTACCCTTGAGGCATCATGTCAATGCTCAAAAGGTCTGTGCCATTGTTTGTTGTTGCTGTTTAACCACAGGTTACTGTGCTGCTTAGTTCCATTGTTCCAAAAACTGGAAAAAAAACAAAAACCATCTGGTCCCAAGCGTTTTGGATATGGGGAACTGTATTGTATCGGTCAGGGGATGGAGATAAGAATCCTGTCCTTCTTGAAAGTGATACCTTTTGCTTCCACACTTGAAAGTGATATATTTTGCATCCATAAATGGGACTGTAGTTTTAAGTTTCATCTATTGGTTTAGTGCTCCCTCAGTACTGCAATGGAATATCAGAGCAGGTTGTTGGATTGGAATCTCCAAAGTGGAACTTGAATCCACAGGGCCAAACAAGCTCCCCATTGAGTCATGAATGTAAAGTTCAAGGATCTCATTGCCTCATCTTAATTCACATTTCATTTGCTCTCTTCAAAAGGAAAGAATTCTCTCCTGTGGTAACTGGATAGTTTCTAAGAAATTAAGATGGATAAAAGTTCTTCAGCAAATCTATTTCACAGAGTTGTTTCATTGCATTTACGTAAGAGAAGCAAACTGTATGATCCAAATGAACCAATGGGAATGTGGCATAGCAAGGGTTGAGGAGATTATATAAACGATGGCAGCAGAGCCACTGGTGATCCTGAACATCAAATTTCAGGTGCCTCATCAGTATAATTTCCCCTTGCCATTCCCACACAGACATATCAGCCTCACCTTCATCCATTGCTCAGTTGAGGCAAAATGTAGTCATCATCATATCATATTCCTCTTGGACAGCCTCAAACCCAATGGCATGAATATTGACTTTCCCAATTTTGGATAATCCTCACCTCTATCTGATTCTATACCTACTTCTGTCCTCACTTTTCTCTCTAACCTGTCCTCATCCCCTTCCTGGTATTCTCCCTCAATCTGTCTCACCACCTTTCTCACCCTCTGCCCATCATCTCTTATCCCCCCCTTCCCTCAGCCCTTCCCCACATTTTATTCCCCTTTTATGTACTTGATATTTCCCTTTCCTTGATAAAGGATCCTGAACTAAAAGTGTTTGAACGTTCCCTTGGATTGATAAGTAATTAGGTTATGAAAAGGCTCTTGACTTTATGCCCTGATGTTCCAATTGAATATATTATGGCACAATTATAATGTATCATCTCAGTATTTACTTGTCAAGAATTTTTTATGATCATACTTTTATTTCCTAAACTGTAATGAATATAGGTCCAACCTTTTTAACCATTCCTCTTGTGATAAACACCAACCTTGTAAACCTTCTCTGAACTGTTAGTAATCCTTTGTTCAATAAGGAGATCAAAACTGCATGCAGCACTCTAGGTGTGATCTCAAGAAGGCCTGCACAATTGTAGACTTCTCTGTCCAGCACTCTATCCTCCATGCAATAAAGGGCAATGTTCCATTCATCTTCCTGATTACTAACTGGTTCTGTGCTAATGTAAGGTTGGTGTACAAGGACTGCCAGATGGATGTAAACAAGATTCCTGATTCAAGATTTAAGATTCAATTTATAGTCATGTAATAAAAACAGTGTCACAGTGTGAAATTGCCTTTGCCTGCTGTAAGCCAAACAGATTCGCCATTGGCAGAAATTGTCTGAAGTGCCTCTTACAGTCAGAGAAAGAGAAACAAAAGAAAGATCCCCCCCCCCAGAGTTACCAAGTGTCCGTAGATTTGCCTCCAGTGCTCCCACAGCCTCCGCAGCCACACAGAGCCCATTCCAAGCTCCAGACCCAAACCTCCGATATGATTAGTAACTCTTCAACACCCTCAGCACCCTCTCACATCCCAGTTCTGATACCTGGTACACCTTCAGCCAGTTTCGAGCCAGCTTCCAGAAGTCCGCAGCCTGGTGCGAGTCCCTTGACCACAGTATCCAACCGCCCACGCCCTCCATGGATTCCTCACCTCATACGCAGCCCGCCACATGTGTAGATATTTCAGCCGCAGAGCCCCTCACTGGTTCTCTGCCATGCTCCTGTGGGTCAGTCATCTCTTCTGCTTCTCCTTCTCAGATGGGGAGGTGGTGATCTCCCCATTTTCTGTTTCATTGCACGAGTCCTCTGCTTCCCTGAAGTCTGCACCCCACATGGCTGTTGCTGATCATAGGTGCCACCATTTTGGATGCAGACCCCGCAATCGCATGATTTTAAATACAGCAGCACTCTGCAGACTGTCTCTATTTAAACATTATTCTGTCTTTTTCATCTTCCAAAGAAACTAGATAATCTAGTATTCCTTTCAAGGAGATATATATTTATTTGAAATTAGGTATAATACAGTGCAGTTTATTGATTTATTTTGGTCTTATTAATGCATATCATAGTGTAATGAGGCATTCATTTATGTGTAATTTTTATAACCTCTTTGATTAGAACCTTCTATATCGAACCACCTGCAAGTCACAAACTCATAAGTCATACGGCACTGAAATAGCCATCCAGCAAGTAACCATCTATACCAAATCACATTTACCAATCTTCTTTGCCTGGCAATTCCAATTCTCATCTAGAAGCTTCTTAAATGTTGTGGGAATACCTGCCTTTATTACCCTCTCTAGCAGTGCATTCCAACCACTCTCTGCCTGAAAGAAATCCTGCTCAGATTCTCCCCCCTCGACCTCTTTGTTTTGACCCTGAACTTGGGCAGCACAGTTAGTGGAGCAGTTAATTAGCGTGACACTGCCACAGTACCAACAATCCAAGTTCAAATCTGGGGCTGTCTGTAAGGAGTTTGTACATTCTTCCCTTCTCTGTGTGGGTTTCCTCTGGATGCTGTGGTTTCCACCCACCATCCAAAAGGTAGGTTAATTTGGGCGTAATTGGGAAGCACGGGTTTAAATAGCTAGAATCAGCTTCTACTGGGCTGTAAATAAATAAACTGAATTTTATACTGTGATCTCTAGACGTCATTGCCTTGAGCAATAACTTTCCACCATCCCCACCATTTAGGCTCCTCACTATTCTGTCTCTACCATACCAAAACTGTTCATAATCTATGAAGGTCTCCAACAAGTTGCAATACACTTATCAGGATGAAAGCGTCAGCCACTTGCTTATAGCTTCAGGACAAGGCTTGAATCCCTTTGGTTTGACAGCCTTACCTTTTAAAAGAACTATATTGCTCTATTCTTCAAGCTGCAATGAAACTACAGAAAACCTGTTCTCGCTAATGTACCCCTTGAGAATTTAGCTCTTGCATTGTGCGAAAATTACTTTGGAGTGACAATGCTTGATTAAATTAGCGAGTTTGAAAGGCACCTGAATCTAATACCTGAGTGTATTGTGCCGCAAATAGACTTTGTTCAGCATCTTTCTGAATGCTGATTGTAAAACCTGATTGATCACGCTCGGAAGCAAAAATCAAGAGGTAGAGAGAGCTTATTGTGCAAGAGATTATGGGGCAGGTGGCAAATGTAGATTACTGTCAATGTCTCTGAATGAGAAAAAAATGGGAATTGGAAAGCATGAATGCTGGCAGCTTTTCACACTAACTTGAATGAGTGGGCATAGTTAAAAGATTAGCAGAAAGTTGTTTAAAACTAAAATAGCAGATGATTTTTGTTCTTCCAGAGGATAATGAACTTCATCCTTGGGAGATGGAGGAGGTGACATCACTGGAGTACTTAGGGAACTGTGGGTTCTAGAAAACTGAAACCAAACAGAAGTTGAGGCTTGTGGGAGTGCAGCCATGATCCTATCGAATGGCAGGGCAGTTCTAAAGGACAAGGTGGGCAATTTACCTTCAGAAACAGAGTAAACAGCATGACTTTATGTTCATATATGCAGCCATACCTTGACTTATACCTGATTGAGTAACATCTGATCGCAGATACGTCTGACTCCGAGGTCACCATAAGGGCTTAATAAAAATTTTAAAATTTACTCTGAGACCAGTATTATACAGTATTTACATTTTATTGACTATGGTATTTAGATTTCTACTATGGTATAGTATTTACATTTTATTAACTATAGTATATAGAAGTTTAGCTAAATATGTGTTACGATATCTTATGTTGTACAGTATATTTCATCTCACCCTATAATGATCGACTTATCCCCAAATCGATTGCATCCCCACCTCCAGAATGTAACCCAGACGCAAGTCGACGCATAGCTGTATTTATATACTGCATTACACAAGCCTTTCCTTCGCCATGGTAACTAGGTGAGTGTTGCTTCAACAATGTTCAACACCATCCAGGTCAAAGCAGGCCATTAATTGCACTCCAGTAACCATAGGTGTGTATGCACCATCTGCAACCTGCACTGCAATTCCTAGTCGAGGCTTTTGCTGAATTACCATCCAAATCCATGACCTCAATGTTCTTGAAGGATAAGGGGCAGGAGGAATATGGCAACAGTACCACCTGTAGGTTCCCATTCAAGTCACACACCTGACTTGGAAATATATCACCATTCCTTCATAGTCATGGGTCCACATTCTGTAATTCCTTCCATGATAAGTAGTGTAGGAATAGGTTACTCCACCAGTAACTCAGAGAACTGGATCATCACCACCTTAGATCTAAGTAGGAATCGGGATTAAAACTGACCATGCTGCAACACAACATCCCATGTGAATGAGAAATAGGACTATCCATGGACTGAGAAACACAGCATCCAATTTGTCCACCTTTTTATTTATTCCTTCCCAGTTCATGCATGTAATTAGCATGGTCAGCATTTGTTGCCCATCCCTCGTTCAACCCTCAACCATTTCAGTGAACAGTTAAAAGCCAATCCCCGGTGTTGGTTCAGGAATAACATCTAATACATACAGGATAAGGGTAAACTTCCCTGCAGATCATGACTTTGTTGTTTAAACAACAATCTGGTTATTTTATGACTACTGGAACAGGTTTTGTTTTATATTCTGGATTTGTTTAATTACTTAAAGTTAAATTCTCAACTTTGTAGTGGGATTCCAACTCGTGCCTTTGGATCAGTTGAGGTTTTTAGGTTGCTAGTCTTGTAACTTAACTACAGTCTAATTTCATGGTCCAATAACTGATGATGAAACAAATCCTTTGGAAAATATTGTAGGGCCGTACACTGACCTCCTACTTTCATTTACCCATTCCCTTCTTCTCTGGAAGCTATGATAATTCCTCAGCACGTTGTGGGGCCACCTCGTCCAATGACTATACTCTGAACAATATACTCACAATAATATTATACAGTGGAGCAACGGAGCCAAGAAAAATAAATAGCATCTTCACCAGACATTCACACTTCCTCGCAATACTCAGAAATGATGGAGCAACTCAGCAGGTCATGCAGCATCCTTGCTGAAGATTAATACAAGAGATGCTCATTTTAAACTAAAATTAAGTTCAACTTTGTGGAAAGATTATCCCTGGTACATTAACGTACCTCGAAGGTGACATTTCTAGAGTTTAATATTGACTGTAAAACACGCTGGAGGAACTCAGCAGATCTTGCAGAATTCATGGGAGGTAAAAAATGTATAAGCAATTCAGACCAAAAAAAACCTTGAAGAAGGGCTTGGTCCCAAAATGCCATTTAAATATTTTGACCTCCATAGACCTGCTAAGCTCCTGCAGCACTTTTGTGTGTTTTACTACAATATCAGCATCTGCAGACTTTTGCATTTAACTCTCTCAAACGTTAACTGACTTAATTGCCACTCAGACTTAAAGTATTCAATTACTCTTAAATTCTTAAAATGTTCACTTAAAGCAATCAATTATTTCTCCTTTACCAAGAATTTCTGACAAAACTTCTATCCTGGACAGGAGGCTGGAGAGGTTCAATTCCTGAAATCGACACACATGCTGCAACTCGCTTGTCAGATGACCTGCGCTGTAGACTCTGGTCACCCAGCTCTGGAATCCAACAGTGAACCTTGTCCGCCAAGGTGCCACAAATATCGACCCAATAATCATGGATTTTTATGTCCTCTATTCGTTCATAGGATGTGGACCTTGCTGGCAAGACCAGCACCGCGACTATCCCTAATTACCAGAAAGCCGAAGATCATTTGTAGTGAACCAGATTGGTGGGTGTGGATCAGGTAGGGATGTTTGATTTCCTTCTATGTGATCCAAATATCTTGTGTGGACCACTTCTGAGGCTGGATGTTTTACTTTTTATTCTAAATGTATTTAATTACAGCCATACCTCGACTTACACCTGATCGAGCAATGTCCGATTGCCAATACATCCAAGTTCACCCTAAAGGCTTAATAAAAATTTTAAAATTTACACCAGGACCAACATTGGCAGGAGTTAGTGGACGTTAAGTTACACATCACGCATTCAACATGTGGACTCAAAACCCAAAGTGATTATGCTGCCAGGCGTATAATGGTACACAGTATGCACCTAACATAGTGCAATACATATACTGTATGTAATTGAAATCTATAATATATGTCTATACTTTTTATTGTTATTGTGTTATTACATTAATGTGTACTCTCTCTATTTACTAGGAAAAAAGCACACTGTACTGCATAACATTTTTCTAGCCTCGATAGCATACGAGACACCAACATCCGGCATCAAATCACGTTCCGTATGGTCTCTTGTTTGCGTGTTATGTTATAGGCTAAATTTTATTTGAAAATATACAGTGAATTATGGCTTCTAAACACTCCCCAAAGCAAGCCTCTGGCAAAGTCAAAGAAAAGGTGTGCCATCAATTTGGAAGAGAAGGTGATAAAGCAATATGTAAGTAGTAAAACTGTAAATGTTATAGTGCGTGACTTGGGATGGTTTCACAAACAGTCTTATTACTATTATAACCTGTTTATGTATATTTTATAGGTACTGTACAGTATTTACATTTTATTAGCTATGGTATTTAGACATGTATGTACAATATAGAGGTTTAGGTAAATATGTATGTGTGTCATGATAACTTATGTTGTACAGTATATTTCACCTCACCCTATAATGATTGACATACGCCCAAATCGAATTGCATCCCCACTTCCAGAATGTAACCCGGAAGCTAGTGAATGCATGGCTATACTTGAATTTAAATTTTGCAGCTGCCATGGTAGGATTTGAACTCATGTTCAATAGCCCAGAGCTCCTGCTGCCAACCATAAATTAAACCATTATGCCAACATATATAATCAGTGCTGTCTAAATGTTGGAAGAGGGCTAAGTATTGGTCAGGACTCTAGAGGTGAATTGCTGTGCTCTACCTTAAAGCAAAGACATTTGGTCCCCAAAATATTGACAAAATCCTCGAATGCCACATCAAGAAATTAGATTTAATTTGAGTAATCACCAGAAATGGTGGGCCACGTTCTAAGCCTCTAACCTGCTGGCAGCATCCTGATGTGGTCATGTGGAAAATGTTGCCCATAGGAAACTGTAACCAGTGCAGAAAACCTTCAAGTTTATTGCCACATATACTGAAGTGCAGTGAGAAAGTTTCTTTCGTGTATCCAGCCAGTCAACCCAAGCATGATTACCACAAGTAAAAGACAGTTACAGAATGCAGAGTTACAGAGGAGGTCTGTTAGTATAGAGTAAATGCAATTTAAATTTATTTGTGCCAGGATCGTTCAGGAGTTTAATATCTGGTGGTGTGTGATCTAATATGAATCTTATTCATAGCGGGAGGAGGGAGAAGAGAGTGTAGCAGGGGCAGGATGTGCTTTTTAATATGTTGGCTGCTTTTCCAAGGTATTGGGAAGCATAAATGGAGTCAAAGAGGGTGAGGGGAGTGATCACAAACTTCACAACCTTCTGCTATTTCTTGCAGTCTTGGGCAGACCAGTTCCTGCACCACACAGTGATGTGCCCTGAAAGAATACTTTCAGTGGTGCACCTGTAGAGGCCCTTGAATGAGATAAGTAACAAGTCATAGTTCCTCAGGAGGTAGAGTCTCTGGTGCACCTTCTTGGTCATCATGTCAATGTAGTGGTCCAGGACAAATTGCTGGAGAACTTAATTCTGTCTGTTTCCACCTCAACTCCATTGATGCAGACAGGGAAGTGTGCTCCACCCTTTTTCTGAAAGTCTATGACCAGGTCCTTAGGCTTGCTGACATTGAGGGAGAGAGGTTGTATCCTTATACAAACTCTTTATCACCCTTCTACATTCCGGCTCGTCATTGTTAGAGATACTATGACTGCAGTGTAATCTGCGAATATATCATATGGTTATAAAAGTGTTTGGTGGCACAGTCATGGGCATATAGTTGGGTAGATGGCTGTACAGTAGAGTAGAATCGAAGAAAGTTACATCCAATATCTTAGCCAATGGCTGCATTTCAATTGAGAAAAAGTTGATCATTTGGTTATTATCACATATCTGTTTATGGGAGCCTCCTGTGTTCAAACTGGGTGACTACATAAACTAGAAGGCAAAATTGATGCAGGAGCACAGATATTTGTATAGTAAGCATTGAAATTGGCAGATTAAGAGGAGATCTTATGGAGGTATTTAAAATCAAGCAGCATCTAGTGGTGGAGAGAAACTCTTCCCATTGGTAGAGGGATCAAGAACCAGGAAAAGCAGAATAAAGGTGATTGACAACAAAATCAAAATTGAATGATGCTCATGGTTTAGTTTAAAATTAGCATCACTTGTATTAACCTCCAATAAGGAGAGACAGAAGCTGAGAAGTGATGAGGGGAGGACAGAGAGCTAAGAAGGGTAGCTCTCTGATAGGGGAAGAAAGGGAAGGGGGTCAGAGGGACAGGAAAAGAGAGGAATTCATGGAAATTGGAGGTCAATATTAATGCCGTCTTGTTGGAGACTGCCAAGATGGTACATGATGTGTTGCTCCTCCAATTTTATTCAGGTGTCTACCTATTTATCCAGATTCTCGACAAAGGACTCAGGCCCAAAATGTTGATCATTCCTCACTTGGGCCTCATTTCTGTGAGGGGAGCTGGACAAAGTGGCGACTCTGTCTGCCTTACAGTAGACAAAACATAAAGAATTTCATGTATGTTACATTCTAAATGTAGCATAATGTGACAAAAATGGAACCTTTACCTTTCCTATGGACGCTGCATGACCTGCTGAGTTTCTCCGCACATTTGTGTATTACACTCAACCCCAGCATCTGTAGATTTTCTTGTTTATCTTCATAGGGACATCCTGGGGTCATGAAGGACACCATGGAAATGCACATGTATTTTATGTGGCATTCGAGGATTTTGTCAATATTTTGGGGACCAAATGTCTTTGGTTTAAGGTAGAGTACAGCAATTCACCTCTAGAGTCCCGACCAATACTTAGCCCTCTTCCAACACCATGATGATGTGTATAACTCTTCCATAATCAGCAATAGAGTGGTCAATGCCACTGCTCTATTATATATTTGATTCTTCATGGCTCAGGATGAGATATCAATGACACCTTAACAAAAATGGGAAAATCCAAAGTAAAAGCACTTTTTAAAAAAAGCTAGAAATACTCAGTGTGGCAGAAATCTGAAGTACAAACAAATTCATCTAAAAATACTCAATGTCAGAAAGAGAGAGAGAGCTTCAGGTTATTGATCTCATACCTCAAGTTCAACAATGTGAAATAAGGACTCCATTTCTCTCTACCTAGATGGTGCCTGTCCTGGTGAGGATGTTGAGTTGTTTCTATATTTTTTTTTCTCTTTTAAATACTTGGGTTGTTCTCAAAAAGCAAAAGCGATTGTCAGCTCAACTTGTTCAAGTGGCCAGGGCAGTGAGCAAGCACAAAACTGTGTTCTTAAGCTCAGGTTGACTTTGCACTGGTCTCAATCAGAATGGGCCTGGATTAGATCAATGCCCCAGTTTTAGCCCCAAGCACATCTCCACTCCTTTGTCAGGACAAGAGTCTACAGATGCTGGAATCTGGAGCAGAAACTACTGGAAGAATTCAGCAAGGCAAGTAGCATCCAAGGGGGGAAAGAACCAGTCCTGATGCAGGGTCTCAACCAGAAACATTAACAACTCTTTCCTTACCCCACCCCTCCAGATGCTGCTCAACCTATTGAGTTCCTCCACTTTCACTCCCTCGTATAGAACATAGAACACTGCAGCACAGCACAGGCCCTGCAGCCCTTGATGTTGTGCTGACTATATATATTCCTACCAAAATTAAAAAAACAAAACCTTCTTACCTCATAACCCTCTATTTTTCTTTTATCCATAAGCCTGTCTAAGAGTCTCTTAGTGTAGAATTAAAGAAAACCCCAAGGCGTTCTATGTGTATGTGAGAACAGAAGGATGAGGAGAATGAAGGTGGGGCTGCTAAAGGATAAAGGAGGCAACATGTGCCTGGAGGCAGAGGAGGTTGGGGAGGTCCTAAATGAATACTCAATATTCATCAGAGAAAAGGACCTTGATCATGGTGAGGTCGAAATTGAACGGCCCTGTAAGCTCGTCAATGTGAAGTTTAAAGAAGAGGAAGTGTTGGATCTTCATAAAAACATTAAGATTGGTAAGTCCCTGGGGCCGGACACGAAATACACCAGACTGCTGTGGGAAGTGATAGTTGGGGCAGTAGCTATGATCTTTGAATCCTCTTTGGCCACAGGGGAGATTCTTGGGGATTGGAGAATGGCAAATGTAGTCCCCTTGTTTAAAAAAGATAATAGGGAGAATGGGAATTATAGACTAGTGAATCTTACGACAGTAGTGTGTAAACTAATGGAGAGGATTCTTAAGGATAGGATCTATGAGCATTTGGAGAAGTACAGTCTACTCAGGGATAGTCACCATGGCTTTGTGAAGGGAAGATCGTGCCTCATGAGTCTAAATGAGTTTTTTGAGAAGGTAACAAAATAAATTGATGAGGATAGGGTGGTAGATGTGGACCACATGGATTTTAGCAAGGCACTTGACAAGGTCCCTACAAGAGACATATCTAGAAAGTCATGAGGCACAGGATCTGTGGAAAATTGGGTGTATGGTTAAAACATTGGCTTTTAGGAAGAAAGCAGAGAGTAGAAGTGGAAGGAAAGTATTCTGCCTGGAGGTCAGTGACTAGTAGAGTACCAAAGGGATCTGTCCTGGGACCCTTGCTCTTTGTGATTTTTATAAATGACCTGAATGAGGAGGCAGAAGGATGAGTCAGTAAGTTTGAAGATGACATGAAGGTTGGAGGAATTGTGGATGGAGCTGAAGGTTGTCGAAGGTTACAAGATGATATAGACAGGATGCAGAATTGGACAGTAAAATGGCAAATGGAGTTCAATCCGGATAAGTATGAGGTGATGCATTTTGGAAGGTCAAACCAGAAGGCTGAGTACAGGGTTAATGGTCGGTTACTTAAGAATATGGATAAACAGAGGGACCATAGGGTGCAAATCCATACATCCCTCAAGGTCGCCACACAGGTTGATAGGATAGTTAAAAATGCCTATGGGATGCTGGGATTCATTAATAGGGAGATTGAATTTAGGAGTAGAGAGGTCATGTTGCAACTCTATTAATCTTTGGGAAGACCACTCTTAAAGTATTGTGTTCAGTTCTGGTCACCTCATTGTAGGAAGGATGTGGAAGCTATGAGAGAGCGCAGAGGAGATTTACCAGGATGTTGTCTGGATTATGAGGCAAGGTTAGCAGGGCTGGGACTTTTCACTTTGGACCATAGAAGGATGAGAGGAGACCTGACAGAGGTCTTCAAGATGATGAGAGGTATAGATACGAACAGTCAGCATCTGTTTCCTAGAGCAGGATCAGCAAACACCAGAGGACATAAGTACAAAGTTAAGGGAGGGAAGTTTAGGGGAGGCTTCAGGGGTAAATGTTTTTACACAGAGAGTTGTGGATGTCTGGAATGCCTTACCAGGGATGGTGGTGGAAGCTGAAACATTGGGGGAATTTAAGAGACTCTTGGATAGACACATGGATGAAAGAAAAATAGAGGGTTATGGAGTAGGGAGGGTTTAGTACTTTTTTTTGGCAAGGAATATATGGGTCGGCACAACATCGAGGGCTGAAGGGCCTGTACTATGCTGTATTCTTTTATGCTCTAAATTCTATATGCCTGTTGAGAATTGCTGTTTTGAATTTATATTTTATTTACAACATGGCAGAATCTGATTCTGGCCAATTTAACCTGTGCTGTCCAATTACACCCAAATTAACCTACACCCCCAGTACATTTTGAACAGTGGGAGGAAACCAGAACTCCAGGAGAAAATCCACGCAGACATAAGGAGAATGTACAAATTCTTTACAGACTGTGATGGATTCAAACCCAGCTCACTAGCGCTGTAATAGCATCATGCTAGCTGCTACGCTAATTGTTCCGCCCAGAGGTTTATAAAACAATGAAAGATGTAGATAAGGTTAAGAAGTAAGTGCAAATGTGTGGTTTACGCTCAGCAAGGATAGGTGGGCTAAAAGGCTTGTTTCTGTGTCAATTACTTCATTCCCCTGCACTACGGAGAGCTATAGTGTCCCACGCTACCTGCACTCCAGAAGTAGGTTGGCTTTCTCCTGGAGCTGAAATGTGTTCAAGTCGAGGGAATCCAGCAGGGAAACGTATCCTGGTCAAGATTTGTCCTGCAATTAGCACCACCAAGGAACAGATTCCATTGTCATTATATCATTATTGAAGTAAACTTCCTCTGCACAAATGGACAGCTATGTATTCTACATTAACCAGTCTTCCCGAAGCTACTTCACTGGCTGTAAGGCATTAGGCATGTTTCAGAGTTCTGAAAGGCAAGGTACCATCAAAGTTCAATTCTTTATTTTTGTGAATTGCATGGGTAGGCCAGGACATTAGCCCACAATATTCCTCCATTAGGAGTTTAAACATGAAATTAAAATGTTTCATGTTATTTTGCTTTAACTTTACAGAAAGAAATCCATTTCACCTGGTATCTTCTTTACAGTAGGTCACTTCTATCACCTTCAAATACAAGGTGTGTGCAAAATGTATTAAAACCGTCATTTTCAGAGCTTTTAAAGTGGAAACACTTGAGCAGCAATCAGCATTATGTCAGTGAGATAGTGAAAGGGCCAATTTTCAGCAGTAATAACAAATCACTTGGCCCAGTAATGATCTGTAAATCTGTGTCCTTACAGTGTGCTCTAAAAGAAAAAGTAATGTGCATTTGTAAAGTGACCACTGGACAACACAAGATGTCCAGCTACAAATAACCAGATACCTCTGTGATGGCATTTTATAAATTTATATACACCCCAACAGGTATGTTATATGTCCATATACAGAGCATTAACAGCCATGGAATAGCCACAGTATCACCAAGCCATTATCCTTGGCGCAATGAAACATATACCATGGGGACAAGGCAGAGCCTGGCTTGGGTGGGTAGGAGAGATCTGGCTGTTTTCAGGGAGCGTGGCGAAAGAACAGACTCATGATTGGAAGCCCAGTTTAGGTGAGGGCAATGTTGGAGAGAGGGATTCTACAGTGAGGTCCTGATTTGGAATTGGAAGGGTAGGGATGAGGTTGGGAACATTGTATTGCACAGAAACAGGCGCATCAATTCACTGAGTCCACACTGGCCATCAAGCACCCATTTACAATAATCCTACACTTATCTCATTTTGTTCTTTCTGTCATTGCCAATAACTCCTCCCAGATTCTACCATTCACCTACACACCAGAGGTAATTTACAGTGATCAATTAATCTACCAAACCACATGTTTTTGGGATGTGGGATGAAACCAGAGCACATGGGGGAAACCCATGCAGTCACAGACAGAATGTTCAGATTTCAGATTTATTGTCAAAATGCATACATAACATACAATCTTGAGATTCTTTCTCCTGTGGACAAGGGAGAATTACCACTTATTGGTATGCGCAAAAAAAAAACTGTACACAATGTACACATGTAAACAAAGAAATGTAAACAAGCTGACTGTGCAATACAGAGATAAACTGCACACAGACAGGACCAGAGATCAGGATTGATAGAACCAGGAGGTAACATAATCAAGTCACTACGCCATCACAGGAGGTTGAGCCATATGCAGTCTTGAGGCATACAGTTGCATAAAGGGATGTGGTGGTGAAGAAATGTCTTAATTTAGGAAGTCAGGGTCAGGTCAACTCTTGGTTGATGATGCAACATGGAAATAAGTTGCAGGTCTCACCTTAGTTAAGTCCCAACCAGAATAGCCTTATGCCCAACATCATTCTCCCTGGGCGATTTTCCTAGAATACACTAAAAGGTGTATTGTGGCGAGAAGGGCTTCAGAACCACAAGTATGACTCGTGCTAGGAAGCCAAATTTCTGAAGTGACAGAAAGCAATTTGATCATGGATATTACATCAACTCACACTGGGAAAAGTTCCTTGTCACTCACATTATTCTGAAAGAAACAACACATGTGATCCAATTCTAAGGCAGTTTGGCAGAAACACAAAGCAGAACTATTAATCTCAACCTATAGACCTCAGAGGGAAGACTTATTGCAGCCTGGGCCATTCATTATCACCATGCGCATCTGGCAGGAACCAACAGGAGGACAGCCCACATCCACCCTCAACCTCTGTAACTTCTGTAAACCATTTGGGAGGAGAATGGATGAATGAGGAGCAAGCGTCTACCCCACCCACCACCAATAAACTGCTAAAATATTGTTCCTTCTAAATCTTTCCTAAATGACTGTTAATAATTTATTTGCTTTACAATGCCCTGATAGATGAACAACTCACAGCTTTTCTTTGTCTCTCTGGTCTCTCTCTCTATTATAGAGACCAGAATCATTCAACATACTATTTCCCTAATTAAAAGGTCATCACCATGAAAAGGTTCCTTAGTATCTTACACCAGAAATGTGGTCTGACCCATTGAGTATCACCCAGCATTCTCCATTCACCCTCGGAATTGAACTGAATGGCTTCACCGAGATGATTCACAGAAACTCCTTGCCTGTTTCCTAGCAACCTTATAGTTTCCTGGTCACGATAAACAACACTGTTTTCATCCTAACTATTTGTGTAATGAGGAGCCACAGTTGATTGTCATATACATATGTATAATGTACAGATGCACCCATTCAACCAAACAGGTATGCAAGATACACTAACAACAATCATATAAATTAAGCTACCACAATGTGCCAAGAAAGAATAAGAGATTATAAATATCAAAAGATAGATAAACATTCACAGTTGTCAGTGCAAGAAGCAATATTTCAGTAGTGCAAACTAATTCTTTGGTGATCCCGGAATAGGGTTAGGGTAATAAAAGAGGGTTCAAGAGCCTTTTGGCTGTTGGATAAAAACTGTTCTTGAACCTGGAGGTGCTTAGCTTTAGGCATCTGTACCTTCTACCTGAAGGGAGCAGCGAGAAGAGGGTGTGACCGGGGTGATGGGGATCCTTAATGGTGTTGGCTGCCTTCATTTAGTTGCCTAAATGCATGTGATGGCAGGGTGTGAATTCAGCCTAATGAACGTAGATGGTGGCAACACAGTGGTGGCATAGGTAGAGCAGCAGCTCCTTAGCTCCAGTAACCCATGTCCAAATCCTGAACCCTGGTGCTATCTATGTGAAGTTTGCAACTCTTCCTAAGATGTGCAGGCTTCTGGGTGCTCTGCTTTCCTTCCACAAGATGTGCAGGTTGGTAAGTTCATTGGCCATTGTAAATTGCTCCTAGTAAATGGGTGGATAGTAGTAACTGGGAGGAGTTGTTAGAAATATGACACAGTCTGTGTAGTGGTTTGCACAACGCTATTACAGCACCAGTGTCCTGGGTTCAAATCCGACATTGTCTGTAAGGAATTTGTTGTCTGCATGGGCTTTTCTGGAGCTACGGTTTCCTCCCACCTTCCAGAAACTTGAAGGGTTTGTAGGTTGATTGGTCATATGGGTGTATTTTGGGTGGTGCGGCTTCATGGGCAGGAAAGGCCTGCTATGATGATGCATTTCTAAATTAAAAAAAAATGGAATTAATGTAGTATTAGTGTAATTGGGCGCTGATCCATGCTCTATGACTATGACTCTATCAGTCATTCATGTCCAGCAACTCAACCATGTGTCATCATGGGGACACACAAGAGACTGCAGATGCTGGAATATGGAGTAAAACACAATCTGCTGGAGGAACTCAGCAGGTCGAGCAGCATCCATGGGAGACAAAGAATGGTTAATGTTTTGGGTGTCAAGGCAACTTCTTAATGAAGGGTTCTGGTCCAAAACATCAACTATTTTTTATCTCCCACAAGTGCTGCTCAACCCACCGAGTTTCTCCAGTAGGTTGCGTTTTGCTGTGTCATTGCACCTCTGTCACGAGTTAAAGAAAGGAAGAATTCCTTCATTCTGCAATGACAGTGTATCATAAAAGCAGCACCTTCCAGAAGTCCAATAATGGAACTACAACAGGCTGAAAATCCTTAATCATTGTCAAACATCTGGTGAAATTATTGCAGTGAGAACTGTTTTTGCATCAAAACTGCTTGATTTGCAGATAGAATCTACACTTTCTATAGTACTTCATATTCTCTTTGGCTTGGCTTCGCGGACGAAGATTTATGGAGGGGGTAAAAAGTCCACGTCAGCTGCAGGCTCGTTTGTGGCTGACAAGTCCGATGCGGGACAGGCAGACACGGTTGCAGCGGTTGCAGGGGAAAATTGGTTGGTTGGGGTTGGGTGTTGGGTTTTTCCTCCTTTGCCTTTTGTCAGTGAGGTGGGCTCTGATGTTCTTCTTCAAAGGAGGTTGCTGCCCGCCAAACTGTGAGGCGCCAAGATGCACGGTTTGAGGCGTTATCAGCCCACTGGCGGTGGTCAATGTGGCAGGCACCATATAACCATTTACGGAGCGGAAACAGGCCATGTTGAGGAAAACGAACAATCAGAAGGGTGTACAATGTAATCAGAAACCCTGAGTAATTTGACAATCGCTGCCAATTACATATGTATAGGGGATGTTCCATTCTGCAATATTCTGTTTGGAATTGTGTGGTTTAAAACCATTTGCCTCCTCAGCTGGTTTCTTGACCCCAGTTTTTTTTTATATATAGTGAGTGATGGATGCCTGAAATGCATTGCCAGGGGTGGTGGTGGAGGTTGATACATGTGGGACATTCATATACTCTTAGACAGGCACATGGATGCGGAAGGATTACTGTAGACTGTTGAGCAGCAAATTTACATAGGTCAGCACAGCATCATGGGCTGAAGGTCTTATACTCTCCTGTGATATTCTAAGTTTCTCTCCTCAAATTAGCAGAGACAGATGTGGATGGACCAGCAAAATAGAGTTAGAAAACAGATACAAACCAGACAAGGTCTTTAATCCCAAGTTGTCCATGGCGACCAAGCTAGTTCTATTTGCCTGCATTTGGTTCATATTCCCCTAAACACTTCCTATTCATGTCCGTCTCTAAATATATTTTAAATTTTACAGTTGTCCACTCCTCTACCACTTCCTTTGCCAGCTCATTCCATATGGCTGAAAAAAAATATGTGTGAAAAAAGGCACCTCTCAAGTCCTTTTAAATGTTTCCCCTTTCACTTTAAATCTATGCCCTCTAGTTTTAGATTCACCTACCCCGGGAAAAAAAAACAGTGATCTGTGCCGCTCATGAATTTATAAACCTCTGCAAAGTCTGTCCTTAGCCTCCTATACTCCATGGAATAAAGTTCCAGCCTGTGCAGTCTCTTGACTTGAGAACAACTCAATGCACAATCCACCACAAATGTGAAGGAGATATTAAAGGCACACAGCTTGCTAATACTAGTGTGAATAATTCTGACACAGACTGTACAACAGCTTAAACTTGTACACACCAGTCTTAGTATCTTTGCTGGCTCCACATGTCTGACTGCCCCCAAAGGGGACGGCTCGAGTCTTTATATGAGCCAGTGATTGACAGCCGGCAAGTGGGGCCAGCCTCCCAAGTTGCCTAACTGCAGCTACAGTGGTTGCGTAGGCTGGTAGAGGTCCGGCCCGTGTAGTGGTTGTAATCGCCACAGCCAGCACAATTATTTATTTCAAGCATCATCGTACTGGGGTAAATGTAACATCTTGCATTACAGAAATAACTTTGGCCACTTTCTTATCTATATCCTGTACCAGCCTGTTCCAGGCAACTTTGACCTCTGCCCTAAATGAAGCTCTTTATCAACACCAGTCATTTGAAAGAAGAGATTCCCTTTCAGAGAAGGGCAAGGAATCTTGGTGGTGAAATGTTTTTTTATTTGTACCATCAAGCCTGTGCATGTGATAACTACTTGCGACGTTTCTCTTAACTCAGTCTTGGTATGTGGGTGTCCATTGAAAAACAGGCACTTTTTAGCCATTCCTAGCTTCCTCCACTTCTTATGAAGATGGTGATGAGCAAAGCTCTTCTGTCACCCGTCTGTTTGCTGTAGGTATTCCCACGATGTTGCCTGATGATCACACCACCCACAGAACTCTGTGGGAAGGTCGAAATTTGGACAGAGTGCACCCTTAAAAAGGAAAATACAAAGGAACGCAGACGACAAATCAGGTTACTTCATTCCTGCTGCAGAGAAGCAACAGATGCATCAAAGCAGCTGCCACATAAACACTTTGGTCTTTGGAAAGGCTGTTTGTACGGCTCTTACACACAGGGCAGGGGAGGCTAATAAAACAGCCTCAACCTTTCATTCCAGAGAAAGAGTTTACACAAAGGTAGAAGGACACTTCTCAACAGCTCTCGCTGCAAAGATGTTAAATTAATGCCATGTGGCAAACATAACTTTCCATTTTATTGTGCAGTTCAGGCAGCTGAATTTATGCAAATCTTTAGGCATTGTGTTGTCTCTTTATGGCCCAGTGCAATTTGGCAATTAGAGACACATGCTCTGTTCCAGGACAGGAGAGATCTGCTTTGTAAATCTCATCAGGAAAAGTCTGTTTCCCACTCTAACCATGCCAAGCTTTGTTCTCACATTACCTTCATGTACAAAAGTGAAATATTGCAACTGCTGGAATGCTAAAGTAAAAAAAGAAAAGTATTACAAACACTCAATAGGTCAACCAATATCTGCAGAGAGTGAACCTTTCAGATTGATCCCTTTCACCAAAGGCCTACTGGTTTACAGTCATCAGTTTATCTTCCAACATTTCTGCCTAATTGGAATTCTTGTTAATGGCTAATCTACAACTAATGTGTCAAATCCAGGGGTGGGCAACCTTTTTTTAAAAAAAACCTCACATTCCATCTTAAGTATTTCCTATGCCATAAATGCTCTGTGATTGGTAAAGGATTAGTTAAGGTTGTATGTGAGTGGGAAGGGAAGGTTCAGAACCACTGCTCTAGACCCAATTGTTACTGAAATATTTTGCTTGAGAAAAACTGTCATTGGCCCATTTCCTTTGGAGTTCTGAAACTATCCACATAACGAGTCAATTAGGTACAATTAAAACAGTGGTTTTCAAACTTTTTCTTTCTACCCACATGCCACCTTAAGCAATCCCTTACCAATCACAGAGCACTTATGGCACAAGGAATACTTAAGATGGAATGTGAGTTTTTCTAAAATAAGTTTGCCCACCTCTGGTCTAATCCATATAAAATATCCACCCCATTGTTCAAAAATCTCTTCATGGCCTCCGTACCTCCTAAAACCCTCTGGGAACAAAATTACACTGATACCAACATCTTGCATGTCTCATATTCTGATCAACCTAACATTCAGAGCTATGTTCTCAGCAGTCTGACCCTAATGCTTTGGAGTTCCTATTCGTCTCTCTTCCTTTCCTTAAACCATCTTCCTTTCACCTAGCTCTCTTAACTTCTTTACATAAGGCTCAGTATCAATTGTTGTTCATTATCATTCCTATCAAGCATCTTAAACATAAAGTAAAAGTGCCATACAAACACAAGTTATTAGGAATTAAAATGCTGAGGTAGAAAAAATGCTTCAACAGCTTTGTAGAATGCAAATTTTACATACAGTGAAGTACTCTGCACAAAGTAAGCTTAAAAAAAACAGCAAAGCAAAAATGATTGTGTTAAAAGGGGAGTTCGATGGGCACTTAGAGCCAGAAATGGCACGGTGAAGGCCTAAAAACTTGGAAGTAGGTTTAACCTAACTGATCCTTATTTTTGGCTGGTTTGTGTGCGATGGAACGTGGCTGTTTGCTGTACTGCAGAATTTGGATAGCCATTTAATCCATTGTGTCTGTGCAGTCTCTGTGAGAGAGTTATCCAATGGTCCCATTCCATCCCTTTACGCAAATATACTTTATTGCAAAAAGTCAATATATTACTGCATTTAATTCACAATCCAGAGTGCAAGACAGGTTATATTTATGTGTTCAAATGCATACCACATTTAGGGACATCTTCCTACTTTTCCCTCATTAATTTTACATCAGTGTGAAATTAATTTGGTTTTACTCTAATTCCATGAGATGCAGCCTGGGGTCTTTTTTTAGGCATTGTTTGCTCCCAGTGTGTATTGGCAAGGTGACCCTAACCAGTAAACTTTCCCCACTGAAATTGTACAGAACTTCAGCACATCCCCCTGCAGTAGGTCCTGGCTCCTCCAATACCACAGTCTGCAATATTCGGTCTCAGGCAGCTTCTGAGCAAGTTTTGGGCATCCTCTATGAAGTTGATTCTCTTCTAGCAGCAGCTGATCTTGTCCCACTCTTCTTCCAAAGAACAGCCAGAGACTGTAAAGGCTCATTTTTCAAGTACTTATCCAGTTCTCCTTTGAGTCACTATTGGAATTATGTTATTTTCAATGACCATGTCAATTTGTCAATGTGAATTTATTGTCATATACATGTGCAATGTTCAAATGCAACAAAGCCTTATTTGTTGAAGCTAATTAAGTGCATAAGATATACTAGTAAAGAGTAAATGACCACAACAGTCCAAGATAGATAAATAAGTATTCCCAGTTGCACTTACTGCAAGAAAAAAAATATTTCAATAGTGCAGATAGATCTTTTGGTGGTTCTGGAGTAGTTTATGGTTAGGGTAGAATTGTACAGGGAAGTTCTAGAGCCTGATAACTGTTAGATAAAAAAAACAATTCTTAAGTCTGTTGGACTTCAGGCCAGAAGGGGGCAACTTATTTAAAAAAAATAAATGTAATTCATGAAATAAAATATCCAAGAAATATAAAAGTATTTTCTTTCTTTACATTCACTAGATCATCTGGTCTATACATGTGAAGTGTTGAATTAATAGACTCTATATGAAGAGCACTAATCCCTCAAATGTGGCCTCTTTGAATAACACTCATCCAGTGTTTGAGAGGAGGTGACACTGGACCAGCCTCTCAGTGCCCAGATACAGCAGGTTCTTAGGTTGCAATTTTTCCCCCACAAAGTCTGTGCATTGGCTGCACCAAGCTTCAGAACATTTCTCATCATGTACTTCTACAGCCTGGACTATAGGTCCCATGGAAGCATTCTTTCATGTGCATCTCATTGTACTGAAAGATGAACACTTTCAGAAAGACCAAAGTGCGTCTTTCACCAAGTTACTGATCTTGCAGCAGGACTTAACATTCTCTTGGTCTGTATTCCTGGGAAAAGAGTGATCTCTGTCACTTTGGAATTACTTTACCTAGGATCCTTTACTTGAAATTATCCAATGATTAATTCTCTTTTTTTGGAATCTTGATGACTTACAATTCAGTTGCTATGAACCAGCTGCAATTTGCAACTGGTTGACCATTTGCAATGTGAATTGAATTGAGTTGTTTAATGCTATGTGTACCAAAATACAGTGGAAAAACTTTGTTTTGGGTGCTCTCCAGACAAGTCAACTTCCACATAGTATAGCAGGTAGTGCAAGAATAAAATTTTGTGTGGCAATGAAACAAAAATGCAGGATGTATTGTCACATAAAACAAAAGTGCGGGATATAGTGTTTAAGAGAAAAACTGGAATTAGGTTTATCTACATCAAAGGAAGAACCACTTTTTTTTAAAGCTTAGAGAAATAAGTTCATTTTAGGCCAACACATTTTTTGAAGTAATGTCGTGTTTTGCAAGCGACCCACAGATCCTGTTCATGACAATCTGTTCCTCAATTGGTTCCAGACCTTTTGTTTCCACTATCTAACCAGGCACTGTGTTCATTGTCTAAGCAACACAATTGTTTGCTGTAATAGGATTGCACTAACCACTAATTTAACCTTGCCACCTTAAATTTGTTCCCTGCCAATTCCAGGTCACATCAGACAAGGTAAAAGAAAACTCAAGATTTAAAATAACCATTTAGAAGGAAATTATATTTGTTAGGAATTCAAGATATTTTTCAATTTTATATCTAGGGTAGGGGATCTGAGAAGAGGATTCTGAAGAACGGAATAATATGACCAATTTATAATTTGTGGAATTGTGCAGAGCTCAATCATCTCTCCTGACAAATTCCTTCACTTCCACCAATCCTTACCAATCCAAGTAGTCACAAGGACAACATAGAATATAGAATATTATAGCCCAGTAAAGGCCCTTCAGCCCACAATGTTGTGCCAACCTATACAAACCTACTCAACCAAATAAAGCTTCCCTTTCTCACACCCATAACCCTCTATTTTTCTTGCATCCATCTGTCTGTATAAGTCTTTCAAATATCCCTATTATACTGGACTCCACTACCATACCTGGAAATGCATTCAAGACAAACACTACTCTAGGTGTAAAAAAACTTATCCCAACATCTCCCCAAAATTTTCTATCCTCATTTGTATAGACGTCCTCTAGTATTTCCTAGTCTCGCCCTGTGAAAAAGGTTCTGGCTATCCACACTATCTATCCCTCTCATAATCTGTGGATTGCTATTAAGTTACCTCTCATCCTTCTTCGCTCCAAAGAGTAAAGTCCTAGCCCTGTTAATCTTGCCTCATAGGACACATTCTCTAATCTAGGCAATACCTTGGCAAATCTGCTCTGCACCCTCTCCATCGCTTTTACATCCTTCATGTAATGAGGCGACTAGAACTGAAGGCAATATTCCAGTGTGGTCTAACCAGAATTTTATAGAGCTGCATCTCTAGGTTTCAGCCCTGTCAAGCATCTTCCATGTCTCAATAAACTAATTTTTGTTCTGATTTTAATGAATCCAAACCAATCTTAATTACTCTTCATCCCAGGAATCAATCTGCTATTCACTTGATGTCCATTTCTTTATCAAGTGACTTGAATTATCTTTCGCTCCTTGATATTGAATATGGCAGCAAGAATCATCTCATTTTCACAATGAGCCTTTGATAACCTGATAGGGGCAATTATAGGACAAAGTAACAGTTTGAACTCTGGGCCGTGAGTTCACTTGAAATTTCAAGGAGTTCTGAAATGACATATGCAATCAAATTCCATATGCATGGATTCATTAATTGCCCATTTCTTAAACCTGAACAAGTTCTTACCCTTGTGGATGCTCTTCTTTATCATGTTTTAGAGACATTTTGTAATCTTTTGAAAAAAAGCTCTTTATGTGGCATAAATTACATGATGATCTTTCAGCCCTTTCTCTTTTGGGCAGTTAAGCTGCACTTGCTATTACCGTAGCACAGGATTAATCTTCATGTCAACAGGCAGCTGATTATCCTGTTGAGGAAATTATTTCGGAATAGAATCAATGGGAACATGTTACACCTGGGTAAACTTGATGTGCTTGCACTTATGACAGTGTAGGTAGCCTTGTGCTCACCTTACAGGATTAGTAATTGAGAGCATTGAACTAATAACACTGCATAACAATTTTTTTCAAAAGGTTTGCTTCCTGAAAAAAAAATTGGGGATTATGATAGACAACTTCAAGCTGAACGCAAAGATAATTTTAGATTTGCTGCATAATGTAGGAAGTTGGAGTAACATTAAATTAACTTTATATTGAATTCAGCATGTTTAATCGCATAATGATGCTCACGCATTGTATTAGTTCAGCTGACCAAAAAATATTTGTACTCAGCATCTGATACCGCTCGTGTCAATGTCCAATAATAGTCGGCCAGCATTGATGGATTCCAGTTGCCCTGATATCACTTTTCCATGGTTGCAATGTCCTGGTGAAACCTTTCACCATGTTCATCACTGACTGCACCAAGATCAGCAGGGAAGAAGTCTAAGTGCAAATGCCAAAAATGAATTTTCAAAGATATGTTCTACTTAATGGTTTTGTAGGCTTGAAGCTGGATGCAATTTGGTGCTCTGTATTTGCCAAGAAAATTCTCAATTATACCTTTAAATGCTCTATGTTTCTAGTGTCTTCGGAACTGGCAAACTGTCATCATGTGGCACTGGTCTCATGGCTGAAGGCACATTGGGGTATTCAATAGATTTCTTATTTTTAGCAGAGAAGCCAAACACGTCGGTCAGACTGAAGTAATCGACTGTCACATTGTCCTTCTGTTCTCGCCATGTCATTGAGACTGAAAATGGCATTGACCTCCAAGTACCACTGAGCCAAGCTCTCAGGTTGACTGCACATGCTACACAATCAAATTGGTGTCTTGGACACCAATTTTACAATCAAAGTAGAGCTCATAAGCTTTCTTAATAAGTGCAGTCATGCTGCATCTTCGAGCCTTAAGCGTATACTCGCTACAAATGTAACAGAATATATCACAGCTGCTGTACTGAATCTTCCTGAAGTCAATAAATGCTATTGTTAAGTACTCTCACTATGCTATTGTCTGAAGAACATGTGCATCAACATACATTCAATCTGCATCAATGTAATGCACAGCATCGGTATATGTGAGCTGCTTTTATAGCCTGTCTTCATCTATCCTGACTAAGCATGCCCAGGCCTAAAACAACATTTGCATAGCACCTGCACTGAGTGCATGCCCAGGCATGCTTCGACTGATTAAAACAGCTTGCTTTGTGGGCAATATACTAGTGGACTTAAAATATGAAAAGAAATAACAAAAATAGGTTATATCTAAAAATGATACGTGACAGAAAAGTTTTAAGGTGATTTTCATGATTAGCAGCCTGAAATCAATAAAATACACCCAAAAATGTTCAGGAAACAAAATCTTTTTTCTTTACTGTAATTTAGAACCATGAGTTCAATCCAATTAATTCTGACAACTAGGGAATTTAAATTTAGTTTATTAAATGAAAATCTAAGAATGTAAGAAAATAGGAGCAGGAATCAGCCACTCAGCCTCTCAAGTCTGTCTCACCATTCGATCTGCCCCCGGACTTGACCCTTCTTCTGTGCCTGTCCCCACAGCTCTCAACCATCTGATCTTTTAAAAATGCATCTGCCTTGTTCAGAGAATCATCCCACTGTGTATTCCACTTGAGAAAATAACATAATTTATGTAATAAATATCATTTTTTTCTTGAAAATATGGAGTCCATATTTACAGTATGTTGGTTTGAAGGTATAAGGGACTCTTTAGGGCCTATCGCGTTGGTAACCCTTAACTCAATTATTGTTTGTATTGAGAATAATTATTTTTGGCATTCTCCTAGTTTCATTTTCCTTTCTTCTTTTCTTTCTACACATATACTTTATTTGTTTATACCTTTATTGAATATGTATCCATAGATTTAAAATTCTTTAAAAAATGTTATAAAAAGCATCTCCTTCTTCTTTACCCACCCCTAATAATCGAGCCTCAACAACTCAGGGTGCTCCATAAATTCACTTCTCCTTGTGAAACATTCCTACGCACCTCAATTTTAACCACCCCTTAAACTTATAACTATGGTCCATAGCAAACACATCAACATCTACACCAGTGGTCCTCAACATTTTTTCCCCACTCACACACCACCTTAAGTAAACCCTTACTAATCACAGAGCATCTATTGCACAGGATGTCATAGATGCTCTGTGGTTAGTAAGGGATTACTTAAGGTGTTATGTCCCCAACAATGAAGACGCTGTTTACATCCGGTACCGCACGGATGGCAGTCTCTTCAATCTGAGGCGCCTGCAAGCTCACACCAAGACACAAGAGAAACTTGTCCGTGAACTACTCTTTGCAGATGATGCCGCTTTAGTTGCCCATTCAGAGCCAGCTCTTCAGCGCTTGACGTCCTGCTTTGCGGAAACTGCCAAAATGTTTGGCCTGGAAGTCAGCCTGAAGAAAACTGAGGTCCTCCATCAGCCAGCTCCCCACCATGACTACCAGCCCCCCCACATCTCCATCGGGCACACAAAACTCAAAACGGTCAACCAGTTTACCTATCTCGGCTGCACCATTTCATCAGATGCAAGGATCGACAATGAGATAGACAACAGACTCGCCAAGGCAAATAGCGCCTTTGGAAGACTACACAAAAGAGTCTGGAAAAACAACCAACTGAAAAACCTCACAAAGATAAGCGTATACAGAGCCGTTGTCATACCCACACTCCTGTTCGGCTCCGAATCATGGGTCCTCTACCGGCACCACCTACGGCTCCTAGAACGCTTCCACCAGCGTTGTCTCCGCTCCATCCTCAACATCCATTGGAGCGCTCACACCCCTAACGTCGAGGTACTCGAGATGGCAGAGGTCGACAGCATCGAGTCCACGCTGCTGAAGATCCAGCTGCGCTGGATGGGTCACGTCTCCAGAATGGAGGACCATCGCCTTCCCAAGATCGTATTATATGGCGAGCTCTCCACTGGCCACCGTGACAGAGGTGCACCAAAGAAAAGGTACAAGGACTGCCTAAAGAAATCTCTTGGTGCCTGCCACATTGACCACCGCCAGTGGGCTGATAACGCCTCAAACCGTGCATCTTGGCGCCTCACAGTTTGGCGGGCAGCAGCCTCCTTTGAAGAAGACCGCAGAGCCCACCTCACTGACAAAAGGCAAAGGAGGAAAAACCCAACACCCAACCCCAACCAACCAATTTTCCCTTGCAACCGCTGCAATCGTGTCTGCCTGTCCCGCATCGGACTGGTCAGCCACAAACGAGCCTGCAGCTGACGTGGACTTTTTACCCCCTCCATAAATCTTCGTCCGCGAAGCCAAGCCAAAGACTTAAGGTGTTATGTCAGTGGAAAGAAAAAGTTTGAGAACCACTGATCTACACCATTAGGAATAAGTGGCATTAAATATGGGCTTGACAGCCACATTTGGCATTAGATAAGAAATGTAAGCAGGTCTGGCATCAATGAGCTTTGGTTGTTCAGTTTGCTGAATATGGCAGCAAGAATCATTATGACAACCTTCTACAGGAGCTCTACAGTGACTACAGTGTGATATGGTTGCTGCAGAGAAATGAATCAGAGGTCAATCTACAGGTCAATGAGCGGCAGAGAGGATCACCGGAGTCTCCCTCACCCCCCCCCCTCCATCAATGTGATCTACCAGGATCATTGTCTGAAGATGGCTTGCAAAATCATTGATGATCCCCTTCCACCTGCACACAGCATCTTTCTGCTGCTCCCATGAGGGAAGAGATACAGGAGTCTCAGACCCAGTGTCACCATGCTGAGGAATATCTTCTTCCCACAGGCAGTGAGAATGCTGAACGACCAAATAAACTGCTCACATTAACCATCTGAGACTCTCATATTTATGAAACAATATTTATTTGTGTGTGTGTGTGAGTGTGTGTGTATATATGAATACTTGTCCTGAATATGTATTGTTTGTCTGTAGGTGTGCTATGTCTGGTTGTGTGTCTGCATGTTTTGCACCGAGGACCGAAGAATACTGTTTTTTCAGGTTGTACTTGTATAATCAGATAACAATAAACATTTTTTAATATTTTATTTTTGATTTTCACAAACTCACATACATTCAAGCATACAATACAATATCTTCCAACACCAGTATAATATGCAGAGTCCATTTTTATCCCAACCCTTTTCCCAGCCCCTTTGCCCTAATACAACTAAGGATAAAGTCATATAAATGATACATATACAGAAAAATAAACTTAACTTGAAAACACACACACACACACACACTTGTGAATCTCTGGAATTCATTTCCTCAATGGCCAGTCACTGTATTAGAAGATAGAGCTGGTTGGAGTTTAATTGTCAGATTTCAGGAATGTGCAAGTGACATTTCCTCTAGTATATTTTCTTTTTCTCTTTTTTACTTTCTCATTTGCACAGTTGGAAGAGATCTTTTGGCCCACTGAAGCTGTGCCAAATCTGGGATCTTCTGTGCATATACTGAGATGTGCTTGCTGTAGCCCTAACCCTACGTTCTCCATTACCGTTGTTCGTGACCCTGCCTGAGTTACACCAGAAAGTGTTTGCCTTGTCGAGGAGCCATGCAAATATTAGTGGTAGAGTTGCATGGAGACGGGCCCAACTCATGCATGCCAACCAAGTTGCCTACTACCTGAGTTAGTCCCATTTACCTGTTTTTGACCCAATTGTATATAATCAACCAGGACCTCCCATGTTGCCCTGCTGTTCAAAAATATAAAATCTATCATCTCTTTTGGAAGTAAAGCACTTCCCTCTCCCCCTTCATCTCAATCTGACTGACCCATTTCAGAAGTCATCCAGAGTATAAAGGAGCCTTTGAATCAAATCACAACCAGAAGTTGTGCCCCAGAGTGTACAATCCCCTCAAGCTCCAAAAGAGCTCTAAGGCTGTAGTGGGGTCAAGTCGATGGATGGATGGGGGGGGGGGGGTTCTAGAGATAGGAGCAATTGGACAGGTCAATCAACAAAGGGCAAGGATGACCTCCACCCACCATCAATCTCTCCTCTACTTTAGCCCCAGATTGAATGGGAGACTGTTGCCTAGGTGACACAGATGGTAGATGATTGTGGGCTCTAGCAGAAGGCAAACAATGGACGCAAGTGGTTGCACAATTAGCCAACAGCTGGCTGTTTGAACAATCCATTGAAAAGACAGCACAGATGGATTAATTATTCAGTGCTTTCTAGCTCGCATTTCTCATTCACCGTGACACTAATTACGATTTTTTTTCCCCCCTCTTTCTCTTCAATGCAGGTTCCGCCCTGGTTCCTGACGCACATAGCTCAAAGCGGCGCATCCTGATATTTTAATCTGTATTTTGCACTTTTAAAGAAAATGAAGCGAGTCGAAAAAAAAATGCACCGCAACACACACACACGACTGGCGTACCCCGGGTTCCGACAATGGACCATTCAAATAGTCCTGCTCCAAGAGGGGCCCGATCGCACCATTGCAACTCCGCACATCTTTGCCACTTCATATGTTACAACCAGAGTCCTCAGCATATCAGAAGCTGGATCTCTGGCTCCCATTTTAGTTCTACCCAAGCCTCGTTTTGTGCCACTACCATTGGCGAAGGAGGTTCGAAAACCTCCTCCCGTTAAATCTGAAGCATCAGTACTCCCCCCCCCCCCCCCCACCAAAAGGAAAGGGAGCATTTGATCACAGAGGATCCGTGGGGAATGGAGAAATTTGGACAGGTAAGAAGAATTTTTCTATTTGTTGGACTGCAATTGAAATTGTTCCGAGATGGGATATTTTCGAGGTTTGAGTATTTTGACAATCTGTGGAGCTCGGATGCCCTCAGCCCTTGTGTATCAATGTGCGGAAGATGCGGTTAGTGTCAGTAATGGACATTATATTAATTCCGTAAACTAAACGCCGGAAATTCTCCAAAGGCTGGCCGGCAGTCCGAAGGTTATTATATAAAGCGCCTGTGAGCAATGCGGAGGAGATGGATTAATTTTTTACGACGACTGGAGATTGCAGATATAACAGCCACGTGAATGGGCAAGGATACATGTATCGAATTAAAACGCAGATTGCAAGTCGTTTTAACAACCTGCTTTATTGTATTCCTTGTGCTTTTGAGTAGTGTTAAAAGGTAAAATTGGTTCATCTAAAACTTAAAATAGACATCCGGGGAGAGACACCCAGGTGCATATTTTGAATAACTTTAATTTTTTTTTCCGAGCTAATTTGGGGGTTCCATTAGTTAAATCCCCGCCTGTAATATTTTATTGTTGCCACGGTTTGAGTGCACGCCCCGAGTCGTAAACCTAATCGGAGTGGAATAAACACTTCTTTATAAAAATCGTGTCAAAGATTAGTCACTAAGCATGTGCTGTGGTGTCCACGAAGTGAACCGAATAATGAACGGATATGGTGAGGGATCGAGAGAAAACTGAATCGTGGAGTGAGTGTCTCAGAAGGCTGATCAAGATTTTAAATATTCCTGATTTTGTTGTTAGTTGCGAAGTGAACACACAGTATCGACCTCATTCTGCGTTTTTATCTGGCTTTATGTCTACAGGGTACATTAGGCTGATGAGATGACTAAAGAAGAACTGTAACCCGTTGGAAGCTCTTTAGAAAAGATGTTCTAAAACCTATTGCCGACAGATGTATTTAACCCTTCGCCTGTATTCCGTTGAACCATTCTCTGGCTGTCAGTGAAAGGGAATGCGTGAGAGAAAGTTGGAAATACTCTGAATGTCTTAAGTCTCCTCAATCGGGCTCTGAAAGATGTGAAAATAATGTTCAGTTGCAAAGCGTGTTTCTGCAACTTGCATATTGGAATACGATGTTCCAAGGAGCTGTACCAGAGAGATGGGCATTGAGAGGGAGAAAAGAGAGGGGAGGGGACCCTACGTTGTGCTGGAAGGGAGAGGCTTTTGGAGGTGGAGTAACGGTGGGTGGGTGCTGGAAGAACACTGCCGAGAGTGAGAACACAAAGCCATAGGAAAGCAGAGGATGCCGCTTTTTGTTAAGTAAATTCTGTCGGTGTATATGGTGATACAAATAATTGTTGTTGGAGTCTGCAACCCAGGTAATGTTCATTCACTTTGTTATTGTCTGTAGGAAGTCCCTACTTATTATTTTGGCAATTCACGTTATCGTGTCTTATTACTGTGCAAACCATGTCCTTCTGCTCTGCTGTTGTACAAACCAGACAGGAATGTGTGTTGCAAAAGTAAAGATACATGTGCATTCGAAATTAATTGGCCCTGATTCCTTAATATTCTGAGTTGCCAGTTGGGATTTGTATGAAAACGTGTCCTAAATCAGCGCTCACTGTCCTGTTCGGCCATGGGGAAAAAAGGGTGAATTTCCTTTTTCGACGAATCCTCATTCCGCAGGGGGTTTACATCAGACACGCAGAGAAACACCTGCAAAAACTGCATTGCAGAAGGCCCATCTTCACAAGGGGCATTTTTTTTAAAAAAGGGCAACACCCTTTTTGAAATGGTGCTGGTCAAAAGGAATGCAACTTTTTTTCGTACTCTCGGATGCCTGTTCACAGCTCGGCCCTGCTGTGTGTCACTAGATACTGCCGGGCCATGGATGCATCAGTATGCTGAGTCTGTGTACATCAGCTCGAGCCTCGAGCTCAGACATGATGGTGTCGAATGAAGACTATGGATTTACACCTGTGATGGTTAACATTTGAATTTCCATTGCGCCTCTCGGCCCATATAGTCTGTGTAGAAATATTATACTGCCTAGTCCCACTGATCTGTACCCAGTTTCTATTGCTCCATACCCTCCAATCCACTTACCTATTCTCATTTTTTCTTGTATATTAAAATTGAGCCAGCATTCACCACTTCAGCTGGCAGCTGGTTCCACACTCTGTGTGAAGTTCCCACTGATGTTCCCCTTAAACTTTTCCCCTTTCACCTTTAATTCATGTTCTCTGGTTTGTATCTCACCTAACCTCTGGGACAAACCTACATTTACTTCATTGCAGATAACTTGCAGTTGAGTATTTATTTCCCCACAGGAAATTGTTGAGGGATCATTCAGATTCCCTTTCCACTGGTCACTGGATGGTATTCTAGGAGTAGCAAACATGGGGTCCTGGAGTGTGTTTCTCGACTGTGGCAAAGACTATAACTGAGGTTCCAGGATGATTTATTGAGCATATTAATTGCTCAGAACGATATTGGGCATGCAGTCTTGGAAACTTGGAGCTGGGTTCCCAAAGGTGGGGCATGTGGTGACTGTAGCCTATGGTTGTTTTGGTGAGGAAAGAAACTTGGTTGGGTTTCCTGGTGCCAGCTCAGCAAAGAAGGAATTATCACACGTTATGTTCAAATAGCCTGGCAACTTTTTTTAAAAAAAGATACTTGATTCTCTTAAACACTGGAATTGGCAGCAGTAACACCTCTAAGTGGCTTTAACCCTTCTGACTGGAGTAGCACATTGTGGAGGGGGTCAGGTATGAGTATATAAATGTGGAAATTTTCTATTTTTATTCCATCTTTGCATCCAGCTGCCTGGAAAGTCTGTGCTAAAAGGAAAATAGATATTCACTTGTTTTTTAAAAAAAAACAAACAAGCCGCTTTGAGTGACTGGCTCTTTTGTGTATTTGGCATAAAGCCTTTTTCTGCTGATGTATCCATCCACCTACAACACCAGACAGGACTACACAATGCTTGATTAAGACTGTTTAAAAAGAAATCCCAGTCTTATTTGGCTGGGCGGGGGTGGGGGGGAATGGTGCAAACAACAATCTGCATTCATATGGTACATTACCTGTGTCAATATATCAGAGGTAAACAAGAAAATCTGCAGGTGCTGGGGTCTAGTGCAGTGGACAAAAGTGCAGTATTTATAGGAAGTAAAAGGGACAACATGTCAACAGCCTTTTGTTTCCTTTTCATGCTGTGTGACTCGCAAAATGTCCCAGGTTATCAATTAAAATTTAATACAAATTTAAGCCATATGGGTAATGTTAAGGCAGATAACTAAAAAATTGTAAAAGGTTTGAAAAAATATCATAAGTTTTAGGAAGAGAATTCCTGGCAACTTATGCAGCAGACCAAACCGCAAAAGTTGTTGATACAATTGAATAAATTGGGCAATTTTGGAGTTCTGAATAAACTCAGGTCAGGAAGATTCTTAATCCCATCTTAACCTGTCTATCTTCAGCAGTCAGACCATCAAAGTGTTTGCCAAGGTGTTAAGAATTTTCTATGTTAGTTCTTTGGCTGTAGGACGAGGAGGAACTAAAGTGAAGCCATCATGACTTGTGTAAGAATGCAACAGAGCTGGGAGGCTTAAATTGCAAGGACATTTGGCCTGAATCTTGGCGATGGGAAACAGGTAATCATATCGTGGTAATCACTTTGAGTTGGTTTGTGAAGACTGATGGGGAGGACCAGATGCAGGAATCAATCCAAAATCTTAAAATTGGAGCAAGGCCTTTCAGAAATGAAAGCAAGATGTAATTTCTGTTGCGATGACAGGAAATTTCAGGAATGGAAATGATAGATGTTTGCCAGAATAAGGAAATAGAGAACTGTAGACCAGTCTTGAGTATGTTAGATGGTGGAGAAAGCCCAAGGGACTCCATGCCTTCTGCTATTCTTGGGCTAACTTTGGAGTCACCTTCAGAAGTATGAGCCAGCAAGGAGTTGGTTACAGGCAGAAATGAGACAACGTTTGATATGCTGAGAAAGGCACAATGCCTCTGATCTCAGCTGCTCCACTTCAGAGAATTTGTTTCTAAATTGTCCTTTTAATTTGTTTAGCTCAGTTGAATGGTTTGGGTCTCTTGACAGGCAAGATGCTGGTGAGAGGTTTGTCTCCACTGAGCCACTAGAGCAGGTGGCAGTTTAGTGCCTGAGCCATGCTAAGTTATCAGAGCTTTGTGAACTTTAATAATCACCACGTCCATGCGAGGAAAGAGGGAAAAGCTCAGCAAGGAATCGCACGGTTCCTTGACAACTAATACAGAACTATAGAAAATTACAGCACATCAACAGGCCCCTTTAACCCTTATAGTCTGTGTCGAACCTTTTTTTTGCCGTTCCACTGACCTGCACCCAGTCTATAGCCCTCCATACCTCTCCTATCCATATACCTGTCCAAATTTTTCTTAAATATTAAAATTGAGCTTGCATTCACCACCTCAGCTGGCAGCTCGTTCCATACTCCCATCACTGTCTGTGTGAAGAAGTTACTCCCCACGTTCCTCTAAACTTTTCCCCTTTCACTCTTAACCCATGTCCTCGGTTTTGTATCTCACCTACCCTTCGTGGAAAAAGCCTACGTACATTTACTCTGTCTATCCCCTCATTCTTCTGTGCTCCAGGGAATAAAGTTCTACATGTTTAACAATTCCCTGTAACTCAGTTTCTGAAGTCCGGGCATCATCCTAGTAAATCTTCTCTGCACCTTTTCTATCTTATTGCTGTACTCCAAATTTGGTCTCACCAATGTCTTATACCACTTTACCATAACATCCCAACTCCTATACTCAATACTTTGATTTATGAAGCTCACTGTACAACCTCATCCACCTGTAACGCCACTTTCAGGGAATTAGGTATCTGTATTCCCAGATCCCTCTGTTCTACCGCGCCCCTCAATGCCCTACCATTTACAGTGTATGTCCTTTCTTGGTTTGTCCTTCCAAAATTCAACACCTCACACTTGTCTGCATTAAACTCTATCTGCCATTTTTCAGTCCATTTTACCAGCTGGTCCAAATCCCTCTGCAAGCTTTGAAAACTTTCTTCACTGTCCAGAACACCTCCAATCTTAATGTCATCTGAATACTTGATGATCCAATTTACCACATTACCATCCAGATCATTGATGTAGATGACAAACAACAATAGTCACAACCCTGATCTCTGAGAGACACCACTAGTCACAGGCCTCCAGTCTGTGAATCAATTATCCACCACTACTCATTGCTTGTTTTCCTTATTTCCCACGACTCTGCTCTTTTCCTGGGTGAATACTGATTAGAAAAAAATAAGATCTCCCCCATCTCTTTTGGCTCCGTACAAAGTTGACCACTCTAATCTTCCAGGGAACCAATTTTGTCCCTTACTATCCTTTTACTCTTAACATACCTGTAGAAATCCTTAGGATTTTCCTTCACATTGTCTGCCAAAGCAACCTCATGTCTTCTTTTAGCCCTCCTGATTTCTTTATTTTCCTCATTGTTGCTTATACCTGTTATACACCTCAGTCTTCTTCTGAACCAGATCCCCAATATCCTTTGAAAAGCAAGGTTCCCTCTGCCTGCTAACCTTGCCTTTAATCTTGACAAGAACATACAAACTGTACTCTCAAAATTTCACCTTTGAAGGTACTCCACTTACCAAGCACATCTTTCCCCAAAAACAATTTATCCTAATCCACACACTCTGGATCCTTTCTCATTTCCTCAGAATTAGCCTTTCTCCTATTTAGAATCTCAACCCTAGGCCCAGACCTATCCTTCTCTATAATTAACTTAAAACTAATGCCATTATGATCACTGGAACCAAAATGTTCCCCTACACATACTTCGGTCACTTCTCCTATCTCGTTCTCTAGAAGGAGATCCAGTATTGCACTCTCTCTCTCTCTCTGGTTGGTACCTCTATATATTGATTTAGAAAACTTTCCTAAACACATTTGACAAACTCCAAGCCATCTGCCCTTTTACAGTATCGGAGTCCCAGTCAATATGTGGAAACTCCTACTATCACAACCTTGTGTTTCCTGCAGCTGTCTGCTATCTCTCTACAGATTAGCTCTTCACATTCTCTAAGGTAGGAATTAATTGGGAGCAGGCCATTCCACCCTTCTCCTGCTTTGCCATTCAATAGGATTGTGGCTGATCTTTTACCTCAGTGCTACTTTCTTGTGTTAAGCCTAAAATCCCTTCACATCCAAAAATCATTCTTGGTCTTGTAATTGAGGATCCAGGGCTCTTTTGAGTTGAAAATTCCAAAGGTTCACCACTGAATCTCTGGAATTTTCTTCTCATCATAGTCTGGAATCGGAGACCCCTAACTATATTTTGAGATTCCAATCCCACCCTTCAACCCCAACTGTCATAAACTACCCCCTTCCAGCCCATACCCCAATTCTCATAAACCACCCCCCGGCTCCCCCTTCAATCCCAACTCATAAACCACCCACCGTCCAGCCCACTCTTCTACCCGCTCTCATAAACCACCTTCCTCCAACCCACCCTTCTATCCCAACTCTGATAAACCCACCCCCACATCAGCTCATCCTTCAATCCCAAGTCTCATAAACAACCCACCCCACCAGCCCACCTTACTACCCCAACTTTCATAAAGCAGGCACTGGTAGATTAACCTACACAAGAATGTTTATATGGAAAAGCACAGTAACCAGCCCTAATGTAAACTAATCTAAACTAATTCCATCTGCCTGCACCCCGCCTATTTATGTGACCATCCAAATGCTACTTAAACACTTTAACTGTGCCTGCTTCCCCCACCACTGGGGCATGTTCGAGGTACCAACCTCTCACTGTAGGTAATACTCTCATCCAAGCAACATCCTGGTGAGCCTGTAATACAGCTTCTACAAAGTCTCCACATTCTTCAAGCAAGGTTACAACCAGAATTGCATTCAGTTTAGCATGCAATTTCTTAGACGTGGTATCAAAGGCAACCGGAATTCATCCAGCATACTTAGCTTATGAGTTTGTGGATTCAGAATGGGTGGAAAGGGAATTGATTAGGATAAAGGAAATGTACTGAGGAGGTGGCAAAGGCCGTTATAGGTATTTAGAAGAGTGAGTTCCATATCTGGAACTAGCTCCCTGGTGAAATTGTAGAACCAGATACAATTTTTCAGTTCAAAAGATATTTGTGCAGATACAGTATATTGGATAGGATACGTTTAGAAGGATATGGAACAAATTCAAGCGTGGGACTAGCCTAGAACACCAACTAAGTTGGGTCAAAGGGTCCATTCCACGTTGTATGAATGACTCTAAATGTAAGAGAAATTAAAGAAGTTATTACTCAAGATCATAATGAATTTAGAAATGTGTTGGTAAGAGTTAGATCCAGTTGGAAGACTGGATGTTGTAGCTCGGTATTCATTATACCATGTGCAACAAGATAGATTAGGAGTTGAGATCTCATTGGAGAGAGAACACTAATGGCGATTATATTTAGGACACCCTCAAGACTTTGATGCCAGACACAGATTTTCTGGATAATTAGATGTTATTCCTAGTAATAGCACAACCCACTTTCACTTTTTTATGTTACATGGGTGCATAACAAATCTTTCCAGCAATTCTAGTGAGTTTGAAGGGAGCAGGAAATTATACAAACATTCCAGACCCTGGCTCCAACCACAAACCTAGCCACCCTCCTGAACTCTGGTTTTCTGGGCCCCAGTCTTGGCTCTGTCCGCAAATCATGCTAACACACAGCTCACATTCTGGACTACTGAGTGAGCGGATGCCAAATCATTGGAATTTCCATACATTTGGATGGTGGGTTATTGGAGCTTTACTGTAAATAGAAACACAAATGAACTGAAGCACTCAGCTCATTGAATGTTCAGGCCCAGATGGAAGGTACCCTGTGGTATTATAGGTGAGGAACTAAGCAAAAAGTTGTAGTTTTTCAAAATAGGTTAAAATTGGATATTATGCAAAAGGACTGGAAAGTAGTGAACATTAAATTCAAAAAGTGAAAGAAATTAGATAAGTCTAAGCCAATATTTTTAACATCCCTATTGGAAAAATCATTTTAATTTAATTTCAGGGACTTAGTTAGCATTGGGATAGTTGTCATCCAGATATGTGAAAGTTAGGAAAAGAATCTCCAGTAACACTTGAGTGATGCAAGTGAGATGAGAGAATTTGTCTCTCTTGTGACACTTGTTAAATGAGTCATCTTCTATAGGGTTGAGAGGTTAAGCAGTATTCTGATGGTAACTTCACTTGTGTTTCCATTTACTAGCAGCTGAAACCCTGGGGCAGGCGTCATGGTCGGATTGGTCTACCCAATCTTCAAAAACCTCCTGGAGTGCAGGTTAATAGGGTGTAAAATGGGCGGCACGGACTTGTAGGACCTGTTACAGTGCTGTATGTCCAATTTAATTTATATTGATGGATCTGCCTCAATTTTTCTGTACAAGTTGCCAATAACTCATTTCCTAACCTTTCAAAGATGTGTCTATATCCTTTATGAGTACGTTGAATGATCTAGCTTCCAAAATGCACTGCAATGAAGAATTCTAGAGATTTATAATACTTTGTAAGTTGAAAATCTATGTGCCTCTGTAACTGTAACCTATAATCCTCTCAACGCCCCCCCCCCCCACCGCGGACGCCCCCTGGATATCTCCCACCCTCTTTACCCCCAACCCTTCACTGTGCACCCCTCAAATCTTCACTACCATTGACAACTCAATCTTTGGCTCCATCACCCTAAGATGCATCCATGCCACCGAATTAATCTACACCCCCAGTTTGTTGTGAACAGTGGGAGGAAACCCACACAGACACTGGGGAAAACATGCAAACTCCCTGCAGACAGTGCAGGATTTGAACCCTGGGCACTGGCACTGTAAAAGTCTTGTGCTAACCACTATACCAACTGTATCATTTCTTGCTAAATTAATGGTTTAATTTTGTGTGGTTAATCCAAACTCCTCCCTGTAGTGATTGTGATCATGGACCATGCAATTCTTAATTGGGAAGCAGAAAAAAATAGAAACTATACAGGGAAATGGGATCAAAAGCCTCAGGAAATTACTTTAGCTACAAAATGGTGATCCATGCAATCTATTTTGACTGTGATAACACTGGATGCTTGTGTTGATTTGCTGCCATGTAATAGAAATCATCCCCTTGTCTTTCTCTTATAAAAGTTTCAGTGCTGCCCAGAGCTGACAATCAAGGAAGACAGATGGTAATATTTTCTCACCAGTGTATTTTGACATTAAAATCTCAAAAGTATGCAGACTCAGTGGAGTGTGTGAAGCCTTGTAACCTTGTGTGGTCTGTAGGCAGCCATCACAGAGGCGCACACCACTCAGAAGTGTCAGGCCACATTTGCTATGAGCTTCATATAAATTGAAATAGAGGGGGATAAAAAGAAAAGCCTGCATTTCAATTTGCATGTCATTAAAATAACTCAAAGTGTTTTGTACGGATTAATTACCTTCTAAAATACTGTGATTGTTGTAATGGTGGCAAATGCAAGGGTCATTCTTCAGCAATATCCCATACATAGCAACAAGAAAAGTTACCGATTGGTGAGTTAATTTTTCATTTTCAGTTGCCATTGGTAAGAGGCCAGTGCATCTGACATATTTTTGCTTACCAAATTGGTGGCTTGGAGCCCATAATCTATTCGTGGCCAACAATTCCATTTGTGCTCTGAGATTGTTAATTCAAAGTTGGAGAGGATGGACTGCAGGTAAGAGCTTGTTCCCCAGCATGCACACTTCCTTTGGCCTTTTACATAATGCCTGCGAAGCGTTTATCAACCCAACTTATGGGTTCCTATCTTTCATCATTATCTCCCTTTGTTTTCCACTACATAACCACTGCCCAAATATTTCAGGAGTTTACACCCATTATTGTATTCCATGTATTGATTTAATAATGGGAAAGAGTTCTGTTCACACAAAGTGGGGGTGGCCAAACTTCATAATGTAAGAGCCACGTATGATAAATTTCAAATGTTTGAGAGCAGCAAGACTTATCGTAAGCCATGCTCACTAAAACTACCATCGTGAGCACTGGTTTGTACAATCCCTGTCTCAGCCAACATATTTCTGCGAGCCACATATTATATGTCAAGGAGCCGCATGTGGCTCATGAGCTGTGGTTTGGCCACCCCTGACATAAATTATCAGTTTTGGGTTTGAGTAACACCCTGGACTTTGATGCAGAAGGCAGTGGGTTCAAATTCTACTCGAGTACGTGAGCACAAAAAAAAATCCAGGCTGATGCTGCGTTGATGTACTGAGTGAGTATTGGAGATGCTTCCTTCCCATTGCAGTGTCAAAATGAGCTCCCTCTGTTCGCTTAAGTGGATGTAAAAGTTTCTGTGCCATTTTGTAGAAGGTGGTGGTAGAGGCAGCAACTCTCACAACAAAAAGCATCTCAAGGAGCACTTAAATCATGAAAGCATAGAAGAGTTCAGACTGAATGCTGATTGCTGACTGATGCATATGGGCACTTTGTCAACCAGACTCTGCTGGTTGATCATAAGAGAGGGGTAATTATCCTGGGTGAGGGAGGGGGGGGGATGTTATTCTTCTCCTAATAAAAGAAAAACAATATACTAGCTTTGTGGAAGCTTGCTGTGGTCTAATCAGTTATAGTGTTTCTTTTTTAAGTGATACAGCATGGTAACAGGGCCTCCCAGTCCCTCCTGCGCCACCCAATTACACCCATGTTTCTTGCATTTATGATTCTGACTACACTTCCAAAAAACTGTATTGAGTTTGCATGTTCTCCCTGCAACTATGGGGGGTTTCCACTGAATTCCCCAGTTTCTCCTCTCATCCCAAAGATGTACTGGTTACAATTCGGATACTGTAAGTTACTTATTGGAGAATTGTTGAGTGGGGGGAGTTGATGGGCAAAAGTGAATGGGTGACTGGAAATCAGTGGGGAAATCACCGACAGCCAGGAAAGATTTGATGTGCCTAATGAACGCTCTCACTGTGTCACAAGAGAAGATGTCTGAGAACAGCAAGCTTGATAAGGTAAGCAAAAACTTAGTAGATGCAATGTGATTTGGGAAAATATTAAGTTGCCCACTTTGTTGCAATAAACAGAGGGGTAGGGTTTTTTTGGTATAGTAATAAATTGGGTAATGTAGGTGTAACAAGCCATTAGAAAGACAAAGACCATGTTGACTTTTATTGAAAGAGGATTTGACTGCAGGGGTCATGTTATCTTGTTGCAGTTCAGTGGAGTTGAATGTGAATTATTGTGCACTGCTATTTTTTCCTTGCCCAAAAAACTTTAAACTTGCCACATATATGCTACCATGAAAATTCATAGGGCTGGTTTCAAGGAGAGTGGGTTTTCTGTATGAAGGAAGATTGAATAGACTAGGCCAATATTCACTGGAGTTTGGGAGTAGAGCTCATTGAAATGTACCGGGCTCGGCCAGCTGACTGCGAGGAGGGGTTTGCTTCTTGTATTTTCTCCAATGGTGATGAATCTGAAATGTTTTTCTCTTGAAGGAATGTGGAGACTTGGGCACTAAGTACATGCAAAACAAAATTTGATACATTTCTGAATATTAGGGGAATCAAGAGAGCTGGGGATAATGCAGGAACGTGGGTTGGAGAAGAATTGTCCTTGATCTTGATGAATGGCAGAGTAGACTAAAACAATCAAACAGACTCCTTGCTCCTCTTTCTTCTTGAATTTCTTTTTTTCAGTGGTTCTTGGCCTTTTTTCATCCACAGACACCCGATAACAAGCTGCAGACCACCTACAACAAAGCAACAGAGCACCAGCGAAGAGGGAGGGCCTGGCAATCTCGAGCCCTTTCCAAGACCCCTCTGATATCTGTTTTATTGAGGAATTATTTTATCGAGCATTTATTTTTTAGCTGTGGTTGAATTTACAATTATTATCACTTGTATACTTCTATCAGTAATATTTGTCTACACTGCGGATCATCTATAGCAATCCAGTGGTCTGCGGAGCACAGGTTGTGAAATACCAATCTGGATCTTGGTTCTCGGGCAGTTTGTGAATCTGACAGTTCCACGGGATCAGTGATTATAAATAAGAACATGGGGTGGGTTAACAGAAAATGGGAAGAAAAATACTAGTGTGAAAATGTTACTGATCTCCCTTTAAGCCTGACTGTTCTTGAGATTGGCATTGGGCCAGTTTGCTAGAGTGGTTTGCAGAATTGCTGGAGCACACATCAGATCTGCACAAGGCACAACCCGTAATCCAATTTGCCTGGAAATGAAATAAAATAAAATTATCACCTTCTGACATGGATTATCCTGGTCTGTGGCAGGCTTCAATCAACTGGAAATAGAAATAATTGATTAATTACAGTGTCACTAAGCTGCCTGAAAAGAACTTTAATTCCTTTTTAATGTAAGGTTCTTGTGGGGTGGGAAAGCAAATCAGACTGTGGCGATGGGTAAATCGTATTTGATGGTAAATCTTAAGAGCAAATATCACCAACTGACTGCAGGTTTAACCTTGTTGATGTTGGTGCGCTTTCTTGGATGTAATGACACTTTCTCAGAAGCCCAAGGAAATTCTACATTTCCCCCCCCCCAACCCCAGGTCTCTTGGACAAGCTTTGCAGGTGCACCCTAATATGTGTCCTGTCGCATCTTGACGCAGGGACTTCTCTGCCCAAGACTGCAAGAAACTGCAGAGATGTAAATGCAGCTCCAATTGTCAGGCCTGACTCGTTGTAACATTCTTAGCAGAGCAGAAAGTATTGTTTAAACATCTTTAAAAGAAAAAAATACAGAACGACATCTTGAAGGCATACTAGAACACATAGGCAGAGGTAAAATGCAGGCAGGATGGCCAAGAGTTAGAGTTTTAAAACACAGAAGCAGGCCCTTCAGCCTACTTTGTCCTTGCCAACCAATTGGTGTGCCCAACGAGTCCCTTTTGCCTGTGTTTGCACCATATCTCTTTAAACCTTTCCTATCCATGTACCTTTCTAAATCTGATTCAAATGTTAGAATTGTACTCACCCCCACCACTTCTGCTGGCTCATTCCATGTAGCCACTATGCTCTGTGTGGAATAAAGCACCCCTCTTGCCTTAAATCTATATCCCCTAGTTCGTCTACCCTGGGCAGAAGATGATGACTATTTGCCTTTTCTACACCTCGCTCATAATGATATAAACCTCTATTAGGTATTCCATAGCCTCCTGTAGGAAGAAAGGTCCCAGTTTATCCAGCCCTTGGTTATAGTGAAAGCCTGCCAGTCTGCATTTTTCTGGTCTGACACCTTTCCTATTGCTGGGTGACAATATTACCCTGCCCGATGAAGTCAAGCATACTAAATACCCTTTTCACTGCCCTGTCTACCTGTAATGCCACTTTCATGGACTCCCCAAGTGTCTCTGTTCTACAACACTCTCCAGCACATAAAGATTCACTGTGCAAGTCTTGCTCTGATTTAACCTACCTAAATACAATGCCATACACTTAATTTATTTTTTTATTTAGACATACAGCAGGTAACAAGCCCCTTTGGCCCAAGATTTACAATGCAGATAGTAGTAAATCTTTCAAAAAGCCACTTTCTCTCTGGAAAACATCTAAAAGTGATGCAGGGAGTACAGATACACAAAATAATTTAAAAAGCAGCATTATATTAGTTTGAATCAATGAGACATTTCTGTGTTGTATACATCATTAGCCTACAACCCCTGTACATTTTCAAGGATGGGAGGAAACTGGAGCATCCAGAGGAAACCCATGCAGACTTGGGGCAAAAATACAAATTCCTTAGACTGCCAGATTTGAGCCAGGGTTACTAGCGCTGTAACAGCATTGTGCTATCTTGCTGCCCAGAGTTAAATTTCATCTGGCTGATGGAATGTCAGAAAACAAGACATCCAAGATAAACACACGTGCTCCCCCATACATCTGCGAGATTGTGAGCAGGCAATCTGTTTCAGTGATTTTTAGTTGAGGTGATTGGGCAGGATCTTTCACACTCTGCTAAGAAGGCAAAAGGTCACCATGTCTAATATCTTTTCTAAAATAAATCCTCATAGGATTACGGTGTTGCAGCAGTATCATCTTGCACTTGGTGCAGAATTCAAAAGGGGGATGTGAACTGTGGAAAATTTGCAAAGCAGTCAATAAATGGTGTCAATAAATCTCCTCCCTGCTGCTCCCTCTTCCTTCTGACTTAGAAGAAAGAGTGCTGCCCACACATTCACAGGGGAAGGAGGAGGTATAACAACAGAATGGATTGAATGTGGTTATATATTACATAATGTATACAACGCAGAAACAGATCATTGATTCCAACCAATGTAATCCTAGTTTTTAAATTTTGTGTATCTGTACTCCCTGCATCACTTTTAGATGCTTTCCAGAGAGAAAGTGGCCCTTTGAAAGTTTTACCACTATCTGCGGTGTAAATCATTGCCAAAGATGATGCATATTTCATAAGCCTATTGTACAGGACTTGACAATGTCCATCTTGTCTTTCAGTACCCTGTCTGTGCTATACTCAGCAGCTGTACCCCAGGGAGCTGTGCAACAGATGGTGCCAGGAACCATGAAGGTGAGCGACTCCAATCGAGGGAATGTTACTGAGGGGTGGGGGTGAGAGGCAGCAAAGGGGAAAAATAAATTTTAAAGTTTGCTTTATGTTGCCAGGAGGTGAATAACGTAGAGCACAAAAAAAGGGATTGAAATTCCCTGATCACGCCTGTTACTGCCATTTAATAGATAGTCTCCATGTCTAATGCTTGCTAAAGCCACCAACCTAAGTATGGGGAAAGCAGTAGGGGTGAAAATTACAGCCCAGATAAGTGGGCAAGGGATGAATTGACACAATGCCAAATGAGGACAAATTGTCAGCTTCCATATTTCCTAATGACTTTGGAGGCCATTCAGCCTATGCTGTCTCCTGGACCAATCCCATTCTCCCATTAATTTTCCATGTATTCTATTCTCCTTACATTTTTGCCAAAATACCCCAAGGTTTCATGCACATGGGGCAATTTAAAGGTAAAGGTTCCATTATTGTCATGTAATACTACTTTTAGAATGTAACAAACATGAAATTATTTAACTTTTGTCTACCATAAGGCAGACAGAGAGTCACCACTTTGTCCAGCACCCCTGCAACACCTGGCGTTCCTAGGCAGTCTCCCTTCCAAGAACTGGCCAGTCCTGAGCCTGCTTAGGATCCTTGAACTACTGATGTTTGGTCTTTTGCTCCAGGTGACTGATAGTAATTTTTGTCAGAACGATTGTTCATTTTAAACTTGAGATCAACAGATTTGTGAGGCAGACAGATTTCTGAAGTAAGACCATAATTTCCATTTAAATGGCAGAACAGACTTCTTTTGGTGAAAGGACTCTCCCTTGTCCAATGTAATAGAATATTGAGGGAAATGTGTTATCTGGGCATTATTCATTGTGGTTGTGTTCTCACCTGAGAATTTTGTATTTTTTTTAGTAATGTGGAAAGCATGTCAGCTTTTGTTCCCTCTGGGACCCTGCCATATAGTCGCTTGGTTCCAGTGGTCCTCTGATCACACCATCCCAGTTTCCCAGCTGAAGTGGCCAGCAATACATTGTGAGTGGGTTGGAGTAGTGAAAGAAATTACATTCTCAAATGTCCTTCTAGTGAATTGCCTTGTATTGTTGTTGCTGACCACAGAATGGCTTCCTTGATTGAACCTATCCTACCATTCAGTCTTTCTTTTCTATAGTGCCCGATCCTGTCTTCTCAGTCTAAGTTTTTGGTTTGTGAACTGCCACCTGACTAGACCTCCTTCAGCCTGATGCCCTCAGAAGGGTAGTACCTCTGGTAACGCAGCAGCCCGTTTGTTCTTCCATGGGTTAGTTGGGCTCCGCTCTAAGCTCAAGCCCTGTTTTTTTTTTACTTAAACTGCCCTGACCTCGTGCTTGAGCCAATCTGACGTGACAACTCAGTGTTTACTTGAAAACATGACAATGTGATTGATTGGATTCAAGCTGCATGTATCAACATACTTGTTCCACCAAGGAAAGTACAATTTGTCTCCTGGAAAATTATATGGATTAAGGCTATTGGGGGAAGGATAAGGTATTTAGCTATAATGATCATGTTGCCATGAAGCATGGGGCAGTTTGACAGACCTGCTGGTCTTTCACCATCTCTCTGTTTTGCATTGTTGTCCAGGTGGGGAAGGCTCTTAGTGAACTTAACTCCATTGGTTCTATAGATGGATTACGTGATTGAGGCAGCTCCTTTATACAATGGTATGTTGTACAATCTGCTTCTATGTGCTGTGGTCTGCTGCTTTTTTTTACCATTTTCCTTTCAAGGGTCGAGCAAAGTCATTACTTGGGATACGACAGGGCGACTGCAGTTTCTTCATCTTCTCTGGTGTATGGAGGTTTGTAATTCTATGCTTTGGCATGTGTTTTCCACCTGCCCCTTCTGTTTGCCATGTGTTTTTTTTCCTCAACCCTGAATGGTTTCACACCTAATCTTTTTATACCCATCTCAACTGCTTCTATTGGCAGGCACAGTAGTTTTGGCTCTCTTGTGAAAGGTGAGAGCAGGATGAAAGTTTGCTGTCATGAACACAAGTGCAATGTACAGATGCACTGAAATTCTTACTTGCTGCACCCACGCAGGTACGTAAGATGCACCAACTACAATAGTATATATTAAATTACCACAGTGTGCTGAGACAGAAAAAAAGATAATCAATATAAAAGGATAAATAAACATTCACAGCTAAAGTTAGTGCAAGAAAGGAATGTGACATTTCTATCGTGCAGTCAGATCTTTTGGTGGTCCTAGAATCATTCTGCGTTAGGGCAATATGGGATGGTTCAAGAGTCTCATTACTGTTAGCTTAAAAACGGTTCTTGAACCTGAATATGCTGGACTTCAAGCTTCTGTACTTTATGTTGAAGGTTGCAGTGAGAGAGAAGAGATCGTGATCTGGATGATTATGATGTTGTCTGCTTTCTTGAGGCAGAGCCTTGCGTATGTTATCTCACATTGATAACATGGGTAGTTCTGGATCTGAGGATGCTCCTGCTGTGTTTTACAGTAAGTTGTTGTATCTGGAGATGGTCCCAACAGTTTCACCACATGTCTTTCAATCAGCAGAGCAATCTTTAATTTCACCACCCCCTCTCCAATACTTGTACAGTGATAACAGAACAATGGGAAACCCAAACTCTTTTGTACTTCATGAGTTTGTTTGGCACAATGTTGGGAGGGCAACATTTCATTCCCTGAAAATTCCTGAATGGTTGGTGACTCCTGAAAATGGATGAGCCTTTGTATCTTCACTATTTTGCTCATACTGGGCCAGCAAATGGTGAAAACCTCATCTAGTATCTTTAGCTCATTCTGACAGAGAACCAGTGTGATACTGCATCACCTGGCTGAGCTGTTTGGATATTGTAATGAGGTGAGGAGGAGTGATGGTCAGTAAGATATTCGACTTGGGTGCTCCGAAGAAGTTTATTATCAACTGATTCTACGTGTACAACCTGACAAAACAGCATCTCTCCTGACCATTGTGCATGCACAAAAATATACTGTGTGTGTGTGTGGTACATAAATAATTAAAATAAATATTTGGAATGATTTTCATGGTTATAGGATACTGTTATCATCTCACAGCCTGTGAAAAGATTCCCCAGCTTGGCAGTCCTGATTTGATGCTCCTATACCTTTTTGATGGTAGTAAGCTGAAGATGCTGTGTGCTGAATAGAAAAGGTCTTTTATAATTCCTTGAGCGCTATTAAGACAAAGCTCCCAGTAAATGTCATTTACAGAGGAAAGGGAGACCCCAGTGATCCTCCTGTTTTAATGATCCTTTGTTTTGGCTCCCAGTCTGATGCTTTGCAGCTACCATGACACATAATGATGCAGTCAGATAGGAGACTCTCAATTGTGCTCTTGTAAAAGGTAATCAAGGTGGTGGCTAGTAGCCTTGCCCTCGTCAGCTGTCTGAGGAAGTTTAGGCGCTGCTGCACCTTCCTGACTAATGAGGAGTTGTTGAATCAAGGTCAACCCTTAACTGCACACCAAGGAATTTTCCTTGTCCATCTCAAAGATGAGTGGATTGGTACGGTAATTTTGGAGGTCTGGGGGCAGAATGTTAATTATACAGCACAGAATGCACTCCTCACCCCAACTCATCCATGCAACCAAGTAGGCATTCAGGCCTCATCCCATTTTGCTTGCATTTGGTCTATGTCCTTCGATTATTTGTGTGGTCAATAAACTAGAATTAGTGCAGGAAAATTGTAAGTTGGTGCTTGATAGTCAGTGTCTATTCATTTGGCCAAAGAGCCTGTTTCCATGCTGTGTGGCTCTGACTCGAATATGGGCTGAATGACCAAGAGCAGTGCTGAGATCCTAATGTCCATATCTGACATTGTTTCACCTCAACAAGCGATGAAAGGAAGCAGAATAATCCAAACCCCGCCATTAATTCAGGCTTTAGTCCTTCACGTGGGATTTGGGACGCACAGCTGGTGTGCTAATCCTCTCATTCTGTCTTTGCTGCCATTTGTCAGCTCTCTTCCTTGCTTATTGGAGATAGATGACCTAACGTAGGTTGGACAAAATGGAGCATGTTGCTATCAAATTAAGCTAAACCCAGAGCAAGAGCGAAAGAAAGCACAGTTTATGCCAGCCAAATAAGTGAAATGTAATGTTGGCCTCGATCTGCTTAAACAGGATTAATTCTGTCAGCGCTTGGCATTTTGATACCGAGGTTTAATTCCACCCAGGATTGATGGAAGGATTATGAGGCTGCAGAGCAAAAGCACAAATCCCACAGCTCAGGTGACCTTGGCTGCCCTTGATTTTCACTGGGCTTTAAGCTGTCGAAGATGAGATAGAATAATCCTCTTTACAGCACACTCAGACTCGGTGGCATCTTGGTGTTGTCCAAAGGCAAGATTTTATTTTTTTAATCCTGAAGGAAAGGCGGAGCCCACACAACTGACATGTAGAAAGACTGTCACTTCCAAGGAATGCCACACTTTCAAGTACGGATGGAAATAACAAGCGAGCTGAGGTCAGTGTTAATCAGTGTTGCCAAAACGATGGATGTCTGCTGTCATGCTTGTTCTTCAGGGTCTATTCTCCAGCATCTATGTTAGTCTGTATATTGAAGAATTGTGCATTTCACTTGTGCATCTCTCTGAGGATTGTACTAGGAATGTAACAGAGTGGTTCAGACGCTGAAGACCCATACTATAATCACGACAGCAGCTGGGATACCAGAAGTACTGGAAACTGAATGAATTTTGAATGTTAAGAAGAAGCCACGAAACTGCTGTTTAATGCAAGCTCCTTGGTTCAGTACTGTAGTTCAGAGGAGGAAAGCTGTGGCCTTTAGCCAGCTTAAAAAGCTTCCTGAAATTTCCAACAAATGCAGGTTCATGGTGGGATAGTACATGAGGCCATGTAAAGACATAGGAGTATGGGAGGGAGAACTGAAATGGTTGGCATCTGGGAGGTTCCTGTCACTGATGTAAACAGAGTGAAAATACTTAGCAAACCAATCTCCTAGTCTGTGCCCAGTCTCTCCAATGTAGAGAAGGCCACACGGAGCAGCAGATACAGTAAATCACTCCTGCACATATAAAAGTGAGGTGTTGCATCATTTGAAAGGTGTTTTGGGCCCCAGATTATGGTGATGGCGGTGATATGGGTGCAAGTATGGTACCACCTGCAGCCGCACAGAAAGATTACCGGGGGGAGCATGATTGGTGGGGATGGATGAGGGTATGAGGGAGTCACAGAGGGAGCGATCCCTATGGGAGGTAGAGAGGGGAGGAGAGAAGATGATGTGTCTGGTAGAGGGATCCTGTTGGAAGTGCAGGAAATTCCAAAAGATAATGTGTTGAATGGGGAGGCTGGTGGGGTGGTAGGTGAGGATAAGGGGAATCGTGTGTTTCTTGCATTTTGGAACAGAAGGGGCCAGGGCAGATGAGTGGGAAATGGAGGAGATGAGGATGAGGGCTGAGTTGATGGTGGAGGGGAAGCTACATTTGTGAAAGAAGGTAATCTGGACTGGAAGACCTCATCTTGGGAACAGATGAGGGGGAGATGGAGAAATTGCATTCTCCTTGAAAAGGACTGGGTATGAGAAAATGTAGTTGTGGGACTTAGTGGGCTTGTAAAATATGTCAGTGGAAAGCTTATCTCCTGAGATAGAGATCCAGAAAGTGGAGAGTGTTGTTGGAGATGGACCAGTTGAGTTTGAGATCAGGAATGAAGTTGGAGCTTTATCGCAGTTAGTGAACATAGTACATCACAGATAAATCCTCCCCTCCATGGAGAAAATCTACATGGAATGCAGCCTTCAGAGAAGCAGCAGCAGTTAAGGATCTACACCACCCAGGACATGCTCTGTTCTCGTTTCTGCCATCAGGAAAGAAGTATAGGTAGCAAAGGACTCTAACCACCAGGTTCAGGAACATTTACTACCCGTCAACCATCAGACTTCTCAGCAACAGACTCAATCAGATTCATTTAAGGACTTTTGTTTTTCCCATTCATTTTTTTTTTACTGAATATTTATTTTACTGTATTTGCACAGCCAGTTTATTTATATTTCTTTCTTCTTAAGTACAGTTTACAGGTACCAATAATTAGAAAATCTGCCTGGCCTACAGGAAAAAGAATTTCAGGGTTGTAATGTGATGGCATGTATGTAGTAAAAACACATTGCTGGAGAAACTCAGCTGGTCAAACGATGTCTTCGATATAACAAAGATTTAAAAAAATACATAAATGACATTTTGGGATTGAGCCCTCCATCAAGGTATGAAAAAATGTTGGAAAGCATGTTTTACTTAAACTCAGCTGGTCAAACGATGTCTTCGATATAACAAAGATTTTAAAAAAATACATAAATGACATTTTGGGATTGAGCCCTTCATCAAGATATGAAAAAATGTTGGAAAGCATGTTTTACTTAAACTCAGCTGGTCAAACGATGTCTTCGATATAACAAAGATTTAAAAAAAATACATAAATGACATTTTGGAATTGAGCCCTTCATCAAGATATGAAAAAATGTTGGAAAGCATGTTTTACTTGTGTCATGTATGTTCTTTGATGATAAATTTGAATTTTGAGACCTGGTTGACCCACTGAGATCTTCCAGAATTTTTTTTTGCTGCTGATTCCAGCATCTGCAGTCTTTTGTCTCTCCTGATTAGCAAATCGTTCCATTCGTAGTGAGAGCAAGGATGGATAATAAATACTGGCCTTGCACGAGACAGCCATGAACCATCAATAAATAAGAAGAAATGAAGAAAGTTAAGTATCCATGTCTTTGACAGTTGCATAACAAATCCCTGTGCCCCTTACAATTTTTTTTCCATCTGAATATTTAAATAATTTTGAATTTGCTTCCACTTGCCTTTTGGACTGATTGGTTCTGTTTCTAATTCCTTTGATCTTTCATGATCTCCTTACTCATTACCCTTTCAATGCGTTGTAAAGCTCCCCTCCATTTCCAAGATGAACAATTCAATTTAAAATACTGCTTGGGGAAATAATCATGCTTTTGAACACTTTGCCTTGCTGTTCAATGATCAAAGCTGAGCAATTCCAATCCCACTAAAATCTTGCCCCTTGAATCAAATTGACTTTTACCCCTATGCTTTCACCAGATGTTGAATGAGGTGTCCATGTTGCAGAGTCTAGATGTTTTGCTGAGCGGTGGTAGAGCAAGAGACTTAACAGCTTATAATCCATCCCGCTCCTTCGATTTTTTTTTTTTTTTTTTTATTTTTTTCCCCCCATCTTCCTCCTCAATCTGTTCCTCCACAAAGTCCATGGATGAATTTCCCGGCTTATAAGTATAGGTCAGGAAGCATCTGAGACCTCTGGAGCAGCGTCTTTGTCCAGTGTTCATGGCATTCCAGCTACTTCCAACCCCGCCAGGTCAATTTAGAACCAGTTGGAGCCCAGTGGTTTCGAATCTCATTGATTCTAATCCTGGAACAAGGTGTGGAGGGAATCCCAGACAGGAAAATGGCAGTTCTTGTGGTGTCAATTTAAGATATAGTGTTAAGTGGGGTCACTGCTCTTCTGAGATGTGCCTTTGTGAGCTTCTGTATTTTAAATTGAATTGTTCATCTTGGAAATGGAGGGAAGCTTTACAATGCATTGAAAGGGTAAGCAGAACCTGACCTTGACCCCTGTCAAGTATGTTCTCACAGTGGCTGCAAGGATTGAAAGTGCATGAGGTTTCCAAGTGGCATTGCGACAGTATTTGAGTTTTGGGCTCTAAGACCATGGAGGAATGTTCAATGAGCTGGAATTTGGACCTGGTTGTGTCCTGATTGTTATGAACCATGCAGTAAATTCAAGGGGCTGAATGGCCTTTTGCTTCCTGCTGCCTTTAGCACAAACTGCTGCCCAAGATTCTTGATAGCTGTCCATTTGGAAGTATCGTTGGAGGTAGTGGTAAATCAGAATAGAATATTTTGTTTTGAAAGATATTTTTGCTGAGATGCCTCTGAAGAATCTCTTGCATAAAAAGTGTGTTGAAAACCCAGCCCATGACACTGGATGCCCTTCACTGCTTTAGAAAGATGTGCGTTTTTCATCATCTGATTTCTAAAAATAATTGTCTGCACTCTGCATTCATGCAGAGCCTTCAAACTTTATTATTAATTATGCGTGGGTTTCTTTCACCTTGTATGCTTGCTTGTCTCCGTCCCTCTCTGCATCATTGTCTTCAGGTAATTGGCAGTGAAGGTTAGCAGGCAAGATGAGGAACAAACCTTCCCCAGAAGGTGATGGGGGTGCAGCCTGAGAAGGTGGTGGGGTCAGGAGCCCTCACTACATTTAATTTATATCTATAGGAGCACTCGAGGTAGAACCTGCAGGATTTGTCCCAGATTTTTGGACAACGGCTAGGATGTGCACAAATTGAGGAAAATAGTATTCATCTAAAATAAGAATGCCCCACATGGTGAACTTATTAACACACATACCCCATGAGACGAAAGATATGCATGCCCCTCCAACTGGCGAAGGTAAAGTCTCTCTAGCTGGCATGACTAAGATGGCCCAAATAGCTCGTTCTTCTGCAAATTCACTGAACTACTTCATGTTCTTATATTCCTCCTCTTCCTCAACATCTGTGATGTATCGTACCTATCTCTTCAGTCAAATATAGAACTTTTCTTGCTTTTATTTTTAATGCTTCTCCACCTCCAAACTGAAATAACTAGATGAAATGCCACTTTGGATCATGAGAGTAGCTGCCCATTATATCCAGCTTTGGTGATGTTGGCCTCAGATTCCTCTAATATTGCAGTAACTTCCCAAATGAACATTTTATTTGTTGTTTTTTTTGGGATGCAGGCCTCACTGACGAGGATATTAATTGCCCATCCATAATCGTCCTTGGGAAGGCAGTGATGAACTGTTCCCTTGAACTGCAGAGCGTCTGATGCAGGTGTTCTCACAGTGCTGTTGGGGGAAGTAGTGCCAAGATTTAGGCTTGGATCTTTTAAGCACAGGCTGAAAATTAGACCTGGCAGAAGGATAAGGATTCAGCCCTTTTAACATTGAGGTAAGAAAGTTAGTTCTTTTTATGACCAATAAAAGCTTGTCCCAGTCTACTTGATCCTTTGCAGTAAGTTAAATCTGTTTAATCTCTTGCAGTGTCCTCAGGACCCCAAGGGATGTTAAAAGGCTCCATGGATATGAATATGCAATAATCAGCTGAGGGCTGAACATTGACCTCACAACAAGCAATTCCAGGAGGGAGAGGATCCTGAACTCCAATGCTGACATGCCTTTGGTTTGCACTGGTTTCTTATGGTGATGCAATGGCCTGCACCCAATATTGTTTTTCTGCCATTGACCGCTTTTGGGTTTAATTGTTGCTACATGTGAAATAAGTACATGGAAGAAAGTAGAATGTAATAATGGGCAGGCCTGACCTCAAGCATAAGGTTGTAGTTCAATACCTTACTTTTGCCTCACTTTCTTCCTTTTTTACATTCTGTCCTCAAGTTAGGATATGGATTCTTAGGCATCAGTTGCCAGCTAACATCACACTGAGATTCACATTCAGGTATGCAGGTTGTTTAAATTTGAATAGGGGCATCACCCCCCCAATCCTCATCTCACCTCTGCATATTGTCAGGATGTCGTGGAAGGAATTCTGTTGCCTATGGCCTTCCTTGAAAACTGAAAGCAATATTAACAACCATACTGTCAAGCAGATGAGACTAGGTAACTTGGTGCAGTTCAGAGATCAAGCATTGGATCATCCTGATACCACATTATGCAATACCATAAGGCAGAGTTATTTGGAATGCTGCTTAAACATGAGATAAAGCCTTCAGTCCACTCAGTCATAGTTGCTGCTTTACCTAGTGTTCAGTTTGTTTCAAAAATTTTAACTAATAGATTGTTAAAGTTTCTACATACCTGCTGCAATCTTATGCCATATAATACTGCTGAGGTCCCATGGTCATGTAAAACATATTTATTGAGCAAATGCATACCAAACTTGACATCATTATGGTACAGTGGTGTCTGGCCTCACCACTGTCCCAGAACAACCAGTGTATTGGATTTGTCTTCTGCACTAAATGCATCAAAACATTGAATATATAAATTATTACAATTCAAAGAGAAAAGTTATGCCACACAATAGCCTGAATGTCCAAAATTATCCCAGTGTTGCAGTCCAAAGCACAAAACCCCAAGCAATTCTAAGGTTAATGATGAGGACAGTTGGCTGTAGAGCAAGCAGGAAAAGCCTAAGAGAAGCATAATACAGATAGGTTTGACACCTATGACCTCTTACCTGTTAGCCTGTACTTTCCTCCCTTCTCTTCCCCTCCCCCACCACTTTTTATTTAGGTGCCTGCCTGGTTTTTATTCATGCCTTGACGAATGGCTCAGGCTTGAATATTTGGTTACTCTTTCCTATTGATGCTGTGTGATCTGCTGAGTTTCTCCAGCACTTTTGTTTATTGCGCTACAATCACAGTGTCTGCAGGCTTTCCCGTTTAAACCCACACTGAAGATAATGTTTAGTTTTTAAACAATCTTGACATTCAGTGTGTGTGTACATCCTATTTGGTGTTCCCAGGTCTAAGGGAAGTGAAGAAGGCATCTGAGCTCCTAACCAATATTTTAATGATACCTGCTAGAAAATGCCTGTTAACACATTATAAGTGTTATACAAGGGTTCATTTTACAATTGTCCCTTTGGCTGAACTTCACTGATTTAGTAAAACCCCTTTCAGAAAGAAGTGGAGCAAAATCTCTCTGTGTCTGTTGAGATGCTACATTTTGAACTTACAAATAAATTAATGCTGAGCTCCTCGGGGTTAAATTTAAATTTAAATTAATCTAACATTTTACTAACCAGTTTTAACCAACAACTGAAGCATGTACTAACAGTGTAAGCTCTTGGTGCTGAAGTCTTATTAACTCTTACTAACTTGTCTTTCTAATTTTGAGTAAGCGGGAATGATGGCTGTAATCTCAATTATATGGAAGCTGTTGATGTGGCAATACAGGTTTGTACAGGCAGTGTTAATGTTCAAAGCTGTACTCATCTTGGCCTCCCTGTTTTCTCATTGAACTGTTCACTAGACATCAGGCAGTTTCAAACAGGGAAAACACCCACCTGTAAAGGTGGAGGTTCTTCACCCTTGCGCCTCTCTGAATGCGCCGTAGCTGGCTCCGAGGCACCTATCCAACCTTTCTTGGGGAAGGATAATCAGTGGAATACTTCACTGCTGGACCTGAAAGCACAGCCACTGCAAGCGACTGATTAGGGGCAGGCTGATGATGCCATCAGCCCGCAACCGCTTCGGCCTTCGGGGCCACTCTCTGTGGCTCAAAATGCGGCAGAGCAATGGCCGTCATCCCTACCCATAATCCCCCATGCTGCTGGAACCACTCTGTGTTTCCCAGGACAGTTCCAGCTGCGTGGAGAATTATGGGTAGGAAAGATGGCCATTGCTCTACGTATTTATGATGGGTGGTGCTACGGCACTAGTCGCCCTGCCTCCATCGGATCCAGAGGATGCTACGAGGTGCCTCTCGATATGAATGCGACACCGGAGCAGCCTTTTACGGCTGCTGTCTGAGAGGTCAATTTTAAATTTTCGATTTGCTCTTGCAGCTGGCCTCCTGACATGAAATGGCTATTGAGTTACTGGAATCAGCTACCCTTCAGCTCATTTTCCCCATCTACCCTAATCCTATTTGGCCACACTAAGTTTAAATCCTTCTTTCCTTTGCCTATTTAAGAGCCTGTTTTAAATGTCTTTTAAAGTCAGTGGTCTTCTCTGGTAGTAACTTCCAGATCTCAACCATTGTTTTTTTTAAAAAAAACTTTAATCTCAAATCACTTTTAAATCTTCTTCCTCTTACATTACGCCTATCCCCCATTGTTTCTGATATTTCTACCACGGAAAAAAAACAATGACTATCTACATCACTTGTCATTTTTATATTACCTTCATTGAGTCACTTCAGCCTATTCAATTTCTCCCTGTAACCAAATCTGGGCAACATTTTGGTGAATTGTCCTTGCATTCCAGTGCAACTCCATCAGCCAGAGGTGCACATAATACTCTAAGTATAGTGTGATCAGCATTCTGTAAAGTTGTTACATTACCCCCCCCCCCATCTTTTGCATTCTTTGCCCTGACCTATGTTGGCAGGTATGACCATATGTTGCCTTCACCACCCTGTCCAACCTACTTTGAAGAGGAAGTAGAGGAGACTTACCAGGATGCTGCTTAGATTGGAAAACATGTCTTATGAGGAAAGGTTGAGTGAGCTCGGGGTTTACTCTTTGGAGCAACGAAGGATGGGAGGTGACTAAATAGAAATGTATAAAATTATGAAAGGCATAGATAGGGTGGATAGCTAACAACTTTTTCCCAGGGCAGTAATGTCCAATTCCAAAGGACATCTGTTTAAGGTGAGTGGAGGGAAGTTTTAGGTGTTTTTTTTTTACACAGAGTGGTGGGTTCCTGTACTGCATTGCCAGATATGGTGGTGGAGGCTGGTACAGCAAGAACATTGAAAAGACTTTTAGAAGAAAAATGGAGGGTAATGAGCTGTGGGAGAGAAGGGTTAGGTTGATGTAGAATAGGTTTACATAGTTTGGCACAACATCGTGGGCCCCAAGGGCCCATATTATGCTGATCTTTTCTATGCACCTGTACTGTTACTTTCAGAGAACTATGGACTTGAATCACAGGGTTCCTCTGATTATTAATATTTCTCCGAACCTTACCTTGTATTATATACGATCCATCCAAAATGCATAAATTTCCATCTGCCAACTTTCCATCTGATCTGTGAACTTGGACAACATTGCTCATTATTCACAACACCAATTTTCGTGTTGCCTTCATACTCGCTCATCATACCTCCTGAATTCATATCCAAGTTGTTGGTACATATAAAGAACAAGGGTCTCAGTACACCACTGGTCACAAACTTCCAGTCAGAAAAAGCATCTTTCTACCACTACCCCCAGCCTTGCATCATAGTTAATATTGCATCCAATTAGCTAGCTTGTCTTGGATCCCATGTGAATTTTAACCTTCTGGACCAGCCAACCATGAAGGACCTTGTCTGATTCCTTACTACCGGTCCATGCAGACATCTATTATCCTGCATTATCAAGATTAATTACCTCCTCAAACAAATTGAGGGAGGATTTCTTCTATCCAAAGCCATGCTAATAATCCTGATCGGCCCTTCCCTTTCCAAATCCAAAAGCTTGCAATTTTCTGATTTTCTTCAATAATTTCCCTCCCACTGATGTAATGCTCACTGACCAGTTGTTATCTAGCTTATCCCTGCCCTTTTTCAGCAAAACAACAGCATTAACCACCTTCCCATCTTCTGGCACTTCACCTGTGATAAACAAACATGCAAAAAATCTCTTCAAGCCCTTGCATCCCATCGCATTTAAATCAGTCCTGGGGATTTATGAACCTTTGTATGTCCCGTGCTATCAAACACATCCTCAATACTGACCTGCTCCAGATTAGTAATTCACTCCTTCCTTAACTTGTCATTTTCCATAACCTTTTCCTTGGTGAATAGAGATGAGAAATATTCATTGTGGACCTCACCCACACCACCTAGCTCCACATGTAGACTACCCCTTGGTCCATGTTTGCTCCCATTTTTTCCCTGGCTAGCCTCCTGTTCCAAATATACTAACACAATGTCTGTGGATTCACCTCTCATTTGCTAAGGATAAGGCAGAAATTATATTTGCCCATCCTCTAATTAATAACCTGCAGTTTATAGTGTATGCACCTCCAAGCAGTATTGAAGTGGAGAGGGTCTGCTTTGAAGGTGGGTGGGGAAGGAATTAGTGGAGAAATACTCTTTGTCTTCATTACTATTTGGGACATTCAATATTTGTATGGCAAGATGACAGTGGAGCAAAAACAATGTGGACCCAGGAAAATGGGTGATGCACGATCAATTGCACAAAGACTGAAGTCATCAGAACTGAAGGCTTTTATTAGCAAGAGATGGACAGCATCCCTTGTATGGCTCACTCACACTGACCCAGACTCGAACTGGGGGTAGGCTTGTGGCATGACGGCCTTTCTGGAGGAGAAAGGGAAGGAGTCACGAGCCACCCAGTGAGACCAAGATTGGTGGGATAGTGTTAAGGGTTTTGTTGTCTACTTTTGGACTGTTTGGTCTTCTTTGGGTTATCACTGGCTCTGATAGGGAATTACTTCTGACCTGCCCCCTTCCCCTCCCCAATAAAGAAAACTAAAACTTTAATAATGTCAAGTGAAGTAACCGAGTTATTTTAGTGTGGAAGAAGTGAAAGTAATTTCCGTTGGTGATTCGGAACGCAGTAAAACTGTGACCTCTTTCAGTGGGTTTTAGAATCACTCAGGAGCAGTTTTGACAATTATTGAGGTGAAACAATTGACAGATTAACTCTGGGAATTAGAGAGTAGTAGCTATGTGAAATGGGCTTTAATAATCTGTCAGTGGCTGATGGACAATGAGGCCTGAAGGAACTGGGGAGCTGGAAAAGCTGACTGCTGGAAAAGATTACACAAGAGGAAGAACCATGTGGCAAGTGTGGATGCAGTGAAAATGAAGCAAGCAGGTGGGAGAATCCAAAATGGAAGCCTGAGTTGAGGGCTTCTAACTATAAACCAGACATGTAGTCCTTTTATGCGTGTTACCATCTGTGTCAGCCTTGGAACACTCAAATATCTAATGAACTTGGTCTAATGCATGGTAAATTGCTGCACAAATAAGCTAATGATACTAACACTTTAAACTAATTCTAACACACTAATTGCTATTAATATTCTAATAACTAACTTTTTTGTGATGGATTGCTGAGACTCATTGAATGTCCCCACTACATGTTCCCAGAATGGGTGTATGAGCAAGCTGACTTGCTTTATATTGTGTGTAGAAGGAATTTTCCTAGTCATTAAGCAGTTTTGCACAAAGTTGCAATCCAGCATCCCATTTGGATTAGTTAGATTACTTGCAATTAAAATGGTAAAGTATTGGCCCTTTGCTGCTCAGTGCTATTTAGGAATTGTAAAGGTGAATCTGACTTCCTTGAACCTAATCCATCACCAAACACAAAAATTCTACTAATCTACATCCTTGGCCCCAGAATTCATGTTTGGTTTGCATACCTTCTCTATGTTCTTTGACCAACCAGACCAGAGAGGTCTCTGCTTTCAAATATCAGACCAAGATTCCAGACTATGCCTCCAAACCTGCAACACTGTCTCTGCTCTCCTCCAATTCTAACTCAAATTTTACTTCAAAGCCCTGAACTTTGAAAATCCCTCCTTAAAACAAGTTGCTTCATTCTCTCTCTCGCGCTCGCGTCTTTCACACAAACCTTGTATCTGACTCCGTTTTTAAGATCTTCCGAAGTGGCTCAGTGATAGATTTTGCTCACTATATGTACCCTAAAAAAAAGCAAATTGTTGTTCAGGCTGTAAGAGAAAAGAACTTCAGACTAAATCACTTACGAATCTGCTCCAACTCTCTTCCTCTACTCTCCAAATCTGGCAAAAAGCAAATCTAAAGAGTAATAATTGTTTTGCCAATAATGGATGAGGTTAAATATTATTCAGTGTTATTTCAAGTTAAATGTTACCCAGCTGTCATTTATTATATTAATCTTTGGTGTTGATGTAATTACAGTGTGGTTCTCTGCTAATTATATTGTGGTTAATTGCCTTTCTGCTTCTTATTAGGAAGTATTTTCCTTGTCTGCGCTGAGTTAGATTTCAGCCAGGGCAATTCTGTTCTATGACAATTACCCTCAATTCCTCTGGGCCAAGGAGACCATCAGCTTGGATAACTGTTTTCATTCACCATCCACTGCATGTCTCCATCAGGCAAGATCAGGATCATACTCAAATCTGGTGCTTTGGTTCCGAGCACTTTGCTGCAGTATCTACCCTCCTGTAAATACAGCTGGCAGATCACTGTACTTTCCATCCTTTTCACTCACCACCCTTTTGCTCACTGTCTGGATCATTTCTTGGCTAGGTTTAAACAAAAATCATCCGTAGCTTCACTCTTTTCTATCTCTAACCCCTTTTAGACCTATAGCTCTGAGTTGTGGGCACTCTTCCAATTGTTCTGTTGTAACAGCTTTACTATAAATGGCATTCGATGTCTTTGGGTGCTTGGGCATTGAGCTCTTGAACACTCTAAATCAGTCAAGGGATATGACAGCTGCTTTTTAAATGCCTTTCTTTTTATTTCTCTCTCTTGGTTTTAAAATCTTCCTCAAGACTAATCTTTTGTCTCCTGTTCAATTATTTCCTTTTAATGACTTGGTGACAACTTTTTTCTTGATAGGTCTCTTGCGAAGTGACTCTGTTTGAAGCATTTCACGTGAATACACATTATTGTCATCTTGCTCTTACTCTATAAATGAGAAATAAGTCAGACTACTGAAGGAATAAGAGCAATTGTAAAATGGTCCCTGACTACAGGGAGAGGAGGAGAGAGACCTGCTTAAAATAATCTGAAGGTGTTACCTATTATGTGGAATTCACCATTGTAAAGTTAGCATTACTGTACACTTTCATTGTAGACATGCACAGTGGCATGTTACCTCTCTTGGGATAGACTGAGTTAAGCAACTCACTCCCTCACCACAGGGCACTTCTGGGTTCCCCAAACACTGCCTAATAAACTGCCCACTGTGTGTATCAAAGCAGGACAAGATCTGGTCAGCATCAAGAGACGCACAATATGGGCATCCATTCAGCTGAAGCAATGACTGACAGATTAATCACATTTTAAATAATTCTGAATCTGATAAACTAACTTTAATTATGAAATTTAATTAATATGGGAGTGAAATGATGGTACAAATTAATAAGTTGATGAGAGAAACACTTCTAGCGATGTGGGAATGTTGCTGATCTTCAGACAATAAAAATGACCATGTAGTCAAGACTATGGAAAGTAATTCCCACCTCAGCTCCCATCCACTGTACCCAGGCCAGTTCCACTAACTGGCCATGCAATTTCCCCCCCCCCCCACCCCACCCCAAATCTGTGTGTTGAGCACCGTGCCAGAAATGAGACCAATTCCTTTGTAAACGCAGCACAGTTTATTGCATAAGCGTTTGCAACCTGGATTGACTCGCTAAATCAACATCTCTTCTAAATGGCTATTTGAGAAAAGGGCCAAAATAGGAGTCAGGATCTTTCATAAGTGTGAAAATTGGAGGAGAAAATGTGTGGTACTTGGTTGGGTAAAGTGGGGTGGGTGGGGGGGGGGGGGGGGGGGGAAGGAGAGAAAGAAACTGTTTATATTGTTCCATATTGAAGTCCTCTGACTTACCAGCTGGAGAAATTAGTGCTATTTGGGTGCTGCTACTTGATGGCAAATACTTCCCAAATGTTAGTTTCAAGTTGCTTTAGAATGATAATTATTGACATCACTGAAACACTGTATGAATAAAAGGAATATAGAAAGGGAATTGATTCATATCTCAATCTGTTAACTTCAGTATGGCAGACTGCTACTAACGTGCATGGAAAGAAATTAACTTTTTACTAACACGAGTTATGTTAATCTCTTACTGATTGATTAACAGTAACTTCTGATATCAAAGTTTTATCATGTGAGCATAAACTGGCAGAAGCAAATAAAATGCAACAGATGCTGAAAACCTGAAACAAAAATAAAATGCTAGAAACACTCAGCAGGTGAGGTAGCACATGCAAAGAGAAAAATGGAGTTGAAGTCGTCAATGAGACCTTAAACCAACTGAGTTTTATCAGTATTTTTCAGTTCAAAGATCAACAACAATGCAGATGATTATTTTTATTGATGGCTGTTTTGTTTGCGCATGAGCCCCATTATTAAATATAGTAACCGTTACAAGATTGCTGGAATATAACACTGGTGGCAAGGAGAATCTCACAAATTTTTGCATTGTCAGATGTGATTGGAATAGCTTGAAGAGCTCTAGCTTAACTACTGTACACACAGTGGTAAAATGATAAGACTGATGAGAGGCTGAAAAGTAACTGTGGGTATTGGTAATGCAGAATTGAGGATACAATCAGAATAGCCATGGAGCATGCTTCAGTGGGCCACTCCTCTTAATGTTATCTCCCAATAAATTCACTACCATGGTAATGAACTACACAAAGTTGAATGGTCCAAGATTCAACCTTCTGGTTTGTCATGAGTTAGCTGAACTTGCCAGGCATTATCAAAGGTGTCATAGATAAGCGTCAAGGCTAGGGGAATGAGAAGTTGACAATAAAATTCCAGGAGTTGTGGTGGGTGACATATTTCTAGTCTTTGCCTCCGAAAGGAATGAACCTTGCTTTGATGCTCTCTTTGGCCAAGTAACCTACTCACAATTGCAGATAATACTCAAGTGGAAAGAAACTACAGTATTGGTTTATCCAGTCATGGGATCAAATCCCTCTGGGTTGAAAATGAATATAGTAAATCAGGTTCTATGCAGCTGCCACCATGTAACTATCCTGGGAATGCTGCTAAGTTGTTGAAAGAATTGAACTAGTTCACATGTCTTTCAGAGAATGCTTTTCAGTTCTCCTCAGTCTTTCCTGCTATCGACTCCAATACCACACTAGATTGATGATTCTTAAACCCCAATTACAGAAGGTTGTCCTTGTCAGTAGAGCAAATTGCATTGCAGAAATGTCATTGGTTAGACGAGTTGCTTGAGTGTATTCATTGCTGATGGTGTCATTCTTACTGCGCAGAGGCAGTGATCCATATCTTTCTCTTCAATGTCCAGGTCTGTGATTCGTATGCAGAGAGATGTCTACTTGCAGGTTTGAAGATATAATGCCCATTATCTTCCATCTGTGACGGACACAGAAGTGGAAAGTCAGGGTAACTTTTTCTCAAAAGACACAGAATTTCACTGAGGAGTGTAATGAGCTCCTGCTTGTATTAGGGGAGTTGAACCTTTCAAGTTTTTCATTCCAAATTGCTCACTTGTGCAAACTTGCATGAGCTATTGGACATGTAGTTTTGCCTTTTTTATACCATCTGCAGTGATGGATAGACAAGTACCAAGACTCTGCTACCATTTACATTATCTGTTGTGAGGTCAGTGCCTACCGTAGTATTTGCTGCTTCAAATAATTTAGCTGAAATTTCATCAAGATGGCTTATTTATTTATTGGAACAGGGCTTTGACCATATTGTTCTTGTCATTATCTGTCTGGTTTAACATCATAAAACTGATCTCATGCCCACCTAATAGCTGCTTTGGTATTTACAAAGTCCATACTGGTATCTTGCCTCATGGACTAGGATCTTATTAGAGCTGGACTGGATCAACAGCACACTGGCTACAATTGGTGCATCCACCTCTAGGAAAGGCAAAGAAGTTGGCAAAAATTCTTGCTCAACATTGATCCCCTTTGCTGCTCCCCAAGCCAAATCCCTTCTTGTCCAAAACCACCCCCACCCAGAGTAGAAAGTGTTGATAAGGAGAGGATCTAACTTGACTGTGCTATTCCTTTTCTGTGGTCAGACTGAGAGATACTCACTCCCTTGCACATAAACAACCCACTTGATAAAGGCCCTAGAAAGTAACTGACATTTGTAGAACCATTATTAGGGGTGTCCGTCCCTTCACCACAAGAGAAAGTATTTCAGGGACAGAAACTTTGAATAAAGTTGAGATTTGGATCCACTGCTGTCCTTTTATATTTGACTCCTTCCTGCCTTATCCAAGGTTTAAGGGCTGTCTCTTGTCACACAGAAGTACTGCTTTGAAGAATGGACTTTTGGATTTTTCCGTAGATTTCTTTCATGTAGCCTTTGTATCTTTCCCATTTGCCATATCACAGCTCCCAGGTGACAGAATCAGAAACATAAATAGGAAACTGAAAAATCATGATGATACAAATTATTTTCTAGGCACCATTAAAGGCAGTGGAACTGAACAGTTGGGTCTAGTGTCAAATTCTACCACCAGTGAGGCAGTTGTTTCTGGTCTTTTATTTACTGAAGGATTTTCAGACGATTGGATGTCAGTCCATATACAAGTGACTTATTTCTTATTTTGCATTTTGGGATTGCATCTTTGGAATATTCCTCCTTGAGAAACTGTATTTCTCTTCTTCCTACTGTTGGAGTTAATAAAGTGTTGTTTAGGAGGTGAATTATTTGGTAAAATTGCATGAATCAGCAAAAGGGGAAAACTAGAGCTGAAAGGATGCTCTTTACTAAACCAGTGCATGCTCTAACAAAATTAACTAGTACTAACCATTCTACTAATGATACGGTGAGGCCTATTTGGAGATTTCTGTGTTTCCCTGACTAGTTCCTGTCTGAATTTGCCACGTGTTTAAAAACAAAATTCTGGTGTCTCAGGGGCTTGCTTCCTGTAGTCTGAAAACTATAATCGCAAGTGGTTTGTTGTTTGTACTTTAACCCTTTCACCATCATGGACCCGTTTTTAATCCAGGATTGACGCACTAGGTAGGTATACCCAAGGCATCGTCAGATAGAAGATGCTCAGGGGTGGCGTCAGCCTGTATTGGGGTTCAGTATTCTTGTGCAATCAATATATGTCCTGCCACTCTGTGAAACAAAATAATCAACGCATGAACAGCATATTGTGCAAATTCATCCTCTTGTGATTGGATAACATTGTCCTTTTTAAATCTGGTCCATGCCTGCCTTGCATTGAAGTCAGGCATGCAAGGGTAATCTTGCCTGTTGATTAAACTCAATGGGAATCTCACATTCCAAATTAAACATTCCTACTGTTGCACAACTTCCTAGCAGTTGGAATGTATTGTTGCACAAGGTTTTTAACTCTTTGAGGATGGACTCGATGTTAATTGGCAATCTGTGGTCCCAAAATGGCTTTGTCATTGCAGTTCCTGCTGTTATGAAACTGAATACACTGCCTGGTCTACACTTACACCATTCAAAGCAGAAGGCTGCAGATTTGAATACAGCGGCAAGGGGGTCAACCATACAGCAACAGTTGTCTGCAGCAGGGTGGAAATAAACCAGCCATGCTTTCCACTGTTAATAGACAATAGACAATAGGAGCTGGAGTAGGCCTGTCGAGCCAGCACCGCCATTTTACAGATCATGGCTGATCACTACCATCAGTACCCCTTTCCAGCCTTATCCCCATAACCCTTAACTCCTTTGCCCACTGTTAATGCCAATCATTGGCTTAGAGAGAATGAGCTCTACCTACACATACAAGAGAGAAATCACTGACAGTGATAAATGGCATTTGAAATGGAATGTAGCTATCAGGTGAGGGGAAGATCAGAATTGGCTCTTTGACTCTACTAAGCCCCGTCATCGCCCCTCTTTTAGTAGGGTTGCCAACTCTGGATCTCACATGATGTCTCCAATTGCATTGCCCATCCCTCTAGTCTCACTATTGGTCAGTACGAGTACATGCTCCAAACAGAAAATGAATAGATTCCCTATTAACCAATCAGATGGTGTGTTGACATTCCAATCAATCAACAATATTTTAAATTGTCAAAGATATTATCTCAAAAAGAACAGAATTTTGTGAAGCCTTGATTGTTTTTCTAGATTGCCCCAAGATTAGTTTTTTTTTTGTCTCCTGGAGATACCAGTCAAATTTGGACCATTGGCAACCCTTCATATCGTGGTAAATGGCTGACTGATCCACTCTGCAGACTTACACAAGGAATAATTGTTTGGGCAACCATGCTAACTACCTCCATCAACTCAGTGAAACTTGGCCAGGGGTGGAGGAAAAACTTGGGTTGTGCTTCCAGATGGGAAGAACTCGGAAGATTTCAATATACACCAAGTCCTGAAAGGGTGATAAATACAAAATACGGGATCAATGAATGGGTTAAAGTTGTCGGGAGATACAGAACATTTCCTGAATTTTAATAAGAGGCCCAGATACTTATCTAAAAGTAAAGATGTACTAATACTCTCAACCAGGTGAATCTGGTTTTTACTAACCATTACTAACACCACTAATGGTTATCTGCTTACTAACAATGGAAGGAGCTCTTCCCAGCTTTATAGTGCATGGAAGCTTGAATGGTTTGTCACTGCTGAGGGCTGTTAACAAACATGTTTCTTTCAAACGTGGTATCGAAAGTCCACCTTTTAAAGGGGCACTGCTGGCCTAGGTGGAGGAACTGTCTGGCCAAGTCTTGGAGCTTGTCCAGATTTGCTGATCATTGAAATAATTCTAAATCTGCTTCATATACTTAAAATAGAAGACTTGCATACAGGGATGGGCTCTTGCAAGCACAGCTCAAAAACACGGGTGTGTTTGAGACTTGCCTTTCCAATCTGAGTTGGGAAGGGAGTGCAAAATTGGCGGAATAACGAGGCAAGAATTCCAACTTCAAATTTCTAGCTGGTGCTTCCTACTGGGCCAATAGCTATCTTGCCCTGCTCTTTCATGTAACTGTACTAATTGGAGCAGAGGCAGCCATGGGATTGTCCTTCGCACAAGTCCAGGCCTTCAAGAAAGGCGATGAAGAGGCAAATTTGATGGGTGGATTTGAGAGGAAAGGGACTTGAAAAGAATAAGTGGTATTCCACGCCATAACAGAGGTGACAAACAGAAAGATTTGTGTACATAGCAGGCCAATGGTGCCCCTTTAAATGTGTTGTAGCATCAGGAATCTCTGGCAGCTCAAACAATTCCCAAGTGCAAACCTTCAGCACGGAACATAACTAGTGTCTTGTGTATATGTGCACTCAAAAAAGGTTACAAGTGAGCCGCATCTTCCTTAAGGTTTCTGCTCTCATTGCACTTCATGCATTATTGTTCCTCAAATGTGGGTGGGAGCAGTGGGAACAAGTATTGCTTGCTGGTAGCAACTTGTGTCTGTGCTCTAGATGCAGTACAGCTGTGCTTTCACATGTGTGCCAGCGCTGACTTTGCCAAATAATTGAAGCGTCTGCCTCCACAGCATATGCCATTTTAAACAATCAAATTCTAATGAACTGATTGTTGAGGCCAACATAGATTCCTGAAACAAGCATACAACCATGAGTCCTGAGACTCTCTTCATGGCCTTGCTCTCTCCCTGTTTCTGTAACCTCCATTATTCCAGCAACTCTGTGGGGCCCTAATTCTAGCCTCTTCCACATCGCTGAAATCCATTTTTGACAGCTGCTTAAGGCCTGAGTAATGGGACTTTTCCTAGCTGTCTTCTTCCTTGGGGCATTCTTTAATTCTTTTTGCATTGAACAAGATTTTGACGCACTGAATAATTAACTACTGCAGCATTTTTTTTAAGAGAGGAGGCAGCTCTTGTCACTGTTGTCCCCATTTCCAATAAAATCGATGAGTTTGTCAACAACTAATAGGTGTAGCAGGTTAGATCAAATGAATCAGACCTGTTCAATCCAGCTAAATGCAGATCCATAGCAATCAACTATATACCCACAAGCAATGCTATTACAGTACCAGCAACTCTGGTTTGAATCTAACGCTGTCCATAGGAGTTTGTACGTTCTCCCATGACTGTGTGAGGTTCCTCTAGGTACTCCAGTTCCTCCTCCTCCTAAAATGTATGGGGTTTGTAGATCAATTGGTGTTGTTGGGTGGCATGGACTTATGGGCTGAAGGGCCTGTTACTATGCTGGATGTCTAAATTGAATTGAAATTTGAATAAATAGCCATGGAAGCCCTAGGGTGACTCTTCACAGGTGCTTTGCAGAGGCTGGGCTGTTAGATGCAGTCAAGTGAAACATTACATTCAACCACTGTCATACTCTAAAATGGGAAGTGTTCCAGATTATAGCACCAATTCTCCTTTTTGAGAAGCACAATCTGTTGAAATTTTTAAGCAAGACACATTTCTGCTGAATGCTTGCAAAGAAGAGGGAATGTAATGCTTGCAAACAGGAAATTCCTGATGGTTCTTTTTTGGGGGGATTGCAGACCCATATTCTCATGTGTCTGTATGTTAGTTTTATATTGCATTGCATCTTATCCAACAAACTAATAACAAGCACCAGGTGTGCTTGCCACTCTACTAACCTTGCTAACCTAATTAATGATTACTAATGAAAACTGGTTTATGCAGACCGACCATCTACCCTTGGGAGCCTATCTCTCTGAGGAACGGAGAGAAAAACTTGTATTATTCAGATTCTGTCCACCACAGCCCAACATGTGAAATCCATCTCCGCCAATATATTTTGTTCAATGGAAGTTAGTGCAAGTTTAACCTTCTTAGTGTATATTAGGATGCTGAGAGATGCAGCCTCAAGCCTAGAAAAGGGAAGGGTAAATAGGGACTACTCAGGAGCTGCAGAATGGACCGCAAAAGGGGGCCAATAGTATCATAAGGTCAAGAGACAGTTGATTCTTTTGTGTCTGGAGAAAAATTGCATGAAGGAATAAATTCTATGATGTTTCTTCCAATCTTCCACCATTACTTGAAATAGAATCTTGATGGAATGAAAAATGTAAAACATTTTTGTCCCTTCCGATGACCCATGGGAGCTTGTCAGTGAGGTGCCGGCAAGTTGTAGCAGTGCATTTTTCTAATAGTGAATGACAATGACAGCACACTTTTCATTGCATGTGTTTGTTCCAGAAGCCTGAGAAATCAGCCTTGTGGAACATGGCAGAAACCACAGGAAACACATCAAAGAATTAAGCTTCAAGTCATCTTAAAAAAAAATTACAGCTTCCCAGCTTCCAAGTTGAAATTGCATTTACAATAATTAGTTTAACTAATTTTCATTGCCGCATTTATGTGGTTTATTACTCCCTGATACATACATGAGGTGTCCTCTTCTTCCTCAGTAGCTATTTTATTTATCTGTTTTCATTCATCTTCTACCTTTTCTCAGCTTTCCATTCTTTCTTCTTTACCTCAAATTATCTCTGTTGCCGTTTTATCACCACTTTCTTTCTTACTTTTATTTCCATTCATCCTCTCCTAAGTTGATCATGCCTCTCTGGATTTCTTTGTTTGATCTTGTTCTGATCCAATTACAAGAATACCCTCTAATGCCTTTATGTTCAGTAAGGTCACACTTGATTGTTCACCATAGCTGCATTTTCCCCTTGATTCCCTCGTGAGGGCAAAACTCTGTTCACTTCTGCCTTGAATACCCTCAACAACTCACCATCCATGTCCCCCAAAGCTGAAAGATTTCCATTCCCTTTATTAATTCCTTTTCTCTCATATTGATTTGTGCTTTTTCTCTGCAAGCCCCATAACAGACCCAACACAAAACATTTGTATTTCAGGACCATGGATCATTATTATCACTGCACTGAAAATCATTAACCCAAACCAAACCAAAGAATAATTAGGGAAATATCTGTGGGGCTGCTATCACTTGGGGCATTGGTAAGTCTGCATATGGCAGTCACTGGAATAACGTAACACCTCTAATAATACTAACACAAAGTTTGACTACCAAATACTGGCAAAGAGTTGATTTTCACTCAAAACTCGAGCACTTTAAAACCGATAGTGAGAAATATGCATCAAAGTTTGAAGAACTTAATTTAAGAGCACCTTGGAGCATTAAAAAAACACTGCTATAGAATTATTTCTGCCTTTGGTGCTTTGATGGTCAGATATGTAAAAAGATGAGAATGTTCAAGTATTGAGCTAGAAATCCAAAGGAAAATTAGTAAAGTCTTTCAGCATCTGCTATGTTGGTTGTAAAGGATGGATTTAAAATGATCTCTACTAACTTCATCTTGGTCCCAAAAACTGAGCACCAAGTTGAAATCATTTTGAGAGTTCAATGAACTAACTGATGGAATCATCCCATGTTGAACTATAAGTTAAGGATCTACTGCCTTTTTATTCTAGTTTTCTCTCTTCCTGACAACACTTGAGATCCAAATTCATCAGTACTATTGACCCCCTATACCTTCCTTTATCTTTCTGTCCAGCAAATTCAGACAGTAACAAAGGCAATCCCACTCCTCAACACAGTAATGTCTGACAGATAACATCTGAATTACTAGACATTCATTGGGAATGAAGTTCCAGGCAATGGACAACTATTTGAGATGGTCTGCTTCACCACAGGTTAGGGTCTGAATGGGAACTCTGCTGTTCAGTCTGACACAGTACACATCGCTCCCCTGTTACACTTTAACCACATATAGTGCTCTCATTCTAACCACTAAGACACCTCCTCACCTGAGATCCCTGCTGTAGCACCAAACAGTTACACTTCTACTGGCAATAATATTGGACCAATGCTAGGATATAAATATACAAACTGGATTGAATTTCAATTGCAGTAATTTCTGTTAATTTAAAGACAAGTGTTCTCTGCCATTCAGAGAAGATCATTCATTACCAGAGTGAACAGTATGATTATTTTCCAACAGGTGACAGCAATACAATTCAAATCCAATGCTTCTATGTAGATTCATCTTGTGTTGCTCCATTTGCCATCAAAGACACACAGGAAACTAGGCCACAGGAAAACCGACCAATATTTCCTGAATGACAAATCTGTTATAATATTCACACCATGTATTAAAATGACCAAGCAAAACCTGTTTTGCAATGTTGTACTATTCACACCATGTATTAAAACTACCAAGCAAAACATATTTTGCAGTGAAAGTATGCTGCATAAGAAATAATGTTACATTACCTTAACAATTAGTCTGCCAGATATTGATCATAAGTATGTTTAAAACTGCAATTGTTGGAAGTGTTCGTTATGGAGTTTGCACAGACTGTATTTCTGTCATTCCGCTATTTTGTTGAATCTGTTCATGAGAAATAAAAAAAAAATTGTAAACATATTCTGCGTAATTCAATAGCCCAATACATCATAAACTTAGAACAGAGCTGCAAACAGTCGGTCAAGGAATTGTAGAGGCTAAATAATTTTACGTAGTTCTCAGAATCCTACCTCTACTGAGCCATGAATTTCTTCCTGATCTTGTATTATCTGATCTTTCAAGATTGCTAATTTATGGGTTGGGCAAAAACATGAAAATTAAAATCTCTATGACATAACTCTCATTGAGGTTTTGACAAATAGATCCATGCCAGTTTCAAGACAACAAAGACTGTTATTTAGCATCTACTACTTTGCAAAGCTTTCCTAAGTAGTTAACAGGAAGGATCACCAACAAAATTTGACAATGACTGGTCAAAAGTCTGGGTTTTAAAGAGAGTCTTGGAAAGTATGGTAACCGACACACGCATTGGCTGATTCTACCTGTGGGCCCTCCCACAGACCGTTGAATAAAGGTGACTGTTCCACAGCCCCCTCCCCAGATCAGGACAGTCAACCAGCATGGACATCCCTCCATTCTATTGTGAATAAAAGCTTATCAGTGTTGCATAACTTCTAGTCTTTTGGAATTATTTATGGTGGATCAATTTTATTCACAATAAATTTTGACAATGGAGCAGAACCTAAAGCCGGAGAAGTTGGAAATTGACCCTCCATCACCTCAAGCTTCCACCAACTTCAAATTCTGGCTGTGTTGCTTCAAAATGTTCCTGCAGGTATCATCTGCCATCGTTTGATCTGAGAACAACAAGCTGAAGGTATTACACTCCTGGGTCAGGCCTCTGGTATACTCACTGATCAGGGACACTGCGTCATATCCGGAGGCAATGGACATTCTGAAAGGCCAGTACCTGAGGAAAATAAAACAAAGTCTATGCGAGACACCTCCTGGCTACCCAAAAACAGCGATCCAGGGAATTGAGAGCTGAGTACCTCCAGCCTGTGAATTCTCAGATGGGTCTGTGACTGCAAGGCCATGACAGCCGCAGAGAACACAGAGGACCCAATTAGAGATGTGTATGTCGCAGCATCAGGTCCAACTACATCTGTCAGAGACCGTTGGAGCAAGGTGAACTCAACTTGCAGAGGGCGGTCAAACTGGCAGGCACACTAAAGGTAGCCCTCCACAATACGGAAGTCTACTTGGCCGACAACACGGCCGCCTCGTGGTTTCCCCGGGCACCACCATCTCGGGATGCACCACAATTGCCACATCCCACCAGCATTCCGACAACAGCTGCTGTAGTGCACCTAACATCGCTATTGCCATTTCCTGCCAGCGATCCAACCTCGGCCACTATACTCTCTGAGCACCCGAGGTGCTACTTCTGCAGCCTGAGCAAGCACCTGAGGAAACGCTGGCGCCGAAAGATGCAGTTTTTTCCAACTGCTGGAAGTGAAGGTGTGCAAGTCCAAGCCACCCCAAACCAGCAGCGCCACGTGCGGGTCATGGAGATCACCATCTTGGATGCCTCAATCTTTGAGACCCAGCAATGCCATGTGTGAGCCGTGAGGACTGCCATCTTGGTTGCTGCCATCTTTGAGACCCACCAGCACTGTGTGTGAGCCATGGGGACCGTCATCTTGGATGCTGCCATCTTGCAACTGAATACACAAACACTCCACCACATCTACAGACAGCGACCCAACACTGGCCTCCATCACGCTGAATCAAGGTAACTCGCCAGATCGATGATGGACAACCAGGTAAATGGCTACATGATAAGCTGTTGTTCAATAGTGAGAGCATGGAGATCATCTTCCACCCTGACGGTGTAGCACTACACCTTCACGGTTAAGCCAGTGAATCACAAAGTCTCCTTGGCCTCAAAGTCCAATATGGCTGATGTCCGTGGCTACTGTGTAGTGACCCTGACCATGCGGGTCACAAACTACAAAGACTTTAAACTCCTGGTGATGTCACAGCTCTATGCTGCTATGCTACTGGGACTGGACTTTCAATGCCACCTTAAAAGCATGACAATTGAGTATGATGGGCCCCCCCCTCACTTATTGTCTGCACCAGTACCTGCTGGCCAGAGACATCACCATGAGCAGATCTGCCAGCTACAACCCTTGAGGGAATGGGCAGGTGGAAAGGGAGAATGCAACTGTCTGGAAGGCCATCCTTTTAGCCCTGCAGTCTACAGGCCTTCCAGTCTCCTGCTGGTAAGATGTCCTCCCTGAGGCACTCCACTCGAACAGATCACTCCTATGTACCACCACCAATGCAACTTCACATGAAAGAATGTTTTCCTTCCCCAGGAAGTCTGCAACAAGGACCACACTGTCATCCTGGCTGACATCCCCAGGGCCGGTCCTACTCCAGAAGCATGTGAGGACCCATAAGTCCGAGACACTGGTTGAAAGGGTCCACCTCCTACACGCCAATCCCCAATACGCCTATGTGGCATACCCCAATGGGCACGAAGAAACAATCTCTGTATGGGGCCTGGTGCCCTCAGGGGTTCCAGAGAACATTATCAATCACCCCCTCACCTATTGCCACCCATGATGCGCCATGGGCATGGCATATTACTCCAGCCCCAACGGATGGCATGCCAGACTCGTTGCCATGCATCCACCAAACCAATGCCGACGACTGCAAACAGGCACCCCACACTGTCCAGGACCCCATCACTGCGACGCAGCCACAGCCGGTACTACTATGGTCACAGCAGAAGATCAGACTGCCTGAAAGACTTTATGTATGATAACATCTGATGCACTTCACCCCACCAAACCCTTTTAGGGGTGAATGTGGTAAACCACTGTACGTACATTTATCTGTCTGGACCCACCCATTGGCTGATTGTACCTGTGGCCCCTCCCACAGAAGCCTGAATAAAGGTGACTGTTTCACAGCCCCATCCCCAGTTCAAGAAAGTTGACCAGCATGGAAGTGCCTCCATTCTATTGTGAATAAAAGCCTGACAGTTTTACATAACTTCCAGTCTTTTTGTGTTATTGATGGAGCATCAAAAGGTCTAGAGGAAAATAAAAGTTTAGGGAGGGAATTCCAGAAGTCAGAATCTTGGCTTCCAGTAACCTCTGCCAGTAGAGACAACAGAGACTACAAATGCTGGAGTCTGGAGCAAACAGCTAACTGCTATAAGAACTCTTAAGTTCTACACCAGGGATGCACCTCTGCATTTAGTCTCTACCTGAAACACTGATCATCCCTTTGCCTCCGTTGATGCTGCTTCACCCACTGTGTTCTTCCATTTCTCCAGTGCAGATAAAAATGAGGGATTTTAGGGAAAAAGAATGGGTCTTAAATTCCTTGGAAAGATTAAACAACAAGAATTGTAACTTGTAAAATCAAGTCAGTATCAAAGGGAAAGCCAGTGAGAACATGAGGTAAATGTTTAGGACATAGCACCAGCAGTTTCTCTGAAGTTGGCTTATGTCGCGTGGAAAATGGGAGATTGGTCAGCAGTGCAGTGCATTGGAAGGACCAACTTTAGAGAGAGAACAAAGGTACATATGCATGTTTTATTGGCACTCCTAAAGCCAGAGAGGATTTCATCTAGTAAGTTTACTTTTTTCAAACATGATAAACCTCCTATGTTTCCATGACCAACATTTCATTTGCCATCAACACCTTCTTTGACAACATAGTCACATAAAAATTCATTAGGAATCTTATCTACATCTCTATCTTTTCATTCTTTATGTACTTAGGAAACATGTTTAGCATTTGAAAAAAAAGTTGCACATTTTTTACACCCTCTTCTTACATTCCTAATTTTTCACATTGAGAGCTTGTGCGTAGTTCTGGGCTTTAAGGTGTATTGAGAGTCGTGTCTGACACATGCTTTCCTTCTCTCCTTTGTCCAACCCTCTATATCCAGAAGCTCTGGATATAGCTGGATACACATTCATCCTAAAATCCTTAAATCTCCTTTGTGCTTCCAGATGAATCTACTTTAAATGGTAGGGTTAGCGTAGCAGTTAGTGCAATACACCTACAGCACCAGCAAATGGGTCAGATCCAGTGGTGGCTGTAAGGAATTTGTGTTTTCCCCCATGACTCCTCTAGGTGCTCTGGTTTCCTCCCACCCTCCCGAATGTATGGAGTTTGTAGGTTAATTGGTGCATTTGGGCAGCATGGGCTTGTGGGCCGGAAGGGGCTGTTACCATCCTGTATCTCTAAATAAAAAAATGTTTACCTGATCCAGTTTGCAATTTCACTTCTAGTAATCTAGTAACATTGACCTTACACCAATTGAGAATCTATACCCCAATTTCATTCTTTGCCATTCTCCATTACTATGCATAATATAATTATTATAATACAATGATATGCTCGACAATAAGTATGCCTTCCCACTGGTACTTTTTGCGCCTGCCTAGTTTCATCCCCTAAGCCAAGGGTGGCCAACCTTTAAATTTTTAATTTAGACATACAGCTTGAGGATAGGCCATTTTGTCCCACGAGTACACACCGGGAGTGTAGGTTAATTAGGTGGCTTGGATCGTGAGCTGAAATGCCCTGTTACCATGCTGTATGTTTATATTAAAAGGTTGGCCACCCCTGTGCCCAAAACTAAATTCAAAATGATCATCTTCTCTTGTTGTGGTTTCAACATAGATCTAAGTTATCCTTTTCCCATGACTATCTCCAAGGTAATGTTAGGTTACCAGAAATCCTACACCATTGCTACCCTACTATTTTACACACAGTTTCTCTTTCCGCTGTCTTGGACTTTTTGGAGATTTGACTATCCCATGTCTTGTTTTTTTTAGGTCAATCCACATATCATTCTCAGAGTTGTGATTGCTTCTTTAACCTATATTGAGTCAGTTTTAATCCAATTTTTTTTTACCTTGTCTATGAAGTTTGTTACCAGGAATGTTAGGCTTCCAATCTTGCCGTCTTTTGAGCCACACATCTTCATAATAGTTATAATATTCCCACGCGTCTATCAGTGCCCAGCTCTGTCTTATTCCTTGCACTCAGGGATGATGTGATCGAGGATACAGATGACAGATTTGTCTGAGTTAAGGTTTATAGAAGATGGACAAGAGTGTGTTGGGAATTCACTGCAGATTTCCCCCGAGGCACTTCCTCTGAAATTTAAAACCAAAAATAATTCCAAAAGGAAGAGGAGAAGCGCCAAAAGGGGAGAAATAAAATAAAACAAACGAGCTTAAAACTCTCATTAGGTCAAGCAGCATTTGCAGAGAGGCCACATTTATATTTCAGGTCAATGACCTGTCGTCAGAGTAGAGACAACCCAGTGAAGGGATCGATTTGGCGTGACGCCCAGCGGATGAGGAACGGAAACGACCCGTCCAAGTGACAATCTGCGGGGCGGGACTGACGTACAACGAGCCACAAAGTTGGGGGTCCAGGCACAGAAGAGCGGGGCGGAAGTGAAGATACCGGAAGTGTGCTGGCGGAGCAGTGGGAGTTTAACGACGGGTTGATGGTGAGATGGAAATGTTTTTCCTCTTTCTCCCCCCCCCTTTCTGTGATTGTTATGGTGGGAGGAATGGGCGAGAGGCCGTGGCTCTGCTTGCTTGGAAGGGATGATTTTGTGGACGAGGGCGATTGACATCCTCATCACGGCTGCGAATGTGGAGGTGTGAGAGAAGCCCTGGGCCCAAACGGAGGAAAGGAGTGGCTCCTCCTCACCACCCATCTCGCCTCCTCGCTCCTACCCGGTGCCCCGACACGACGTTTCTTACTGCATCCTCTCTCTCTTTACCTCCCAACTCTTATTTTTTATTTTTTCCTACCTTTTTCTCTCTTAACATTTCCCCATTCTAATAGCTTTTCCTGTCTCTTCATCGCCCACACCTTCTTTCCTATACTTTATCGCGTTTGAGCCTCTACCCAGTTTTTCCTGCCCCTTAAAATATATAAATTCACCTACTGAAAAAGGGTTAAAACCTTAAACGTTAACTCGCCATTTCTACACATGGGTACAGTCTGACATTATGACTTCTTCAAGATTCCACTACCTACAGCTTTTCTTTCTCCATTCCAGCATTCCTGGACCTCATTTCTTTCTTCCTCACCTTTTGTTTATCCAATTCAACCTTTTCCTATTGCTGCACATCGTTCATCTGGTCAATCCTGCTCTTCCTGGTCCACCTTCTCTGATTCCACTGGAATCAGAATTTAAAGAATTAACTTGGTTTTTAATTCAAAATGTTGCAGTCTAGGGACTGCAGAATTGTCATTTTTAAAAAGGTTATCTGCTTTAATTTAAAACCTATGAGGGAAACCTGTTGTATTGCTCCCTCTGGTCTATATGTGACTCCAAACATCAATGTGATTGATTCTTAGCTGTCTCTTGGAAAGAGTTATTGAGTGTTTAAGATATATATCTGAAACTATCTACCTGTGCAATCTGTACAAGTCTATAGTATCATCCACAATTTTAGAAAAAAGGAAGGTTGCCATTCAATTCAAACAATTTCTTTTAAAGTGTTCTTGTCAAAGTAAATGAAACAAGTCAATTTTTGTATTAGTTTGAAACAGCTCAACTTAGTGAATTTCTGTTTGCGATGATGCAATTAAGAGTCAAGCATAATTGGGAACAGTTAGTTATTTGTCCTTATTCCATCAGCAACATTAAACAAAGCCATAACAGTAGTGGAAATGGAGTAGTGGAAGCCATAGAAATGTTGAATCAGGGATCATTTAGTTCATTGGCTATGATAATGAGTTTATTGTCCTATTGTTCAATGCACATTTGCACTAAAATTCTTGCTGCAGCAAAATGGTACTTCATTAAAAAAAAATACAATTGTGTACATTAAAAACTTAATAAATACAAACGACACTGCAAATTAATGCATATATTTATTGGACCATAAAACAGTACAGCACAGAAATAGGCCCTGCAGCCCTTCTAGTCCGAGACGAACTATTATTCTACCTAGTTCTACTGACCTACACCCCGACCAATCCATGCACCTGTCCAAATTCCTCTTTAAAAATTAAAATTGATCCTGCATTCATCTCAGCTAGCAGCTCATTCCACACTCTCACCTCTCTCTTTGTGAAGAAAATCCCCCTCATGTCCCTCTAAACCTTTCCCCTTTCAGGTAATGGGGAAAAAAGGAAGCTTATTTTGTGGAAGGCCATTGTTTGTCAGGAAAAGTGTGAAGAGCCAGTTGTGCAGGAAGCCATCTGGAGTAAAAAGAGGAAATAAATGTTCATACTCGTGAATCAAAATGCATCACAATCGTGTTATTTTTGAAACCTTTTAGTAAAGCACATCCAGTGGCTAATGTTGTAAGTATTGATAATTTAATTATATTCTTTGGCTTGGCTTCGCGGACGAAGATTTATGGAGGGGGAAAAAAGTCCACGTCAGCTGCAGGCTCGTTTGTGGCTGACAAGTCCGATGCGGGACAGGCAGACACGGTTGCAGCGGTTGCAGGGGAAAATTGGTTGGTTGGGGTTGGGTGTTGGGTTTTTCCTCCTTTGCCTTTTGTCAGTGAGGTGGGCTCTGCGGTCTTCTTCAAAGGAGGTTGCTGCCCGCCAAACTGTGAGGCGCCAAGATGCACGGTTTGAGGCGTTATCAGCCCACTGGCGGAGGTCAATGTGGCAGGCACCAAGAGATTTCTTTAGGCAGTCCTTGTACCTTTTCTTTGGTGCACCTCTGTCACGGTGGCCAGTGGAGAGCTCGCCATATAACACGATCTTGGGAAGGCGATGGTCCTCCATTCTGGAGACGTGACCCATCCAGCGCAGCTGGATCTTCAGCAGCGTGGACTCGATGCTGTCGACCTCTGCCATCTCGAGTACTTCGACGTTAGGGATGAAAGCGCTCCAATGGATGTTGAGGATGGAGCGGAGACAACGCTGGTGGAAGCGTTCTAGGAGCCGTAGGTGGTTCCGGTAGAGGACCCATGATTCGGAGCCAAACAGGAGTGTGGGTATGACAACGGCTCTGTATACGCTTATCTTTGTGAGGTTTTTCAGTTGGTTGTTTTTCCAGACTCTTTTGTGTAGTCTTCCAAAGGCGCTATTTGCCTTGGCGAGTCTGTTGTCTATCTCATTGTCGATCCTTGCATCTGATGAAATGGTGCAGCCGAGATAGGTAAACTGGTTGACCGTTTTGAGTTTTGTGTGCCCGATGGAGATGTGGGGGTGCTGGTAGTCATGGTGGGGAGCTGGCTGATGACTCTATCTCGAAGCTGAGAGATTTGCTCTTGTCTGAAACTATTTCAAACCAGAACTGGGACTTGCACCTTCAGAGCTTGAGGGATTGTCATTCATGTCTGAACATTCTTGACAAGAGTTGGGATCTAGGGCTGGCTATTGATTTTAAGAAATGGATTTATTAATATTTGGGAAAGCAACCATTTGGATGTTTTAATTTGGTCCACTTAAGAGTTTGTTTTTCAGTGACATCATTTGTGTACATGGAAGGTCAAGGTCTGACAGGTTACACACAAAAGCTATTGTGTGAGAGTCAGGGTCTGCCTAATATACACTAATGTAGATTAATCAATTTTAATTAAATTCCACATATGCATTGCTGCTTTATGAAAGAATGCTGAGATGATTGTAAATACTTTAGCGAAGTGTGAGGCCCCATGGTGTGTGTTGTCTGGAAACCCCAGTTTAAGATAGTAAATTTCTACAAGCCTTGAGTCCCCCAGATCATGTAATTTTGTAAAGAGTTGGTCACAAGCTAATGCTTTCGGCAGTGTTCCTTTTTGATGTAAAAACAGGATGTCCATGTGTTGTGTATGCCAGGGGAAAAATGAGAACCAGCTTCACCACTGGCTACACACAGACACACCTACCAGGTTGGCTGACTCACTTACTGTTAGTCCAGCTGCTTGATAGCAGTGCATCCTGTATTAACTAGGTTAGAGTTTTGCATGACCAATAGTTATGTTGTGATCCTGAAATTTGTTCTAAGATTGAAAGGCACAAGACTTTGACAAGTTAGTGCGAAGGAGATGTGGTGACTGTGGTCTTTTGATGAGAAAGTTGAGGATCCAGATGCAGAGGGAGGTACAGAGGTCCAGGTTTGGCTGACCAATAGGGTATGTTGAAAGCTGAGCTATAATCATGTAAAGCAGCCAATATTGCTATTGTCTGCCTCTAAACCTAGTTTTTAAACTGTTCAAATGGCTGTGAACCTCCAATTAAAGAGAGAACAGGACATTCATTTGTACAGAACCTTCAAAAAATTCAAGAGTTGGACAGCACAGAAACCAGCCCTTTGGCTAGACTTGATTATGCCAACCAAATATTCCCATTTACCTATTTTGGGCCCATATTCCTCCAGGTCTTTTTTATCCATGTACCTGTCTAAATAGTACAATTGTTCCTTCAGCTCTTCCACTTTCACTCGCAGTCATTCTATTTTACCACTGCCCTCTTTGTGGAAAAAGTGCCCCTCAGATCCATTTGAAATTGGTCCACTTAAATCTATGCCCCCTAGTTTTAGACTCTCCTCCCTGGAGGGGAAAAAGGACTGTGACTATAAGATTACCTGTTACAATTTGCAAACCAAGCTTTTGTGATTCCTGCACAAGCATGCTACATTCTTTCAACATTTAAATGTTTCATACTTGTATCCCAGTAAATCGGCCATTCAGAGTCCCGGGATAGGAATGGGGGTTTGGCTTTTCACACTAGACCAGGACACTGAACGCTTTCACACTTGCAAGGGCTTATCCCTGGCGTTTGGTCTGTTCTACCTTTAATCGGAAGTGCCTGCAATGTTGCTGCCCATTTCACATGCCTGATCTCAATGCCGGGATTATACTAGGGGTCGAGGCCGACAATCCCCAGTGTGAGATGATGTCATCTGACGCCAGCATTGAGCAGATTTTGCTTTCACACTTGCCACTTTAAAGGCCAATCGGCATTTGATTCCTGGGATCACTGGCAAGTGTGAAAGGGGCTAATATTAACCCTGTGGCATGGATATATATTCATTGATGAGAGCAAGCAGATCTTTAGGTCAATACATTATCTGTGAGCTGCATCACAGTAGCACTCTCTCAGCACTATTTTCTGCTCAGGTCTCTGGAATGCAGCTTGAACCCACAACTAGAGGTTAAAATGGTACCCACTGAGATGCTGCTGACACTCCTTGTAGGACTGGAGCAATTTCAAATTCTCCACTGCCCTGTGCTGTCCATGAAATGTGAAGTATTGTGTTATCACTGGCATCCCTCACTCACTTGTACAGGATACAAAGTCATTGATTTTTGCAGTATTGTGGAATGCATTAGTGTTCAAGGATAGGGCTGGAATCAGCATGAATGAGAAGAAAATGGCGATCTGCCGAAGTTGCTGTCGTGGCAGTGTTGGTGTGGACCCGCAGAGAGCAGGTAGGATTAGGAAAAGCTAACATTTACGTTCCCTCCCTAATTGCCTTTGTGGCGTTGATGTTTAGATACTTCCTTGACTCATCATAGCCTTTTTAGTAGGTACTTGCACAATGCTATTGGATGGAGAGTTCAGGGATTTGGATGCAAAAATAATTAATGCATCTTTAGTTATTAAGAATGGTGTGGTTCAATTTCAAATTTAAATTAATCTTCTGAAAAGATTACTTTGGTGTATTTAAGGCAGAGATTGATAGGTATTTGAATGGTCAATGGAAAGAAGCCAGAGAAGGGGGGTTGAATGGGGAAAAATGGATCAGCTCCTGATGGAATGGCAGAGCAGACTTGATGAGCTGAATGGGCTACTTCTCTCCATTATTTGTGGTCTTATAGTTACCTATAGAGAACAATTTTATTAATGTAAAATCTTCAGTGAAGACTATTCCTTGTGTTAAACTGGATGGAGGCAATTACCATGTGGGTGAAGGGAATCTTAACTGAATACTTTTGTCTCCTCGCAGGAAGAGAGAATGTCTGGCGAAAGTGCGGTGAGTCCAGTTCCTGCAGCATCCACCCGTACCACTTCTTTTAAAGGGGCAAGCCCGAGCTCCAAATATGTGAAACTGAATGTTGGAGGTGCTCTTTACTACACAACCATGCAGACACTGACCAAACAGGACACCATGCTAAAGGCCATGTTTAGTGGCAGGATGGAGGTGCTGACGGATAGCGAAGGTAAAATGAATTGTCCATCTGACTGCTTTATGATGTTCTTCATTGAATGAGATAGGCCAATTCTTAGCTGGCCTTCCTTACTCCAGAAGAAGATACTGAGCAGTTGATATTTCTGCATACACACAAGACTGATACTGGGGTGGGGGGAGGTGGTGCTGTAGTAGTGTGGTTAAATTTCTGATTTTGTATTGAAATACCACTAGACGTTGTATAGTTAAACAGCATGGGATCAAGGCCCTTTGGCCCAACTCTTCCATGCTGACCAAGGTGTCTTTCTGATCTTGTCCCATTTGACTGTTTATGGCCCATAGTCTTCCAAACCTTTCCTATTCATAAACCTATCCAAATGCCTTTTAAACATTGTAATTGCACCCTATTGCCTCTCTTTCTCTGGAAACTCATTACCTCCACTCACCACCCTCTGGATAAACATGCTTTCCCTCTCATTTTATTCTCTCGTGTCCAGTGGATAAAGACTGTGTACATCCACCATCTCCATGCCTCTCATGATTTTGTAAAGATCTATAAGGTCACCCCTCGGCCTCCTGTGATCCAGGGAAAATAGTTCCATCTGATCCAACAATCTCCTGAGGAACTTTGGTGGGTCAAGCACCGTCATTAAGCATTGTTTTGTTCTTAATGTTCCAGGCCCATGCTGTAACAGTCCCAGCGACCCGGCTTCGAATCTGAAACTATCTGTAAGGAGTTTCAACGTTCTGCCTGTGTCTGCATGGGTTTTCTCCAGGGGCTCCGTCCGGTTTCCTCCCACTCTTCAAAATGTGTGGGGATTGTAGGATATTTGTGGAGGCACAGGCTCATGGGCTGGAAGGCCCTGTTACCATTCTGCATGTCTAAACTTTATCAATACTTTAATTTTAAACATTTTTTTGTTCTTTTTTTCACATGGATGCTGCTCAACCTGCTGAGTGATGTTCCATATTACAGCATCTGAAATCTCCCATGTGTCCCCAGCCTATTGAATCTCCTTGTGATTAAAGCCTGCTAGTCCTTGGGAATCTTCTGCACCCCTACTAGCTAAAACTACATCCTCGCAATAATTAAGTGAGCAGTACCCAGTGTTCCAGGTGTGATCTCATCAATGCCCAATACATTAACAAGAATATGCAGGCAATAGAGGGTTATACAGTTGTAATGGAGAGGCAGCGTCCACCACTGGGCGGCGCTGCTGCGCTTCTATTCTGAGGACACACTACCTGCCAATCAAGGTCAGAAACTCACACCAAGCCATCAAGGTGACCCTCACGATTGGCCCAGGTGAATTGCCTCAGTTCACCCCTGCTGAGCCCTTGCACCTGGCCTTGAGCCATTGGAGACAGCCACCAATAGGGCCCATACTAGCCGTATGATTGGCCCCCCAGCTTTTCCCCCAGAACCATAAAAGGACCATGTGCTCCTTTGTTCTGTCTCTTTTGGACTCCTCATGGATCGTGAATATCACCTTTCATACTGGGTTGGGGTGAGTCCCGAGGCTAAGTAGCAAGAGCCATGCCCATACTGACTAAGGGGTGGGGGCATGTGCGATCGCCTAGAGCATGTCCGTTGAATGTGTCTGTTACTGTAACTCTTAGTTTTGTCGGTTATCCCTCGTTGCTCCGAAGTGTATATTTTTCCCACTGTGTACTATGTGTGTGTTTAAAGATCTACTTGATAAACCAACCCCACTGCTTCCTCTTTTATTCCCGAAAAAATAAATTTGTTTTGTACCCTCCACCTCGGTCTGGTTCTTAACCTGTGGGACCCACACGAACCTGAACCACAACAGTGGCTTCCCAATGTTTTCACAAAGACACTTCTTGGTTCCTTTATTTGCCCCTGTGCTCCACAGTTTTAAATTTGTTATCAAACAGTTCATATGTGATTTTTTTTTTTTAAAGTGCATATTCTGGATTTTATTAAAGGTTATTTGTATACATTTTGGTTGGATGATGTGGAAATTACAGCACTTTTTATACCTAGTTCCTCCATTACAGGGCACTATAATGTTTGGAACATTTGGCCTCACAGGTGTTTGTGATTATTCAGGTATGTTTAATTGCTTTATTGGTGGAGGTATAGGCTTGCTTCTAAGCTTTTGATCACTTTTGAAGTCTAGTTAGCATTTTTCAACATGAGGAACAGAGTTGTGCCAATGAAAGTCAAAGAAGCCATTATGAAGGATGAAAAAAGGAATAAAACAGTAAGAAATATTACCTAAACCTTTGGAATATGAAAATCAACTCTTTGGAACATCATTAAGAAGAATACTGATGAGCTCAGTAATCGCGAAGGGACTAGTAGGCCAAGGAAGACTTCCACTGCTAATAAGAGAGAACTTTCATCATAATGAAGAAAAATCTCTCAATCCCTGTCCAACAGATCAGAAACACTCTTCAGGAGGCAGGCATAGATGTTTTAATGGCCACTTTCTGCAAAAGACTTCATGAACAGAAATAGAGGTTACACTGCAAGAGGCAAACCACTAGTTAGCTACAGAATTAGGATGGCCAGTTATAGTTTGCCAAGAAGTATTTGAAAGAACCTGCAGAATTCTGGAAAAAGGTTGTGTGGACAGATGAGACCAAGATTAACCTGTGTCATTGATGGGGAAAGCAAAGTGTACATCCAAGGGATGTGCAACAAAGTACTAAACATGACTACTTTAATATGTGTACCATTGCTATTGTCTCAAATATGATGGTGCTCTGAAATGAGGGGAGTATGTATAAAAAGTATTGTAATTTCTACATGGTCAAACCTAAATGTATACAAATAACCTTGAATAAAATCTGGAATGTGCACTTTCAACATGAGTGAATTGTTTGATTACAAATTTAAAACTGAGGAACACGGGTAAGTAAGGAAAAAAAAAAGTGCCTTTGTCCCAAATATTATATAGGGCATTGTCAATCATGTGCAAACATGATGAAAGGATGAGAAAGGGTCTACAACAACTGAGTAGAGTTGAATCGTTTTGATGTTGGAGGTGAAAGGTAGGCTGAGGAGTTGGCCTTTCAGTGTGTCTGCAATATGGCTGTAAGGAACCAGATGGGGTTTTCAACTGACTATGATCATTATACTATTGAAAGAAGCAGGATGGCACTATACTGTTTTTAAAAGGCAATTGCCCTTAACCTAGTTTAGTGGATGCACAGCAGATGTGGAACTTTCTCATGGGTGAAAAGTCAACAAGGCATCATTTCAAATTTAAAAGAAAAACAAATTGGTGTTGCAAAAAGCTTAATTTAAAAAAACAATCCAGCTGCCAAAAGCTTGGGTATTGAAATAGTCCATATGGTACTCAATTTTGCACGTTGTTTGAACAACGTTGAATCACTACAGAGTTGTCTAATGCATTCTGTGTTACTGTGATTCAGATCTTAATATAATTTTGTAATTGGGAAGGGTGAGAACAGAAGCAGGGAAAGAAAAGGATGAGACTAGAAATGGGAAAATTATTACTACCTGCTTCCATGTCAAGTTGATCTGTCAAATTTTGTAAGTACAAGTATGCACTGCTTTATGCACATTCAGGCAACGTCCGACTGCATACACGTCCTTGGACCCATAATTACTCAGTTACCACAAGCAGGTCTGCAGCAATTGAGAAAAAGGGATCGCTAGCTATAGGAAATTAAATACCCAAACTGATCTGACTGCCCCTCTCTCTCTCACAACCATGTATCAGTCCCAACTAATCCCACTGCCCTGCACTCTCCCCACAGCCGGGTTTCGGTCTCCATGCTAATCCCATTGCCCCACTCCTGCCCACAACCTGTGTTGGTCCCCACACTGATCCCTACTTACAAATAAAAAGTTTACAGATACACTGTAATATCCCATCTAGCTTTGCTAAGTATATAATATGGTGTTCGCACAACATTCACATTACATATTGCCCAATTTCACAGAACATATCATAGATGTAAAGCAGCACATACCTACCTGTAATGTTTACAGTCATATCAGGAGAAATAAGTAACTGCACTGGTTGCTGAATTCCATGTGGAATTAACATCTTGCTTTATTTGTACTGCAAAATTAAAGCTGCCGCTTGTGCTTCTGTAAGTTTTTTTTGGATCCCAGCCCCATGTGATTTATATAACCCTCTTGAACTGTTTTCTCTGTTCAGTTGCTGAGTATATTAAATCCAATAATGTGCTTGCTTTGAATATTTGCAGGAAAAATAATGAACTCGTTCAAATGGTGACAGAAGCAACTTGATAGTCCTTAGTAAAGTGGGTTCATAGAGTCCTGTTCTCATTCTTAGCCTTCATTCCTGCCCTCATTGCAGATTGGAATTGATGTCCAATGCAGATTCGTTGATTTTAAAATCTCAACTCAAAATCAGATTGAAAGCAAATTATCTACAATCTTAATAGACTGTCCGAAAGGATTAGTGCAGTGACCAACCAAAAACTGGTTCGACCAGTGTTCAGATGTGAAACGGAGGTCTTGCAGAAATGAATTTTCTTTTCAAATGTGTACCTAGATGAAGAATTGTGAATACTTAAGCTCACCTTCCTGGACATAACACTAAGCACAAAGTAGATTGTATTGTATTTTAGTGCTTTCGACAGATGGAACAGAGTAAACAATGACAGTCGTCCATTTTGGTTTACCAAGAATTGCTTGCAGATGTTGGAAATTTAAATCCAGGAAAAAAAAATCAACACCAGGAACTGCAGTGAATTGCCAGGGCTGCAGTATGACTGAGGTGATAATACTGTATGAAATACTGCTTGTCATTGACAACCATTGCATAGTTCTCAAACTAGACCTCTTCAGTTTCCTGTGTGCGAGTTCGTGTCCCTGGGTAAGTGAGCAGGTGTCCTCCCATGCGTGCATGAGCCCACACCTCCCCTCTCTCCACCGTTTGGGGCCCCAAACAGTCCTTTCGAGTGAAGCCACACTTGTGAATCTGTGGGAGTCGACTACTGCATCTGATGCTCCCATTTTGACCTTCTCGACATTGGAGAGTCTAGTTGCAGACTGGGAGATCGCTTTGCTGTTTGCATCAAAATGACAGGGATCACCCAAAGGCCAACCATTTCAATTCTGCACTCTTGAGCCAACATCTCTGTCCATGGCCTCCTGCACTGCCAAACCAAGACTACTCATAAATTGGAGGAGCAACACCTAATATTCCATCTGGGCTCTCTCCAACTGGATGGTATTAACATCGTCTTCTCCAGTTTCTGCTGGACCACTCCCTGTTCTTCCTCACTTCCCTATCCCTCTATCTCCTTTCCTCCAGATCTCCATCCACTTTCTTCTCTATTCACAGAGCCATTCCCCACCCCCTGTTTGCTGTTATGCCCTCCCTCATCTACCTATTACCTCTTGACTGGATTGTGCTCCTCCATTCCCTGCCCTGGTTCCTCCTTTATCTTTGCTATATGAAGTATGATGTTTGACCTGCTGAGTTCCTCCAGCATTGTGTTTGTACTTCAATCATGGCATCTGCAGACTTTGATCTTTTAGCTCATTCATTGTGCAATGATGAAGCTTTGCTGTGTAAACTTTTCCCAAGGACTGTCCTCATTATCAGTCATGCTACTTGGTAGATTTCTGGGGACCAGTGCTGCCTGGTCAAGAAGTGGTGGTTGTTGCAAGTTAACTTGTAAGTGACACCCAGGTTGTTGAACTTTCAAAAGCAGCACTGATCAGGTTGCAGGCTCTCTTTGATGGGGGCAAAAAAAAACACAAGAAAACAAAATGTAAAGGTCTCTAGCTGAGCATGGGTAAGTTGGCCAAGTAATGGCAATGAAAATCCAGTGACCCATGGCCTGTGTCAGAAATTTTAGTTCTGTTGAATGCTGTTTGTCTAGGCCTTGCTGTTCACAAGGAAACCGTGATGGAAGGAAGCATCAAGGCTCTTTCAAATCCCGACTGATGTGATGTGAAGTACTAGGCTTTTTCACTTTGTTTCTCTGATCTTGTTTTGGTTTATCAATTGGTTGCATGTACTGTTTAGAAGGGATAGGCTGCTCCATTTGTGCTTGCATGGAAATCGTGCAAGGAACTTTGCTCACAGACAAGACAAGGCTGCAAAATGGACTGAGAAGATGGAGTACTTGGATGGGGAGGGAAGAGAATGTGACTGTTCAAGCTAAGATGAGAGGTTTTTTTTTGCAGGCTGGATTCTAATCGACCGTTGTGGCAAGCACTTTGGCGCTGTTCTGAACTACCTACGTGATGGCGCTGTGCCTCTCCCTGAGACGAACCGTGAGATCGAGGAACTGTTGGCTGAGGCTAAATATTACCTGGTGCAGGGTCTCGTGGAGGAGTGCCAAGCTGCTCTTCAGGTAGAAAGCACTCTTATTTTCTTTGCCACTGCATCCTTATGGACTGTCAGTCTCACAATCCACAGTCACATAGATTGCAAAGAAGACTTATTAAATCTGTCAAAAAAACTGTCCTACACTTTCCAATATGAAAACTGGATTTCTTAATTATTTCCTTTTCTCCAACTATGAATAGTTCTGAGAGTTCATTTGGCAAAAGATTCAGTAACCTGAGAACATTTAATGGCAAAGAATCCCTAAAGAATTTGAATAAGGATCTTGAATTCAGAAATTGAGAGTAGTTTGTAGAACTTGTCAAACAAATTTGAGGAATGTATAATTCATGGCATATAGTTTGTAAAGAAATATGTGATTCAGTCCCTTGAGGCAGATTGGTCTTTTCTATCAAGATGATGGGTTTTCTCTAGTTGCTTTAGTCCATAATCCCGTGGTTTCCATTACTAATAAGCATCTAACAGCAGGATTCTTGAAAATTTTAGTGAATGATATTCCTTCAGTTTTAAGATGTGTGGTTTTGTTCTGGATTCTCTTGCCGGAGAAAACAGTTCATCCATCCTCTTCAAAGATGTTCATTAGTAGATGCCTGTGGAGCACACAATAATCACGTCGACATGATGGAGTGATTAAACGGCTTTAATTATCAAAAACTTGAGCATTACTGATACACCATTTGGCCAGGTTCCAGGTATAGGAGCAAGAGGGGGCAAGTCCGGGCATGCCAGCCTTATTGGGAATTCCAGGGAGGAACCAAGAGAGGGGTTAGGGAAGGTCAGGTAAGTTCCGACTGCCCAGTCCACACATCTATAGCCACTTTCAGGTGGCCACAATACCTGACTGTAAAGCAGCCTATTGTACTCCTATGCAGCTGTCGGGTACCCACCTGAAAGTGGAGAACCCGACCAGGAGGTTTATCTACCTAACCCTTCTGTAGGTATAATATCCTGCTCCAAGAATTCCCCCGTTGCACCTGAAAGCAGCTCAAGCAAAGCTGCTAGCAGCTTTCAGGTGCCTAGCAGCAGCAGGCAGCCGACGGCCGCCCTCCCCCGCTGCCGACGGCCGCCCTCCCCCGCTGCCGACGGCCGCCCTCCCCCGCTGCCGACGGCCGCCCTCCCCCGCTGCCGACGGCCGCCCTCCCCCGCTGCCGACGGCCGCCCTCCCCCGCTGCCGACGGCCGCCCTCCCCCGCTGCCGACGGCCGCCCTCCCCCGCTGCCGACGGCCGCCCTCCCCCGCTGCCGACGGCCGCCCTCCCCCGCTGCCGACGGCCGCCCTCCCCCGCTGCCGACGGCCGCCCTCCCCCGCTGCCGACGGCCGCCCTCCCCCGCTGCCGACGGCCGCCCTCCCCCGCTGCCGACGGCCGCCCTCCCCCGCTGCCGACGGCCGCCCTCCCCCGCTGCCGACGGCCGCCCTCCCCCGCTGCCGACGGCCGCCCTCCCCCGCTGCCGATCGGGGCAGTGTGGGGCAACATTTCAAACAATATAATATTCACTCCAGCTTTCTCAAAACATTGACTCATTTAATTATTTTGACAGACACAAGAATAACACCACAGCAAAGTAAAAGGAAACACACTATACAGCTCCCGATCACCACATTCATTATCACATCAGCTGCTGTTCTCTCATTGCAACATCATTTCTGTAGCAGCCGACTACATATTGCGATAAAGCAATCGAACATGAAAGTCATGGTGAACCAAGCAGAGCAGCCGGTGGCTGTAACTCTCAGAACTAATATCGTTGCACACGCCGGCATTAGTCGCTGTGAATGAGCATACTTGAAATGGGAGCGCGGATTGTAGGAACGTTGATGTATCGTATAAGGTCACTCTCCTACTGCAGTTCAGACTTGCAACAATAGTGATCACGGATAGGAGGGAATCTCTACAAGTTATAATCTGTCAAAAAAAACTGTCCTACACTTTCCAATATGAAAACTGGATTTCTTAATTATTTCCTTTTCTCCAACTATGAATAGTTTTGAGAATTAATATGGCAAAAGGTTCAGTAACCTGAGAACATTTATGCTTGCAGCATATTTTCAGCATTATCAATAAATTTAAAAATGGGAGTGTAAAAGCTTTCTTTCAAACCACAACATCAAGTAAAAATTAACGCAACGTTCCAGACGCTTAAAACTGTCAGACGGCTGCCCCTGCCTGGACTCTGGAGCCGGCTTTTGCTCTGCGTCCCCTCTCCCCGCTTCAGACCTTTCAGGTGGCAGAACACCTCCTTCAGCGCTGCCACCTAAACGCCCCTTCGCAGACACCAGCAGCCTGCTCCGGAGCCACATTCTCCAGGCGATTCCACCTGAAAGCGGCTTATGAAAATGCCTTTCACCACAATCCCTCAAGCACCAAACTTCAGTGGTAACAGCAACACACCATCTGCTGGAGGAACTCAGTGGGTTGAGCAGCCATCTGATAAACATGGTACTGATGAGGGGTTCCAGCCTGCAACCATAGGCTGTTTCAGGTGCATTCTATGCTAAGAATGCACCTGAAGAAGCAGAAGTGGCCCTTTAAATTGCCGTTCAGGTGGCAGCGTTTAAAGCGCAACGCTGGCCACCTGAAGGACACAGCAGCACGGGATGCGGCTCTGAGCACACTCCGGCTCCTGCCCAGTGTCAGCTGTGCTCCCACCCACTGATGTGATGTCATTTTGAGCGCGACAAGTAGGAACATAGGACAAAGGCAGACCCTGTGCAGGCAGGAGACATGATGATGACTTCAGTGTTTCTGAGTGTTCAGAATGAGATACGTCTTTGTGCTGTTGAAGCTCTTCAGTCGTCCTTGAGATCTGAAAATCCCATAGGTGCAATCAGGAGAAGGTTCCTGCAAAGGTTGAGGCCAAGAAGACAGCAGTTAGCGGTCGAAGGGTGTGTGGAGCATAACTTGATAAAAGGCATTCTTTGAGAAATCACACTGCTTCATAAATATCTGAGATAGATATCGTAACGTTAACATTTCACATCATGCTTAAACTTGAAGTAAACTATGGAATGGACAAATAACAGTGCAAATCCACTCCACACTTGAACACAGCAGATCAAAGACTAAAACAGTAAACACAACTACCCGGCACCATAGCATCTCACTGCTGAATGTTTATATCCTTAAAGTGTCGTACAGAACATTGCACTTATGAGGGGCTTCATGAACAACAAAAGTGAGCCGTGAGTTAGCAGCATTAAGGATGTTTAGTCCGACACAAACCCCATTCCAGCATTGAGAGGAACGAGTAGGAGGGGGAGGATGAGGAACCTCTCCCGGATCCTAGCATCTCAGTCATGCCAAGGCGACCACTACTGTGATGCACTGTTGTGGAATGGAATGGCATGCTAGATGGAGGGGCCAGGTACATGGGATGAGGCTGACCATGTGACTATGGGGATGGGGAGGCCTCTATTCTGTTGGTCTGTTGAAGATGACTGACTGCCTGTCCATTGCGGCACTCAGTCGCCACAGGGAAGCTGCAAACTCAGACATCGACTGGGCGTGCTTCACCACTTTGGAGTGGCGCGTTGCTTCCTCATCCTCCCTCAGGTCGGTGAGCATGGCTCGTGATACAGCGCCTCCTCTGCACACTGGCGGTCTCTCTCACTGTCCTTCCTGTCAAGTGCCAACATCATCGCCTGCAGCTCCTTCGCAAGAACCTGACCCTTGGTTAGTGGCTTCCGCTTGCGTTTGGGACCAGAGGCTGTGGGTGGAAACAGGAAAAGTGCATCAGCATTGGACTTAGGTGCTTCTCCATAAACACAACCTCAATGCTACTGTACCTGTGTTCTCTGTTGAGAGTGCCGACTCGCCACTTCCAGGGACAGTGACATCTGTGCTTCCTCTCTCGGGGGCATCCAAATCCGTGGCTTCCGGGTCCTCAGCGGTGGCCTCCTCCTCCTGGACCAGAATGTCTCCTCCATTGCCACTGTGTGAACCCTAAGACGCCTCAGGGATGAGCTCTTGGGATTCAGGGGTCTCCAGAGCGCTAGCTACATTGAAGGGAGTAGCTGAACAGCTAGTCCCCCCAGAGAGTGTGGGACTGGTCGAATACTGCCACTCCTTGCGCCTATTGCCGCTCCTCCTGTTGTGGTCCAGGATTGCGTGGAATTTTTTCCTCATGCTCTTCAGCTTCGTGACCACCTGGTTTTTACTGTGCTGGTGCCTTTGTGCTGTGAGCACTCCAGACAGCCGCTCAAATGTGGGACCATCCCTAACTGTCCCAGTGAGCTCCCTTTCCTGGGATTCCTGAGTCAGATGGTCTAGAAGGAGTCTTACCTCTTCATCAGACCAGTTACAAGCCTTTCTTGGAGCCATTGTTCAAAAGCACTGTTTTCCTTCACTGCTAAACAAAACGACTGAATCTGCACTAGCCTGCCTGCATAATGTGCTTCAAAATTCGCACCAGGCATCTCAGGCTGACGATGTCACTGCCACGTCAGCAGCCTACCCCTTTGACAGCTGCTTTTAGCCACTGAGCTGCGCTAATTATCCCACTCGGAGGAGGGTTACATAGCTCGCTTCAAGGGCGCCTCCTGCACATTCACGTGGCCTCCCCACAGCCACATTTTGCCAAAATATGCGGCTTTCCTTGCGGGCCAATTGGCCACCTGAAAATGCCTATTGACTATTCTTTATTTCCCATGGATGCTGCTTGTCTTGCAGAGTGCCTTCTGCAGATTGTGATTCTCTAAATTCAAGCATCTGCAATGTTTTCAATGGCAATAGCACTATTAAAACATAGCAAAGTGTCCAAGGGTTTTGACACACAATTTTTCAACAAGTCCTGTGAAGATACCCATTGAGTGACCAAAGCTTCATCAAAGGGAGAGGTTTAACAGACAGAACTGGCAAGGCTGTGACATCAAGGTTGGCAGTGTCTTTGTGGGTTTCCTCTTGATGCTCTGGTTTCCACCCACCCTTCATAATGTACGGGGTTGTGGTCCAGCAAAGCCTGTTACTGTGCTGTATTTATTTATTTTTTTTAAAACTTGCTGATTGCAAGAGTCCAATGCAAGGCCATAGCTGTTTAAAAGTGGAATGAGAATTGTAATGATTTGTTACAGAACAGATGCCTGTGTCAGAAGACGCAGGATATATTAATCTGAATTGAAAACAACATGGTGCACTTTTAAATGTATTTATCATCCTGGCTATTCCCTGGAAGAAAAAAAAAGTACACAATATACTTCGTGGTTATTTTTTTTTAAACTAGGAGAAGCCTGTGAATTAAAGCCAATGAAGGGCAAAGAATGAAACTTGGGGACAATCTCCTTCACGAGGAATTCCACAAACATGAAGAAATGAACAAACTTGAGTTTTACTGTGGCTTGGCTGAAGAGATGGGTTTTCTAAAGGGGAGAGGAATGTGTAGGAGAATAGAGCACAGGCTACTAGTGCAAGTAGGCCAGGTCTTTGCAGCATATTTGTATCAGGAATTTAGAACCTCTGGAATGCTGGAGGAGATTGATAGAATCAAGTATAACACAAAAGTGGAACGGTTATACATCTTGACAGGTTGGGTGGACCAGCCAATATGTAAGTACTGATGAGAGTAAGGAAGATTTGTGTGATATCTTGGCAGGGGTTTAAGCAATAAGGAAACAAAACAAAGTCATGGAAGGATTAAAAGAAAGGGGTTTGATTAGATTTGAGAATATTGTGCATTTCAGATTCTTAACAGGACTCCAATTCCAACTGCAGCTGGACCAATGCATGGCTCATGAGTGGAAATTGTGAGTTATGGAGCCAAAAAACATGCAACTGGTGCGGTTTTAGGTTGCTCGATTAGTGGGTTTATTCTGAACCCTGTTCATTTGCACACTGGGTTCTACATTTGTTTCTACGTATGAATTGTTCATTTGAAGGACATTCTCTGATCTGAAGTGTGAGATGAAAGGAAGTTTAATCACTCTTCACCATTAGCACAAGGCAAGTCTGGAATCCTAACATAGCCACGCAAAATGGGAAGCCCAACAGATGATCAGGAAAGATCCTGAGCAGGAAGCACAGCATTACAGTGCCAGAAGGTGGTTTTTCTTTTCCCTGTAATGAAAGGTTGTACTGGAAGAGGCTCAAATACTGTATAACAAATTGGAAGATCTGCAAGTAAATCTTTCCACCCAGAGAAAGTAATGGGGCCTAGATCTGTGTCATTGCCTCAATTTTTAATCAGTTTTATTTTGTATATTCATTTTTAGAAATTGTGGCCTTTAAAGTGAGCCATACTTTGGTTTTTAACGTTTGAAAATATTGTTAGATTTGAAATGCTTGTTTGTCTTACAGCAGAAAGAAACTTATGAACCTTTCTGTAAAGTTCCTGTCATCACATCAAACAAAGAGGAACAACGATTGATCGCCACATCTAACAAGGTTAGAACATTTTAAGTGCCCCCCCCCACCCCCCATGCAGAAGATATACAGTGCCAGAGACTTTTGGATGTATCATTGGTTATGACACTATTTCCATCATCTTAGTCCTAAGCTCCAGGGTGTTCAAAATTAGTCATTAGATTTGTATCTTTCCCCTTTCACAGATGTAATAGTCACTCCCGAGTCACAAGATGACAAAACAGAGCTGCTTGTATACTGAGCTGGAGCCAAGTTTACAAATCCACTTTCTCAAAGCCAGTGTGAAATGTTGTTTTCCAGCATAATCCTATTGATGGTACTGCCAATCTCTAGACCAGTTATTCTCAACCTTTTTTGTCTGCTCTAAATTTATGGGATCTCTTCCTTGTGAAGCAGTCCAGTTTAATTGGTTTGTTCTGTACTCTTCAACTACATTTTCTAATAAAAGTCTTTAAATGTCCTGCGGCCCCAGGGACTTTACAGCCTCCATTGAGAATGGTTGCTCTTGACACTTGTTTTAGGAATTGGAATTAAGAGTGGTAGAATTTATTTTGTATTGGATCAGAGGGTGTTTAAGCAAAAAAGAATAAGAGCCAAAATGGCTTCCCCTGGTCCACTGCTCATGGTCATTCCATAATCATTTAAGAGGGGCCTTTCTCACTTGCTTGAAGTGCCTTCCTCCCAGATTTTCTTTGAACCCTTTGTCATTTGATTAAACCCTGCCCCCTGTGTTCTTAGCTGTGAAAGCTGTTATTAAAAAAATCTCTTTAGAAACATTTTTTTAAAATTAGACAAAGATGTTATGCAAAAACTAATTTGTAATGTTTTAAAATTAGCTGAAATCTTTTAAATGCAGTAGACAAATTAAAATCATTAATAAAAAGAACTTCTCTTCTGCAGAGTAGTGGGAAATCGATGAGATTAGGGTTGCTGCACCATGTCACATGTTACAAGATCAGAAGGCTTGTTCCCCATGGGGAATCCAGTTGCAGAGCATCTCAACAGATATGCTGCCCTTATTACAGAGCAGTTTTTGCAAACTGAACAATACATTGACTGTCTCTGATTTGATTAGCCTTGTACTTGATTTAAATCTCTAACTGTCACTAGATTTTTTTTTCTCATGTGGTGAAGCCTGACATTCTTTTCTATTCGTAGCCTGCGGTTAAGCTGCTATACAACAGAAGCAACAATAAATATTCTTACACAAGGTAAGTGTACTGTAGATCATTGTTTAATGCCAAATGTACTCTTGGACATCCTCTGCGCAGGTTTAGAAAAAAAATGTATTCTCTCTGTGACCCAATGAATGGTGTACAAAGTTGAAAGGCATGAGGTCCCATTGCATAGTACTGATTCATAGATATGCAGCACAGAAATGGGCCCTTCAGCCCAACATCCTTTGTCTGCCTAATGTAGTTCAATTTGCTCGAGTTTGGTCCATATCCCTCTGAACCTTTCCTATCCATGTACCTGTCAAAAATGTCTTTTAAACATTGTACTTGTTTATTTTTATTAAATTATCATTGAGTATAGAATCCCTGCTGCAGACTCCATCCCTTAGGCTGGGCATGTGTCAAGATGTCAAGTGAGCACAAGATGTTTGTCTTTTGTTAAATATTAAATTGCATTTTTATTGGTCCTTTTAATAGGAAAGATCCGCACGTTCACACAGAATGCATTGGGACCATTGATTTAGGCAGGAGGTTTTAAGGAAAGCGAGTTGGAGCGGAAGATCAGAATTTAGGAACTGGGACAGCTGAAAGTGTCTATCATTGGTGGAGCATTGAAAATCGGGATACACGGGAGGTTCTGAGGGATTGCATAGATCTTGGAAGATTTTTGGTGTTGAAAGGGTTTGGCAGATTCATTGCCCTGACTGTGTTGCCCAGCCCAGTGTATAAAGGATGCCCAAAGTAGTTGCAAGCTTATTGTCCATGTGTGAAGCAGCAAGAGTCGAAGTGGACCAGAGTAGGAATTCCATGAGGTGAGGTAGATAGTGGTGCTTTTTGGCACCCATTCTTGTGGTGGCTTCACAGTTTCTGGATGTTGAAAAGAAGCTAAACTTTTTAGAAGGCTGTTAAGGGTTGCACATTTAATGGTGGGTTAGGAATAGTCTAGACTGGAGCAGTTTTTCTTCCGAGGGACATTGGTGAATTGGATTGCATGAAGATCACCCAATATCAGCTATTTAACATAGAAACTATGGCACAGTACAGGCCATTTAAAAAATGCAAAACCCTCTCTACCCTTTAACTTTCTATTTTTCTTTCATCCACGAACCTGTCTAAGAGACTCTTAAATGCCCATAATGTTTCAGCCTCCACCACCATCGCTGGCAAGACATCCCAGGCACCCACAACTCTGTTTATATATTTTTAAAAAACTAACTCCTGATGTCTCCTCTAAACTTCCCTCCCTTAACTTTGTGCATATATTCTCTGGCATTTGCTATTGCTGCCCTCCCTATCTATCCCTCTAATTTTGTAGACCTCTTTCTAGCTCCAAAGAGAAAAGTTCCAGCTTTGCTAACCTTGCCTCATAAGACTTATTTTCCTTTGTACCCTCTCCATAGCTTCCACGTCCTTCCTAAAATGAGGTGACCAGAACTGAACACAATACTTTAAGTGTGGTCTTAAATGGAAAATTAAACACTGCAGTAACTGAAATAAAAGAAAAATGCCAGAAATGCTTGGATCTAATTTACTTAATTAAATTTAAAATTTCCAATTCCTGAGATGATATTTGAACAGATTTCTTCAGATCATCTATCCAGATCTCTGAATTATTATTCTCTAATAACCACCATGCACTGTTCCCTTTAAAATAAATAAATAGATAGATAAATAGAATCAGTGGAGCCATTATTCTTTTACCCCACAACAATTTTTTTCCCTAGCAGCACTTGTATCTTGCAGAGCCCTTAACATAGAACAGCATTCCAAGGTATGCCATTAAACAGGATGTGAAACTAAGTTACACAAGGAGGTATTGGAATAGATGAATGAGTTTTTTTAAAAAAAGCATATTCTGAACAAAATGGAGAGAATCAAACTTCTAGAGTTTAACAGCTGAAATCTTTTTCTGCAAGTTTAAGCAAGAAAAACTGAATTTACATTTGGAAAGCCTTTATGACATTTTTGAACATGTCAAGTACTTTTCAGTTATTGGAATCCCAGTCCAGGAACAACTCTGCCCAAAATTGCAAAGGCTTAAGAACGTGACTGGGTCCATTAGATATGTACCCCTCCCCTCCCTTTACTCCACATATGCCTCTGGCTGCCTTGAAAAACAGCCAAGACCTGTCCCATCCTTCACCTCCTTCCTGTCAGGAAGAAGATTCACAAGTGTGATATCACTCACCACCTGATTCAAAAAGTTTTTTGTTGTAATCGGACTGCTGAATTAAATTAGCCCTTGTAAAATTACATTGCCTTTGCTCTGTACTTTGTACTCTGTCTAACTGAGCTGCTCACAAAACAAACTTTACCACTGCATCTTGATGTGTGTAAGATGATAAACTATTAAAAGTGAGAAGTTTTTGTGTGCATTTCATTTTACTTTCAGCAACTCTGACGATAACATGCTGAAGAACATCGAGTTGTTCGACAAGTTGTCTCTGCGCTTTAATGGCAGAGTTCTTTTCATAAAGGATGTCCTCGGTGATGAAATCTGCTGCTGGTCCTTCTATGGTCAGGGACGAAAGATTGCAGAGGTTTGCTGTACCTCCATCGTGTACGCCACAGAGAAGAAACAGACCAAGGTAATTTTCAGTTTGTTAACTGACTACATGCCTCAGTTCTTTATATGAAGTTGTTCAGTCGACACCGTGGGCACCATGCACCTCCCCTGGTGATGCGATCTTTGGGCATTCCAAAAGCAGTTTGGAGTTGATGAATGCTTTCTGAAGTGTAATACTGATGTCATAGGAAAGCAGATACATTCACCAAAGTACTACAGACAATGGAGGTTTTTGCTTTTAGTGGTGTTAATTAGTTAAAGTCACCATTTCCTGAAGCAAGAAAATTGTTAGTACTAACGCCAGATACCAATGTTCATCATAACTAATAGCCACACTGTTTTTTTTCATCAAAATCTGACTTCACTTTACACAGGAGAGCGAGAGCCCTTTTTTGTGCCCTTAAAGTTTGATATCACAAAGGAAGATTGGCATCACTGTCAGAAGTATTGTTGTAGTCCATTGGAAAATAATCCTGTGCTTACTGGATAAGGTGCTCATTCAAATGTTCCTAAAGGAATCCACAACTCGAGTGTTTTGATCATCTCCAAGCTTGTGTTTGCTATCTGAACACTGAGATTTTCTACCTTGTATTTCATCTTGGATGCCATGGATATGTGACAGTAACTGAAATGGACTATTTTTCGGGTGCGATCGTGAAGCAAAGATTAAATTGTCCATTTGGAAATAATATGCCATTGCCTGCTACTATAGGAAATTTCTGCTGTATTTTACTAATTAAAGGTACTCTATAGTGGAGTTGACATTACAACAAGTCACCAAATGGAGAGAGTTCATTATATTTCCAAGATGATAGGAAATGCGAGATCATGGAGAGTTCTGTGCCAATAGTCTTATCTCATCAATGCAGGTTTTCTCAGCTCTCTGTCCCCACTACATTAATTCAGTTCATCTAGAATTTGTGCACAAAATCCCAGCCTTTGCTTTTCATGATGTTCCTGACATAGCATGCACATTTCTTGTTCATACTCTGCACCGTTGTATTGTCCCCACATTGTATTGTACAAGATGATCTTTGGTCTTGTGGTTTGGATGATATGGGAAAGTTATAGAGCCTGATGAAAATAAATTGCTTTTGAACTTGTGGATGCTGGTCTTCAGGCTTCTAAACCTTCTGCCTTAAGGTGACCGTGAAAAATGAGTGTGAGAATTACTTATTGAAAGAATCGAATGCAAAGAGTTTAGTAAAAGGCTTCAAAATAAACTGTCAGAAAATGAGTAAAATAAATAGTAAAATTTGATCTGAAATTGCAGGAAAATACGATAGAAGCTAAAGTGGTTGAGATTTGTAGGAGCCCTAAGTGGAACCAGTCGACTTCTTTACAGAACGATTCTACAAATGCTGTGGCTGTTGACGGGTTTGAAGAACTAATGTTGTCTGAATCTTACCTTATCTATGACCTACTGTGGAAAAGAATGAAAAAGATGAGAAAACCTGTTGTAGGGAAGGTTAAAAAGACTCGTTCATTAAAATTGAGAAGATCAGATAATCTTCAAAACCTGGCCCTAAAAGTTCAAATTCTTACTATGAGAAGCAGAATGCTGGAAAAAGGAAATAAGCCAAATGACATGCTGAAGACTTACCTCGTCGTAATCTCAAAAGGGGAGCTGTCTTTTATGGTGTTGGTTTCCTTCTTGTTGATGACTTCAATCAACAGAATTAACCTTGTCATCTTAACCAACGAAAGGAAAGATGAAGGCATCCGTAAAAAGTTGCATAGTTCTTCCAAGTAAACTGTTTTCTTGCATTACATTGCACACACAGCTTTGATTACTTGCTGTACATGCACCAAAGCAAAGGGATTCAGACAGAAAGTGCCAACACTGCCAATTGGGTTTATTAAACCAAAAGGGGAAAGAGTAGCTTCCACCTCTGAGATGATGTAGCCTTCCAGAAGTCTGTGTGAATCTACCTTCCTGTTTAGGACCATGCTGCACACTTTTATTCTCAACCTCTTTAATACATTTTATATTGAGAACCATATAACCCCACGTAGTGGACACAAAGGATCCCTTGTTAACTGAGGTTAGAACTAGGAGGATAATGCAGCTTAAAGCTCATAGCTAAAGATGTGGTGTAGGCGGAAGGAGTATAGGTTTCTGGATCATTGGGCTCCCTTCCAGGGAAGGGAAGACGCGTTCCAATGGGACAGTTTGCATCTGAACTGGAAGCGGACTAATATCCTTGTGGGAAGGTTTGCAAGTGCTGCTCCAGTGGGTTTAAACTAGATTTGCAGGGGGAGGGGTGCCAGTGGAGGAGGGAAAATATTATGTTAAAATTGAAGGCACTGTTAGAAGTCAACAGGTTGAATGTGGAGGAAATGTTCTCAGGTATATCTATTACAATGCAAGGTGTATTGTAGGAAAGGCAGATGAGCTTAGGGCGTGGATTGGCACGTGGAATAATGACGTGGCCATTAGTGAAACTTGGTTGCAGGAGGAGCAGGACTGGCAGGTCAACGTTCTGGCATTACATTGCTTTAGACACAATAGAACTGGATGGGAGGAGGGGATGAAAGAGGGAGGAGTGGCATTGCTCAACAGAGAAAATATCACAGCTGTGCTCAGGCGGGACAGACCAGAGGGCTCATCTACTGAGGCTATATGGGTAGAGCTGAAGAACAGGAAAGGTATGACCACACACACATGGGGTTGTATTATAGACTGCTCAATAGTCAGCAAGAATTGAAGGAGAAAATCTGTAAAGAGATAGCAGGCATATGCAGGAAACATAAGGTTGTGATTGTAGGAGATTTTCCACATATTGACTGGGACTCTGATGCTGTAAAAGGGCTAGAGTTTGTCAAATGTGTTCAGGAAAGTTTTTTAAATCAGTAATATAGAGGTACCAACTAGAGATGCTGGATCTCCTGTGAGGGAATGAGACAAGACAAGTGACAGAAGTATGTGTTGGGGAACATTTTGGGTCCTGTGATTATAATGGCATTAGTTTTAAGTTAATTATGGAGAAGGATAGGTCTGGGCCTCAGGTGGAGATTCTAAATTGGAGAAAGGCCAATTTTGAGGACTGAGAAAAGATCTAGAATGCATGGATTTAGATAAATTGTTTTGCTCTGACAGAACTTTTGTGCACAATCTTCCTTGTGCATTGTCAAATGAATGCAAATCAAGGCACTTCTGTCAGATTTTTGTCCAGTTATTTAGATTGGTTGGGTTTGGTGCACGGCATTTACAGTTTGTTGCTCCTGCAGGTGGAGTTCCCTGAAGCCCGAATCTATGAAGAGACTCTAAACATTTTGCTGTATGAGACTCAGGATGGACGTGGGCCTGACAACGCACTGCTGGAGGCCACCGGAGGGGCTGCTGGACGCTCTCATCACCTTGAGGAGGAGGAGGAACGGGAAAGAATTGAGCGAGTTCGGAGGATTCACATTAAGCGTCCAGATGACCGATCACACCTCCACCAGTGAGGGGGTAAATTTATTCAGCTGAAACACACTACAGTTCTAACCCTTTATTCCTCCCTTCTTTGAAGAAAGGAAAGAGCAAGAGCAGAAAGCCTTTTCATCCAGTGGAGTTCTTGCAAAGTTTCGCAATGGAAAATTGGTTAAAGCCATTTTAGAACTTAGCCAGATAATGACCTTGTGAAATGCAGGACTTGAAGTATGAATCCAACTTGGCACCCTGGCTACACACTCTAGCCTTAACATTTATTCTAATACTGAAGAAGCAAGATACTGTGTTTTTTAAGTTGTATAGAACAATACTCAAAGAAAATGTACCTGGACATTTATTTCCATTATTAAGAAAAATGTTGCACTTGCTCTATGTAGCATTTTAAACGTTGGCAGCCCTAACCCGTTGCTGGGAATAAACTTGGAGATGATGGGTATGCACATCTGGTGAACAACACCTTGATGAAAGGTAATGGTGTTCTCCAGTAACGCCATGCTTTGTGCCTGCTCCTGTTTTAAGTCTTGCCATCCTTCTGACAATTTCAGCATTTTCCCCTGGCTATTTTGAATTTTCAGCAATAGTTTTACCTTGTTAATTAATGTATCGATAACTGCTGAGCAAAAATCTTTCCTCTTTCATGACAACCTCTCTGTGCTTTGATTCTTCACTAAGTAATTTTTTAATTTATTTTAAACCCTGGCTTTTTGATTAAAGCAAAGCAACCAGAAGGATCTTACCACATTCTGGACACCCTTGCAACTCTGGAGGCCTGTCACCCATCACTTTGGTTTTAAGATTTTTGGAACGGTGCAATTGATTTTCCAGTCTTTGATCCCAGGTTTCCCCACAATATTTTTTTTTATTGCTAATGGCTAGTCATGAAAATTTGTAAAATGCCATCTTCTTCCTCCAATTTGTCTCTCACCTTTCACACTTAAAAGCTGTGATGTAAAAAGTGATCAGTAGCTTGATTGTGATTTGGGTTTTTGGGTGGGGGGATATTTTATGATTTGAGCCAATTTGTAATATTAAATCCCAATGGCTACACTTTTAGCATAGCCATTGGGATTTAATTCCTTTGTAGAAAAGTGTTCACTGGGCCTTTCAGGATTTTCACATCTTAGCTAGAATTTACTGTATTTGGAAGAGCATAATTATAACTTCACTGTTCCAATTTCAGATGTATGTCATAATTTTTGTGAGAATGTGCATCCCTCATCAGAAGGTTTCCAGAGCAGAGTTCAATTTTAAAATGTTCCTCTGTTATACTATATTTTGAACTGAGTCCTCTGCAAATTGTAGCTCATCCATATCCCCATTGACTTAAAAATAACTCTTTTCTCCCCCCCCCCCCAAATTCAACCCCACCTCTCCACTCCTGAAGGCTAAAATATCACACAGAGATGCCAGTGATTCAACTTAACAATAGGTGTTTCTGTGTGGGTTAGTAATGAAGGTAATCTTCCACTGCAGCATATTTTAATAACTAAATAAAGGCCAAAGAAAACATGTGTCAACGTTATCTAATCAGCAAGTTACATCTGCCAAATGAAGAAAATCCACCTGAGAACCTCTAACCTTACTCTGAAGCTGCACTTTATTTCAGTGTTTTCTTTTATTACCTCCTAGTTTAATAGAGAAGGTTAACATTAACTAGCAGATAATTAGCACAATTAAATTATACTCTATATTTAAACTGTACAACAATTTAAAAATGCCAGTCCTTGTGCTGGGTTTTCAAGCACTCTAAAATTCCTTACCAGATTCACTTTAGTTGTGGAGGCTGGGGAAATCTCAGTGCAAAACAGTAAGATTATCGATTCTCACTGGTGGGTTCTCTTGAAAGCAGCATTTTGGGTGATGTACACCAAGTTGAAATGAAGGTGTCAGATTTTCTAGCTCCCAATTAGACAGTGTAAATTAAGACAACAAATCATGAACATCACATTGACTTAATTCCAAATGCTTAACCCAATGGGGAGATTAGTGTGGAATGGTCTGAATCCAGTTGGCTCTGACCCATTCTGCAAATTTTTTTTTTTGCATTGCTCCAGTCCACAAAACTCTACCCATGCAGTCTTTTTGACCACATTATTGATTACTACACACTTCTGTTCAATGGTCCACAGTATTGCAGGAGAAAGGGCAGGTGATCAGTTCAGGTAATTGGTTTGGTTACTTACAAAGTGATATTACTTATTTGTTGATCAGCACTGGTGTATTTTCACATTGTCAATACACTAATTTATTGCACCACTTTTTTGGCATGGAATAAGCTAATGGGAAGACCAGAGGCTCTTTTAATTGCAACTCGATAGCCATATTAAAAACAATCATCGTTCATTCCAATTTGTCTCTATCATGAAATAGCATTGGTAACTTGCAATTGTTCCATAACTTGAACCAGTGATTTGCTGTCAATAGTTTCACCGCACCAGGAATTGTATTTGAGGGAAAATTGCTACTGTTTGAACTCAGATGGCCCATCAGTCATAAATAATGTTTCCAGATTCCTTAAGACTTAAAAGAGAAAACTTTAGTTAAATCCCATGTTTTCATAGAGAAGGTTCTTGCGGTTTGAACATCTGGCCTGCGGGCAATGAAATTTTAGGAAATTAAGGCCCTGACATTAGTGTATTATTGAAATAGAGTTCCCCTTGGCATCTAAAGCACATGGCCAAAGGTGATAGCTCAGTAAATGTGCGCAGGTTCAGTATCCTCAGAATGACTCTCTTTCTGATAAGAGGTGCTTGAAATGCTTTTGAAAGTAAACTACAGATGCTCAAAATAGGAGTTGTATTTTATTTGTCACAATGTACCTCGTACAGTGGGAAGACTTTTTCAGCTAGCGGACTAACAGGTTATTGCTAGTGGAGACCACAATTTACAGAGTATAGTATTACAAATGAAAAGGAAGATCAATCAGTGACAAGCAAGGGCAGCAATTGATCACAGTTATGGGGTTCATTCAAGAGCCTGATGACTGCAGGGAAGGAAATGTCTTTAAGCCTGTTGGTGCATGCTTTCACACTCTTAAAGTGGTCATCTCCATTAAATAGTTGGTCCTTTACCCTGAAGTCCTACCCTGGATCTAGGCCTTGATCTGGGGAAACACCATCAGCCTGATCTGGGGAAACACCATCAGCCTGCGCTGATGAAGGGCTTTTGACCTGAAATATTAATTCTACAAATGCTGCCTGACCTGCAAAGTGTTTTCAGCATTTTTCAGCACCTGCAGTTGTTTTAATTGTCAACATTTGCATTTATCCTGATGCTGCTTATCAGAGTCTCACTGATCCAATGTCCAGTGAATGCAAACAGCTCTGGTTTAGTTTCTCCTCTTCAACCAGTCATGCATATCAAAGTTGCCTGCAGTTACCAGTACAAACTCTTATTCCATCTGATATATTCATTGCAAGTTTTGCTCCAAGACCTTACGGCCTCAGTGTTTCTGATGATTCACAATTTGAGTGTTTATCTGAAGCATGCATGTAGTATTTTCAAAAATTTGCTTGCTCCATGCACAAGATGATCAGTCATTATTAGCCTTGGAGTGTGGAGGCAGTTGACGATGAATGAATGAGATGAAAATAGTCAGGATCCAAACTTGACATTTGGATATGTCTCCAAGGGTGCAGCAACAATCGCTATATGGTTTGAACCTCAGTGCAAGGCAGGCGGGGTGCACAACCTTCTAAAAGTACCTGATGTGTACCAGTTGCTATACACTTACAGGTAGAATTATTTTTGGACCATTGCAAGAGCAAGTAGCATGCCTAAAACATTGGTTTAAGGTTTCTGGAGTAGAACTGGCTTCACATGAATGCAGCCAGCTCTCACCGGCAAGTTGCGGTCTTTCTTTTTCAGCTGAACCAATGTTTGATTCGGGACTGCACTGGTGTCATCTCTTTGCTAGGCTCTTGAAACGGACCCAAAGGCTAATGCCAGTTGAGCCAGGATAGGGATTGTTCACTGTGCTTGGTATTCACTGGCAGGCAGGTGAGAGCTCAGTTCCAAGCCAAAGTCATTCCCCCACCAAATTTGCCAGCAAAACTGGAGGGAACTCAAGTGAGTATCCATATTTAGGTGTAGATAGGATAGACTCTTATCTTTCTGCCAGGGTAGAGATGTCAAGTACTAGAGGGCACAGCTTTTAAGGTAAGAGGGGAAATATTTAAAGGAGATGTGGTTTATTTTTAAACAGTGGTAGGTGCCTGGAACATTGCTAGGAGTAGTAATGGCAATTCATACAATGGTAACATTTAAGTAGCATTTAGAGAGGCAGAGAACTCTATTGCCTATGTGCAGATACATGATGCGACATTGGCACACCGAGTGCTATATAGTTCTATGTTCTATTGCTGCCTCAGTTGGCATGTGTTTTAATACACAGCTTTAATATGAATAGAAGTTGATAATGGTATGGTGGATATCAAACAATGTCCCAGTTTTTAATTATATGTTGTTCTGCTGTAGAAGGCAATTGGTTATTGTTACCTTCGGCCTTTTCCTCATCTCTGTATCCTCCACTTGCAGAAAGCTCTGAGGACAGTGCTTCAGATGAGCCAAGATTAAAGAAAACCTGCAGAAATAACCACCGTTAAATGTTTTTAGGAAGTAATCTGTTCATGTAGCTTTCATTGATCTTTGGCCCAGTCTCAGCCATATCATGGTAGACTTCAGTTGAATGACTTGAAAAGTCTTTGCTTAGATTCCAAGCTACTTTATTCAGATAACAGTTCACTTTCAGTGCCCAAAGACCGGCGAATGTTGGAGGTTATCGCCCACCAGCTTCCTCAATAAATTACCTTCCCAGCCAAAATAAAGCAGGTTATGGTGGGTTCAATGAGCTAGTTTAGAAGCTCCCATTTAATAGTGTTGCTTGCAGAACGTGAAGTGGTTATGGTTGTGGAGAGTCCTGAAGGGCTTGAGCCAGAACACAGAATTCCCTTTAAAATGATTCTGGCTTTTGAAGACCATGAGACAATTAGCATGGGTAAAGGGGTAAAATGCACACTGCTACAGAATGTTGCTTTAGGTCCTTTATTGAATGCTTTTTTAAAAATCTGGTGGATGCAGCAAAATATCTCACAATTCCTGAACTTGAGTTCAAGATCCTAGATATAGGGATAGTTTTACTCCATACCTAACTTTATCTGAGAATGTCTTGGAAATAAGTGTTTTATTCCCCAGTACAAATGTCACTTTTACATAGCAATTTTTTTTTTTTAGTTGCAAGTTATTGTTTCAGTCCTGTACTATAGTTGTTGATTCACTGCCTTGCACCAACTCGACTCTATGCAACTATTCTGTCTTCAGTTGTCTATTCAAGTAAATATGACTGATTTTTATTTTTCACCAAAATCAATAGTGTTTGATCTGGTCAAAATTTTGACTGTTATGGATACTTGTTGTGTTCCATTTTATCTTTATAATCTTGGTATATTTTTTAAAAATCTCCATTTTGTACAGATGTAAAGATGTCCATCTTTATGTTGCTAAAGAAGAGGTGAATAAATTGTGAACTATATTTCTAATTAACCTTCCATGTCTGGTTATGTGTACCTTCTACTTAATTGTGGTCTTTCTAGCTTGGCACATTTTATCACTTCCCAGTTTGAATAGATTTAGTATGTCTTCACTACTGGGAGCAATAAATTTTGATCTTGATCTTCAGCCCAAGGGTGGAAATCAGCCAAAGTTTCATGTACCTCATTGCCATCCTGCAACCTCCAAGTTTACATAACCATGGTGTCCAAGTTAACCAATAAGCAGCTTCTCATGCTACATCCAGACCCCTTTTCCATTGCTGAATGACATGCACCATTGCACCTCCTGTTGCTAGAATCATTGTACAATTTCTGTGGGCTTAACTTTCTCTGTTTCTAAACACACTCCCAACCCACCCAGGAAACTAACAACAATGTCTAAACCGTCATTAATTGTAAATTATTTGTGGACTCTGTCATCCAGGATTTTAATTGGATTCAAAATTCAAGTCTTTGTTCATTCACACCCCAAAGGTATTTGGACAATGTTCTTGCATCCTCTGCACATCTGACTTTGGTCTACATGAGCAGCACCCATCCCAATATTATTAGCACCAAACCATATCTTCATAGTAAATGTTCAAAGATTCCTTCTATTGTCATGTAATAATACATTTAAAATACCAGCATGAGTATTTCCCTGCACAGCCTAATAATAGGAGAAAGAAAACCAAAAGAGAGTCCCTTCAGTGACACTGGGTATCCGTGGATTCTTCTTCAGCACTTTTGCAACTGCACAGGTTCCAGTTCAAGCCATCAGCAACCCGAGCCACAGATCCAAACCTCTAATATGATCAGAAAACCTTCAGCACCTGAGGCCCTTAGGGAGCCCCTTGTGTCCTCAGTGCCCTCTTGAATCCTGGTTCTGATTATCTAGTTCCCTGAACCAATCTCCTAACAGCATTCGACCACAAGTCGCCAACCTGTGTGGATCCTTCAGCCGCTGAGTTCCTTACTAGTCTGCTGATCACCATTCTATAGGGTTGTCTCCTATGCTTCACCCTCTCAATGAATTGTGTTCTCCCCACTTCTGGTGCCCTGCACTGTTCAGCAGCTCCCCTGGAGTCAGCAACATCATAGAGCATTACAGCACAGAAACAGGCCTCTTCTGCCCTTCTAGTCTGTACCGAACCATTTTTTTTGATTATCCCACTGAACTGCACCCAGTCCATAGCCCACTATACCTCTCCAAATTCCTCTTAAATGTTAAAATTGAGCCCACATTACCACTTCAGCTGGAAGCTGATTTCACGCTCCCACCACTCTCTGTGTGAAGAAGTTCTGCCTCATGTTTTCTCCTTTCTCTTTTAACCCATGCCCTCTGGTTTGTATCTCACCTACTCTCAATGGAAAAATGCCTATCTATTTTACTTTGTCTGTCCCCCTCATAATTTTTAAATACCTCTATCAGATCTCCACTCATTCTTCTGTATGTTTTAATTTTGGTAGATATTCTTCCAGTCTATTAGCTAATGCCTTTGCCGATATTTTATAATCAGCATTGAGGAGTGATTATAGGTCTACATGTTGAGGTTTTTAATGGGTCTCTACCTTCGGTAACACTGTAGTTATAGCAGTCGAGAAAGAATCTGGGAGGGTCTGGGTCTCTGTCACCCAGTCCAATGGATCCATCATAAGAGCAATCAATAAATCTTTAAATTGTCTGTAGAACATGGGAGGAAACCCATCCTCCCCTGAAGATTTGTCAGCTTGTAAAGTACCCAAGGCTTTTTTGCGAAAGGGGCATCTAAATCAAATTGTTCTCTATCTAATTTTGGAAGTTCAAGGTTTGTTTAAAAATTCGCCCATCTTATTTTCATCTAATAATTATGATTTATATAGTTTAATATAATATTGTCTAAAAATATTATTTATTTCTTTTTGATTATATTGAGGTGGGTCACTGTGGTTATAGCTTGACGTAGGAAGAAGACTCGCACACCAAGGGAGTGTAATCGACACTGACTTTATTGGGCTGCAGCTCTGCCTTTTATAGGCAACCGGCCGTGTCACCACCGGGACATGGCTTGAGTGAGGCCAGCTGCTGATTGGTTGTACCAGATGCGCGAGCCTGGATTGGACCTCCTGTGATCCACTGGCTGCGATTGGCTGATTCAACCGCTATTCCTGTAGCCTAAGGGAGCAGGCATCTCATCCCGTGTGCTGTCCGCCCAATCGTAGTGTTCGATGACTGTTTACTGTGTTGGCCTGTAGAGTGGGCTGCTACAATATGTTGTACTATCGGCCTCTGTTTTTATTGCATTTATCATTAAAGATGACTCCTCTGCCTTTATCTGCCAAGATAAAAACTTATCTGCCCATTCTCCTAATTCATAATATTTTTTGGTTGTTAATATTTTTTTCTGTTCTATACATTTGTAATGTGTTGTATTTCAATTTTTAAAAATTCTCTAATAGTCTCTGATTTTTTTTCCAATTTTGTTTTATCTTTCTCTAGACCATCTAGCTCAGTAGCATATTCTCTCAAGATATTTTGTATAAGAAATAATTTGTCCTCTTGTATAAGCTTTAAGCATATCCCATGTTTTAAAAGAAAACTGTTATCAGTAGAAGAAAGGTTCACTTCACAGAATAGTTCTATCTGTCTCTTAATAAACTCACAAAAGTCCTTCATTTTCAACAGTGTGGCATTATTGTTTTTCCATTATTGCATTTGTTAAAGTTAATGGTGAATGATCTGATAGAAGTCTCACCAAATATTACATTTTTACCACTCTACTTTTTAACAGAGGAGTCATTTGAAAGCAAGGTAGTAATTGAATGCAAATCATGTACTCTTGAATGAATAATCTCTTTATACGGGGTTAAGCTGCCGCGATATATTAATCAAATTTAAATCCTATCGCTTTTGCCCTTGTCACTAGCCTGGCTGATTTATCCAGTATTGGAACTAGACAGAAATGGAAGTGTCCTCCAACCAGTATATTTTGTCTTCCCTCTGCTGATTTTAAAAAGAAATCTTTCATAAAGGCTTCATCATCATAGTTTGGTGCATAGATATTCATAAACGTTCATGATTCTACATAAATTTTACAATGTACATTACAAATCTTCATGCTTGGTCAGTCAATCTCTTTCTGTTATTATTGGTATATTTTTGTTAATTAGAATCGCTACTCCTCTTGCTTTTGAGCCAAATGAAGGGTATGTTACTTGTATCACCCATCCTCTTTTTAATTTAGCATGTTCCAATTAGGTAAGATGCAGTTCTTGTAGAAAGACTATATCTGCCTTTAATTTTTTTTAGGTGTACCAAGACCGTCTCCTTTTCACCATACCATTTATCCCATTAACATTAAGACTAATAAATTTTAGTGTTCTATCCATATTGATTTTTTAAAACAAATATTGTTTAACAATAAAAACTTTTCATTATTTAAAATAGTGATCTTTCCCCTTTTAAAAAAAAACAAATACAACGTCCCTGCCCTGACAGTGACATAAACCTGAAACCCCAAAAGCCTGCAAAAAAAGCCCACGCAATCTCTTGCGGAAGAAGAATCCCTCCCTTTAGCACCATCTTTTATAGATACTCCTCTCCAGGTGCCGTTCTCCCTTTAAAACCTTAAAACGGAGTCTCCACCTTGCTACTACTTTTCCCAAATTTTCTCCCTTTTCTAAGTGCTCCATGAACATTTCAATAAATTTTATTTTTCAACAATAAATATGTTTTTTTTAAATACAACTTTTACTTAGTCCCATTGTAAACAGTCTTCCTCTTTGGGAAATTTAACCTTTTCATAAACCTTGCAGGAATTCTTCCACCTTGTTCTTAGTCTTGAAGAATTTTCAATTACCTTCTGCTACTTTGACCCTCAGAGTCATAGGGTATATCATCAAATACTTCATGTTTTTGGAACTCAATTGCCTTTTTATAATCATCAAACTCCTTCCTTTACTTAAACAAAATAGGACTAAAATCTTGGAAAAATAGTACTTTTCCATGGTCAATCTTGTACGGACCATTATTTTGCTAAAATTATTCATATGCTACTCCCAGGATTTAAAAAAAAGTCTTACCAGGATTGATAATAGTCGCTGATCACAAGCTCTCTTGGGTCCAAGGGTCCGGTGAGCCCTTTCAATATGCAGTTTTTCTCTGAATTTGTCTTCTCCCAGCACTCACAGGATCAGTGTTTCAAAGTTCACTGGATCTCTTCCCTCGATTCCTTCTTTCAGTCCAATAATTTGGACATTATTTCATCTGCTGAAATTCTCATGTGGTCGATCTTGTCCAGCAGGCCTTGTCTGTCCGACTCCCATTGCTTCACACCTTTCTCCAAAGCTTTCCGTTTATCTTGTGTTTTTACCAAGTCTACTTCTGCTTGGGTCATTCTTTCCATTAAGTCTTCAATTACTTTTTAAAATTTCAGTCATCCTTTCAGTCATGTCTATCATGACTTTTTCAACGCCAACAAATCAGTTGCTCATGTTTTCAGTTTTCTCCAAGATAAAATTTATTTCTTGTCCTGACTCCCCAGCTCTGCTGGCTTCGATCAGTCCCAAGGCTATTCTTGTGCCTCTCCCTTTCAGGCTTTCATTCGATGTTCCTGGCTGAGTAGAAACTTCATTTTTTGTTCTCGACTGCCCTGGTTTCTTAGTATTTGGTTTGTCCATTTTTTAGTGAAAAATCCTTAATTTTAAAATGTTATCTTTTTTGGTACTCTTCACGGAGAGCTCAATCAAAACACGTCTGCCCAAGTCCTTCGCATGGCCACGCCTCGCCAACAATTGACTACTTCAACAGGCTGTTTAAAGGCTGTACGGACCCATCCATGTTAGGACTGGGCAGAAGGGCCCTGTGGAGTTGTCCCTTGCCTCTGCTCCCTGCTTTCCCAAATCTGCACCAATGGCAGAGCTGCCATTACAGCAGCTCTAGCGATGGTGCAATTTATTTTGGAGGGAAGGGAGTATAGAGCAATTTTCTTCCACATTTTAAAATTATGGAGCCAAACTAACAGTGACCAAGTTGGTGGACTAATAACTTGGATGCCTCAACTATTGATAATCATGAGTGAATCATGGCATGGCTGCCAAGAGAATTTGAATGTAATTACATAATTAATAAGAAGCTGCAATTGATGGTAATTCTGACATTACCTGATTGCAGTAAAACAAATACATCGGGTTCAGAAAGGAAGTCTGCCATCCTTTCCCTATCTGGTTGACTCTTTATTTGGTTCTTCAAATGTCTTGTAAACCACTTTTAGTGAGTAATTGGGGAGGCATAAAGTCTTGCCCGTTACATTAAATCTGGTGAACAAATCATTTAAAACCAAGAATAAAGCAGTTTTTGTCCCTGAAGTACAAGGATCCACAAAGCCTATTTTTCATCTTCCAAGCTATGGAAGTTCAAATTTCAGTAATATTTACCGGTCAAGATAAAAGATTCCATTAATTGTCATGTACACAAAATAATATTTTTCTTTTGTCTGCTCTGTGAAGGCACACTGAGGCACCACTAGTAAGAAAGAGAAATGTTAAGCATCCATCGCTTCTATAGTTCAACTTGGAGAGGAGGTGTGAGGTGCTGCATTAGGGACATGAGAGAACAGTTCTTCACTCAGAGAGTGGTGGGCACATGGAATAAGCTGCCAGACAAAGTGATGGAGGTAGGTACGTTGGCTCCCCTTAAGAAACATTTGAATAGCTATATGGATAAACTTGCAATTCAAATACCATCAACAAATTTGCCGACGACATCACGGTTATTGGCGGAACCACAGTCGACATTGCGGAATCGTACAGGAATGAGAGAGATCAGCTAGTTGAATGGTGTCACAACAACATTCTTGCACCCAGTGTCAGTAAAAAATAAGAAATTGATTGTGGACTTCGGAAAGGAGAAACCAGGAGAACACAAACTGGTCCTCATCAAAGGGCCAGTAGTAGAAAGGCTAAAGAATTTAAATTCCTGAATGTCAACATCTCTGAAGATCTGTCATGTAAATGCAATTATGAAGAAGGCACACTGGCTATATTTCATTAGGTGTTTGAAGTATACCGTGTAGAACATTCTGACTAGTTGCATCAGAATCAGGTTTATTGTCATGGAATGTGTGGCGTTGCAGCTGCTTTATTGTACATTAAAGTGCAAAAATTGCTCAGACTATTATTACTGTAAATACACATTTAAAATAAATAAATAAAATAAGTGAAAAAGGTGAGATAATATCTGTGGTTCATTGTCCATTCATAAATCTGATGGCAGAAGGGAAGAAGCAGTTCTTGTAATGTTGGATGTTCATCTTCCGGTTCCTGTACTTCCCTCCTGATCATCACAGTGTAAAGAGGGCATATCCTGGGTGGTGAGAGTCCTTGAGGATGGAGGCTGCTTTCTTGAGACTCCACCTCTTGTAGATGTCCTTAATGATGACACTGGCTGAGTTTATAACACTGTAGCCTTTTCCTGTCTTGTGCATTGGCACCTCCATGCTAGACAGTGATGCAACCAGTCAGAATGCTCTCCACAGTATACCTGTAGAAATTTCCAAGAGTCTTTGGTGACATAACAAATCTCCTCAAACTCCAAATGAACTATAGCTGCTGGTGAGCCTTCTTCATTATTGCCTCAACATGATGGCTCCAGGATAAATCTTCAGAGATGCTGACACCCAGAAATTTAAAGTTGTTCCTTAGTTTTGTTGATAGTGAGTGTGAGGTTATTGTTGTGATATCACTCATCTAGCTAATCTATTTCAGTCCTGTGCACTTCATTGTTGCTATCTATGATTCTACTGACAACTGTAGTGTCTTTGGCACAGATTTTAATTACCCTGGCAGGATTCATCCTATTGAAAGATGTTCTGGCCTCAGAAACTGATATCACCGGGTCACCAGCTTTTGCAGGCAATTATCTGGGGACCTGTTGATCGAATCCAGAGGGGAGAGAGTTAGAGGCGACCGTTAGAGGAGTGAGGAGGAGAGGCTGCTGGGAAGGTAAGGCCTATAAAAAGGCACTGACCGGGGCCTGGTCGATCACTTGAGGGAGCAGAAGAAAGAAGAGGTGAGCAGGTAAGCAGTATTATTCTAAGGACATTTACTGGGCCAGGTTTAATTAATTAATTGGTTAATAGGTCAATTGGTTAGTGGGCCAATATATAAGAGGGGAGGTACAGGAAGTGGCCAGCGAGGAGCGGCCCAGGCGGGTGAGTGGTGCAGTGAAGGAGTGGGGCTTCCAGGCTTTGGCTCTTCAGGCTTCGGCAAAAGTAGGCAAGGAGAAAGGTGGACTTTCTTATTTACCCTTCATAGGTGAGTTTACATTAAAGGGCAGAGACATGCCTATAGGGTTAATACTCTGCTCAAGTTTCCAGATGTGGGAACCAGGGGAGAGTCCCTCCCTCCCAAGTGGCCATGTCTGCCAAGTGCAACGAGGTGAAGTTCCTTAGAAACCAGGTTTGTGATCTGGAGCTCCAACTTGACGACCAATTGCTCATCAAGGAAAGCGAAGAGGCAAGTGAGAAAACCTTTACCCTCCGCAGAGTGCATGCGTGCAAGGTGTGCACCGGGACACAACTGTTAAAGGATAAAATTAAGGAACTGGAGTTGCAACTTGATGATCTGAGGATTATTAGGGAAAGTGAGGAAGTTATTGACATGACCTTCAAGCACGTGGTTACCTCCAGATTGGGGTGGGGGGTGGTCAGGTAAATGGACTACTGTCAAGGATGGGAGGAAAGTTGCTCAGTCAGTGGAGAGCACTCCAGTGGCTACTCCCCTTAGCAACAAATGTATTGGATGATATTGGGGAAGATAGCCAGTCTGAGGTTGGACCAAGGTATCCAGTGGTGCAGAGTGGAAGGAAGAGGGACAAGGTGGTTATTGGGGACTCCATCATCAGGAGAACAGACAGAAGGTTCTGTGCGGATGACAAGTATTCCCGCATGGTATGTTGCCTTCCAGGAGCTAGAGTGAGAGATATCTCGGACAGGGTTCATGGTATTCTGAGAGGAATGTGTGGGCAGCCGGGCAGCCTGGTACATGTGGGTACCAATGACATAGACAAATTGAGGGAGGAGATCCTGAAGAGGGAGTACCATGAGCTAGGACGGAGATTAAAAAACAGGACCTCCAGGGTCATGATCTCAGGGTTGCTACCTGTGCTGCATGCAGGATTGGGAAAAAATGAAAAACCTAGGAAGTTAAATGTATGGCTGGAGAAATGGTGCAGGGTGCAAGGTTTCGGGTTCATGGACCATTGGGATCTCTTCTGGGGGAGACATGACCTCTGCAGGAAGGATGGGTTGCACCTGAATCCAAAGGGGGCCAATATACTTGCAGTTAGGTTTAATAATGCTGTTGGATATGTTTTAAACTGAATTGGCAGGGGGAGGGGAACTGGACTGATAGTGAAATGGATAGGAAGGAGAACATAGGGGTAGCTCCAATAGACTGTGAAATCTCAAAGCCAGAGGGAGCAAAGAGAGATGGGAGATTTTCAGAGAGGATGTCAGGCAGCAAATTGGAGAGAGCAGGGTGGTACAATTTCAAGGTATTGTATATGAATGCACGGAGTATAAGGAATAAAATGGATGAGCTTGAGGCACAAATGGACATTGGAGGTTATGATGTTATCGGAGGCACAGGATTGGGAAATGAATGTTCCAGGGTATACGTCCTATCAAAAAGAGAGAAAGTTAGGTAGAGGAGGTGGAGCGGCTCTGTTGGTGAAGAATGAAATTAAGGTGCTGGAAAGGAAAGACATTGAATCAGGTGGAGTAGAGTCTGTTTGGATAGAGTTAAGAAATTGTAAAGGCAAAAGAACCATAATGGGGGTTATATACAGACCTCTGAACAGTGTCTCTGATGTGGGAATCAGTATAAGTAAAGAATTAAAAATGGCATGTCAGAGTGGTAGTGCTACAGTAGTTATGGGTGACTTCAACTTGCAAGTGAACTGGGAAAATCAAGTAGGTGTGGGAAAACTAGAGAGTGAGTTTATAGAATGTCTCTGAGATACATTCTTGAAGCAGCTTGTGATGGAACCTACCAGGGAGAAGTCGATTCTGGACTTAATACTGTGGAATGACGTGAAGTTAATAAGGGACCTTGAGGGTAGGGGTGCCATTAGGAAATAGTGACCATAGTATGATTACTTTTAATCTGCAAATGGAAAGGGAGAAGAAATGGAAGTCAGAAACATTAGTGCTACAGCTAAATAAGGGTGACTACACTGCTATGAGGGAGGAGCTAGCCAAAACAAAATGGAAGGACGTTCTAGCTGGGAGGACAACTGAGCAAAAATGGCAGGTCTTTCTATGCATTTTTCACAGGATTCAGAATATATTCATTCCAAAGAGGAGGAAAGGCTCTGAAGAGAAAATGGCAGCCGTGGCTGACAAAGTAGATCAAGTGCAGTATCAGGTCTAAAAGAAATAACCATAAGATAGCAAAGCAGAGTGGGAGATTAGAGGATTGGGAGGCCTTTAAAAACCAGCAGAGAGAAACTAAGAAAGTCATTCAGGAGGGGAAAATGAAGTACGAGAGTAAATTGGCAAGTAATATAAAATGGGATAGCAAAAGCTTCTTCGGTTATGTAAAAAGGAAGAAATTGGTTAGGGCTAAAATTGGGCCCTTAAAAAAGGAGAAAGGTGAAATTATCAATGGGGACATGGAGATGGCTGAGGAATTTAACAATTATTTTGCATCTGTTTTCACCAAGGAGGATATAAGTTATGATCAGAATAGGGGAAGGTGTCAAGCAATATCTAGGGACTTGGTGAAATTACCGAAGGAAACAGAGAATCTGATGGATATCCAGATCCAGTAGCAGGTGGTTGTGAGCAAATTGTTAGAACTGAGGCCTGATAAGTCCCCTGGGCCTGATGGGCTGCATCCCAGGGTGCTTAGAGAGGTGGTTCTGGAAATTGTGGAAGCACTGGTCGACATTTTCCAAAGTTCTTTGGTTGGCGGGGTGCCTGCAGACTGGAGAGTGCCTGATGTTGTACCCCTTTTTAAGAAGAGAGGGAGAGAGAATATGGGAAATTATAGACTGGTCAGCCTGATGTCGGTGGTGGGGAAGATATTGGAATCCATCATTAAAGGAGAAATAGCAGAACACTTCGGAAGGAATAATAGTATCGGAGCTGGTCAGCATGGGTTCCTTGAAGGAAAATCTAGCTTGACTAATCTCCTGGAATTTTTTGTGGATGTAACAAGGAGGGTGGACTCAGGAGAGCCAGTGGATGTGGTGTACTTGGACTTCCAGAAAGCCTTCGATAAAGTCCCACACAGGAGGTTGGTTTGCAAAATCAAGGAGCATGGTATCGGGGGTAGGGTGCTGTCATGGATAGATAATTAGTTGAGAAATAGGAAACAAAGGGTTGGGATAAACGGGTCATTTTCTGGATGGCAGAATGTGACGAGTGGGGTCCCACAGGGGTTGGTGTTGGGCCCTCAGTTGTTTATCATTTATGTAAATTATTTGGATGAGGGGATTAATAACTACATATGCAAATTCGCAGATGACACTAAACTGGGTGGTCTTGTGAAGTGCGAGGAGGATGTCAGGAAATTGCAGGGAGACTTGGACAGGTTAGGGGAGTGGGCGGAGAAATGGCAGAAGAAGTTTCATGTGAGTAAATGTGAGGTTGTCCATTTTGGAGGTAGAAACAAGAGAGCAGAATATTATTTAAATGGAGTTGAGCCAGGGAGTGGGGTAATGCAAAGGGATCTGGGCGTACTTGTTCACCAGTCATTGAAAGCTAACATGCTGGTTCAGCAAGCGGTGAAGAAGGCGAATGGTATGTTGACTTTCATAAAGAGGGAATTGGAGTATAGGAGTAGAGAAGGCCTCCTGCAGTTGTACAGGGCCCTGGTGAGACCTCACCTGGAGTATTGCATCCAGTTCTGGTCCCCATATTAGAGAAAGGACATACTTGCTATAGAGGGAGTGCAGCGCAGATTTACAAGGTTAGTTGTCGGGATGGCAGGATTGTCACATGCAGATAGGTTAGAAAGACTGGGATTATATGCGATGGAGTTTAGAAGGATGAGGGGAGACATGATCGAGGTATTTAGGTTTATCAAAGGGGTTGACATTGTGAAATCAGAGCACATGTTCTCAATGATGGGAGAGACTAGGACTAGAAGGCATAGTTTAAGAATACAGGGAAGGCCATTTAATACAGAAATGAGGAGAATTTTTTTTACCCAGAGAGTTGTGGGTCTGTGGAATGCATTGCCACAGAGGGTAGTGGGGGCGGATTTGCTGGATAGATTTAAGGGAGATTTGGATAAGGCTCTTGTGGGCAGGGGAGTTAAGGATTATGGGGATAAGGCTGAGATTGGTTATTGAAAGAGAAAGATCAGCCATGATCCGATAAATGGCAGTGCTGGCTCGACGGGCCAATTGGCCTACTCCAGCACCTATCGTCGATTGTCTATTGTCATTAGTCCTGCTGAATTCTTCACTGTCTGGTATGGAAATGCCAATGCACAGATCAGAAACAGGCTACAGAGGGTTGTAAACTCGTGGCCATTGGTCTTCACCCCATGAAGGACTTCTTTGAGGTGTCTCAAGAAAGCAGTCTTCCTCATCAAAGTCCCTCACTGCCTAGGCTATACCCTTTTCTCACTGTTACCATCAGGAAAGAAGTGCAGGAGCCTGAAGACACACTCTCAACATTACAAAAACAGCTTCTTCCCCTCCGCTATCAGATATCTGAACAGCACACTACCTCATGTTTTCTCTTTTTTTGCACTAGTTCCTTTTTAAATTTTGTATTTACGGAATTGTAATTTGTAATACTTTTGCGCCTTGTTCTGCACAGTGCTGCTTCCCTTAAATAGCAAATTTCATGACATTAAATCTGATTGTGGATGGGAGGGAGTTGGAGGGATATGGCCCTAATGTAGGCAAGTGGGAGTAAAGCAGGAGGGTACAAGTTGGGCCTGTGGAAGTGTTTCCATTCTAAAGGGTTCCATGACTCTACAAGAAATAGGGCTAGTTTCTTCTTTCCTAATACTTCCCTCTGGAAATCTATCACACCTTGGATCAGGCAAACCTGGTCAGATTCAATCCTTCTTTTAAGCTGGCTAACCAAAATGACACTAAGAAAAAGTCCTTCAGTCAAGAGAACTGCATAGAAAAATGCAAAGATTTAAATATTATCTGTTTTCTAAGTAAAGCCAATATTAGAGAGGCTCAAGAGACTACCAATGCTAGAAACTGGAGCAAAGCACAATCTGCTGGAGGAACTCAGTGGGTTGAGCAGCATCAATCGGAGAAAAAAAGAAAAGCTTTTGGACTCGCAACTTTGTCCATTCTTTCACCAGACGATGATGCAGCCACGACATGACACTTTCAATTGTGCTCCTGGTAAAATGTTGTCAAGATAGGGATGGATAGCCTTGTCTTCTTCCACCTCCTTAGGAAGTGTTGGTGCTGCTGTGTCTTCCTGGCTAATGGGAAAGGTGTTTTGCATCCAAGATAGGTATTACCCTCTGATTTCCTGATTAATTCAATGCACTGCATTGCCAATACTGTCCAAATACAGTATAAAATCAAACTGAAAAACATTGATTGATTGTATGAACATTGAAAAATATTGGAGCAGAATCACTTGCTTCGTGAACGTTGGATTTCTAGGTCATAGATCCACAGACATATTCAACGCCTATTCCAACAGGTGAGGAACTTAAATTCAAAAATTTAAACAATAATTAAAATCCTAGTCTCAACAGTAGTTACCGAGAATGTTCCACGACTACGGATTATTGAAAGTTCAAATCTCACCACAGCAGCTGAGGTAATTGCACATATCTGGAATTAAAATAATGCCTTTGAAACCACTGAATTATTGCAAAAGAAATCCTACAAAATGATCATGAATTTAATAAATGCTCTCAGGCCCATGATCTAACTGTGCAAGGCATTGGTGTCACCACACTTTTTCAACATATGACAACATATGACACTTTACAGCACTGGAGCACTGTGTGCAGTTGTGGTTGCCCAGCTATTTGAAGGATCTCAAGAAGTTGAAAGAGGTGCAGAGGAGATTCACCAGGAAGACACTGGAACTGGAGGGATTAAGTTATAGGGAGTGGTTGGGTAGTCAGAGTATTTATTCCCAAGATCAGGGGTGGCCTGGCCCCTGAGCTAACTGCAGCCTATTGCCCGATTTTTAAGTGGCCCGGGGTAAATTTTAAAAATAAAATGGAATATTATCCATTAGAACATATTTTCTAACAATAAATTACACTGTGTGTACATTTTGCTCTTCTTAGTTTCAACACTATATATCACTGTCATTTTGAACAATTACTAGACCAACCATTACAATGTTACTCGTCAATGAAGACGTTTACATCACTTTAAAAAAAATGTTTACCTCAGTTAAAATAAAACATTTACTCAGTTGATTAAACATGCTGGAACAGAAAAGAAGGAAAATAGCAAGGGGGGGTGCTGAAAGTTTCAGATACGGTGGGAAAATGAACACTGCATATACACGTGTAATCGTTGATACTGTGTAATAGTCATCTCCCCCTCCCCTCCTTTTTGGCCCAAAAATCGTGTTTTTGTATGACCTGTGTAAAAGTTGATCTCCCTTTTTTGGCCCTGACTGTCCGCCCATCCGAGCTTCTGGCGCCCCTCATCATGGCTGCCTACCCACCGGAACTCCAGACATCCCACCACAGATCCTTGCCTCAACCGCCTGCCCACTGAAGCTCCCAATACCTGACCGTGGATCCTCACCTTGGCTGCCCACCCACCAGAGCTCCTGACTGGGGATCCTCACCTCGGCTGCCCACCCACCAGAGCTCCTGATGCCCTGGCCACCCATCCAAGCTCCTGCCCGTAGATCCTCACCCTGGCCACCCACCTACTGGAGCTCCTAATGCTCCAACTGCAAACCCTCACCATGGCCGTCCGCATGGACAGTGGCTGTTCTGATGCCCCAGCCAAAGACTCACTCTTAGGCCCTGGCCACCCATCCAAGCTCCCAGTGCCCTGAACCACGCAGGTGCTTACTGTGGTCAAAAGAATGTCCCAGGTAAAAGTCAGCTTTCCCAAATTTGATCCAAAAATTTGGTCCAAAATTTCAATGATTACATGAGTATATATGGTATGTTTTCACAAAAGTCAAAGGGAAATGTGTTTGTTTGATTTGCAGGGAATTTGTTAACTTTAATAGCCTTTCTACAGATTTACACATTTGCATCATATTCATTAAGGTGTACAACTGGGCCTTGAACTATATTCACTGAAAGTTGTGGAGAAATGTTTGAGATTGCCTTGTTCCTTTCTTGATTTTCTGTTCTTATTTTGCACCCAGCTTTTTATTTCACACTTCTTTTTGATTGAAAGTTTTAAAGAGTTTATTGGATTAATTTAAATTAAAAAGCAGCAGATACAGAAATGCCTGCTGTAATATGTGACCACATCAATTTACTATTGTAAAGTCAACAATTAGTGTTCAGTAATGTGGTATAGTTATTTTGATAGAAAATGAATTTTCGATGGCACAGGGGTTTTCTGTTTAAAAGCACTATTTTCCTTTCAGTGTAACTGGTTGAAAACTGCCAGGCTTAATAATGTTTGGCCAGTGACTCCTTATATTTTTCTATATGTGGCACACAACCAAAAACGTTTGGCCACTCCTGCCCTAGTGTGTAGGAAGCTGAACTGTGACTTGATAAGATGTTTATAAAATCATGATAAAAGAGCACAGAATAAAGTGACTGCTCACATTCTTTTTTCCCAGGAAAGATGATGGAGATGATTCTAGAACTAGACGGGATGGGTTTAAGGTGAGAGGGGAGAGATTTAAGAGGAACCTGAGGGCCAAATTTTTCCAGTCAGAGTGTAGTCAGTTTCTGGCAAAAGTAGGCAAAATGTTGTCATTTGAAAGATGTTTGGACCGATTTATGGATTGGAGAAGCTGAAAAGATATGTACCAAGTGCAGGTAAATGAGACTAGCTTAGAATTCCAATTTGGTCAGCACAAATGAGTTGGGCTGAATGGCCTATTCCATGCAGTGTGGCTCTTATAACCTATAATACTGACTGACTATTTCTCTCCATGGGTGCTGCCTGTCCTGAGTCCCTCCTGTCTCTCAATATCTGCTCATAGCTTCCAGCATCTGCATTTCCTGTGTTTGTCATAAAATCTCTTGTGGTTCTCTCAGGCAGGGGAATTTGCTATTTCTACCTGGCCTAGAAGTAACTCCAGGTCCTTCAATGCAGTTGACTTTCTAAAGGTCTTTCTTTTTTCAATCTTTTAATTAATCATATTATAGGTAAACAATATGTGAGGAGAATAGGAGAACATCATTAAAAAAAAGGGGGAAAAAATCACTATGTGATATCATATGATGTACATATTGCATTACACCACAATTAACAAATATGTTCTCATCTCCTCAAACAGAAATCTTCAAAAAAAAATAATAATTATATAAAACACCACCTAATCTAAGAAAAACAAAACAAAACAAAAAGTCTGGACAGCCTATTCTGAGAATTTATTAATAAAAATTAATCATCTGATCATCACCAATAAAGATAAAGGAAATAAAATTAAATATAGTCCGGAAGGGAAAATAATGATACTGTCATGTGGAAATAATTTTATAAAAAGTCACCAAATCTCTTCAAATTTAATAGAAGTATCAAATCATGACTCCTAACTTTCTCTAAACTTAAACATGACATAATTTGAGAAAACCATTGAGTCAAAGTAAGTGGATTAGTATGTTTACATTTAAAGAAGATAGCTCTTCTAGCCAACAATGTAGAAAAGTCTACAATTCGATGTGTGGAAGTATGAACTCATTCCACATTGGAACTATAATTCCAAAAAGAGCAGTCAATGGGTTAGTTTGCAAACTAATATCGGTTGACTATTAACTATACATCATTGTGAAACAGTTTAGGCAGGAATGCTGGCACTGACTATAACCCAGGAACAAATTGATGTAACAATGCAATAATACTTCTCATGTACAAATGCTCTCTATACAGGGTACTTGAATTATCAATAATACTTCTCATATTCAATTGAGCCCCTGATTGCTTGCATCAATGAGCAATGCATTGCCAGAGTTAGCAGGAACTTAAAGGGATGGAAAGGAGAGGTAAAAAATAAGGCCCGCATGTATGAGTCTAATTAATCCTTCTACTGTTGCGGCTCACTGAAGGCTTAATTGAACTGGCTCAGGAGGTTCTGAGTGACATCATACATCACAATGCGATGGCGTCATTTGGAACGCGTGGGGTTTTAAAAAGCCGTTTGAGTAAATGACTTTTACTGAACTTCGACTTGACCACATCTGATCATTTTCTTGTTCTTCATTTCACACTGCAACACAATTGGTGACTCTGACAGGCCGGATTTTGGACCCAACATGGACAATGCAGTGGTTTCGCTCAAATTGCCTGTCTTTTAGATCACTCAACCTGAAGTTAGGTTCAGACAGGCTGAGGCATAGTTCCACATTCACAAGATAGAAGTGGACGCCACTAAGTACTATCATGTGGTAAGTGCCCCCGACCAGGACACAGCCAGTCAAATAGTGGGTTTCCTTTGGGACCCACCTGCTCTCAGCAAATACAAAGCCCTAAAAGCCCTCCTTCTAAGGATTTATGGTCTCTCAGTATGCAAGCGAGCTTCATGTTTTCTCCGTATCGATGGCCTGGGGGACAGCGCCCCTTTGAAGTTAATGAATGACATGTTCACACTGGCAGACGACCATAGTCCTTGCTTGCTCTTTGAGCAGTTGCTTTTAGAGCATATACCAGAAGATAGCCACCTCATGTTGGCTGACTAGGACTTTGATAACCCTTGAACAGTGGCCACCTGTGCAGACATTCTGTGGCGCATGAAACAGCAAAGCGCAAGGCCCACAGAAATTAATGCTGCATCACACCCAAAGGCCTAGTCTCCATGAGTACTGGCAATGAGGGTGCATGTTCCCTGGACAAGCATGTCTCCATGATAACCACCTAGTGTTTTTACCATCAGCACTGGGGTTCTGGAGCTTGCCACTGCCGACTTCTTTTTCCAAGAAAATGCCATGGCCAGTCGTTGCTAATGGTTATGGTGGCTGGCCACCATAACAGCCTACTCCACATCTGGGATGAATTCTCCCAGTGCAAATTTAGAGTCAACACAGATGCGGAGGTTAGTGTCCTTCCTCCTTCGTGCTTTGACACTCATAGCAGGAGTGTGAGTCCAGTGCTCACTGCAGTGAATAACAGTTTGATTCATACATATGGTACACAGACTATACCCCTGAAATTCGGCGACAATAAGTTCACATGGAAGTTCATTCTTGCTACCATTAAACTTTATTTAAGATTTTATAACATGAATAAAATATAAGATTATATTTTTAAAAATTAAGAATAAGATAATGAAATTACAATACAACATCAGTAGTCTAAATAAACTATACCCCCCCAATAATTATTACACAACATTAATAACCCAACTCAAATTAGTCCAACCCCCCCTTCCCCCCAAAATAAAGAGTGAAGAATTAATAAAGTTAGTAATATATGTAAGGAAAAAAACCCACTTACAAAAAAATATAAAAACATAACAGATTAAAATACTAACAAAAAGAAAAGTAATTAATACTAAGATATCACACTTAAAAACATATTTAAATCAAACTTAAATGCATATATTTAACAAACGGAGTCAAGATAAAACATAACAAATAAAAATACTAACAAAAAGAAAAGTTATCAATACTAAGATATCAAAAAAACAAATAAAAATACTAATAAAAAAAAATATCCAATCTAAAATATCACACTTAAGAAACGTATTTAACTCAAACTTAATATAAAAAATTAGTAAAATTAATATTATCTATCAAAAATTCTTAAACAATAATCAATTCTTAAAAAGGAATTGTAGCATGAAAAAAAAGATGAAAAAAAAACTTTCTCTATAGAAATAAACCTTCACCAAATATCAACTAACTTCACATCTATCATCATGTTAGACACATAAACCACCATCTTTTTTTTAATTTTTTTAAATTTTTTATTTTTCACACCATAAATCACATTAGCCATGATATACACTATTTCTTTATCACACATATACAGTGACTTTTTCTCCCCCCCACTTTCCTCCCAAACCACCCCCCCACCCCCCCCCTCTCATCCATTTTAGGTATACAATCTAGGTTGCATTAAGCCAGTCAGACAATGACAATGTCATTCAACATAATTACACCAGAAATTCTACTGAGTCCATTCTTTTCTTTCCTTCTCCTTCCATCAACTTAGGTAATGATTGTCCCCGGTAGGTTTTCGCTATTGTATTTAATGTAAGGCTCCTATACTTGCTCGAATATTTCAATATTATTTCTTAACCTATCTGTTATTTTTTCTAATGGAATACATTTATTCATTTAAATTTAGTAGTTTCTTCCTTTTAATTTGGTTATGTATTCCATTAATATTTAAAGACATATAGTTCAGCGTAGCCCTTTTATATTTTGTTTATCTTCTCTTTCCGTTTTTCCATCATTACCTTTCCTCCGTTTCCATTTCTGTTTTCTTATTTTCAACTCTTTATAAGACAACATTCCTACAACATCCAACATTTTCCTTATTCTCCTATTTCTATCTTATTTATCCCCAATCTCCCCTTCCCCTCCTGAGTTGCCCTTTATCCCTTGTCGGACAACCACATCTCCCCTCTCCATTTGGATTTGCGAATCCACTCGCAAGCGTCAACTGATTTTGCAGATACCGCTATTTCCCCCCACCCCGCCCCCCCACCAGAAAAGATTTCACTTTTCATATGTCACAAAGGTCACTCTTTTAATTCCCTCCTTATTCTCTCTATTCCATTACCTTCCCTTATTAATTCTTGTCTATACTATCTATATTTTCCTCTAAGTACAGATACATTCACGTATGCACATTGTCTCTATTCACTCTTATACCTCTTTACCCGCATACATATCAATCGTGATCATTTTTACTCTCATTACCCGTCTTCATCCCTCAGTCTATTTTTGTCTTTACCCACATACATATCAATCGTGATCATTTTTACTCTCATTACCCGTCTTCCTCCCTCAGTCTATTTTTGTAATTGTTCTGCAAATTTTCGTGCTTCTTCTGGATCCGAGAATAGTCTGTTTTGTTGTCCTGGAATAAATATTTTCAATACCGCTGGATGCTTTAGTATAAATTTATACCCTTTCTTCCATAAAATCGCCTTTGCTGTATTGAACTCTTTTCTCTTCTTTAGGAGTTCAAAACTTATATCTGGATAAATGAAGATTTTTTGCCCTTTATACTCCAGTGGTTTGTTGCCCTCTCTTACTTTTTCCATTGTCTTCTCCAGTACCTTTTCTCTTGTAGTATATCTTAGGAATTTTACTACAATAGATCTTGGTTTTTGTTGTGGTTGTGGTTTAGAGGCCAATACTCTATGTGCCCTTTCTATTTCCATTTCATGCTGTAGTTCTGGACATCCTAGGGTCTTAGGGATCCACTCTTTTATAAACTCCCTCATATTCTTGCCTTCTTCATCTTCCTTAAGGCCCACTATCTTTATGTTATTTCTTCTGTTATGGTTTTCCATTGTATCTATTTTTTGAGCTTGTAGTTCTTGTGTCTCTTTAGTTTTTTTATTAGATTTCTCCAATTTCTTTTTTAAGTCTTCTACCTCCATTTCTGCTGCTACTGCCCGCTCTTCCATCTTGTCCATTTTCTTTCCCATTTCTGTTAAGGTCATCTCCATTTTATTTATTTTCTCTTCTGTGTTGTTTATTCTTTTTCTTAAATCCTTAAATTCCTGTGTTTGCCATTCTTTAAATGATTCCATGTATCCTTTAATAAGAGCAAGTATATCCTTTACCTTGCCTTTCTTTTCTTCTTCTATTTCTCTGTACTCTTCCTCTTCCTCTTCTTCTTCCTCTGGGTTGGCCATCTGTTGTTTCTTTGGTGCCCTTTCCTCCTCTTCTTTCTTGTTTCTATTGTCTTCTGTGGTCTCTTCTTGCTGCAGGTGTTCTGCAGCTGTCGTTGCCGGCTGTGGAGATCGACTCCCCAGCTGGTCCCCCCTCCCGTCGGTGTGTTTTTTTTCATTCGCATCGCGCATGCGTGAAGTATCGCGCATGCGCGGTTGCGCACTTTTACTCGGCTCTGCGAGCCATTTTTGTAGTCCATTATTTACCGACCTGAGGGAGCGGGTTTCTCTCTCCGCAGCGGGCCTCTTCGGACAGGTAAGGCCTTCACCTTTTTCCTCCTTTGTCATCTCTTCCTCTCTTCTTACCGTTGCTTTCGATTTTTCTTTTTTTGTCGCCATCTTCTTTCCACCTTTATACTCACTTTTCTGTAACTTTTATTTTCTGTGCCTTTGTGTTTTTCTTTGTTTTTCCCGACTTTTCTGGAGAGGGCTGGAGTTCACCGTCCGGCCACTACTCCATCACGTGACTCCCACATAAACCACCATCTTAAAACAAAATTCAACCCTCATTAAGCATTGTACAATTCAATTTTAGTACTCTTCCACCATTTTTCCCTTTTACTCTTGAATACTTATCCAATAAAAGCTCCAATACCACATTTAAATATCCCCAATCATTACATTAAAATTCACATATCCAAATAATAAAAACACATCTACAACAAAAACTATATCTTCAACAAATGGAGCATAGAGGGGAGTCACGTGATGGAGTAGTGGCCGGACGGTGAACTCCAGCCCTCTCCAGAAAAGTCGGAAAAAACAAAGGAAAACACAAGGGCACAGAAATAAAAGTTAAAGAAAAGTGAGTATAAAGGTGGAAAGAAGATGGCGACAAAAAAAGAAAAATCGAAATCAACGGTAAGAAGAGAGGAAGAGAAGACAACGGAGGAAGAAGAAGAAGGCCTTACCTGTTCGAAGAGGCCCGCAGTGGAGAGAGAAACCTGCTCCCTCAGGTCGGTAGAAAGTGGACTACAAAAATGGCTCGTTGAGCCGAGTAAAAGTGCACAACCGCACATGAAAAAAACCACACCAACGGGAGGGGTGACCAGCTGGGGAGTCGATCTCCACAGCCGGCAACGACAGCTGCAGAACACCTGCAGCAAGAAGAGAACACGGAAGACAATGAAAACAAGAAAGAAGAGAAGAAAAGGGCAACAAAGAAACAACAGATGGCCAATCCAGAGGAAGAAGAAGAGGAAGAGTACAGTGAAATAGAAGAAGAAGGGAAAGGCAAGATAAAGGATATACTTTCTCTTATTAAAGAATATATGGAGTCATTTAAAGAATGGCAAACACAGGAATTTAATGATTTAAGAAGAAGAATAAACAACACAGAAGAGAAAATGAATAAAATAGATATGACCTTAACAGAAATGGGAAAGAGAATGGACAAGATGGAAGAGCGGGAAGCAGCAGTAGAAATGGAGGTAGAGGACTTAAAAAAGAAATTAGAGGAATCTAATAAAAAAGTTATAGAGACACAAGAACTGTTAGCTCAGAAAATAGATATAATGGAAAATTATAACAGAAGAAATAACATAAAGATAGTGGGCCTTAAGGAAGATGAAGAAGGCAAGAATATGAGAGAGTTTATAAAAGATTGGATCCCTAGGATCCTAGGATGTCCAGAACTTCAGCAAGAAATGGAAATAGAAAGGGCACATAGAGCATTGGCCTTTAAACCACAACCACAACAAAAACCAAGATCTATTGTAGTAAAATTCCTAAGATATACTACAAGAGAAAAGGTACTGGAGAAGACAATGGAAAAAGTAAGAGAGGGCAACAAGCCACTGGAGTACAAAGGGCAAAAAATCTTCATTTATCCAGATATAAGTTTTGAACTCCTAAAGAAGAGAAAGGAGTTCAATACAGCAAAGGCGATTTTATGGAAGAAAGGGTATAAATTTATACTAAAGCATCCAGCGGTATTGAAAATATTTATTCCAGGACAACAAAACAGACTATTCTCGGATCCAGAGGAAGCACGAAAATTTGCAGAACAATTACAAAATAGACTGAGGGATGAAGACGTGTAATGAGAGTAAAAATGACCACGATTTATATGTATGTGGGTAAAGAGGTATAAGTGTGTATATGTATAATGTGCATACGTGAATGTATCCATATTTAGAGGAAAATATAGATAGTATAGACAAGAATTAATAAGGGAAGGAAATGGAATAGAGGGAATAAGGAGGGAACTAAAAGAGTGACCTTTGTTACATATGAAAAGTGAAATCTTTTCTGGGGGGGGGCTGGGTGGGGAGGAGTTGCGGTCACTGCAAAATTAGCTGACGCTTGCGAGTGAATTCGCAAACCCAAATGGAGAGGGGAGATGTGGTTGTCTGACAAGGGATAAAGGACAACTCAGGAGGGGAAGGGGAGATTGGGGCTAAAGAAGTTTTAAATAGGAGAATAAGGAAAATGTTTGATGTTTTAGGAATGTTGTCTTATAAAGGGTTTAAAATAAGAAAACAGAAATGGAAAAGGAGGAAAGGTAATGATGGAAAAACGGAAAGGGAAGATAAACAAAATATAAAATGGCTACGTTGAACTATATGACTTTAAATATTAATGGAATACATAACCAAATTAAAAGGAAGAAACTGCTAAATTTACTGAACAAAGAAAAAATTGATATAGCATTTGTGCAAGAAACACACTTAACTGAATTGGAGCACAAGAAATTAAAGAGAGATTGAGTAGGACATGTAACAGCAGCATCGTATAATTCAAAAGCAAGAGGAGTGGCTATAATAATTAGTAAAAATGTGCCATTTAAAATAGAAGAGGAAATAATAGATCCAGCAGGGAGATATGTAATGATAAAATGTCAGATATATTCGGAGTTTTGGAATCTACTCAATGTATATTCACCTAACGAAGAAGATCAAAAGTTTATGCAAGATATCTTTTTGAAGGTAGCAAATACGCAAGGGAACATATTAATAGGAGGGGATTTCAACCTGAATTTGGATTCAAATATGGATAAAACTGGGAAAAAAATTAACAGAAAGAACAAAGTAACCAAATTTATAATTAAATCAATGGAAGAAATGCAACTTTTGGATATATGGAAGAAACAACACCCAAAAGAAAAGGAATATTCATATTACTCAGCTAGACATAACACATACTCAAGAATAGACCTATTTTTGTTATCAGCTAGTATGCAAGATAGAGTAAGAAAAACAGAATATAAAGCTAGAATACTATCGGACCATTCACCCTTAATATTGACAGTAAAGCTAGAGGACATCCCTCCAAGAATGTATAGATGGAGATTAAACCCCATGTTACTTAAAAGGCAGGATTTTAGAGAATTTATTGAAAAACAAATAAAAATGTATTTTGAAATAAATACGGAATCAGTGGAAGATAAGTTTATACTATGGGATGCAATGAAAGCATTCATTAGAGGGCAAATAATAAGTTATATAACCAAGATGAAGAAGGACTATAATCAGGAAACAGAGCAGTTGGAAAGGGAAATAGTAAATATAGAAAAAAAATTAGCAATGAAGGAAGATACAACTAAAAGAAGAGAATTGGCGGATAAAAAAATAAAATATGAAACACTACAAACATATAAGATGGAGAAGAATATAATGAAGACAAAACAGAAATATTATGAACTGGGTGAAAAAACACACAAAATCCTAGCATGGCAGCTTAAAACAGAACAAGCTAAGAAAATGGTATTGGCATCAAGGAAAAAAGACAAACAAATTACATATAATCCAAAAGAAATTAAGGAAAACTTTAGAGAATTCTATGAACAATTATACCGAACTGAAAACGAAGGGAAAGAAGGGAAAATAGATGAATTTCTGACTAAAATTGAACTACCAAAACTACAAATAGAGGAACAAAATAAATTAACAGAACCATTTGGAATAGTAGAAATACAAGAGATAATAAAAAAATTACCAAATAATAAGACACCAGGAGAGGATGGATTTCCAATAGAATTCTACAAAACATTTAAAGACTTATTAATTCCGCCCCTCCTGGATGTAATCAACCAGATTGATGAAACACAAAGCTTACCAGATTCATGTTAAACAGCAATAATTACAATAATACTAAAGAAAGGGAAAGATCCACTCTCACCAGCGTCATATAGACCAATATCTTTACTAAGCACAGATTATAAGATAATAGCTAAACTATTAGCAAACAGATTAGCAGAGCATGTACTGAAAATGGTAAATTTAGACCAAACTGGATTTATCAAAAAAAGACGCACAACAGACAATATTTGTAAATTTATTAACTTAATTCATGCAGTAGAAGGAAATAAAGCACCTACAGTAGCAGTTGCTTTAGACGCAGAGAAGGCCTTTGACAGAGTAGAATGGAATTATTTGTTCAAAGTATTGCAAAAATTCAGTTTACCGGAGAAGTATATTAATTGGATTAAAGCATTATATGAGGGACCGTTAGCGAAAGTGACAGTAAATGAACATGTATCAGAGCAATTTAACTTAAGCAGGTCAACGCGGCAGGGATCACCTTTATTGTTTGCGTTAGCTATAGAACCACTAGCAGAATTGATAAGAATAGATAATAATATAAAAGGAATAAAAATAAAAGACAAGGAATATAAAATCAGTCTATTTGCAGATGATGTTATAGTGTACTTAACAGAACCAGAACTATCAATAAAAGAATTATATAAGAAATTGAAGGAATATGGAGAAGTGTCGGGTTACAAGATAAACGTAAATAAAAGTGAAGCAATGCCTATGAATAATGCGGATTTCTCAAAATTTAAGAAGGAATCTCCATTTAGATGGCAAATGCAGGCAATAAGATACCTAGGTGTACAAATAAACAAAAATCTCGGCCAACTATATAAACTCAATTATTATCCACTAATGAAAAAATTACAGGACGATTTAGAGCATTGGAAAGATTTACCACTAACACTAATAAACTGTATTAAAATGAACATTTTTCCAAGGATATTATACTTATTTCAGGCATTGCCAATACAACTGACAGAAAAATTCTTCAAAGAGTTAAAGAAAATAATAAGGAAATTTTTATGGAGAGGGGGGGAAACCGAGGATAGCACTAGATAAATTAACAGAATGGTAAAAACAGGAGGCTTACAACTGCCAAACTTTAAAAATTATTATAGAGCTGCACAATTAAAATACCTATCAGATTTTTATCAAACAAGGGAAAAACTAGACTGGACGAGATTAGAATTAGATAAAATAGGGGAAAAGATACCTGAACACATATTATACAAATGGGATGAAAAATTGGTACAACATAGAAGTTCTCCAGTATTACATCATCTCCTCAATATTTGGAAGAAGATTCATGTAGAAAGAAATAAAACAAATTATCAATTACCAAAACTAATATTGACGCAAAACAAGTTACTCCCTTTTACAATAGATAACCTTTCCTTTAGAGAATGGGAAAAAAAAGGGATTAAAAGAATAGAAAATTGTTTTTCAGGAAATAGATTCTTATCCTTTGAACAAATGAAAGATAAGTACAATATAACTCAAGATACAGCGCTGGCATATTACCAATTGAGATCCTACTTGAAGGATAAATTAGGAAGCAGTTTGAGTTTGCCAGAGGCAAGTAACCTTGAATATGTGATTACAGATACAATGATGATCAAAAGATTTATAACAAATATGTATATTAAACTGCAAGAAAAGGAGAATGAGGAAACAAATGGTAAAACTAAGCAAAAATGGGAACAAGATTTAAATATAAAGATAAAAAAGGAAACATGGGAGAAATTATGTTCTGGAACGATGAGAAATACAATAAATACGAGGCTACGTATGATACAATATAACTGGATACACAGACTATACATTACACCTCAAAAGTTAAATAAATGGGACCCAACAGTATCTGATAGATGTTTTCGATGTAAAAAAGAAATGGGAACAACAATTCATGCAATCTGGACATGTGAGAAAGTAGAAAAATTTTGGGAAGATCTCAACCAGATATTAAATAAAATAACAGAAAACAATATACCAAAGAATCCAGAGATCTTTCTCCTAAGTAACATAAAAATCAAAGAATTTGGAATTGATTTGGAGGATGCACAAAAAAGATTTGTTAAGATAGCTCTAGCCGTAGCAAAAAAATGTATTATGTCAACCTGGAAATTGGAAGATAATTTGGAAATACAACAATGGTATATAGAAATGAATAAATGTATTCCATTAGAAAAAATAACATATAGTTTAAGAAATAATATTGAAATATTTGAACAAATATGGGAGCCTTACATTAAATACAATAGCGAAAACCTACCGGGGACAATCATTACCTAAGTTGATGGAAGGAGAAGGAAAGAAAAGAATGGACTTAGTAGAATTTCTGGTGTTTTTTTTGTTGAGTGACAACATTGTCTGACTGGTTTAATGTATCCTAGATTGTATACCTTAAATGGATGGGAGGGGAGGTGGGTTGGGAGGAGGGAGGGGGGGGAGAAAATGTCACTGTATATGTGTGAAAAGGAAAAAGTGTATATCATGGCTAATGTGATTTATGGTGTGAAAAATTAAAAATTAAAAAAAAACAAATGGAGCATAAACCACAAACAAAATTCAAGCCTCATTAAGAATTGTACAATTCAATTTATAACTTTCACCATTATTCCCTTCATTCTATAACTAAAATAATAAAATAATATACACCAGAATTACCACTCCTTTCATCTTGAAGTTAAAGAAAGAATAAAAAGCTTATCCATCCCATTCACATTTAAATTTCTAATATTCTTTATCTACTAAATAAACTTTACAAAAAAAACCACATCAACTTTTAATTTTTTAAACAATCAAATACTTTCTTATACTTAATAAAGTTATTAAAACTGTAAATATATAAAAAAACAAATTTAAATTTAAACATTACTTAAAAGAACACAAAAAAAAGAGGAGAAAAAAAAAGAAAAAGAGAGAGAAAAAAACACCCCCTCCCCTTATCCCCTCCTAGAACTACAAAAAAGAAGAAAAAAAAATATTAAAAAAATTTTTGAAAATTAAAAAAAAAACCTTCACTCCTCAATCCAAAAATTAATAAGAAAAAAAAACCAGGCAGGAGGCAACTGCTACCTCCTCCTGGGTCAACCGCTCATTGCGGTAAGTCCCACAAAATATTGGGTGTGAGATAACTCACACGTAGCTGATGACTTCTGGAAAATAGTGCCCACCCAGCTCCCTCTCCCAACTCACGTTTCACTTAAACTATCATCATTATTTAAAATTTTCTCAAAGAAAAAAAAAATTCTTTTTATTATTATTTTTTTTAATCAACTTTATCACTTCGACCACCATTATTTCCATTTCTCTTTGGAATTCGATTCCCATCTTGTGTCTCCACTTTCTTTGGGGACCGTGGAGGACTACGTCTTTCCTGAAATTGTGTAATTGGTAACGATTGAGCAAAATCCATGGCTTGCCTAGGATCATCAAAAAATTTTGGTTGGTAACCATCTTGAAAAATCTTCAATACCACAGGATATCTAAATGTTGCTTTATAACCTTTTTTCCACAACACTTCTTTCACAAAATTAAATTCACGTCGTTGAGACATAACTTCTTGACTCAAATCCGGATAAAAAAAACACGATTATTCTGAACCATCAAAGGAGATCTTCTTTGTTGTGCACTTCTTATGGCCGCACGCAAAATTGTCTCTCTATCATAATAATTTAAACAACGAACCAAACAGGTTGTAGCTTTTGTCCAAAAGAAGGCTTTCTTCTCAAAGCTCTATGAGCACGTTCCAGTATTAAGCCTTCTGGGAACTTATCTTGTCCTAATACTTGTGGAATCCACTGAGTAAAAAATTTTCTTGGATTTGATCCTTCCATATCTTCTAGTAAACCAACAATTTTTATATTATTCCGTCTGGATTGATTCTCCAAATAATCAACCTTTTTCACTAAATTTTTATTCTGAATTTGTAAAGTTTCAATTGTTTTATTGACATCTTGTAATTGATCTTGTACCTCAACTAAACCTTTGTCACAAAAATCAAGTCTTTAACTCGTTTTAAGCTTAAAAGCTCCATAATCAGCCATCTGTTGAGTATTAATATCCACCAAGGTATTAAGTTTAGTATCAAGTTGATCTAAAGTTTTAGCAAATTCTTTCAATGTAACAGCTAACTTAGATTCAAGACTCTTAAGAAACTTATCCACTGAAGTAGATTCAGACACAATAGGGTCCTGTTGTTTCTGAATAGCCAAAGGGTCTTGTATTCCCTCCCTTAATTTAACTGCTTTTCTTGCAGTGTGACTTCGTGTAGAAACCCCTGCCATAACCTCCCCAGTAATATCTGGAGGTTGATGGCGAGGGTTATCCCCAAGCCATATTCTGTCAAGCATCTCCGACACATTGAAGTCTGTAGAAATCTTCATTTCAGGTGGTGCACTTCGCAGCGCCACCGCTACATCAGTCAATGGACGACCCTTTGGCGGCTTCCCAGCTGTTTCAGCTGTCAAAGGCTCATTCTTGCTACTGTGTCCTGGCCATTGCTGGGTGCCATCTTCCTCAGACTCCACTTGCTAATGGTGGACTTAAAAGGGCATCAGCTGGTGAACACCACAACGTTCCAGACTCTCTGCCTTGGAAAAGCCGAACTACCTGCCCTGCACCTAAATGCTGTGGAGTACTCTAACAACGAATTCTCCAAACCTCTGGCAGAGTTTCCGGACATTGACACTCCCCAGTTCTCCACTGCCACACACAAACATGGCATTACACACCACATCCTCACCCAAGGACTTCCTCTACATGCCCGAGCCCGATGCCTACCACCTGACAAGTTGCGGCTTGCAAAACAAGAGTTCTATAAATTTAATGAACTTGGAATGATAAGCAGGTCTGATAGCCTGTGGGTTTCCCCGCTACATATGGTGCCCAAAGCCACGGGAGGCTGGAGATCTTGAGAAGATTACAGGCGTCTCAACAATGCTACCACTACAGACTCCTACCCTGTGCCCCATATACAGGACTTTACAGCTAATTTTCATAGGGCCAAGATATTTTCTAAAATTGACTTGGTGTGTGGGTACCACTAAATACCTGTAGCCCAGAGGTTGTGCCCAAGACTGCCATCATAACACCGTTTAGCCTCTTCAAATTTTTGAGAATGCCTTTTGAGCTCAAAAATGCTGCACAAACATTCCAGCAACTAATGGATGCACTGGGATGTGGCATGGACTTTCTTTTCATATACTTGGATGACATACTTGTCACCAGCCACTCCTACAAAGAGCACCTGCAGCATCTACATTTACTTTGCCACCACCTACAGGAGTTCGGGCTAACGGTGAACCCTGCCAAGTTCAAATTCGGGCAGCCCTCTATCGAGTTCTTGGGACATCGGATCAACAGCCGAGATGACATTCCATTGACTAGAAAGGTGGAACCCATCCACAAAATCCCGAGGCCCGATACGATCAAAAGACTCCAGGAATTTGTGGGGATGGTCAATTTCTATGAAATCTCTCTTTGACCTCATGTCCAGCAATGTCAAAGAACTCGAGTGGACAAAGGAGATGACGGTAGCATTCCAACAGACCAAAGACACTCTAACGAAGGCAACATTGCTGGTCCATCCACAAATGGATGCACCAACCAACTTGACAATAGACCCATCAGACGCGGCAGTAGGCGGGGTTTTGGAACAGTACATCAATGGACATTGGAAGCATCTAGCATTTTTTAGTAGGCACCACTGCCCTTCGGAAACGAAATACAGCACATTCGATGGGCAACTGCTGGTGCTGTACCTAGTGGTCAGACACTTATGCTATTTTTTAGAAGACAGGGACTTCACGGTTTTTACTGACCACAAATCACCAACATTCGCCTTTGCAAAGGCATCAGATCTCTGGTCAATGCCACCTATCTTACATATCTGAGTTTTCAACCAGGATTAAACATATCTCCAGTAAGAGTAATGTGGTGGCAGATGCCCTGTCCTGATCCTTCATTCAAGCAGTGCGTGCCCTCTCTCCAAGTGTAGACTATATGGGCTCAGCTTCAGGACAATGAACTCCCGGTTTATAGAATTGCTGCCATGAGCCTCCAACCTGAGGATGTAGCCTTTGGGCTGCAAGGTACCACTCTCCTGTGTGATGTTTCCACAAGTCAGCCTCACCCTATTGTCCCTGTTGCATGGAGACGTTGCATTTTTGATGCCATTCATGGACTGTCCCACCCCTCCATTTGAGTGACAGTCCACCTGATAGCCGACAATTTTGTATGGCATGGACTCTTTTAAAAAAAAACAAGTCACATACTGGACAAATACATGCACAGACTGCCAATCTGCAAAATTGCAAAGGCACATGAAGGTGCCTTTCCAGCCACCACAGCGCAGATTCGACTACGTGCACATCGGCCTGCTTCCAGTGTCACAAGGGTCTAGATACTTGTTATCAGTCATCAACAGATTCACTAGGTGGCCAGAGGCAGTTCCTATGATGGACTCATCGGCTGATTCATGCGCCAGAGATTTTATTTCTGCCTGAGTATCTCGGTTCGACCTACGCACACATGTCACCTCCGACAGAGGCCCATAATTTACCTCCACACTCTTGGACGTTTTGTCACAACTGGTGGGAATGCAGCTCCACCTCATGATAGCCTACTACCCGCAATCAAACAACCTGGTGGAGTGGTTTCATAGGCACATGAAGGCTGCACTGATGGTCTGCCTCCAGGAAACTGATTGGGTGGACAAGTTGCCCTGGATCCTCCTGGGAATAAGAACGGCACCTAAGGAGGATCTCAACTCCTCATCGGCTGAGTTGGCTCATTGTACCTGGGGAGTTCATGCCTGCAGCACGTGAACAGGAGGTGCCACCAACTGAAGTCTTAGGCAGACTGTGGGAGCAGCTTGGAAAATTGGCCTCAGTTATTACATCAAGGCATGGAACAACAACACCCTTCATCCCAAAGGAACTCCGTGACTGTGAGTTTGTGTTTGTGCATATAGGTGCACACAGGCCACCCTTACTGAGGCTGTATGAGGACCCCTTCAGAGTGCTACGAAATAATTGTAAAACTTGTGTACTGGACATTGGGGGGGCATCTAGAGACATTTATGATTAACTGATTACAGCCTGCTCTTCTTGACCTTGATCAGCCCTTGCCACGACCCCCAAAGCAGATGACTGGTCAAGAGCGGTGGAATGTAATGGCAGTAGAGGTTTACTCTCCTATCCCCAGTTCCAGGGGGCGGGTGGGGGGGTGTCATGTAATGGCTCACTGGAGGCTTAATCGAACCAGCTCGGGAGGTTCCAAGTGATGTCACAATGCAATGATGTAATTGGAATGCACGGGGTTTTAAAAGGCTGTGCATGACCATTCGAATAAATGACTTTTACTGAACTTCGACTCAACTACATCTGATCATTTTCTCATTCTTCCTTTTGCACTGTGACACAGTCACTACACTATATTCTCATTGTTGCTTGCTAACTTAATAAAAAGAGAAAAGGCAGGAATATCATTTTTACCATGACTGCTTCAACAAATTTATTTATACGGAAACTAACAGCGATTGAAGTCGAGAACTGTTACATGCTAGTGCAATCGCATTAAGTTAACAGCGCTATTATTCAAACTTCTCATATATGAATGATCACACAGTAGAATCCAGGCTGTTAATGAGTTCCTGGCTGGGAAACTATTATCTTAATACCCAGCAAAGCATGGACTGCTAAATTACAATATATTGAACAATTGAAGGTTTAAAAAAAAACATGTCCTGCTGACACCCACAGCATTAATAGGTTTGAAAGTCAATTATTACGATAAGTAACAGGACTTGCAAGGTCATACTCAAGGAAGGTTGTGTTTTAAGCAGTGAAGCATTATGATCAGGTCTTTATCTTCCACTTTGTCTTAATCCCAGACTAGCTAATATTTATTTAGCATCTCTGGCATTTTGATTGCTTCCTTTTAATTAAATTCAATGAACTGAATCTATTCTATTCTTTGGGAGTTTGACTGTTACAACAAATTATTGTACTTCATGTTTTGCAGTACACAGTCACTTCTCATTCAGAGGAAAGGTGATCATGGGCAAGGTTTGACCAGGAGTCGAAATCCCATTGAGGCACTTTGTGAAATTAAATCCAATTAATATGGTATTGACCCCAGAAAATGGCATATTTTCATCAGAAACCCAACTGGTTGATTGATTTTCAGGAATGAGTACCTGACACCACCAGAATATTTAGGTCCTTTGGCTTCTGTCTAAGTTTTTCTCCACCCATTCCTGATACGTGGACATTGCACATGAGGCTATGGTTTACTGCACATTAAAATGCGGAGTTAACAGGAACAAGGCAAAATTATTTTTCTCTCAGAAGGTTAGAAGTCTTTGGAATTCTCTTTTAAAGGGAAGTGGAAGCAGGGCTTTTAAAATATTTTGAAGTAGATAGACAAGTTGTTGATAGTGAGGGTGTGGGGGAGGGGGTGGGGCAAAGATGGAGATGCAAGCCTGCTGTTACGTTGCAGACCGGCAGCAATAGAAATTCACCAAGGCAATGTTATATTTTTCTTTTCAAACACTTTTTATCAATAACTACTAATAATACAATACTTTAGTCCAGGGGTGTCAAACTCAAATTCATCGAGGGCCAAAATTAAAAACTTGGACTAAGTCGAGGGCCGAACTAAATATTGATTGAAAATTTTCAACAACATCTGCATGTTTTCTCTCAACATGTGTAATGTTAAACTTTTTCTTATTAAAATAAATGTTTAATAATAGTTTTGGTTAAACTCTTTCCATAAGAAGCATTAACAAATAAGAAATAAAATATTCAATAAATAATATTTCTCTCTAGCCTTTAAGCCAAGGATCACACGTTGCCGAGAAGCATGCCAGGGAGCGGAGGTCTGCAGGGAGCCCTCCCCAGCCCAGCCAGCAAACCCGAGCAGCATCCCCCCCCGCCCCCTCTCCCTCCTCTGCCCCCGCCTCCGCCTGCCGCAACCGCCGCCAACAACCCAAGGAGTCCCCGCTGGTCTCGCCATCTCACCGGGAATACCGTGAGAGCGGTGGAACTCGTCCGCGACCTCCACCCCAGCGGAAAGTCCGATGCCCAGCAGCACCCACCCACAGATGAAGCTCAAGGAGACGTTGGAGGTAGGCGGCGGGTCCGTTGGAGCTAGGCGGCGGGTCCGTTGTAGCTAGGCGGCGGGTCCGTTGTAGCTAGGCGGCGGGTCCGTTGTAGCTAGGCGGCGGGTCCGTTGTAGCTAGGCGGCGGGTCCGTTGTATCGGCGCCGCTGTGAATATCTAATTAACGTTCCCGTTAACTATATCGGTGTACTGCTGTGCCTGCTGTGGAACTGCTAAAAACTACTATGGTATTGTTTGCTGCTGTGCATGTGCTATACTTGCGCGGCGGCCAGCGGGCCAACTCTAATATATATTTAATGTGATCTTGCGGGCCAAATATAATTATATCCCGCGGGCCAGAGTTTGACATGTGTGCTTTAGTCAAATCAAAATCAACTGTGTGTGTGTGAGAGAGAGAGATACCCAAACCATTACAGCTTGGGCACAATTCTGGAAAGTCATTCCAAAATTCAGTCTTAGAAATCCATTGTCTAAACAGACTTTTAAACTGATGCACAGATGTCATCATGAAGGAGGTGGGAGAGACTGAGTGATCGGACTGCTGAAAACTCACGAATCCTTGTCAAGATTCTTCCAGAGAAAAAAAATCCTTTCATATGAACAGTTGTCACAACTCCCCCTTTCCTTGGGTGGGGAAACAAAACGAGTGACTTCCACGATGCTTTCAAAACCCAGGTACAGGTCAATTGAAATGACTTTTCCTTTGGTCATGGTGGGATTCAATAATTCCCAGTCCATAATTTAGCAATCCATGCTTTGCTGGGTATTAAAATAATAGATTCCCAGCTAGGAACTCATTAACAGCCTGGATTCTACTGTGTGATCATTCATATATGAGAAGTTTGAATAATAGCACTGTTAACTTAATGCGATTGCACTGGCATGTAACAGTTCTCGACTTCAATCGCTGTTAGTTTCCGTATAAACAAATTTGTTGAAGCAATCATGGTAAAAATTATATTCCTGCCTTTTCTCTTTTTATCAAGGTAGCAAGCAAAAATGAGAATGTAGTGTAGTGACTGTGTCGTAGTGTGGAATGAATGAGCGGAGTTGTTCATTATCACACATAGTCATTCCAGCGACCGCTGATCATAAAGAGCTATTTCTTCAGTGTTCCACCCACATGACTCTCTCACCCTCCCTGGAAAAAGCAACAAATGTTCTTTCTCCTTTCCAAAGTAGTGAAGTTAGGACCAGCCTGCACTAGTTGTTACCATCCAGTCTCTTCACAGCTATGAATGGTTGCAGCCTGTACTAGCTCATAAAGTTCTACTCACAATAATTGAAATGAGAGCTTGTAATACTACAGATACTGGAATGTGGAGAAAAGAACATACTGCTGGTGGAACTCAATGGGATAGACAGCATCCACGGAGAGAAATGGATGGTCAGTGTTAAGGGCCGAGATCCTGTTTCAGGACTGAGAAAGAGGGAAAGCAGGCAATATTGAGATGGGGAAGGGGTCAATAGGTGATAGTTGTCCACAGAGGGATGGGGAGGAGCGGGAGTGGAGTTGGGAGGCAGACAAGAGAGTGATAGGTGGATGCAAACAAAGGAGATGGGTGGCAGATAAAAGAAAAATTGACCTTGGAGGAGGTGAAAAGTTACAGGATTGCTTGAGGAACTGAGTGGCCTACTCTTATCACTAGTTCATATGTTTTTACGTAGATTTAGAAGTGTTTGGAAGCACAACTTCACAATTCCAGGGATTGTGGTTCAATCCTGACCTTAGGCACTGCCCGTGTGGAGTGTGGACATATGACTGAGTGTGTGGTCTGGGGCAAAAAGGAGCTGATGGGACAGGTAGGCAGGTAGCTTGCATGGGGGTAGTATCCTTCCATCACTCATAGAAGACTTGTATCCTCCAGATCCGTGGCTTCGAGGTTCTCGACCCCATCCCAAATCCTCTTTCTCTGTCTTGCCATGGGCCAAAGATTCCCAAGAATCATATGGATGTTGCATTTCTTCAGAGAAGCCATGAGCAGAACCTTGAATGTTTCACTCTATCCTATGACAACATTTTTGGACAGGAAGAAGCCTAAGAGTCAACCATATACAAGGCCACAAATTGGGCAAGAACATTAGATTACAGATAATTGAACTGGAATGGGTTCTTATGACAATCCTTGATATTCACAGATCATTGCTGGTCAAAGCTTTTCAGAGTTGTTCAGTGGCATGCACTAAAATTCCATACCTGCCAAGATGGAATTTGAGCTGGGTTTCTGAATTAAACACCAGCAATGTAGCTGCTAGGTTACAGTAAGCACAAGCTGGGGGCCTGGATGTGGGTGTTGGATGGATTCATGGTTGACTTTGCAGCATGAATATTTAAAGCTCCAATTAAATGTCACATTTTATCTTTGAATTCATTGCCAGACATTCTATTTTAATGAAGTAGAAAGATAATACGCCACCTATTCATGCACATTGGCGAAGGGACATAACATCCTATTTAAATTTGGAAAAATTTAACAATTAATGATTCAAATATGAGATTCAAAATGTTACGGGGCCTGTCCATGGCCTATTACCGTAGTCTCAAGGTTCAGTGTTAATACAGAATTTTGGCCCTGTGTTGTCCCACTTCAGAGTGAGCTACTGTGTTTCATCAACACTAACCTTGTTTAGGGTCAGGGGTTTGGAAAATTTAAATTTATTATGTCCATTTATTATTATTATGGCTGAGCTTTGGGAATTCATGCGCAAGATTATTCTCACAGTGCTTTTCTTTTATCTTTTTTTTCTGTAACACATCCCATAAAGTTATTATACCGAAGGTCAATAAAAATATTTTAAAAAGGAAGAAAAACATGTCAATCCAGCTCCACTTAAGTTTACAGAGTAAAATATAATTAGTAGTTGATTTAATCATGGATAAAGTTGTAAAATCAAGATACTTGATCATTATCAAAGTGCCCACGCCATGTGGGAGTATACAAGGAAACACATTTACAGTTCTCTGAACTTTTCCCCAAAGGCAAAACATTCACTTACTCTAGAGGGCGACATCAGCCAACTTTGAGCCTGTCTGTTCCATGAAGAGCCTGGTTGCCAATGTTCTTTTAACAGAACACAATTATCATGTACACAGACACACAAAATGTGTTGATTCTTCTTAGCTTGTGTACAGCACACAAGGAGGTGCCACCATCAAGAGAATTTTGTTCTTCCTGCAATAAGGCCCGAATACAGCAACATGAACATCAAACTACTTTTCATCGACTACAGCTCAGCTTTCAAAACCATCATACCCACAGCGCTGATCAACGAGCTCCAAACCCTGGGCCTCTGCACCCCACCTCTGCAACTGGCTCCTTCACTTCATCATCAGAAGACTACAGTCAGTACAAATTGGAAACAACGTCTCCTCCTCACTGATAATCAACACAGGCGCACCTCAGGGCTGTGAGCTTAGCCCACTGCTCTACGCGTTCAAATGCCATCTACATATTTTCTGCTGATACCATAGTTGTCATCAGAATCACACAAGTGGCCATTTCCAACTTACCAAAATGGAGGTCATGCAGGGTCCGGGTCAGGAACTCTCTCAGCGAGGTGGTGGGGGGGAGGCTTACATGCCATGAACATTCGTGTGCCGCCGTCACACTTCTCCCACATTGCACATGCAGCAGCTGGCCCTCATGCATGCACGCGAGAAGGAACATGGCTGCGCACAGCCTATGGATCCCAGGATGCCGCATTTAGCAGGTAAGTGCCCCTTCTACCCCTTAATTTGTCCTCCATTGTCTACACCCCAAAATGGAGGTCAAATTAATGTCTGGCTCAAGGTGGTGCCAGATGAAGGATAGAGGGCTCAAAACCCAGACTGCCTGCCTAAAACTGGACATCAGGCCACCCTAGATGGCAATGAGGAAGCACACAAGAGTGAGATAGATCAGCTGGTTGAGTGGTGTCACAACAACAACCTTGCACTCAATGTTAGCAAAACCAAGAAGCTGATTGTGGACTTCAGGAAGGGGAAACCAGGAGACCATGAACCAGTCCTCATCAAGGGGTCAACAATAGAAAGGGTTAAGAATTTCCAAGTTCCTGGGTGTCATCATAAGTGAGGATCTCTCCTGGGACCTCTGTCAATGCAATCACAAAGAAGGCTCGCCAGGGGCAATACTTTGTAAGGATTTTGAGGAGATTTGGTATGTCACCATGACTGTCACAGGTGTGGTATGGAGATGCCAATGCACAGGACAGGAAAAAAACAACAGCGAGTAGTGTACTTGGCCAGTGCCATCACAGGCATCAGTCTCCACTCCATTGAGGACATCTTAAAGAAGCAGTGTCTTAAAAAAGCAGCCTTTATCCTTAAGGTATCTCACCACCCAGGCCATGGCCACCACATCAGGAGGGAGGTACAGGAGCCTAAGGACGAACACTCAGCAACCCAAGGACACCTTCTTTTCCTCTGCCATCAGATTTCTGAACAGACAATGAACCACAGACGCTACCCCATTTTCTATTATTTTTGCAGTAATTTATTTATTTTTGAATGGAATTTTATTGCAACATTTGCACTGTAATGCTGCCGCAAAATAACGAATCTTGTGACATGTTCATGACAATAAATTCTGATTCTATTGGCGACATCAACCGTTGGAAGGTGACACTGGTTTGTACATCCTGCAATGGATTTGGAAGATTTTACTGAGGCCATGTTGCTGGTATACCTCTAGTTCATTTAGGTGCCTGCTGTAAATTGCCCAGGTTGGAGATCACTTCATAGACCACCAGATTTGAGATCATGGTCCCTCTTTATCTTAGCCACTGAAGGCTATGCTGGTGCACTGAAGGAGTAATGAATTCCATCATCTGTTCTCGCTTATAGGCAGCTCCAGAGGTGTGGTGTGGGAGGCATTTTTTGATTGTCAGGTTCAATGTTGCTTGATGGTTCAGGATTTCCTCATCAACTAGAAGGAGAAGAATGGGCAAGGGCCCTCGGAGATGCTCCAGAAGAAAAGAGATGTCTCATTCCTGAAATTACCATCTGCTAAAGGGAAATTCATTACAAGGATGCTCCGTGTCTTTTGAATGGTGTGACAACTCCTTGCTGAGTCACTATCAAGCACTGTAATACAGTACACGTGATCTTCGTCACATGGCAAACACAACCAAAATGTAAAGGAAGGGACAACCACCATGTTTGGTCTTTATCAATCTTAAGCCTTTGTCTCTATAACTGAAAGGGGTTATCAGTGGTCCTTCACAAACTGCCTCCTGGGAATTTGATACTGCTCTAGATCTGATGCACAAAGATATAGATAGGGACATGGATAGCAAAGGTTGAGAGGGATATGGGCCAAACACAACATATAGGACTTAGTCAGGAAGGCACTGATGAGTTGGGCCTATTTCCAGGCTGCATGACTCAATGAGGTGCAAGCCATGGTTCTACTCCTCGGGTCCACCAGAGTCCCAATCCCAGTGCAGAATGGGGTCAGTCAAAACTGCGTCGTCGCACCAACCCTCTTCTCAATCTCCCTCTTGCTCCTCCTGGAATAGAATTAATTGACAGGAGAAGTGTTTGTCCTTTGTTGCATCCACTTCAGAACCAAAAACTTCAACCTCTGAGGAAAGGGCATTGGCCCACTTCTCCCTGCCCAGGCACGACCTGTTCTGCTGATGATTTCCAGCACTTTCTGTTCTTAATTATCCCTCAACCTCAAAGGTTGTACTCACAGTCAATCCTGGTTGCTGGAGCTGTCTGAGTGTGCCCTCTCCCTGTGACTGCATTAATGTTTTGCAGGAATTCTGGAGTCCTCCAACATCCCAAACACTTGCTGGCGTGTTAATTGGCCGCTGTAAATGACCACCAATGTATATCTGAGGGGTAGAATGTGGACGGACAATGGGAATGCTGGCAAATAAAACGGGATCAGTATAACATTAGTATAAACAGGTGCCTGATGATTAACACCTAACTCAGAAGACTGAAGGGTTCTGTACTCTATATGTCTCAAAAGATGTGAATACTTGGAGGCCTGGCTGTAAATCATTCTTTCAGCAATAACACTTTGCATTTGTGTGGTATCTTTAGCAATGGTGCATTGCTGTTCATATTCAAAATAAGGGATTATGTTGTCATGTACGAGAAGAAAGGTGACTTTCAAGAAAGAAAGTTTCCACCTCCCTCGTTTTAACTTCATCTGGGCATTTAAATGTTTTATACTTTGAGTTCATCTGGAGGAATAATTATACCCTCGATAGGATTCTAGATTTTAAATTATCCATTGCTGAATAGTAAATGAGATAAACCAATTTTGGAAAATAAATTCTTAAATTGGGAGCTCATTCGCACCATTCAATCTGGGCTCAGAAGCTTTTGATCGCCAAGGCTGTCCATCAAAAGCGCACGCGGCGACGTGAGGTGGGGGATTCTACGTCACCACGAGCTAACTGTCAATCAAATAGCCCAGCGGCTGCGAAGAGTCGACGACCTCGGTTACGGTCGCTGCTGGATCATGGCAGGTAGGGTCGAAAATCAGCTGCCTGGCCATCAATCCAGCAAGCAAACTCGTGTTCAAACGCAACCATCATGATTGCTAATTGTGCTTTTTTGTTGTTGATATTAAACGGAAAAAATCCTCTCTGTTACACTAGATGCGGAGATGCGTCAGAGGTTGCTGCGCACAGTCAAGAAGGAGGTGAGTAGGTTTGTGTCCATCGTGAGTCGGAACCTCAGGACAGGGACAGCTGAACCAGGCACATGCATCTCTGGGCAGTTCTTCGCTGCAAGCGATCAACCATTGACAAGGGGCATCCGGATCATTTGTTATTTTGCAGTTGCTCTCCGCTACCTTCCCAATGACCATTCTCTTCAATTAATCTCATGAATTTGGAGGATCATTGCTTGACACAGATGCATTCATCCCAGCGCCTCAAGCTATGGTTGTGTAGTATGCAGAATCCTGTGTCCCGGTCAGTTGGCTCTCAATACACTCATTTTGAAAATTTTCGAGCAATAAACGAAGCCTGATGGATCCATGGGGTCGTGTCATATGTTTGCATTTTAATATGGGGGGGTGGGGGGAGAGAGAAGAGGTCTGGGAAGTATTGATACAAAAAAAATTGTGCTTCCCTCCAGCATTAAGCCCCGTGGCTTTTTTTCCTCTAGATTGGAAAGGAACGTGACATCTGCTCCTTGAGTGTGTGGGCAGTGAGGATTTATTAGACTTTCAGTCTGAAGTCACTTGGATTTTTATTGGGACCACGCATAATTACGCAATTTGCTTTTTAGTGTGATATTTAAAAGGTGGTGAAGGTTAAAGTCTCAGCCTGTTCAAGAATTTGAATCGTTTTATTTGGACAAAATAAATGAGTACCATTATGAGGGGATCCTCAGTGCAAAATGAGAGCATGGGTGCATAGTATAAAGTGTAATAGACCATTGTGGCTGAAGTCCGATCCCTTAGGCTTCAGAGATATGGGTGACAATCCCAGGATGTGGTATAGGGAACAGATTAGGAAGTATATGAGCTCTCATAACTAAGAGAATTTCCCATATCTTCTTCCTTCCAACTGTATTTATTTACTCGATGTAATTCATGGGCTGAGTATCATCGTTGCATTCTGTTTGTACCATCTGCTTTGAGTACACTGCATTTCTTCATGCATGGGTTGCATGGCAGCAGGAGGATGCCCGAGCTTGAAATGTTTATTTGGATGGAGTTTACTTCCGGGGCTGATTATTCAGAATGATGTGCGGTGTCATTGGCAAGGCAAGCGGAAATAAACTTGATGGAGGAGTGTTTGGAAACACCATTGCTAATCAAAGTAATAAGTTTGGGGATTGTGGAAAGGAAGCCTCTGATCTGTGAGTGTTTGATCTGCGGGCCCTTGGATTGCTGCAAGAAATTCTTGGGGGTGAATCCTGGAGAGAGGTTACATGAATTTAGGTCGGCACAACATGGAGGGCTGAATGGCCTGTACTTTGCTGTAATATTTTATGTTAGGGCATAGAACAGCTCAGGAATGTGTCTGTCCTGAACATAAGACTGGTGTTTGCACCTGATAAATACTGCATCTCCCCAACCCCCCAATCTCACCAACCAACTAGCCAGAGTGTTCACCGACATTTTCAACCTTTCATTGTGATAGTCAACACCTCCCACCTGCTTAAAAAGGGCATCAGTCATCCTAGTACCCAAGAAGAGTATTGTGGGCTGCCTCAATGACTACCGCCCAGTAGCATTAACTTCTACTGTGATGAAATTCTGTGAGAGGCTGGTCATGGCCAGAATTAACACATACCTGGGCAAAGATCTGGACCCACTGCAATTGGCCTATCGTCACAATCATGCCACAGCAGATGCAATATTGCTGGCTCTCCACTCAGCTCTGGATCTCCTCGAAAACAGCATTTCATACATACGGCTGCTCTTCATTGACTACAGCTTGGCCTTTAATGTCATTATTCCCTCCCTGCTGGTCAAGAAGGTCAAACTCTGGGCCTCTGTACCCGCCTCAGCAACTGGATCCTTGACTTTCTCATCGGAGGACCACAGTCAGTACTAATTGGAAACAACATCTCCTCCTCACTGATTATCAACACAGACGCACTGCAAGGATGCGTGCTTAGCCCACTGCTCTGTTCATTATGCACCCATGACTGTGCGGCCAGGCACAATCCAATGCCATCCACAGGTTTGCCGATGACACCAAAATCGTCAGCTCAATCACAAACGCCAATGAGGAAGTGTACAGGAGGGAGATAGATCAGCTTATTAAGAGGTGTAATGACAACAACCTTGCACTCATTGTCAGCAAAATGAAAGAGATGATTGTGGACTTCCGAAGGAAGTCAGGGGAACATGACCCAGTCCTCATCGAGGACTCAATAGTGAAGAGGGCCAAGAACTTTAAATTCCTGGGTGTCAACATCTCCACGGACCTGTCCTGGAGCCTCCGTGTTGATGCAATCATGAAGAAGGCCTGCCAGTGGCTATACTTTGTGAGGTGTCTGAGGAGATTCGATATGCCACCAAAGACTCTCATAAACTTCTACAGGTGTACCGTGGAGAGCATTCTGGCTGGTTGCATCACTGCCTGATATTGAGATGCCAACTCTCAGGACAAGAATAAACTCCAGACTTACAAATCACCGGCATCAGACTTCACTCCATCAAGGACATATACACGAGTTGGTGTCTTTTTGTTTTTAAAAAAAGCAGCCTCTATCCTCAAAGACCCCCACCACCCAGGCCATGCCCTCTTCATTCTGCTACCATTGGGGGAAAAAGGTACAGGAGCCTAAAGACGAGCACTCAGTGGCACAAGGACTGCTTCTTCCCCACTGCCATCAGATTCCTGAATAATCAATGAACCAATGGCACTGCCTTACTTTTCATGCACTATTTTTCATATATAGTAACTGTCACAAGATGGCTATAATATGAATGTTTGCTCCATGATGCTGCCACAAAACACCGAATTTCATGACTTGTTTTTGACAATAAATTCTGATTCTGATCTCCTTCATATGCAGTATGTGTATATCTGGAAGCCTCTTAATTACTACTCAGTTTGGATTCTCTGGAATATAAAGGGTTGAGTGGTGATTGATTGAATTTTTGCTTGGATTTGGCCTAGAGTTGATGAGATAATTAGAGATCATCGCCTCCAGAAGCGGGGTGCAGGGCAAGAAGACATTACCTTAAAATCATGGCCTGGGCATTCAGGAGGAAGACCTATTCCATTAGGGTGAAGGTGTGCATATCTCTTTTGCTCTTGCTCTGTTTTTTTTTAAAAAAACAGTTCTATTCCATAGTTTAAAATCTGCAAACAAAAGTTTTTCACGAGACAAGTCTTGCAATTAGGGTAGAGATTAGCCATGTTGCAAAAACAGACTCTAGGCTAAATGGCCTAATGTTCCAATGTTTTTGGAACAGTATCCCAGACATAAGGATAAACATCCCAATGCTGCCTTGAACTATTCACTGTTGAATCCCAACACTGCCTTCCTGTTCTCTGTGTAATTAAACTGACCAGTTTCTCAACAATACAGAGAAACAAGATCTGATGATGGAAGCTTTTAAAAAAAAAGCTGTCCGCTGGCTGTGGTGCTGAACACATTGCTCTTTTAAGGCTACGAGACTGCTAACAAGATTAGAGGGCAGCGAGAGGGGGAGGTTTGTGCTGGAGGCAGTGGCATATCAGTTCACTGTGGGATGTAAGATAAACCTCCAGAAGTTGTGTATTCCATTTTCTCCCAGGGTAGGAAGTGGTAAGATACTAGCTGTTATGAAGCTGATCTGACAGAGCAGACATAAAAAAGGCAAGCAAACCTAGAACACTAGAGTCTGCAAATATAGGAGAGTGTGACCAAACTCCAGAGTGGATAGAATGTGGAGCTGCCTATCTATGGAGCAGTGAAGGCTAATAGAAAGGATGTATTAAGGAAGTAGATACATTACATAATTGAATGATCTGTTATCTGGTTTGGAAGAGAAAAATTGGGGAGAAGCTGTTGTGGAACATAAACACCACTGAGCAGCATTGGACAGAATAGTCTGTGTGCTCTGTGTAGGGTGTGAAAGAATAAGTCCATTAGGAAGCAATCCTTCCAAAATTCCAGTTGTTGCTTTTGTAAGTTGTATTGTACTTCAGCTGTTGGTGTTAACAGGCAGCTGGACTTTGGACTCTTCCTGAGTCAGTGTAGTTTGGGGCTCGAGTTAAGTGCCATCAATGTTCTATTCTCAGAAGTGATCTCGAGACACCTCCATTGAAAGGAAAGATTCACTAATGGGTGCTAGTTATGTGTGTCATTTGCTGACTGAGGTGAATATTTCAGAATGCAGGAAGGCTGAATTTCTTCCACAAAATAAGCTTGTAAGTCACCAGGAATATCTTGAACACTATCCCCATGCTGATTTTTAGGGTTGAACAATTACATATTATTTATTGTCATGTGTACCATATTTCACTAAAATGCTTTTTGTGTGCTATCCAGGCAAGTCAACCCAAACTAAGTACAGCAGGTGGTGCAATAATAAACCAAAAGTTCAGGATGTTGAGTTTAAACAGAGTGCAGCATACAGAAAAAACTACAGTTAAATATTGTAAGGGCATCATCTTCCTCTGGAGTCAGTGTTTTGGGGGTTGATCTGGATATATGCATTTCCTGGACACAGGACCTTTGGCCCATTGAGTCTGTGCTGGCCATTCAGAATCCATTTATTTGAAACCCATTTTAATTTATCTAATATTTATCTCTGTTCTCTCCAGTTTGACTCCCTCTCTGTTTGACCAGTCCATTGTCAAAGTCCTCACCCTCTCAGAGGGAACTACATGACAGCTTGAGCTGATAGGATAATGAAATGTGGAAGCTGCCTTTAAAGTTCATGTCTTATTCATTGATATCACTGTTGATCTGTACTTCCACTACATTTAGCAACCTTGGATCCATACCCTTCAATGAACAAATTCAATGAACAGAGTTGGTGTCTATTTTTATGGGAGTTTCCCACTTCAGCTATGATAGTGTGTTCCTGGGTCTTCTCTGCAGGAGACCCTCACTCTCATTGGGCTGTACTCTCTCCAGAACAGGTGTGAAGGTGTCCAGAAGGATGCCAAGGTGTAGTGCACCAACTAATGCCAATTCCCATTTCATGAGTCGCTTGCTGATTTTTCTCTTGGGAAGGGTCTGGTGGATTACTCCTCCCCCCCCATCTCTTCCTCTCTGTCATGATGACAGATTATATGAGTGATTTTAAATGGGAAATAAGTCTCCCACTCCTGCCCTGACAATATCAGTGAGCCAGAGAGGACTCACAGGGCTGAGGAGGTGCTGAGTTACAAGTATTGCAAAAGGTTTCAGCACCTATGATTTTTGCAGGATTACGAGCATTTAGCTGTTTCTAGGAAATAGCCATCATCACCCCTGGGTGGGTGGACTCTGGTGATAAGAGGTTGGTGAGTGTTGCCATGCCAACCAACATAGATTAGGCCAAATGGACAGGATAATGGAGGCCCTTGTATCAGAAAAGTCAAAATACACGAGATGCCATTTATTTAAAAGCCATGAGCTTTAAAAAACACACTTGCACCACATGCATGCACAGTCTCTCATGATGTTGTTTGCTTTGCGTTTTGTAAACCATTTCTCATTTCCTCTCCTTAATGTGCTGGGGTTATTCAGGAAAAAAACCAGAGAAGCCTCCTTTCAGAATGAGAAGTTTTCCTTTAATTGTGTTCCATTTCAGAGGGGTATTGATCAGGGAGAAGGGAGTGTTAGACCTCAATGGAAGGTTAATTCAGGCAGGGTGCCCTTGAGCATGAAACTTGTCTCTGCCACATTATTGTGCTGTGTTCCCTGTTTGGATTGAAATGGGCCAGATGCAGGCTCCATCTGCCTCACCGACCTGTACCAATGCTGCTTCTTGGTGTAGGTAGCCCAGCACCATCTCATCAATGTAGATTGGGTTGTAGTATAGGGCTAATCATTGGACCAGGCACCTCTTTAATTATCATGCTAGCTAGTTTACATGTATAGTCTTTACAGGTTCATTGATTCCACTGTAACAGTGCTTTGCACGCATGTCATGGATCAGGGGAAAGGTGGGAGAGCTGCACTGTTTTCCTGATGAGATGATAAACAGCTCCCTGTTTGGAAGTGTTCTCCCTGGAGACCTGGCCAATGTTTACTTTACCACCAACTTCCCAGATAGATTAGTTGTAACTGTGCACAAACCGGCCGCATTGTTTGGTGCATTGAAACAGCATCTACTGCTTCACTAACAACAGCCTGGAACTGTGAATGGTGCCATAGAAATGCAGGTATTTTGTACCACATCTTCCTCGGGTATTAGAACATAATAACTAGAAGCAGTGGCAGCCTATTTGGCACCCCATTTAGTTGTGACCAAACCTTTACCTCACTACCACTTTTCTGCATGAAGTTCAAATCTTTTGATTCCCTGATCATCTAGAAATCTCTCACCTGTTGGAGTGTGTGTATGTGTGGGACCCAAGAGGCTGTTATATGGATGATACTAAGGACTCTTTGATCATTGGAGCACCAGTGTTGACCCAGTTGTACCTTTCATTATTAGGTTGGTGATGACCTTTCCTTGCCCACCTCAAGACAATTAAGATTCAAGATTTACTTATTGTCATGTAATAGTACAGAACATTTAATATTACATGAGATTGCCTTCTGCCTGCCGTAAGATGGACGAGAAGTTTCCATTAGTATTGCATGGCATTTCTTACCATAGGAGAAAGAGAAGCAAATAAGAGTCCCTTCAGAGTTACTGAGTGTCTGTGGATTCACCTCCAGCGCTCCCACAGCCTCTGCAGCCGCACAGGCTCCTGTTCGATCCGTCGGCAATTCGAACTCCATATCCAACCCTCTGACATGATCAGAATGCCTTCAGCATCCAGGGCTCTTCTTATCCTCAGCACCCTCTCGAATCATAGGTCTGATACATGGTTCCCATGAGCAAGTAGCCAACAGCCGCAGCCTTCAGCTTCTGAGCCACTCGCTAGTTTGCTGCCACAGTCACCATCCCTGTAGGGTTGTCTACTCTGCGTCTCCTTCTCAAAGCGGGGGCTGTTCTTCCTGTTTCTGGTCCCTTGTGCTAGTCTGCTGCTCCTCTGAGTTTGCAATCTCTCATGGCTACTGCTGTGCACATCACTGCTATCTTAGGCACAGACCTCTGCGGTTGCAGGATTTTTACTTAACACATTGTCAGCACCTTTAACAGTCCATTTAAAGCCTGTACGGAGCCATTGGCATTAGGATTGGGCTGTTGAAAGCTTTGGAGCAGAGCTGTCCCAGTCTGCACCAGCGGCAATACTGATGTTACAGCAACTCCAGCAGTGCTGTTATTATTTTAATATAGATTAATCCCAGCAATGAGGGGTGATTTAAAGAACAAAAAAAATCTACTGGAAGATCTCAGCGGGTCAGGCAACATCCTTGGAGGTAAAGGGATGATCGATCTATCTAATCAATTTCCTACATCAGGACTGAAAGTTACTATAAAGAGAGGAAGGAGAGAGATGGAGCTAATAGGTGATGGGTGGAACCAGATGAAGTGAGCAAGGGATGATGGGCTGGGTGAGGGGGAACGTAAAGACCTTGGTGACAGCCCCCCTAAACTCACATACCACCTTAAGCAATCTCTATGCCATAATGCTTTGGATTAGTAAGGGATTGCTTAAGGTGGTATGCGAGTAGAAAGAAGAAGTTTGAAAACCACTGTTTTAATCATCCCTAATTGATTTGTTACGTGCATGGTTTCATAATTCCAAAGGAAATAGGCCAATGGCAATTTTTCTCAAGCAAAATATTTCAGCAGTGATTCTCAACCTTCCTTTCCCACTCACATCCCACCTCAATCAATCCCTTACTAATCACAGAGCACTGATGGCATAGGGATTACTTAAAGTGGAATGTGAGTTTAGGGAGGCAGTTTGAAAACCACTGGTTTAAACGGATCCTGCACAAATCCCATTTTATCCTCCCCATTTTGCCATCAGCGCTCCCCAGATTCTCCCACTCAATCACTCACTGCGAGCAATTTACAACAGGCGACCCACACAACCTTTGGATGTCTGAGGAAACTGGGAGCATCCAGGAGGATACCCATACAATTACAGGAAGAAAGGGTAAACTCCATGCAAACAGCGTGAACCTGTGACATCATAGCGGTGAGTCATGGAGTCTGGCTTCAGGTGGGGTCCTCTGTTGGATGCCTCCTTTACCTGGCAGTGAGGCCAACCTTAACCCCAGTCCAATGACAACCAGTGATTAAATGTCCTCATCAGGATATTAACCTATGCTGTTGAACATATGACCTGCAGCTAGAACATTGGTGGGGTTTAAGTGAGAGCTTCATGGGTGGAAGAGTCTAGGGAACTTGCTGGCTCTTTCCACTGTGGGTCTTGTTATACATGGATGAAATTGTGGTAAATAAAGGAATACTCTGGTGATATTTGGAGCAAAAAGATTGAGAACCCCTCGCTGACTACTTTGTATCAAAGCAGAACCTTTGCTACAGAAGTTATAAATCATGAGACACTGTTCCCTTTCAAAGGAATGTACCCATCCATGGAGAGCTCTCAAGGATGACTGGAGGCTGGGGAGGGGAAGGGAAAGTGCCATAATACTCCCAACTAACCTCTGCACTCTAATCTTAACCTGCCCAGCCCTTTGCCCAACCTCCACCTTCTGTCCGCAGCCATACGCACAGGTCGATCCAAGTGGTAATGAGAGACAGAAACAGAACTGAAGGCTTTGGCCAATCAGAGAGGAATCAAATATTTATGGCTATGTCATGTCAAGCAAAGCCCATTTGAATAAAACAAGATATTGTTAATAAGGTAAACAGAATTTATTGTTGGCATTCTTTTACAAAAGAGCCAACATTTTTGAATATTTAATTTTGATTTTTAAAAATAAAGTAATTTCAACAATATTTCAATATTCATGGAATGTACAGAGACTGTGTTTTGTTTCTTCCCCCCCCCCACCATTTTGCCACCAAACACATAATCATACCGATTATACAAATACAAAGTAGGGCTCAGAGCCCTCACCAAAAACCTAAATAAAGGACAATCTAATTAATTAAATAGCTCAAGTAAGAAATAAAAGAAAAGCCAAACTAAAATAAAACAAACTATAAAAGGGCTAAAAATAAAACACTCACGTTGCCTGTGCCATGTTCCATTTCCTTAACTCCAATCCTTTCCCTACTAAGACAGGCTTTTATTATATCCATATTTCACAGGGAGGGTGAGTTAAGCCACTTTCAGGTGGAATAGCTGGGAGAATGCGGCTCCAGAGCCGGCTGCGGGTGTGTGTGAAGCGACATTCAGGTGGCAGCGCTGAAGGTGCTGTTCTGGCACCTGAAATGTCCGCAGTGGGGAGAGGCGCCACGGAGCAAACGCCGCCTCCTGTCGACCATGGTTGTAGTCCCGCCCGCTTTCAGGTGCCTAGGGGGAGCACTCGGAGAATACACCTACCCGAGGAGGGTCAGATAAGTACTCATTGGGTCAGGGTTCTCTGCTTTCGGGTGGCCTCCCAACAGCTGCATTTGGGTATTTTCGGCGGCTTTAAGTTAGGGTATCCTAGCAACCTGAAAGTGGCTTCAGTCAATCTACATGCCCATGTATTTCAGATATGTCTGCCACACTTTAATGAATGTGTCATGTTTCCCTTTACAATTGTAAGTGATTTTCTCCAAGGGAATGCAATTTTGCATTTCCATATTCCATCGTATGGTATTTACTTGGGAGTCGGACTTCTGCGTAACCATTATACTCTTCCTGGCTTTCACCAAGGCGGCCTTCATGAACTGAATTGATATTTGGACAGTCGAAAACTCACATTTCCAATATTTCTCAAAAGGTACAACTTGATCTTGTGGAAAATCCACTTTTGTAATTTTTTTTCAGAATGTCCCCCCAGTTCTTCCCAGAAAGGTTCACCTTTGTACATAGCCAGGTGGAGTGGACAAAGGTACGAATATCTACACCACACCTAAAGCATATTCCTGAAATTTCTGGCTTTGATTTATGTTATTTTTGTGGTGTGAGGTACAGCTGGTGCAAGAAGTTATATTGCTCCAACCTATATCTGGCGTTAATGACCCCAGTCACACTGTCCAGTCACAAGTCTTGCTACCACTCTTCATTAATTGTTGTGCCCAAGTCCAACTCCCATCTCTCCCTTGACCTGTGTAAGCCCGACTTCGGGCCCTCACTTGGGATATGTAACACATTCGAGAAATAAATTTACACACATTCCCTTGTAGAATTAAAATCTCATTACCAGACCTAGGCAGGGTCATAGACTGTCCTAATTTTTCCCTTTAAAAAAGATCTTATTTGCAGATAGTAGAAGAATGTTCTATTAGACAGACCATATTTGTTTCTTAACTGCTCGAACAACATAAGCTGCCTTTGTTTGTAACAGTCCTTGATATACCTGATCTCCTTCTGGCACCAGGTGTCCAGGATCTTATTACCCAGAGTCTAGAACATCAACTTGTTCTGGGTCAAAGGCATTTTAGGAGATATCCCCACCTTCCATCCAATATGTTCATTTTTTTTTGCCATATCTGATGAATAAGGGGTTATGTGTTTTCTTTGAAATTAATTTGATGTCCCATTTGTATATAAATTCTCCTGCAATCTTTTCACCTACTGCCTCTAGTCCAATTTGTGCCCAGAAGGGGGAATCCCCCCCTCAAAAAGAGTGAAGCGATAAACCTGGCCTGGGCTGCCCAATAATTGCCCCCCCCAATTGTGATCCCATGTCAACTTGACCATAGAGATTTTGGCCACTTTACCATTCCACAGGAACCTTCTGACACATTTACCAAGCGTCTTAAAGAAACTCCGTGGCAATGAAATGGGTAACAACTGAAAAAGATACTGGAGACTCGGCATCACCTTCATTCTGATATAGTTAACTCTGCCCACCAGTATTATGGGCAGAGTCCTCCATCTATCAAGGTCTCCCTCAATTTTCTGTAGCAAAAGGAGATAATCAAGTTTGTATAAGTTATGTATATGTTTATTTTTACCCCACAAATACTTAATGCAGTGATTCTCAACCTTTTTCTTTCCACTCACATATCACTTTAGGTAATCCCTATGCTATCGGTGCTCTGTGATTATAGTAAGGGATTGCTTAAGGTGGTATGTGGGTGGGAAGGGAAAGTTGAGAATCACTGCTCTAGACCCAATTGTTACTGAAATATTTTGCTTGAGAAAAATTGTCATTGGCCCATTTCCTTTGGAGTTATGAAACCGTGCACATAACAAGTCAATTAGGAGCAATTAAAACAGTGGTTTTCAAACTCTTTCTTTCCACTCATATACCACCTTACACAATCCCTTACTAATCATAGGGCACCAATGGCATAAGGAATACTTAAAGTGGTATGTGAGTGAAGAGAAAGAGGTTGAGAACCACTGACGTAATGCCACCTGTGCCCATTTGAAGGGACCCCCCTGTTGATATTGGCTATAATCTCCATTTGTCAAAGGCATAATTTCACTTTTATTCCGATTTACCTTGTACCCTGAGACCTTCCCATAATCTTCCAGTATCAAATAACTAGCACATCATCAGCAAAAAGGTTGGTTTTGTGTTCCACTTGGCCCACCATGAACCCCTTTATGTTTGGATCCCACCGAATGGCTTCCTCTAGTGGTTCAATTGCTAGCATGAACAGCGCTGGTAATAATGGACAGCGCTGCCTACTGGACCTACTCCATGGAAACACTGGAGATAGCTGCCCATTTGTAATAATTTTTGTTTGGGGTTTATGGTATTGTGTCTTCACCCAGTTAATAAATGTTTGATACAATCCAAATTTCTCCAGAACCTTGAACAAAAAGTCCCACTCCAGTCTGTTGAAGGCCTTCTCCGCATCCAGAAATACAGACACACCCAGATCTACCCCTGACTGTGCCAGATACAATATATTAAGCAGTCTAGCTATATTGTTTGCTGACTACTTCCTACAAATCCAGCTTGATCTGGATTTGCTAATTTTGGCAGATATTTTGCCAACCTGTGAGCCAATGCTTTTGCGATAATTTTATTATCTTTATTTAATAACGAGATGGATCCATACGATACAACAGAGCCAACCTTGCCAACGACCTCCTCATTCAGCTCTGATCCTCTCCTTCGCTGTTTCCTTGGTGAATATTTCTTCCATCATGGTGCTGGTTGGATACTTGCACAAGGGCACACTTTGCTGCATTGATTACCAGATTGTGATCTTGACTGGCTTTATTCCTCTTAATCTTTCAACAAGAGCTGACGCCCATTTCAACTTCTTCCAGTACCCAGAAGGATTTGCCTCCTCTACTTGGCTGAGTGCACATGACAGATGTGGTCCCTGCTGTTGCTTCCTTTGCCGGAGTCCATCTTCCCCCACTGATTGTGCCCCTCCCACAAAAGGTCACAACATGCATCTTTGCTGCCTTTCCAAATTTAGTTTTGCCAAGATTAAAAAAAAACCCACCGGGGGTTGTAGGTCATTTGGGTGCAATTGGGTGGCACGGGCCCATGGGCCAAAAGGGACTGTTACCATGTTGTATGTCTAAAATCTAAATCAAAATAAGTGATAATTGCAGGATTTGGTTTCCAAGTCTTCGGCCATCTTGTTGAGCATTAAAATACAGTGCATTAATTGATATGTTATATTACCCCTCCATAAATCTTTGTTCACGAAGCCAAGCCAAAGATATTTCCTCCCTGGTAGAAGATTCTGACTTCTCTCTCATATGCCAGATTTGCATGTTTATGTTTTATGCACGAGAACATCCAGATCTGTTGGCAAGAGTTTGTAGCCTCACTGCCACTTAAATAATAATTTGCATTTTTATTATTCCTACCAAAGTGAATGACCTCTCATTTTCCACCATTATACTCCATCTGCCAACGACTTGTCAATCACACAACCCATCTAGGTTCTCCACGCAACCCGTTGACATATCTGCCACTGTATCCTCAGCATATTTGGCCATCCTCACTCAATCCCTTTATCCCAAATAATTAGCTAGATTAAAAATAGCTGAGGCACCTGTCTGCTGCATGTTGCTGATCGGACTCACATTTTTCTGTCAAATCAGTCGCTCCAATTTCATGCCAAAATATAACCCAAACCTGAAATGAAAATGTAAAAAAAGTTGTCAATGCTGGAAATCTGAACCAAAAAAGGAAAGTGCAGGAAGCACTCAACAATTCATGCAGCATCTGTAGAAAAGGAACAGTTCATGTTTCAGGTCAAAGACCCTTTGCTTGACACCCCACTGAAGTTGCCTGGCCTGATAGGTATTCCTTTTATTTTCTGGGTTTTTTTTAATACCCTCCATGAATGGGATGGTCATGGATGCCTATGGTACAGTTCTGTAGGATGAGGCAGATTAATTGACATGAACTAGATGGGCCCAAAGGCCTGTTTCTGAGCTCTATGGTTCTAACTCTTTGTACTGTTAATTTGAGCAGTAACCAGTTACGTGGTACCTAATTGAATGCCTTCTGCAAATCTAAATATCCAACGTCGACCAGTTCCCCTTGATCTACCCTACTTGTTATATCCTTTTGTTTGCAGATAGGGAATGTATGGTTCTGTGCTACTGAAGGTGGCTATGTTTGAAGTATTAACAGCAAGCTCCTGTATTCCATATAGAGATAGATAATGACCAGATCAGCTGTTATTCATGATGGTAAGAGGAATGAATATTGGGCTGGTCACTGGATTTAACTCCCGTTCTTCAACACAGGAGCAAGTAATGGCTTGGTTTGTTTTCATTTGGAAAATGGTGTCTTTAAGCATCCTGGAGCTTTGGCTTTGATTCTCTGGAGAATGCATTGAGTACTCTGGGTCTTTGATGCTGCAGAGGTTGAAAAGACAATAAATGACAGGTTAGAAATCGGATGGTCATGACAAATTGGTTTCACAAATATTTGGGATTTTCAGCTGTAGCTGTCAAGAAAATGACCTCGTTTAAGGTGTAGCAGGGTGCTGAATTAGGATAATTGCATGAAGTTCATCCAGATGGCCTTCTGCATCTGGATCCAACCCAGAAACGGATGCTGCTGCTTGAAATAATTAAAGTAATTGGAAATGCTTCATTGAGTTCGGATGTTTATCACTATGCAATTTTATTCTCATTTGTTCGGTGATGGTGGAGAAAAGGCTTCAAGTTAATGAAAGAGTGGTTCACCAGTTGGCAGTGTTCCTAGAACAGTTGCTGCATATGGGTTCAACGTACAGTATTTCGAAGATTAACACTGAACAGAAGCTGTGTAAATGAAGCTCTTAACATGGTCAGATGCTGCAAATCCATTCTTGGAGTGTTAATTTGGACTAAAACACGTCAAAAGCTCAATGAGGTTGTTCTAAGGAATCGTAATCCATGGCAGTTGTTGGTACAAAGTTGAGCATAGCTTCATGCTCTATTTCTATGGAATGCCATTCAAGCATGGATTTAAAATTGCTGACTTCTCACCACCACCCCCCCCTCCAACTTTCCTTCCCACACTCCCTTGATCCACCCATGAACTGGATTCCTTGTGGTCCAGTGTTCTGATTCAGGATTGATGCCACCTCTTTGTTGTCTATGCAGGTGAAGCAGATCATGGAGGAGGCTGTCACCAGGAAATTTGTACACGAGGACAGCAGTCACATTATCTCCTTCTGCGGTAAGTCTCAGGAGCATACCCTTGCCTCATTGCCAGGGGCTCCGAACAAGGGAAACCCTGTGACCTCTGTCCTCCTGCCTTCTTGTGTGAAAGAGTCATCTTCCCTCCCCACCCCTAACTCCATGTTCCACCCCTCCCCCACCACATACAAGTTGGGTAGGGGATAAGTTAGAGTGGTAACATTCATTTAGCTCTGCTCAATTTGTCAGTGAGAAAGAACATTGAAAAATCAGTTAACCCACTGAATTTAATGTGCTGGGTTAAAGTAAAATATACATAGAAATGCTGAAGGAACTCAGGTGGTCTCGCAGCATCCACAGACGATAAAGGTCTGTGCCCTTCTTCAAGGAATAACCAAAGGACAGGAAGGTGCCAGAATAAAGACAAGACTGGTTGGGGGAGGAGTCCAGGCCAACGAAAGGTATTAATTGGATATGATAAGAGGAGAGCTGAGAATTGACATTGGCTTCATGAAAGGAGACAGAGGGAAAGGTGAAGTGAAAGAGATAGAACTAGAGGAAAGGAGACAGGAGGATGAAGATGGGGGGGGGGGGGGGAGAGAGGTAATGGAAGCTGAAGAAGTCAATGTAAACGTCATCCAGTTGAAGGGTGCCTAAATAGAAGATGAGGTGTTGTTCCTTCTATTTGCATGTGTTCTCAGTCTGACAGTACAAGACCATGGATGGACGTGTCAGCAAGGGAATGGATGAGATTTGAAATGCACTGGGAGATCCATGCTACTGTGGCAGACAGAGCCAAGATGCTCAATGAGGTGATCTCCAGTCTTCATCTAGTCTTTCCGATGTAGAGGAGACCACAACAGGAGCACCAGTTGCAGTAGGTAACCCCTGCAGATTCACAAGTGAAATGTTGCTTCACTTAGAACGACTGTTTGGGGCTCCAAGTGGTGGTGAGGGAGGAGGTGTGGGTGCAAGTGGTTATAGGGGTAGGTCCCAAGGGGACGAATGATGGTGGGAGAAGAGTCATGTAAGGAGCGGTCCCTATGGAAGGTGGAGCGGGGAGGAGATGGGAATATGTGTCTAGTGGTGGGATCACTTAGTAGGTGGCAGACAACTAAGTTTCAGCTCTCTCCTGAGTGACTAAATAGTCCGGGACTGCAGAAATGTGGATCTCTGAACCCAAGAGCGTGGAGCAAAAACCTGGAAAGAACAAAGGAATGTGTTGATCATAAGAACAATAAAATTATTCGAACAGAACTGCTTTGGAACTGACTCCAAGACCTGAAATTTGTGGCAAGCAGCTGGGGAGCTATTTCCAACAGTTGACATAGTCTGAAAGTCTCTGGAGCAATAAACCAAACTGGCGGAGGGATTCTGTGGAGCATAATGAGCAATCAATGTTTTGTGCTGAAGCTCTTCATCCAGACTGCAAGAGAGCGGAGATTCCCCCCTCTTGGAACTCTTGTTGAGAGGCAGAAAACCTCTTCAGTGGATATACTGATGATTAGAATTTATGCATGCAGGGAAGGAGGAGGTGGTAAGCAAGGCACAGAATCTCCTGCAGTGCATATGAAGGTGTCCTGAGAAATAGGGTGGCTATTGCTGGAGATGGGCCAGAGCATCAAGGCAAACAGACACTCTAGGAAGAGAGGAGAGGATGTGTCTGGTAGTGGAATCACATTGTCTAATAGTGGGAGACTTTTTCTGGCTCAAAATGGAAAGGGGGCTTCACTGAGGACACCTGACAATACAGCACTGAGCTGGAATCAGCTTCGAATTTAATTATTAAATCTTTGCATGAAATTTGAATCCAGAACCTTCCAAATTCCAGTGGACTGAGCTGTGAAGATGTGTGGAATGGTTGATGATCTGTACCACCTCGGGATATATTTTCTCTCTGTTTATTTTTGGGAGGGACATTAGCACCAGTTATTTGAAGATGCTCAGACTCTATGGTAGCCCAGACTAAGCTGGTTGGCTCTCAGATGGCTTCTGTTAGGGTACAAAAAGACACAGCAGAACCAAAAAGATGCAAGACACAGTTCTCGCAACACCAGGGGATTTGGGTAGACAGTCAACTCTGATACCAGAGAAAATTGTGTGAAGAATCAAGGCAAAGGGTACAGTTTATAATTTATTCTTTTGCATAATTATCAAACAGATTTCCATGGACTCTGTTACAGGTAAAGATTAGCATTATATGTTTGTTCATTTCAATAGGCAGGAAAAAGGGGGTTATGTCAGTCGGAGGAACAAATATTTGTGGAAATTCTTAAGTTGTACAGTCTGGAAATGTTCACATTAAATATACATTGATATCAGTTATAGCCACTGGAATTAATGAGCTTGTAGGCCATACAATGGTGACTGAAACTACCCGAACAGGGAGAGGATCTGTACCAACTTGTCTGTTGGTACCTGTTTCTGGCAGCCTCCTTTGACAGTAGAGGCTGCGTCTATCACTGTAATGGTAACGGCACTGCTGAGTTTCGGGGCAAGAAGCTTTCATGAATGACCTTACTTCATTGACAGCTCGTTATGCGGGTAGGAGTCCGCTTAGCTATTGCCAGTTGCGATTAGCGGCACATGAAGGGCATCTTTCACAGCTATGAATTCTAATTAGTTGCCTTAATTGTTTCTGGGAAGGGAGGGACAAGGTGTTAATGGCTTGGTCTGGAAGGGTCTCTGAGTATATGGAACATAGCTTCTGTCTGCTTTTTGGGACTGAATTACACCCTGTGATATTTTTCTATATTTGTACTGTCTGGACCCCAAAAAACCTTAAACTTCTACAAGGCAAGGAGAGATTCCTCTGTAGACAGATTGATGATATAATCCTACTGATAGTCAAAGGTGAATTGGGGGGTGCTAGGGTTGGGAGAGATTGGAAACCAGAGATATGGACCAGTACTCCAAATGCTTCTGTATGAAGTGTCCCAAGAGCTGATACTAACAATAGCTTGTCAGTGCGATAAAAGCTGCAATGTATTTTAATTGGATTCAGTCCCATTCACCAGACTGCTTATTGCAGTTGCTTGGTGGCCCATTTGTTGTGGGACTAATATGACCATGGAGATGGGAGAAAAGAGACAGTGGCTAATGGAGTGGATTCATCATTGTCTGCACATTAATCTGCCTCTTCTGCTTTTAACAGCATGGAGGAAGCTTGGAATTGAGAACTGCTGGTGAAGGAAATATTTTTATCAGTAACAGAACAGCTACATGGGGCACCTTTCTGGCCATTCCTGGCCATGTTGGTCTTTAAATATGTTTCTGGAGAAATCTGTTGCCAAATCAAACTAGCGTTGTTGTTTGTGACTCGCAGGCCTGTATGATAAAAATGGTCTTTGGTTTGATTTAAATTCCAATTGAAAATTCCCTTTAGAAGGGAACTACTGTACCAGGAGGAGAGCTTCCTTCACAGTAAATACAGAGATAAGACTTAAAATTATTGTGGCCTTTCCTCTCTCCCCCTTCACTCCAAACTGGGGCTTATTTCTACTGCAAGCTCTCCTGGGAATCGCTTGTGTAAGAATTCCTTATTTGAATGTCAAACAGTTATAACTGGAACCCAACCTTAGCCTATCCCTCAGATGACAGTAATCCCAGACCTGGTTTAGCTGGAGGACCAGGACAGTGGTCCATGTCGATCATAGTGTTGGATTCTGTAAGGTAAAACATCATGAGATGGGAATGTGTAGGGAGTTACCCTGTACAGGGCAGTAACAAGAAGGGGAGGTGTCCTTGTACTCCTGTTAGGTAAAACATCATGAGATGGGAATGTACGGGGCAGTAACAAGATGTGAATGCATCCTTGTACTTACAAGATAAGAGAGACATTGATGGATTGAGAGGCAGGAAGCTAGCAGGGAAAGGATAGCAACAGTTTTAGTCATTGGACAAGTAATGATATGATGATGTTCTAAGCACATATCCAAGGGTATAAAAAATCACCATTTTGCTGATAACGGCAGAATGCATTCTCCGACTAACATGGTTAGTTGCAAGTGTTACAATCCGGTAATAAAGAACAAAGAACCCTGATTTCGACTCAGCCTGGTGTTTGTCTCACTCATTCATGAACAAAGCAGACCTAACAATTCCCATCAGTGTATGTAATGCTGGTGAATCTCCAGCTCACACTTGGCTGCCTTGTCTGCATCGTGGAACACGGGACATTTCAATTGCTTCCTGATCCATGCCCTCGGGTACTGGTAGCTTTGCTCTCTGCAAAGCTTGCTGTGTTTGCATAACTGAAGTGCTTAATAAATGCCTTGCTGCTGTTCATTAATGAAAGTGACAAACTCCAGCAAGGTGTCGTGCTGCAATCATTGGTGGCAAAGAGTGCAGAAATCGATGAGGAAACATTCTTGGAAATGATGTACTATGTTCAAAGACAGAATCTGTAAGCACATTGTTTGGTCACTCCCGTTGATGGGCTTGGTCCAGTGGAAAGTGGGGGGTGGTGGGGGGGGGGAGTGGGCGGAGCAGAGCTCCCTTTCTGACCTGTGGCTTCGCAGTCCCTGCCTCCACTGAGAGGTCCTGGAGCCCTCTGGAGATCCTGAGGTGAGAGCCTGACGATCTCATGTGCCAACCCCTTTCGGTCCCCAGCCCCCTACTAGACAGCTGGAGTACACGCATGGGCTCAGCTGTCTCCTCCACAAACCATCTGTGTCCTGTGCTGGATGTGTAGGCCATACTGAATGTATACATCTTGAGGCTCCTTGGGCCAGCCAGCAGGATGTGGCAGGTTCGATTCCCACTGCAGCGCCATGAACACAGAAATGGAGGGTCCTTCTCCATCTGAAGTGAGATATTTCCCACGGTGATGGTCTGAATAATGGTTCCAGCATTCCCCAACCATCCTGACATCTATTTGCCCCTCAGATGACAAAACTTTGACTCAGTAATGCCAGTGGGAGCTTGTTTTATATCCTATATCACATCAGTATCACACTTGAATGCGTGAATGTTTATCACTATTACCCGCCCCAAAGTGGTCTAATGAAGGTACAGTAATTGACAGCTCAGGCAGTGGACAGTGGCTCATTGTACCCATGCTAGCCAGAAGGAAGTTGCAGAAGAAAGGGTTTATTGAAGCCACATATCACTCACTTGTTTGGTAATTGAGGTCGAGCCAATAGTTAATTTACCCCACACTGGGATGCTGATCAGAGAGGGTGGTTGAGGGAGGCTTAGCTCTGAAGGGTTAAGCTGGGATTGGCTGTCTGCTGCAGTTTGATGGTGATTGAGCTGAGGAGACAAGGCTTGGTGGAGATTGGGAGCTGCATCTTTATCTAACAGCTCAGGGAAGCAAGGTTTGCTTATTGGGAGCAGTAGAGCTGACTGTTACCGTGGAAACAGACTGGAAGGAGCTCCAGATAGATCTAAGAGGATTGCTCATCTCATACCTCTTGAAAATTCTCCTTGTTGTTCGTCAGATTGCCATCCTGTGAGAGTGCCACTGCGTATGAGCTCTCTCAACTCTGTGAACTCGTTAGCTCTCCAGGCCCTGACTCAATGCCCTGTTCACACTTACTGATCTGGAGCATCTGGCCATGCTATTGGTATGTAACTGCCCCAGCTGAGTTAAGAGTATAACCTTCACGAGGGGCGAGTGGAATATGCATCATCATGTTGCGCCCTCCATCACTCTCCAGAGAGTCACAGAAAGCTACAGTCTAGGAGAGACCCTAGATGGAGCTTATTACACCCACTTCCTGACACACCAATCCGAATACATGGAGAGTTTTCACTGCCCTGTTAGAAGCACGGTCCCCACTTCCCTTCAAATGAAGAAATGCTATTGGGGGTTGGTGGTAGTGGATCTCACACCATGCATACCTTCAACTAATTTCAGTAACTCCATGCCGTGTTAGGACCATGCTTTTCCTCTTTGAGCTGCCTTGGCCTCTTGTAATCTTGTGTGGTACCCAATAATGCTTTGAAACAAACTAGCCTCCTCCCCCCCACCCCACTCCTCTGCTTTCCTTTCTTCCTCTCCTCTCCCCCCTACCACCCCTTCCACCTGTTTATCCACATTCATGATGAAGGGCTCATGTCCGAAATGTTGACTACAGATGCTGCGTGGCCTGCTCAATATCTCCAGCATCTTTGTGTATCACCAACTATGCTTTCTGCTGGTGTAAGACCTTCCCACATTGCAACACAGAGGAGGCCGTTCAACCCAAAAGGTTAATGTTGCCTCCTGGCAGAGCAATCCCATCAAGTCCATTCCCTCCCTCCCTTATTTTCCTCTGCAACTCCTTCTATCTTGGGTGTTCATCCCCTCTCCTTTTACCACTCCGTGACAAAGAGAGAGTAATTCACAGTAGCCAGTTGACTTGGCAGAAGATTTTGGCATGTTGTCATCGTGCAGTTAGGTTTAAAGGTCACTCCAACCCCTCACCGTTGATTTTGAACTGCTCCATGAAATGGTCAACTGCGGGCTAATGGGCCTGGAGGGACTGCCAGGAAATGCCTGCTTTCCGAGCTGGCATTGCCGAGATCATCAAGTTTTAAAACCCAATGCTGCAGGGGGTAAAGAATTTGGGGAGTGGGGGGGAGGGTGTGGTGGGGGGAATATCCTGAAGATTGATGCCTGGGGATCCCTGAGGTGGCCTCAGAAATTAAAGGGTTAATCCTAATGCATCCTTGGTGAGGGGAAGGGGAACTTAAGAGATTTTTTTTTCCTTTTGGTACTTGGTAATTAGCTGGATAATTTGTGGGGGAGAGTCACAGAGATTCACTGCACAGAATTAGGCTCTTCTACCCATCCTGGCCATGCTCCCATGAGGGGAAAGTAGGCTGGGTGGGGGGTTTAGAGGTCACACTATAAACAGTGCAGAAAAACTGAGTTGGCAGCTCAGCCAGTGGGGACTGGGGTGAATTGAAGTAGTTTGTGTTGGAACGGTGATGGGTAGGTTGACACTCCCAGTGGCCTCGTTGGGGGCACCTCTGCTGACTGACCTGTGGTTTCTCTCCACCACACCCCACCCCCTCTCCCACCTCTCACCCCCACAGCTGCGGTAGAAGCTTGCGTGTTGCATGGACTCAAGCGCAGGACGGCAGGCTTTCTGCGGAGCAACAAGATTGCCGCGCTTTTTATGAAGGTGGCGAAGACCCTCCCGTTGGCTGAGAGGCTGTGCAGGAAGGTGCAGGAGCTAGAGCAGCTGATTGAGAACAGGTAACCCCAAGCATGAGTGTTCGTTGTCATAAGATATAAACAAGTACATTGAAATTCTTCCTTGCTGCAGCCATGCAGAGGTACATAAGTTGCACAAAGGTGCAACTTATTGTGAAGGGTGTGAGGTAGGGAAGGATTAGATTGTGGTGGAGAGGGTTTATATAGGTTGCCACAACAATGTGGGCAGAAGGGCCTATAATGTGCTGTATTGTTCTCTGTTTTGTTACAGTATAAATTACAACAATATGGCATGAGACTGAAAAAGAGATTATACAAAAGAATAGATAAATACGCACAGTTGTAGTTAGTGCAAGAAAAAAGTGACGATTTAAGAGTGCAGACAGATCTTTGGTTGTCCTGCAGGAATGTTGTTGTTACAAATGTTTGGGGAGGTCCAAGAGCCTGATAGTTGTTGTTGGACAAACTCCTCGGTGCTGCACCGACTGCCTGAAGGTATCAGTTGGAAGAGATTGGGACCAGAGTTATGGGGATCAGTGTCAGATTACAACCCAGAAAGTATCTCTGAACTTATAACAATAGCAAAGATGCGATATTAATGTTGGGTAGACTCACATCATGGTTTATTTACAGCCTATTAGACCAAACGGCTTTCTGGTTAAAACATCTTCTGATAATGTGTGATATACATTTTCCAGAAAGGCTCAAGGTGCCTGCCCTCCGGAGAATGCCCGAAAAACCCAGAAAGTGCCTAACCTATCCGCACAAGCCATCAAGTACCTGTGGATCCGCACTGCCCTCTTTGAGAAGGTCCTGGACAAGATCGTGCAGCACCTGGTGGAGAACTGCAGGTGGGTGCCAATCTGGGTCATCTTCACATGGGACTGTCCTCATTTCACTTTTACCTCTGTGAAGTAGAAGGGGTCCATTCTGCCCTTTGGGTCTGTGCCAGCTCCAATAGCGATATAATTCCCAGATTAATTTCCCCATAACCTTTGTTTCCCTCATTCCCTTGAAAGTCCAACACTCGACAACACAATTTCCAGCACCTGGAGGAATGGCCTGTGGTCACAGGAAGAACATGCAAACTCCACACAGACAGCACCGGATTGAACCTGTGTCCCCCAACCAGCTGTGCTCCTGTTGCTCTTTGAATTGATTGTTTATTTTTGTGTGTTCTGCGATTATAGTAGAAACCTTTGTTTTGTGTGCTATCCAGTCAAGTCACCCTAGCCTTGAGTGCAACAGGTCGTGTAAAATAAAAGTGCAGAGTATTGTGGTACAGAGAAAACGTTCAGTTAAAACAGTTCAAGGGCAGCAATATTTCACTAATGAAAGGTCTGTTCGGGAGTCTGAACTCAATGGGGAAGAATTTAACCTGAATCCAGTGGTATGTGTGGCCAAACTCAACCAGACTTTGTCACGGTACATGGAGACACTAGTCTCTTTAGAAAGACAGCGCAGTTAGTGTAGCAGTTAACGCAATGCTAATTACAGCGCCAATGACACCGGTTCGAATCCTCCACTGCCTGTAAGGAATGTGTACGTTTTCCCCAATGACCTATGTGGGTTTCCCTGGGTTCTTTGGTTTCCTCCCCACCCTCCAAAAACGTACAGGGTTAGTAGGGTAATTAGGTGTATTTAGATTTTATGGGCCAAAAGGGCTTTACCCTGCTGATTCATTAAAAATGTTAATTAACAAAAGATTCCTGTAAATTTGAATGTGGGTTTGATCTCAACATTTTAGAAAAATTTGGATGGGTATATGGATGGGAGCGCATGGAGAGCTATGATCTGGGGTGCTAGGCAGAATAATAGTTTGGCATGGACTAGATGGGCCAAAGGCTTCAGTGCTGTAGTTTTCTGTGTTTGTGAACTTAGCTCAGACCATCACACAAACCCCCCTTCCTTTGTTTGACTCCATCCGTGCTTCCCGCTGCCTTGTATTAGAAGCCAGCAGATTAAACGACTTGTCCCTCACTTGCCACACGCTCTTCTCTTCATGATGAATATTCACGGGTGTAGGATCATCCACCACCAGATTTAAGGACAGTTTCGTTCCCACGACAATCACAGTCCTAAACAAACCTCAAAACAATGTTATCTTTGCTCCATTCTAACTGGTTTCTCTTGATAACTGGACTCTGTGCTCTGTATGGTTTGACTAGCTAGATAGCACACCAAACAAGCTTTCTCGGTACACATGACAGTAAACTTGAACAAGGAGCATTTTAGAAAGACATAATATTTTTTGTGGGTTTTTTCTCTCCTCAGTAAATTCTACGAAAAGGATGCTCTACTAATGGACCCCGTGGATGGACCAATATTGGGCTCTCTTTTAGGTGAGTACTTTGTCGTACCAGACTTTCCTGATGCTTGGTGGGTTTGAATTGTCCCAATGCCCCCAGACATTGTTCTAGCTCAGTGATTCTCAACCTTTTTCTTTCCACTTGCATACCACTTTAAGCATTCCTGATGCCATCAGTGTTCTATGATTAGTAACGGATTGCTTAAGGTGGGATGTGACTGGGAAGGGAAGGTCGAGAATCACTGCTCTAGACTCAGTTGTTGCTGAACTATTTTCCTTGAGAAAATTGTCATTGTCCCATTTCCTTTGGAGTTATGAAACCTTGCACATAACAAGTCAATTAGGGATGATTAAAACAGTGGCTTTCAAACCTTTTTCTTTCCACCCACATACCACCTTAAGCAATCCCTTACTAATCACATAGCACTGACAGCGCAGGGATTACTTAAAGTGGTATGTGAGTGGAAAGAGAAAGGTAGAGAACCACTGTTAGCTGCTCAGGAAGCAGTGATGACTAGTGATTTGCGTTTGCTGCTCCCATCATCTTTTATATGTCATCATGGATGTTCGAGAAGGTTGCATTTATTTTTAATTCTTTCTTATGCTTTATGCTTCTTATTTTCTATGTTTTGTGCCCTTTTCAGGGTATAGGAATCACTGGCAAGTTCAACATCTGTAGTCCACATAGTTCTCCAGTTGCCAGTAAGACAGAAGTGAGCTGTGTTCTTTATTTACCAAGCTTCCCCCGAAAACTATTGTCTTTCATAGATCAATTGATGGGACCTACACAAACAGGGTGACCAGTTGTTAAGGGAAAGGATATTGGGAACCAGATTCAGTTGAGCAGGTGCCAATGAGATCACTATTGGTTTGCCATCTTAGGGTGGTGGTATGCCCATTTAATCAGATGCCAGTCTAGGATGCAGTCTCGAGCTGAGGTAAACGTGACTGGGACTTTGCCCAACGTCTGCTGTTGCTGCCCTCTTCTCTTTTGCCAGTCGGACCCTGTGCCCTAGAGTACACCAAGATGAAGACGGCTGATCATTTCTGGACAGACCCCTCGGCCGACGAATTGGTGCAGAGACATCGCATCCACAGCGCACACTGTCGCCAGGATTCCCCCACCAAGCGGCCAGCCCTGTGTGTAAGTTTGCTTCATGCAACCCTCCACTTTCTCCCATTTAACAGGCAGCTGAGGGGGAATTATCTCAAGGTTCCACAGGAAGAAGTGGCAGAGGTGTTGGTGACTGGCATCTCTCTCTGAAAATCACTTCCAAGTCCCTTTGCCACACCTCTAGCAAAGCTTCAGAAGCCATGCCCTATCTTGGCTCAAAACAGCTGACTGGATAGCAGAGCAGTTGACTGACTGTCTCATTGCCCTGCTGTTTTACTTTGTCAAAGCTAACTGTTAGAGCAAGCCTCCTCCCAAAAAATGTCTGTGACTCTGAAAAAGTCCACCCAATAATTTTTTTAAATTAAAATATAGTTAAAACAACAGCCAGTGGAATTCTGATATAAAGCAGAAAATGCCAGAACGACTTACGGAAAGATGGAAAAATGATTGATCATGTCAGGTGAATGACTTGAAAAGTTTGTGAGTTCTCCCGGTGATCTCATGGGTTTCCTCCAATCTCCTAAAAACTGAAGGTGGTGGGGTGGGGTGAGGTGAGTTAATTGCCCCTAGTATGTAGGTGAGTGGTGGAATCTGGGTGGGGAAGGGGGGGGATGGTCAAGTTCATGACAAATGTGAAGAGAATAAAGTGGGAGCTAATGTTGCCCGCTGGTTGACCTAGACTTGGTTGGTCCAATTCGTGATAATTGGCCAGAAGTTGAATTAAAAGAATCTAGTAGAAGAAAGTAAGGATTCGTCCAATTGGCCTGTCAAGCCTGCTTTGCCATTGAGCGAGATTGTGGCTGATCGTGTGTAATGTCGAGTCAGAAGATGAGGCTCTCCATTTTCTAATGCTGCACATCATTGGAAAAGTGGAAAAGTTGGAGATGCAGTGGGGGTAAGACTGGCGGGTGTGATAGAGAAGTAAAGAGGTTCAAGCTGGCTTAGAAGACTGCAAAGAGGATCGCACTCTGGTTCCCCATAGCAGAGGAGACTACTTAATGAGCAGCAAGTGGTTGCGGTGAGTCAGGAGTGCAGTGGGAAGCTGAAGTGGTGAAACCTGCACCTGGCTCAGTTGAAGCAAAATTGTCTCCCTCTACCTCCAAGCTAAGGGTGCCCACTGGTGAACTTCCAGGAACAGAATCCTTACTAGGTGATCTGGAGAAAAATCACAATGGACAATGTTTTTTTTCATTGAATTAATTCACATTATTGAACTGCTGCAGCTTGGAGCAGGAGACATCATTTGATCAACAGGGAGCCAACTTTCCAGTTGATTGGGGAGAGGGGGGAGCTGGAGCTGGTTTGAGAGAGGCTCAATACTTCAATAATGATTGGTGGGTATCAGGATTTGAAATCCTAGAGAGCTGCTGCTTCTTCCTGACCACCACTGCCCAAAGCCAAACCACGGATTGGGAATTGGAGACAAGCTTCGGAATGATTTTGTAAGAACAACTGTAAACTAAGAGGGAGTTGGAGTGATTTTCTGGGCAGGTCGGCTGAGGTGTCCATAGTGATATTTCTGTCCCTGGAATTGATTTTGTTCATTGCCATAAAGTTGCCTCACTGGTAGTGAGCTGGGTGCAGTGGTGTTGTGGTTAAGACTCGTATCCATTGGACTGGAGCATTCATACCCAGGCTTGAGTTCAAATCCCACCACAGTACCTTGCATTCATGTCATTAGAATTATAGAATGATGCAGCATGGAAACAGGTTCTTCAGCCCATCTAGTTTGTGCCATACTATTTTTCCTCATTGTCCATAGTCCTCCATATGCTTCCCATCCATGAGAAGATCCAATCTTCTCTTTAATATCAAAATCAAGCCCACATCCATCATCTCTACTGGCAGTAAATTCTACACTCTCACCACCCCTTCTGCAGACTGTTCTCCTAAAGGTTTCACCATTCCCCCTTAACTCATGTCTTCTCATTCTTGTCTTACCTAAACTAAGTGGAAAAATCCTGTTTCTATACCCCTCATAATTTTATAAACCTCTATAAAATCTCCCATCATTCTCCAAAGCTCCAGGGAATAAAGTCCTAACCTGTTTAAACTTTCCCAGTTACTCAGTCCCTCAGGATCTGGCAACAACCATGTAAATTTTCTCTGTACTCTCTTAACCTTATTGACTTTTTTTCAATTTTATTGAAAATTCTTTTGATTTCTTATTGATATGTACTTTAACCTTATTGATACCTTGATTTCTGATATATTTTCATTGCTTATTGATAATTAGAATTATCTGAATCTGGTATCGGTGATGGACAAACTGATATAGAGGCCCATCTGATTCAGTGCCCTTTAGGGGACAGGGAACCTGCCAGTTTTATCTGGTCCAATTGCATCTGACGTGATGGTTGATTCTGAACCGCACCATGATGCATTCAGTCCCAGGGCATAGGGAGAGGATGGTGAGTCCTGATGGAGCTTGCATCCCATGAGCAGACGGAGGAACAATGGTTTGATCTGCTTCTTGTCACACTCTCTCCTGCTGTCCTTCACTGACCCTGGTCCTGCCTTTCTCCCCAGATTCAGAAGAGGCATTCAAGCGGCAGCATGGACGACAGACTCTCACTTTCCGCCCGCGACTACGTCGAGTCTCTGCACCAGAACTCTCGGGCCACGTTGCTCTATGGCAAAAACAACGTCCTAGTTCAGCCGGTGAGTGCCTGTCCTGCACTGTGCAAGCCTTGAAGAGTGCCTCTGCCTGTAGATATGGTATTGAGGCTTGTACTTATGCCTGCTTCAGTGGGTTGTGTGGTCAAAAATTATTTTTAAGAGAAGCTGGCTGTCTCAGCGTTCTGCAGCATGGAAACAGTCGCTTCAACCAAAACTCCATGTCATGGAGCTATAGAACACTGCAGTGCGGAAATAGTCCTTTTAACCAAAATTATCCACATCTACCAAGCTACTCCCATTGGCCTGCATTCGACTTATATTCCTCTAACCTTTCCTATCTTTGTTGTTGTCCCTTCTCTACCATTTCCTCTGGCAGTTCTACCACCCTATGTGTGAAAAACATACCTCTCAGGTCCACTTTAAATCTTTTCCTCTCTTAACTTAAATTAAGCCCATAAATATTCCACATTTCTGAGAAAAACAAACCAACCGCCTACATTATCTATGTTGCTCTTAATTTAATAACCACCTATCAGGTCATCCCCTCAGCCTCTGACACTCCAGAGAAAACCATTTTGTCCATGCTCTACTTGTAGCTGACACTGGCATCCAGGTTGCACCTTGGCGAACATCTTCTGTCCCCTTTCCAAAGCCTCAACATCCTTTCTATAGAGCAGTAACCAGAATTGAGCACAATATTCCAAATGTATCCTAATTAAGGTTTTATATAGTTCAACCTGTTAAAATTGGAAGATTTTCTTCTTGCAGTTAATCAGATTGGATTTTATGACAATCCCAAAGCTTGATAATGACATTGTCTGATCCTGGCTTTTTTTTATTCCAGACTTCTTAATTCCATATGTATTTATTTACCTGAATTTGAAATCCCTGGCTTCAGTGGTGGTATTTGACCAGAGTAAGAAATATGGCAATGTCTTAAAACTGGAAGCCATTGGGTTTAAGGTCAGGAGCAGGAGGCTTAAAAGAGTACAGTCTGGGAGAGAGGTGGAGCCAGAGAGCTTCCAAATGTTTCAAAAGCATCTAAACAGGCATTTCGATCACCAAGGCTGAGAAGGTTGGAGACCAAGGGCTGGGAAGTGGGAGGTCTCGATAGCTGATTTATGGCCAGTATGCATATGATGGCCCAGGGAGTCTGTATCTTGTGCTGTTTTACTGGATGATTCAGGGTCATTGATGTTGGTCTCTTGTTATTAGTCCAGAACTTAATCAGTAGGTTACAGTCCCCTCTCCACCAGTGATTAAACAAATTCACAGTCTTCAAGTTCTTTGCCAGGACTTCACAAATAAGTCAGAATAAAGTGGAAAGTTTGGACTTTGAATGACACTAGGAATGTTTGGGGGACTGAGGAGGGAGTGCATGGAGGGTGGGGAGAGACTGATGATGCTCCAGGCCATGGGTTGGAAGGGGCAAAGATAAAAGCAAGGAAGTGACATTTGCCTAGTTCTCACAGAGGAGATGATGCAGTGATCTGACAAATTAGGCGATGGGGTGGTGTGACAGAGGAGATGGTGTGGTCTGACAGAGGAGGAGTGGATGGCAATGCTTTGAAGGAGCTAAGGACAGAAGGAAGGCAGACAGGGCTAGCTAAAGGGCTGATGTTCAAGGTGAGATGGAAGAAATTCAAATGCAGTTTGCAAGGCATTTTTTTTTACACCAAGAGTGGTGGGTGCCGGGGAAGTGGAGCATACTGATACTGCAGATACACTTAAGAGACATTTAGACTGGTGCACGAACAGGTGTGGAATGGAAGGATAGGGACCACATGCAGGATGAAATTTAAATTGTCTTCGTGGTCAGCATGGATCTGGTGGCTGAAGGGCATTCTGCGCTACATTATTACATTTTCCATAGCCTCTGTGTGATTCACACCAGCCCTTTCAAAAGCTCATGTAGTAAAAGCACAGAAATGCTGTGAAGAAAGAAGAAACCCCCCCGGAGAGTAAGTAGGCATGAACTAAAAGTTTGGCCTTGCCAGCAATGGCCATAGTCTATGAACAGGCGGCACAGTTGGCATAGCATGAAGCACAATGCTGTTATAGGTCCAGGAATCGTGATGGGGGGTAGAATTTTGTGCTCTCTGTAAGGAATTTGTATGCTCTTTCCATATCTGCATGGGTTTCCTCCGGGGGCTCCAGTTTCCACCCACTGTTCGAAACATACCAGGGGTGTAGGTTAATTGGGTGTAATTGGGCCGAAAGGGCTCGTTACTGTGCTGTATGTCTAAAATTTTAAAAAACTTCACGTAACCTTGGTATGGTAACTGTCAGAGGAGGAAGGAATCTTTTAAGCTGTTTGCCATAGGGCTCTCCAGCAGGCAGCACAGAATATTATTAAGGTATGACAAACCTCTGAAAATAAAATATTTGTATTTCTATCTCAGGCCTGAAGTTATCAGCATATAATGTAGAACCATTTTGTGGTGTGGTGTGAGAGTCCTGGGGTATTTTAAACTAGTCTTCTGATTGGTCCACAGTATTCTGCCGCTGTCACCCCAGTTTCATTCACTGTCATTTTTCCATGGTCACATATTCCTCTGTTAAATTACTTCCTCAGAAAGATGACATGGAACCCATCCCAGGATACCTCTCGCTCCACCAGACAGCTGACACAATGACTTTAAAATGGACTCCCAACCAACTGATGAATGGCTCGGTGGGAGACCTGGACTATGAGAAAAGGTAAGCACTGCGGACTGCTGGGATCGTTATAGGTGAGGTTTGCTGTTGTTGGTAAGGACCATCTTTATTGGGGTCGATGTTTAGGTATTCCTCGACCAGTGGGTTTTGGCTGGGATAGTGGAATCATGGCCCCATTGCTCCAGAGCCACGAGTTCAATCCTGACCTCCAATGCTCTCTGCATGGAGTTTGTAGGCCCCCCCCCCCCGTAATCATGTGGGTCCCAAGGATGAGTGGGTTTGTGTGATAATTGGCCACTCTGATTCATCTTGTGGTTGTATATGTGACTGGGGGAGTTGATGGGAATGTGTACTCGATTGTAGTTGTACACTGCATTACTCTGTAACTCTTCTTCACTCTGGTCTTTACATCAGAGGTGGTGCTCCATAAAGTTTACACCTTAAATGTGACCTATTGCATGCACTCAGGTTCAGACTCTCTGCCATGCAACGTGTTCGGGTATGGGTGGCAGCAACACACCGTTTCACTGGGATCAGTGCCTATTCCTGGTTGCACTGAGTGCCCCCATGTGTTGATTCTTTAGGTTGGCAAGAGGCCAAGCCAGGCTCCCTTCACTGAAGGATCATGTTTTTTTCCCCAACCACAACTTGGCACCGTAAACAGCCACTCTGTAGTGCTGCCACCAAGGTCCAGATTCATTGCAAACAAAGGATTCCTGGAGGATCTCGGGCAGCATCCATGGAGGGAAATTGATTGTCAACGTTTTGGGTTGGGTCCCTTTCTCAGGACAGATTAATTGTATTTAGTTATACAACCCGCCCTGATGGCATCTGACCTCCTGAGCTGCACCTCTAGTCCCACAATCACCACACCTTACCTGTCCTCATAACCAGACATCTTGGATTGAAATCCCAGAGGATCATTTCTCTTGCCTATCCTTCAGGTATGTTTGTGGATGTCCTCCACTAATGTAAATGGAAAGCCTCTCAATAAATAGCTTGGAGCTCATTTAAGTACTAAATGTGAAACTGTGGACCAATATACATCTTCCTCTGATTATTACTAAAAAAAAGAGAGATATGCCAGTGTGTCACACCACAGTTAAAACTCCCCTGGCCATAGCTGGTCTTTAGCATTCTGAAACGCAACCTACAAGTCATTCTGCATCATTGGCAAATGCAAATGAAGAGAGCCAAGAGCCCCCTGTGGCTGTTGGTGGGCCCACTGCCCGCGGGAACTGAAAATGGGTTGCGTCAACTCTAGCCGAAGTGGTTTAGTGAGCTCGAGTTGAGTGGCTGTTTGTCAGATGGTTCTCTCTGTGTGTTTCTTTCAGGTGCCCGTCTGGGCTTGGGAGAAATTCTCTGTGGGAAATGGCCAAGTAGTGTTGCTCAGTAATCTGTGTGAGCTTTGATCTTGTTTTCCAGTGTGTACTGGGACTATGCCATGACCATCCATCTGGAGGAAATTGTTTACCTTCACTGTCACCAGCAGAGTAAGAAGGAAAGAATTTTTTTGTTTTAATTTTGTATTTCTCACTCCAATAGATTACCCGCAAATTGAAGCAACAGCACTCTGTGTTCTATCGGGCACTCTCCAACGTCAACTTCCCCGCTTCCAGTTAAACTCCTCACTTGAGTCTCTCGACTTCCCTATCCCTCTGGCTCCTTTCCTCCAGCTTCCCACCCTCTTCCCTTCTCTCTCCATTCAGAAAGATACTGGTAGTGCCCAACAATTTATTGCACATAAAATTTTAATGTCTCCGGTAATGGAGAAGTTGCTGCGCCCCTCCCCTTTCACTTCTCAGCCTTTTTCTCTTCTGCCCTTCCATCTTTGGCCAACCATGACCTCTTACCTGTTGGCTTGTGTGCCCTTCCTCCCACTCCCTACCTTTTATTCAGATTGTCCTTCCAAAAAGATGCTGTGTGACCTGCTTCACTCCTGTTACTCTGTGAGGTTCTCCAGCACGATTGTGTAGTGCACTGTGATCTGTGATTTACCAGCCAGACATGTTCAGATTTGCACCTGTTCATCTTTGAGATTGAGACACCACTTTTTTTTCTGACTTGGTTAGGATTCTTTCTCTCTGCCTCCTTCTCGCTCATTCACGAGGAGGACGAGGTAGAAGGAATGGAGAAGTCCACCCCTTGCACCTTCCTATAGGAGTATTCCTACCACAGGTTTGAGACATGGATCTTCCTAACCACTTCAGAATCCAACCTGCAGTCCTCACCCTGACTTAAAACCGAGGTACAAGGAACAAGAGCCCAAGAGAGAGCTTCCACCCATGGCCATAGTCCCTGCTAGCCTCTATCCATACTGACCAACGGTCAGCAGTGTGCCTATGATCAGTTCTAGTGGTAATCCATCTGCCTCATTCTCCTGTATATCCACAGTCGACAGTGGTGGTACCGTGGTCCTGGTGAGTCAAGATGGCATTCAGAGACCTCCTCTGCGTTTTCCCAAGGGTGGACATCTTCTGGCCTTCCTCTCGTGTCTTGAGAACGGTCTCTTGCCTCGTGGGCAGCTGGATCCTCCTTTGTGGTCACAGAGAGGGAAGGTGAGGAAGGGTTTCTTACACTGACATTCTAGGGAAATGATGATTCCTTCAAGGTATGACAGAAAAGGCCAGAAACACTCAGAAGGTAAGGCAGCCTCTGTGGAAATTAACGCTTCAGGGTTGCAGGATAAGTGATTGTTAAGGCCATCTGTTGATTGGTTTTCCTCTCTAGTTGCCCTTTTTATCATCCAGTTGGCTTCACCAACACCTTATTTTAAGCCGTCAGGTCAAATTAGTTTCCTTTGTTCTATCCTATCTCTCTGTGCAACTGAAACCTAACTTTCTCTCGTTCCCAGTTCCGATTAAAGGTCTTTGACCTGAGACGTTAACTTGGTTCCTCTTTCCACAGGTGGTGCCTGACCTGCTGACTGTTAGCAGTATTTTCTGTTATCACTTCAGATTTCTAGCATCACACTTCCTTTGATTTTCATTTGTTTAATGTCTTAGTTCCAAGTTTCATTCATTAAGGTGCTCAGAGTTATGCATGAACTGTGCCAAATGAGATTCCCCAGATTTCCACCTTTTTGCAGTCTGATGTGCTGTATATACTCAAGGAATAGTCGATTTTTTTGAACCAATTTTTCCGATCAAATTTGGGGGGGGTTGACTTTTACACAGGAAATACTTTTGACCTTGCATTGTTCAAGGCATAAGGAGCTCAGATGGCTGGGACTGGGTGGTAATTCCACGTACGGGGCGTCGGGAACTTGGATGGGTGGGTGGCAGGAGCCGAGAAGAGTCTATGGCCGGGGCGTCGGGACCTCTGGTGGATAAGCAGCTGGAGCAAGGGTCCGCAGTTGGGGCATCGGGAGCTCTGGCAGGCAGCCAGAGTGAGGATCTGCGATCGGGGCGTCTGGAGCTCAGAAGGGCAAGCAATTGGGCGTTGGATGGGTGGGCAGTCAAGGCCAGGGTTCTTGGTTGGAATCTTGGATGAGTGGGTGGTCAGGGCAAAAAGTAGGCTGATCTTTTACATGGGATCAACTATTACATTATGGTAAGTCATATTAGATGACGCCCACTGTTTTGTTGTAGTTAAAGAATGCTTTCTATCTGATGGAAGCAGCCAGACTTCCATAAGGATTGTCAGTTTTATTGGTAAATAAGATGCAAATGTTTGCATTAGAGACAGGGTTAACTATCTGGTTGTGTGATTTTTCGTAAAACACTCCGAAATGTTGGAGGAACTTCAGCCAGTCTTGCAGTATCCATGGGAGGTAAAGATATATTACTGATGTTTTGGGTCTGAACCCTTCTTCAGGGTATGAGCTAAAAAAACAGGAAGTTTTTTGTATCTTTATCTTTGCTCTATAAAGGATACTGTTTGACCAGCTAAGTTTATCCCGTGTTGTGTTCTTACTTCAACCACAGTGTCTGCAAACTTTTGTGTTTTACTTTGGGTATCTGAATAATGACTGAAGAATGGCAGTGGGGTGGGGGGGGGGGGGTGCAGTGTGGACTCCAGACCAACAGACAATTTATCAATAGTTAATTGTACAGTATATGTGTAATGGAATGGATTGTATATACTCAATGGCTGGTAAAGGCACAGGCTGGCTCGCCCCCTGATGACACTCTCCCCTAGACTCTTCCCCTGTGTCCTAGGCCATAAAGTTAGAGCCACCTCTATCTTCCCTGCATTTCCCTAACTTGGATCCGGGCCACCTCAAGTCTTATGTACAATAAAGCCTATAGTTCCCCTAATTCTTTGTCTTTGTAATTATTGGGGAAACTGGTAGTGCCCAACAATTTATTGCACATAAAATTTTAATGTCTCCGGTAATGGAGAAGTTGCTGCGCCCCGATCGGCTAGAGGTGGATCCCAAAGTCTCGGGTGCATCAGAACTCTTTGAGCAGTGGATCAATTGCTTTAACAACTTCTTGGAGGCCGCTGCTGGAGTGGTCGACTTGGATGAGAAGAGGCTGAAAGTCCTATAGGCAAGTGTTGGCCAGAGGGCTTTCCAAGCTATGACCTACACCGAAGCAATGGCTGAGCTACAGGTGCTATACAAGCCCAAAATCAGAGGTCTACTCCCGTTACCTCCTGGCATCCAGAAAACAGCAGGCTGGTGAGTCGGTAGAAGAGATTGTCCGAGCCCTGATCACACTGGGAAAGGACTGTTTGAGGAAACCCCATGGTCCCGGTGCCAGGGGTCCAGTGCGTGGAAGACCTGATCCAGGATGCTTGCGTGTCGGGGTTGAGGTCAGACTATATCCGACAACATCTCCTTGAGGAGGATCAACTCCCACTGAAACAGGCGATCCAACTGGCCAGGACCTTAGACTCGGCCCAGCGCCATGCAGAGTCGATCATGAGCAAAAGTGGGCCTATCCAGTACGTGCCACTGTGAGGGCCTCCATCCTGGGAGTCGGGGAAGGCCGACCCAACTGCGGCTGCAGTGGCGCCGGGATCCTCGAGATGCAACTTCCGTGGGCAGGCAAGACATCTACGACGTCTCTGCTCCGCGAATGGAGCTACCTGCTCGGGCTGCAGGAAAAAGGCCCATTATCAATGAGTCTGCAGGTGCAGAGCCCCAGCCCAAAGCAGCACAGCGTGTATGGCCGAGGAGCTTCCGGTGCTGGCCATTTGCGCAGAAAGGGGAGCACCATTTTACTCGCTCTCGCCCCCATCCTCTACGCAGCGGCAGCTCTCATCATCGACATCACTTCAGCCCCCGACGACACCACTTTCACCTTCTTCATCGACGTAGGCAGCATGGTCAACATGAAGGCCGCAATCTTGGACATCGGACCTCCCCACAGACGACGAAGATAACATGCCCATCCTGGTATCGATTACCTTGAACCAAGCCAGCCCTCACCCAATCACGAACTCCATGATGCAGATCGAGGTGAATGGACACAAATCGAACCGCCTCTTCGATAGTGACACTCCTGAAGGTTTTATCCACCCCAAGGTGGCCCTTAGACTCTCGATACCCATTTGGCCGATGACTGGATTGAAGTTGATGGCGGCGAAAGACCAGCAAACTTGTATCTGGGGGTACTGTGTGGTGTCTCTGACAGTGGGGGTTGGGGGGGGGAATGTTATAATGACTTTCTGTTGTTGGTTATGCCCCATCTCTGTGTGCCGATCCTCCTGGGCCTCGACTTCCAAAGTCAATTCAGAAGTGTGACGATGGCATTCGGGGGCCACCAACCGCCACTCACCGTTTGCAACCCACAGCTTACGGACACCCCCTACCAATCGAGCACCTAGTCTCTGGCACCGACCTGCAGCCTCACCACCCTGCGGGTGGCCCTTCCGTCACTATTCGCAAACCTCACCCCGGACTATAAATCGATCACCACCAAGAGCAAGTGCTACAGCACTGAGGATATGGCGTTCATCTGGGCTGAGGTTCAGCGACTCTTGGAGGAGGGGATCATAGCCCCTAGCTCCAGCCCCTGGAGGGCACAGGTCCTCGTGGTCAGAGGGGCAGGCAAGCCCCGGATGGTGATTGATTATAGTCAAACCATCAACCGCTTCACCCAGTCGATGCGTACCCTCTACCCCGGATAGCCGACTTGGTCAAAAAGGTTGCACAATACAGAGTCTTTTTCACCATCGACCTCAAGTCGGCTTAACATCAACTCCCCCCTTCGCCCGAGCAACTGGCTCTACACAGGTTTCAAGGCCGACACCAAACTTTTTCATTTCCTGCGGGTGCCTTTCGGTGTTACTAACGGTGTCTCTGCTTTTCAGAGGGTTATGGATCGGATGGTGGAGGAGCAAAACTGACGGCGACGTTCCCATACCTTGACAATGTCACTATCTGCAGCCATGACCAGCAGGACCACGACACAAACCTCGCAAAATTCTTACATACGGCCAAGTCTCTCAACTTGATCTACAATAAGGACAAGTCCGTGTTCAACACAGACCGCCTGGCCCTTCTCGGATGTGTCGTGGCACATAGTGTCATTGCCCTGGACCCTGACCGCATGCAACCCCTTATGGAGCACCTAGTCCAAAACACCCTAAAGGTGCTGAAGAGGTGCCTGGGGCTATTTTCCTACTATGCACAATGGGTGCCCAATTACACCGATAAAGCCCACCCCCTGATTAAGTCCGCAACCTTCCCGTTATCGGCGGAAGCCCAAGCTGCATTCTATCAGATCCGAGGAGACATCGCAAAGGCCACGATGCATCCCGTGGACGAGTCCATCCCTTTTCAGGTGGGGAGCGATGCCTCTGATTGCGCACTGGCTGCCACTCTTAACCAGGCAGGCAGGCCAGTAGCAGGCAGGCCACCCTGCATGGTCCTGAGGTACGGCACTCCTCGGTCGAGAAGGAGGCCCAAGCGATTGTTGATGCGTGCCCCACTGGCGACATTACCTGGCAGGTAAATGGTTTACCCTGCTGACAGACCAGAGGGCTGTGGGCTTCATGTTTAATACTAAACAGCAGGGTAAAATCAATAATGACAAGATTCTTAGGTGGAGGATCGAGCTCTCCACCTATAATTATGACATCTTGTACCAACCAGGTAATCTCAACGATCCCCCAGACGCCCTATCCTGGGGGACATGTGCCAGCGCGCATCTCGACTCCCTCCAGACCCTCCACAACAGTCTGTGCCACCCCGGAGTCACAAGGTTATACCACTTCTTCAAGACTCGGAACCATCCGTATTCTGTTGAGGACGTCAAGTCCATAACCAGACGCTGCCAGATCTGCGTTGAATGTAAGCCGTAGTTCTACTGACCCAAGAAAGCACATCTCATTAAGGCCACATGCCCATTTGAACGATTCGGTGTCGATTTCAAGGGCCCCTATCCACCGCAAATAGAAATGCCTACTTCCTGATGGTGGTAGACGAGTTTTACAGGTTCCCCTTTACTATTCCCTGTCTGGATATGACCTCGGCGACAGTAATCAAGGTGCTGCGCAGTATCTTCGCCCTATTCGGGTACCCCGATTATATCTAAAGCGATCGGGGGTTCTTGTTCATGAGTGAAGAGCTGCGACAGTACTTCTTGGCCAAAGACATACCCACCAGCAGGACCACCAGCTATAACCTGGTAATGGCCAGGTAGAAAGGGACAACGCCACCGTCTGGAAGGCGGAGCTTCTGGCCCTTTGGTCGAAAAACATGCTGGTGTCCTGCTGGCAGGACGTTTTGCCCGAAGTGCTCCACGCCATCCAATCACTCCTGTGCACCGCGACTAACACCACCTCGCATGAATGCTTGTTTACTTTCCCTAGGAGATCGGCGAATGGTTCCTCCATTCCTCCTTGGCTGGCAACCCCAGGACCAGTCCTGGTATGGAGACGCGCGAGGGGCCATAAGACGGATCCACTGGTGGAAGCGGTACACCTCATACACGCCAACCCGCATTACGCATTTGTGAGGTATCCCGATGGCCACGAGGACACTGGGCCTATCCAAGACCTGGCGAGGGCCGGGGATCCCGAGACTGCCCTGCCTGCTATCGACCAACTCACGGAGCAGACCACCCCTCACAGGAGTGCAATACTGGAGGCCGAGCTGCCCGGCTCTCCTCTCCAGGAGTTGGTTCTCCGGGATACATCAAACCCCCACTTCCTCCCGGGAGCCCTCAATCATCACCCCGATCCAGACTGTTCCCTCCCCTGCCTCCCTCAGGACTGCTTCCCCTCCTGAACAGCAGAGCATGGACACACCTGCCCCCGCCCCGTCGGTCTCACAGAAGGAGGAAGTCACCGGTGCGGCTAAACCTCTAGTTAGATTTTGAAAATCTGTGACGAAAAGAAGGGGGGCGGGTTCTGTTTAAAAAGAGGGGGTGAATGTAATAGTATGGATTGTATGTACTCATTGGCCAGTAAAGGCACAGTCTGGCCTGCCCCTGATGACACTCTCCCCTAAAGGTCAAGCCATAAAGGTCAAGCCACCTCTCCCTTCCCTGCACTTCCCTAGCTTGGATCCGAGCCAGCTCAAGTCTTATGTACAATAAAGCCTATCGTTCCCCTCAGACTTTGTCTTTGTAATTATTGGGGCAACTGGTAGTGCCCTACAATATGATAAGAGGAGAGGTGAGAATTGATTTTTGGCTCTGAAAAGAGACACAGGAAAAAGGAAGCAAGGGGGAGGGAGGGAGACAACTGGATGGGGGGGAAGGCAACAGTGGGAAGAAGAAGGGAGGATTTAAAAGAAAACTGAAAAAGCTGATGTTAATGCCATCCAGCTGAGTTCCTCCAGCATTTCTCAGTTTTTACTAGTCACAGCATCTGCAGACTTCACTGATTCACTCTGTGATTTCTCGTTGCATGTTAGGAGTTAACTAGAAAAAATATGCGGAGAATTATTTGTGACTCCATTTTTTAAAATTTTTTTTATTTTTCACACTATGAACCATACTGACCAAAATGCACACAAACATTTCCCTCTTGAATATACACAGTGTCATTTTCTCCCTCTCTTCCCTCCCTCCTTCACCCCCCCTCCCCACCCATTCAACGTTCAACATATATGAAACATTAAACCCATTAAACAATGTCATCACACAATGAAAATAAACAAGAAAGTTGTGTCTTCTACTTTTACACACTGGGTCAGTTCATTTCGTCGTCTTCTCCTTCTGTCATTTTAGGGGGTGGAGGTCCGCGGTAGGCCCTCTCTGTTGTGTTTCATGAACGGTTCCCAAATTTGTTCGAATACTGTGAGTTATTTCTTAAATTGTATGTTATTTTTTCCAATGGAATACATTTATTCATTTCTATGTACCATTGCTGTATTCTCAGGCTCTCTTCTGATTTCCAGGTTGATATAATACATTTTTTTGCTACAGCTCATTTGAAGGAGTAAAATCGATTATACTTTTGCAACTTGGTTCAGCAGGGATTTGCTGATCTGCACAAAGCAGGGTTTTTATTCGCAGTTGGTGAATAAACTGAAGAGCATTGCAAATGTTGCTGAAGTGTGAACTGGCCACTTTATGAAAACATGAGCTGCTTGGCTCGTCTCATTGCATCTTTCTGTTCATTTGGTTGCAGGGCAAGGTCTTCCCAAAGCTGCGGAAGAGAAGCCCTCCAGGATCAGCAGAGTCCAACTCCGACAAGGAGGAGGAGGAAGCGACTGACTACGTCTTCAGAATGATCTTCCCAGGCACAAACCCTGAGATCGGTAAGTGTTCATCAATCCTGCTGATGTGTCACCAATCACTGAGGTGACCCAGAGGATATGTGTGTGACCTCAGTGATATTGAACTGTTGATTTGGCCGTTTATGGTTTGGGCTCTGTGTTTTTGGAACTGGATTGGTGTCATTGACCAAAAGATTTGATCTGAAAAGAGGAATCTTGCAATGAATTGTTGGCCACTCCAGCCCTGTGATTTTGGCAAAGCACTGAAGAGTTGTTGATGAACATGAACTGGTGTATAGTGCCCAGTTTTGGTCACCCCATTACAGGAAGGATGTAGATGTTTTGGAGAGGGTGCAGAGGAAATTTATCAGGATGTTGTCTGTATTGTAGAACATGCCTCTGAGCAAGGTTGACAGAACAATGAAGGATGAGAGGATACTTAATAAAGGATAGAGGTAAATAAGATTACAAGGGGCTTAGATAGGGTGGACAGCCAGCTTCTTTTTCCTGGGGCATCAATAGCAGATACCAGAGGCTGTAGGTTTAAGGTGAGTGGAGAAAAGTTTAAGGGAGATGTCAAAGGTAAGTTTTTTATTCCGAGTGATGGATGCCTGGAATGCATTATAGGGATTGGTACAATAAGGACATTCAAAGAACTTAGATATACACATGAAAAATGTAAGAAAAATAGAGGTTTTATGGCAGTGGTTCTCAACCTTTTTCTTTCCACTCACATACCACTTTAAGTATTCCCTATGCCATAGGTGCTCTGTAATTAGTAAGGGATTGCTTAAAGTGGTATATGGGTGGAAAATAAAAAGGTTGAAAACTACTGTTTTAATGGTACTTAATTGATTCGTTATGTGCATGGTTTCGTAATTCTAAAGGAAATGGGCCAATGACAGTTTTTCTCAAGCAAATTATTTCAGTAACAATTGGGTCTAGAGCAGTGATTCTCAACCTTCCCTTCCCTCTCACATACCACCTTAAGCAATCCCTTACTAATCACAGAGCACCGATGGCATAGGGATTATTTAAAGTGGAATGTGAGTGGAAAGAAAAAGGTTGAAAACCATTGGTTTATGGGCACAAGTTAGGGGAAAAATTAGATAGTTGAGGAGTAGGTTCCCATAGTTTGGCACAACACATCTTGGAGTGAAGGGCCTGTACTGGGCTGTAATGTTCTAATATAGCTGCTGGCTGCATCAAACATTCCCATGAGAGCAACAAAATGAATGGGGGAGGTATGAGGAGCTTTCAGAGAGCTGGCTTCCAGTCACTGTGAGGTAGAGGTAAGTTTATCACTGACAGCTCTGCCCTGAACAGCAGGTTTGCTAATGGTGAGATTAGTGACTTGGATGACACGGTAATCAGCTTGGTTAGTGAGTTTGCAGGTGACACCAATGTCAGAGGTATCTTAGGCAATGAAGAAGCTTATCTAAGGTCTTGTTGCAGTTCCCCAGGACCTGATGGATGTCCAAGGCAGTGGGATCCCCCTCATGTGGCAGCCAAATATCCGGAAATCCTCCTGCTCCTCATGCTCCCAGAGTGGCTCGTCTGATGGAGGGCCATCCAATGGATGTAATCACGAGAGGTACGAACACACTAATGGGCAGGGACAGCTCCACAGATCAAATTACATTGATGGAATTCTGCTCTTTTTTAATGTAAGCTTAACAACTTCTTAAGAAGTCCACACCCTTGCCTGCACTGCAGTTGCATCCAGTCATTGAATCGCCATAACCTTTTGGCCCATCAAATCTATCCCAGCTCCATACAAGCTAATTGCAATAGTTACATTAAGACTGAAAATTATTCTCACCAAGACGCTTATCCAGTTCCCTTGCCAAGTTCTGACTGAATTTGATTCCATTATTCCTGGCAACAGAAGTCCTTGTAATCCTGATCCTCTTAAAGTTCACTCTGTATAAATCTATACAACCTTGAACTTGATTTTGATGTCGAATGCATTTTAATTTCCTTGCTTTTGTCATGTTTTATCTGTGGACTGGAGAGTTCGTCCTGCCAATGCATCTCAAACAGGGGAGAGAGATTGAGCTGTGTAATAGGCCAGTTGACCAACTGTCCACACTGACCATCAATCTCCACTCACCCTGAGACCATTTTTTTTATTCTCACCACATCCACTCACCTTCACAGTAGAGGCAATTTATAGTGGGCCAATTAATGCAGGACGTGATGGAAACTGGAGCAGCTGAGGGAAACTCGCAGGGAGAAAATGTGCAAACTGATGCAGACCACACCGGTGGCCAGGATTGAACCTGGGTCGCTGGAGCTGAGGGGCAGCGTCGATTTATTCAGTCTCTGTGTACAGTGTGCACTTGCTCATGAATCCCAAGGCAGGGATATACCGAGTAATCTGGTTAACTCAGCCATAAGCTGTAAAATGGTAGGTGGGGCAGGAGTCGTGAGGATCTGTTGGCATTCACCATTGCTTGTACTGACAGGTGCTGTCTACCCTTCTGATGCTCTTTAAGGATGACTTATTTTTCTCCATTTTCCCACCAGGGCTCCACTGAAGATGCTTTGTGACAACATGAAGTACCAGATCCTGTCCAGGGCGTTCTACGGATGTACGTGCCTCTGTGATTGGGTTGGATGTGGGGGAGTGCCCAAGTACAGTGCTTCCACCTCTCTACTTTGTTTCTTAATTAGCGAGCCAGCGGTGTCCTTTCCCAGACTCATTGAACCTTTCCATAGGGGAAGGGACATCGAACTTGACAGCACAGAACAGGCCCTTCAGCCCACAATGTGCCAACCTATGCAAATCTACTCCATAGCAATCTGATCTTTCACTTTCTCACACCCACAGCCCTCTATTTCTCTTACATCCATGTGCTTATCCAAGAGTCTTTTGACTGTATCTATTATACCAGCCTCCACCACCACCCTTGGCAATGTAGTACAGACACCCACCACTCTCTGACCTCCATGCACCTTAAACAGATGCCGTCTGATATTTGTTATTACTCTGGGAAAATGGTGCTGGATGTCCACCCTACCCAAGCCCCTCATAATCTTATACACCTCTGTTAAAGGAACACTTTGTGAAGTTGGGTGGCTCAGTAACTCAACTCAGTAGAGCCTTGTCTTGCCACTCCAGTGACCCAGGTTCAATCCCGACCACATCGGTTTCCTTTGGGTGCTCTGGTTTCCTTCAACACCCCAATGATGTGCGGATAGGTGGATTAATTGGTCACTGCGCATAATGAGTGGTAGAATCTGGGGTGGTGGGGGGAGATGAGGAGAATAAAAATGGGATATGTAAAGGTGTGATTGAGGGTTTGTGTGCACTGGGAGCTGAAGGGGTTGTTTTCTGGGCTGTGGTACCAGCCAACCTTCGACCTCCTCCTGACTGACAATGGTGCCACTGTAGCTGCCATGTCTGTAAATTTTCACGTTTTACTACTGTAGCATGTTGCTGGATTGGACCCAGTGGAGAAAGACCTGGGAACCATGATACGCTGGAGATGAAAGAGCTTCGCAAAGATGCCGAATGGAAAGGAGTCCCAGATAGATCAGGAACAAAAATAGGAGCAGGTGTAGGTCACCAGGCCCCTCCCACATGCCCTGTCATTCAACATGATGGAGGCTGATCTGTACTGCCCCAGTGCTTCCTCTGTACCAGATTAACTGAGCCCTCTGCTCTTCAATCTTTCAAATACTTGCCTATCTCCACCTTAAATATATCTGATCGTGGCCCCCACCACATTAAAGGACAGTGATTTACTGCCTCTGAGCGAAGACATCCTCCAAACCTCAGTTTTAAAAGATTGGCCCTTGTACCTATTTTCTTCATTTCCACACCTATGCTGTCGTCCCCCTTAGATTGTTTGTGTTTGAATAAGGTCACACTTCATTCTTAACACCCAATGAATACAGGCCCAAACTATCTGGACCCTCTTGACAGGAAAACTTATTTTATCCCTGGAATTAGTCTGGTGAATCTCCTTTGGACTGTCTTCAATGCTTCGGTTGAAAATTGTTCATAGTATTTCAGGTGTGGCCTCATCAATACCTTGTAACAAATCTCCCTACATAAACTCCAACCCCTTTCCAATGAAAGTTAGCTTTCTTAACTACTTATCAGTCTTGCCTGGTAAGTTATCATGCCCTAGAACACTTGGCTGCCTCTGTCCTTCACTTACTTGCAAACCCTTTTCATTTCGATAATGATCTACCTTTGGGCTCCTCTGACTGAAGTACATGATCTCGCACTTGGCCGGTGTTCCAACCAGACACTCAATCCGTCTGCAACCTGTGGCTGAATTACATTGTCCTCAACACAATATTTCTTTCCACCTTTTGCCAATTAGGAAACCTCCTCCTGCCTTCCCTCCAGTATATTAATGTTAAAGAGCTGAGATACTCCAGCAGTTACATCTAGCTAGAAAAAGACCCATTTATTCCAGCTCTCTGTTTCCCTATGCATTCAATGAATTTAAGAGTATCAATTCTGCACCGGCAATGACAAGGAAGGATCAGAACCCGCACTGGAGCTCTCAGCGAGCAATCCGGCCATTGCCGTGGATGTACCAATCTCGATCATCCTGTTGATCAGTGTTGGGATGAGCTATCAGTTATTGATCAATGATGGAAGGTAACACAGTGCACCCATCCTAACCTGGATATGTTGTGACCTGGCCCTGCCTGACCTGTCCACCAGAATGTACAAGCAGCCTGACCGGACCCTTTGGCCTTGGGAATGTCACAGGGCCTCTGCCAATGCAACTCTGAATTAAGACTCACACACCGGTTACCAGAATCTGGATCAAGAGATAAACTACGGGAGGAACCCAAGTGCAATATACAAAAGTGCTAGAGAAACTCAGCAGGTCCCACAGCATCTATAGTCGGTAAAGGATGACCAATATATTGGGGCTGAGCTCTTTGTCACAGTATGAGCAAAAAGCAGACAGGCACCTGACTAAAAAAGTAGGGGGAGGAGAAAAGAAGGGTCAGGTGAGGTGCGCAGGCCTACAGAGGTCATGTATAGATGTGCATGGGAGGGCAGAAGAGAAGAAAGCTGAGAAGTGATGGGGTACGGTGTAATTCCGAATGGAAAGGGAAGGAAAAGGGAGTAGGAGTAACTTAGCTGGCCAAGCAGCATCTGTGGAGGCAAAGGAATGGTTGATATTTTGGGTTGAATCCTGCATCAGGATAGATAGCTTTACCGTCTGAAGTGCAATTACATGTGAAGAAGAGTTACAAGGTCTTCAGCCAGACAACAATCTTGCCTGCTCCTTCGATACCTCAAGAGCAGATCATTCAGGCCAAACCTACTTGTTATTTAATGGGTCACTTCATTTGCTAGCAAGGTTTTGTTTAGCTAAAACTCACCCTGCTTAGTTTATCCTGTTGAGGTTGTAGGGAATGTCTGAGGAGGGGTACGATGGATATGGAGTAACACCTAATATTGCCTGATCAGAGATTAGCCTCTTGAACTTTCTGTTTCGATGCAAGTTTTGGTTCATTACTGACAGACGATGCTCTGTTTCCCAGGGCTGGCCTACTGCAGACACCTATCCACAGTAAGGACCCACCTGTCTGCCCTCGTCAACCACACCATAATCAGTCCTGCTGCACCGTCCAATGCAGTCTGTGGCCTCACCAGAGAGATTTGGCACAGCTTCCTCCAGGATGAGACGGTGAGTTAATAAATGCCAGTTAGCGTAGCGTATACGTATTGCTATTATCACGGCAACAACCCAGAATCAATTCTGACATTGTTCGTAAAGAGTTTGTACATTCTCTCCCTGTCTGCGTGCGTTTCATCCCACCCTTCAAAATGTACTGGGGAGTTGTAAATTGGATGTGTTTGGGCAGCATGGGCCCACAGGCTGGAAGGGCCTGTTACCATGATGTATGTCTACATTTAAAATAAAAAGGCGGAGTGGAGTGAGTTCGAGCCTCAGCTGCCCCTTTCAGATCAGGCATGGATCTGTCTGAGGCTCGATCTTTCTTCAGACTGCAAGGCTCTCGATAAGGTCCTGTGTTTCATTTGGTGGTAGGCTCGCTGGCTGAGAGTTGTCAGTGAGTGGTAGGGTTGTTGAGAAAAAGCGGAGGGATCGGTGGAAGTGGATGTTTGATAATTGGTGGGGGTCAAAGGTGCCATTTTTGTGCTCCAGCCAGCTGTGACAAGTACTGACTGCACAATGAACAGGCTGGAAATGGAATTTATCTTGTCTGTCTTGCCTCTGTGCAGGTCAGGCAGTGCCTGTATTTGTCAGCAGTGTTCTTTCTGGACCTGACTACACAGGACCTAGTGCTGGGAAGGTTCTGCTGATGTGGCGGAAACAGGGAAGGGATGTGACAGGAGGATTTGTGGCAGAAAGAGGAGTGGCATAAGTAAGGAGGGGACACAAGAGGAGCAATGTTGTGGGGGTGGTGGGGGATAAGTGATGTGGCGGAGGCAGAGAGGGGTCTCAACAGAAGCTGGTGGGGAAAGAGATGTGGTAGAAGCAGGGAGATGTCATTACAGGCCTCTGCTCCTTGCTCACTTCCCACTGTGGAAAGCTGGAGGCAACTATCTCAGGCCCAGGTATGCTGTTACCAGTGAGCATTGAGGCTTTTTAGACTCTCAGGTGGGATACAGGATTGGAAGGGTACCACCTCATGGGGATGTGGCATTCCCTGTCAGGGAATTCTTTGTGTGGATCATGCACTGAGGGAAGGAAATCTATCCCTGTGGCTCATGGTACCCCTTCTGAATGGGTGCAGCTAGTATGGTTGACAGCTCCCACTGCCCCTCTTCATTACTGTAGATAGAATTATTCTTTTGTTAATAGAGAGCTCCAATGGCCTCTGGTGCAGTGTTTGGCAGACAAGGGAGAATCTATTGTATCAGATGCTCCCAGTTCATTTTACTTTGAGTGGGACTGTCACTTTAAGAGAACAAATCAAGCTGCAAACCCTGCAAGCTTTGGAGATTGACTGTGGGTGACAGACTGGGTACAGCATGTACTCAAATTTGCTACTTCTGAAGAGAAAGGAAGTGGGCCAGGAACACAGGTGCAGAGACCATGTGACCAACATATTACATCAGTGGTTCTCAACCTTTTCCTTTCCACTCACATATCACTTTAGGTATTCCCTATGCCAGGGGTGTCAAACTCAAATTCACGGAGGGCCAAAATTAAAAACTTGGACTAAGTCGAGGGCCGAACTAAATATTTATTGAAAATTTTCAACAACATCTGCATGTTTTCTCTTCTTTCAACATATGTAATGTTAAACTTTTTCTTATTAAAATAAATGTTTAATAATAGTTTTGGATAAACTCTTTTCAGAAGCATTAACAAATGAGATATAAAATACTCAATAAATAATATTTCTCTATAGAGGATTTGTCAAATGTTGCTAGTGTGCTGTCGAATAGTAAAATCTGAGGGCCATTGAGAATGTAGGAGAATAACATGATTCCTGAAACAATCAAATGGGTGACTGATTGTGGGCATGAACTCTAGCAGGGTTATTTGCCATGCCCTTTTTCCATTGGTACAGATATCCTTTGACTTACACACTTTTCAAGTTTTATGCCTAATGAGCTTGTATCCAGGTGCAGGACCATTTTTAACCAGGAATATATTTATCACTGTGACATGAAACTATTGGAAGATCGTTTTATCCTGAGATTAAAGTTCATAATCCTTACTCAGGCCTGTGTGCGGGAGGGCGGGGTTTGCGGGCAATCGGGTTGGACAACGACAGTACGGGGGCATCGGCTCTCGCTGCAGGGTGGCATCTCGGCGGATCAGCGGCCTCGTCACCGTGAGTCGCGGGTCGGCCTGCGGCAGGGAGGGGGAGTGGGCATCGGTCCTGGCGAGGTCAGGCCCCCCCTGAGTTTCTGCCGGACCCCCCCTTGACCTGCTGAGTTTCTCCCGGACCCCCCTTGACCTGCTGAGTTTCTGCCGGACCCCCCTTGACCTGCTGAGTTTCTCCCGGACCCCCTTTGACCTGCTGAGTTTCTCCCGGACCTCCCTTGACCTGCTGAGTTTCTCCCGGACCCCCCTTGACCTACTGAGTTTCTCCCGGACCCCCTCCCCTTGACCTTCTGAGTTTCTCCCGGACCCCTCCCCCCTTGACCTGCTGAGTTTCTCTCGGACCCTCCTTTGACCTGCTGAGTTTCTCCCGGATCCCCCTTTGACCTGCTGAGTTTCTCCCGGACCCCCTTTGACCTGCTGAGTTTCTCCCTTCTGGTGTTTTTACGAGAACCACAGACTTTCGCTCATACATTGATGAGGGGGGATCAAAGGCCAAACATTGTCAGGTACCTCTCTGCTGAATTTAACCCGCTGAGTTTCTCCAGTGTTGGGTTTTCACGAGGTAGAGTCAAAGGGCCGAAAGGCCTGTTTCTGATCTGTAATGTTCTACGGACCCTGCTCTTCTTTCCGTGCCGGTGTCCCAGGACCTTTCCAGGGCAATCTCCACGCTCAGGACCGCGCTGGGATCCCGGTCAGCGGTGGAGGAGCAGGTGAGAGCGGCTAATCCCAATCCAGCCCACGCCACTCCCGAGATTGATGGGGGTGTTCCACCCTACCTGCCCGACCAGCCTCGTTCTCCACGTGTACTCCGGGCACCCGCCGCTGGTCCGGTGGGAAGGCGCAGGGCGGCCGGCGCCCCCATCGCCTGGCGGGGAGCCCCAATCTTCCCTCCGGCGTCCAGACTCCATCTGCAGCTCCAAGAAACGCTGTGCCACTGGGGTTCCGGGCACTGGGAAGCGGCCTTGGCTTCCCCTGACACCGGCCAGGCTGCGCTGCGTTGGGGGGGGTGGGCGGGGGGTCACGACAGCGTGTTTATAAAACCACCCACCACTACTTTTCAAGGACCAGGATTTTTCTCTCTCTCTCTCACCCTGGGACACAGCGGTTACTGTGCATGCGCTATACTGGCGCGGCGGCCAGCAGGCCACCTCTAATATATTTTTGATATGATCTTGCGGGCCAAATATAACTATATCGCGGGCCAGAGTTTGACATGTGTGCCCTATGCCATCGGTCCTCTGTGATTAGTAAGGGATTAGCAAGAGGAAATGGAAAGAACTACCACTAACATTAATAGGGAGAGTAAACTGCATCAAAATTAATGTACTTATTCCAAACGCTACCATTTCCCTAGACAGGATTTTTAAAAAAAATTGAATAAATTAATAAGAAAGTTCCTATGGAAAGGCAAAAAATCAAGAGTAGCTTTGGATAAACTAACATGGGCATATAAACAAGGGGGAATTGCAGCTACTAAGATTAAAAAACTCTTACATGGCAGCCCAATTAAAATTTTTGTCAAACTTTTACCAGGCAGGAGAAAAACTGGCTTGGCTTAATATAGAGTTATATAAATTAGAGGAAAATGTTCCTGAACACTTATTCTATAAGTGGAATGAGAAACTGGTGCAATGTAACCAATACTACATCATATATTAAAAATGGTAAATTATCAAATAACAAAAATGTTACTAAATCAAAATGCATTAATACCTTTTACAATGGATAATTTATTCTTCAAGGAATGGGCAAGAAAAGAAATTAAAAGAATAAAAGATTGCTTTTTGGGACATTTGAACAGTTAAAAGATAAATATGGAATATCATGGTACAATATTTTCATTTTTCAGTTGAAAACTTATTTAAAAGAGCAGCTGGGAACTAGTCGAGGGTTATCTGAGAGTAGTTGCTTTGAATATTTAATCACAGTCACTGCTAGTTAAAAAAATTATCACAAACATGTATAGTAAGTTACAAAACAAGGAAAATGATGAAGTAATATATCAACCCAAACAATTTTGGGAAAAAGTCTTAAATATATGGATAAAGAATGAAACATGGAAGGAATTATGTGCAGGTACCATGACTAATGCAATAAACACTCTGTATCGTATGATACAATACAATTGGCTCCATAGATTATATACTACACCTCAAAAATGAAAAGAATGGAATCCAACACTATTGGACAATTGCTTCCGCTGTAAACAAGAAGTTGGTACAATAATACACGCAGTTTGGACGTACAAAAGTGAAAACCTTTTGAGAGGATTTAAACTTAATATTACATAGAATTATAAAAAATAAGATACCAAAAGACCCAACAATATTCCTGTTAAACAACATAAAAGAAAAGAACTAGGTCTAAAATTAGACAGGGCTCAAAAACAATTCATTATGATTGCCCTTGTAGTAGCAAAAAAATGCATAATGATAACTTGGAAAATGGAAACACCTTTAAAAATACAACAATGGTACCTAGAAATGAATAAGGGTATTCCATTAGAAAAAAATTACCTACAACCCAAGAGACAAATACACTTTACTTGAACAAATTTGGGAACCATACATAAAGTTTATTATAAACTGCCAATTTCAGACCTCCATCTCTTGATGAGACAAGTTACAATTAAGAAAATAGTTAAATATAATGTATCAGACATCATGATCTTTCTCATTCTTTCCTTTCTGTTCCATTTGTTATTTTTTCTTTTTCTTGCTTTAATTTATGGGGGGTTGGGGAGGGGAAAAAAATGACAATGTCACTGTGTACATATTAATACTGAATATATTACTGACGTGGTTCACGGTGAAGTGTTAAATAAAAAATTATATAAAAGAATAAGTCTGCAGATGCTTGCGTCTTATGCAGCACATAAAAGTATTGGAGAAACTCAGCAGATCACACAACATCCATGGAAAGTAAAAGGCAGTCGATGTTTCAGGAGTGCAGATCTGTGCAAGCAGACATCACTGGATGGCTGTTTGACAACAGGGAAAGCTGAATGTGGGCTGCATCCTGAAATGCCCAGTCCAGTTTTATGACCTTGAATTTCCACCCAGCAATATTCATAAAACTCCTGGTAGGATCCAAAGTCAGTAGCCTGGCACTTATTTAATTGCAGGATACACCATCTCCTCCTAGGCTGTGAAAGGAATAATAATTTCTTCTTTTCTCTATCTGTAGACATTGCAAGTATTAACTTTTGTAGTCGGGCTTTCATTAATGAGCAGAAAATTAAATAACTGGGTGTGTGTGTTTTTTTAAATTCCCCTCTTCAAACAAAATGGCAGAGCTACGAGGAACAGGAGCTGCTGCGTCTTATTTACTATGGAGGAATCGAGGCGGAGATTCGGAAGGAAGTGTGGCCGTTCCTCCTGGGACACTACCAGTTTGGGATGAGTGAGGCAGAGAGGAAGGAGGTCAGTAATAGAACCATCTTGTCCCATTTTCAAACTGGAGACCAGTATTCACTCAGGACTGTCTTTTCCTACCATTCGTGTCTTTTAACATGTGCTTTTAAATCCTTCTTGTTAATTCAATTCTGATTCACTTCATGCGTATACAGTTCCTTGTTGCTGCTAATGGCAACTTAATGGCATGTAATTTGACCCAGGTTAGACAGCTACTTCTTTGAAATTGCTTTTTATGTCATACCTTCCTAAAGGACTCGGCTTCCTTCGCTGAAGAGTTGGGGGGGGGGGGTGGTGGGAAATGGGAGGGGGGGGGGAGGAGGGAGGAGATTAGAAGGCTCACTCCTATTGCCTCTGTGGCCCTGAACCAGTTAGTAACTTCTGATGGACGTCACATAATATCGGATTGCATACCTACTGTTATAAGCAGATGCTCTTTTCCAAGTTTTTGTTGCACACTCAATATAATAAAGCATAAGACATGAATGCAGGCTACAATGTCTCAAACTGCATTCCTGCTGCATCAAAGGACCGCTGCTGAACATTTGCATGAAGTCTGCCTTCCTTCTGGATCAATACATCTTTTATATTCATCTTTAGGGAACTAAGGACCATGCCAACCATAATTGCCCATCCCCAACAGTTCTTCAGTAGATGATAGACCCTTTCAGATAGGGCAAAAGTCCAAAGGTAAAGGCGGAGAACCTTCACCAAAACACATGACGACATACCTCTCTGAATGTGTGGAGGCTGTCTCCGAGCCGCATAATCCAACCCCTCTCAGAGTGGAGCACTGCGCTCCACTGATTGATCTGAATATACACGGCTGTTTTGGGGTGGGCTGATGATGCTGTCAGCCCACTACCTATCTCACCACTCATCCCTCTCCCTCCAAATCAAGGGCGGTATAGCAGTGGAAGCCTTCTGGGCAGCAGGAGCTCTCAGTGGGGGCATTTGGGGCAACAGGAACTGTCAGGGCAGTGGGAATGGGGGTCAGCGAGGCAGGAGGAGCCTTTGGGGGTAGCCAGTACGGGCTGTGACTACTTCACCAGGCCATTTCAGCCTTTGGGGCCGACTGCGGCTCAAAACCACAGAGCTGGATGAGGGATTATGGGTAGGGAAGACGGCCATTACTCTGCTGCGCTTTCATGATTGGTGGCGCTATGGCACCAGTCGCTCCGCCTCCATTGGATCCAGAGGGTGCTACGAGGTGCCTTTTAGGGCTGCTGTCTGAAAGGTAAGTTCTTAGTTTTCCATCTGTTCCTGTAGGCAGAGGTCTGGCATTTAATGGCCTGATGATGAGCAGCCTTTAGGACACAGTAGTTCTTGTGGTGAAGCAGTGGGAGGGAGTTAGACCCAGTGACAATGAAGGACCGGCCATGTGTTTCCAAATCTGCAGGTGGTAGTGTCCCTGTGTACCTGCTGTCGTTGTCTTTTTTGATTGAGAGAGCTCGTGGGTGTGGGAAGTGTCTCGGCAGGTAACTGCTGAGAGTTCAGGAGATGGTTCATGCTGAGGACCCCATCCCCTGAGAAAGAGGATGTTTAAGCTGATGGCTGGGAAGCCAATGTTATGGGTGGTTTTAAACATCTTAAATGTTGGAGCTGGACTGCACACAATTGGAGAGAGTTATGGCACGTTCCTTGTGGGTGTGTGAAAATACAAAAAATCTCCCTCACATCCAAAATTAACATCCTGGATGTTGTATCTACCATCCACTGACCCGTGATGTAGATTTATGACCCCCCCCCCGAATGAACAATAGTTTTCCTTTGGATCCTGAGACTATGCCCAATGATTCTGGGCTCTTGCGATGGTTCAGTATTTACAGGAGTTATTCAGATAGTTGTCGACTTTGATTTTTCAAAGTTACGATGGTAGAATTTGAATCGAACTTCTGCTAGGCTATGATGTTCATTGTCTTCCCACAGCCCTGTATCAGTCCCCACACTGATCCCACTCCCCTGCGCTTTCCCAGCAGACCTGTATCAGTCCCCACACTGATTCCACTCCCGTGCACTCTCCCAGCAGACCTGTATCAGTCTCCACAGTGATCCCACTCCCTTGCACTCTCCCAGCAGACCTGCATCAGTCTCCATACTCATCCCACTGCCCTATGTTCTCCTGGCAGCCCTCGACCAGTTCCCACGATGATCCACAACACTTCCAAACTTCGTGTCATCTGCAAACTTGCTGATCCAATTTACCACATTATTATAGATATGGATGACAATCAACAATGGTCCCAGCACTGATGCCTGAGGCACACCACGAGTCACAGGCCTCCAGTCTGTGACCACTACTCTCTGGCTTCTCTGATCTAGCCATTGTCGAATCCAGTTCACACTGTCACTATGAACACAAAGTGTCTGAACCTTCCTGACTAACCTCCCATGTCAAAGGCCTTTCTATATAGACAACATCCATGGCCTTCAACATTCCTGGTAACCTCCTTCAAAACCTCTAAGCTCCTGTTCTCTCGTATTCTCCTCCGCTCCCCCACCCCCACCCAACACCTCCCACCACTCAGGTGGACGATGAGATTCGGAGCAGCTACGAACAGACCATGGGTGAGTGGATGGCTTGCGAGGCTGTTGTCCGCCAGCGGGAGAGGGAGTCACATGCAGCAGCCCTGGCTAAATGCTCGTCAGCAGTCAGCCTGGACGCCCAGATCCAGCGGATGATGCATCGAGATTCCACAGTGAGCACCGAGGCAAGTAGCAGAGATGGGGACAGTCATGGCATTGAAAAGACACTGGAGCAACATACAAGATGCTGGAGGAACTCAGTGGGTCAGGTACCTTCTGTGGAATGCAATCAACAATCAGCGTTTTGGAGCAAATCCCCTCAGGAATCGATACTTGGCATTGCTCATGAAAGATTTCTGGCCTGAAACATTGATGCCACCTGACCCACTGAGTTCCATCAGTACTTTGTTACTCCATAGGCGTTCAAGAATTGGGGAGTGGGTTCAATGCAGGCAAATGGGATTAGCATGGACAAGTTGTGCTGTAGTGCCTGCTTCCAGGCTGCAAGGCCCTGTGGCTCTGACTCTGGGTGCCTCCATGTTCTGTCCGGACTGTTATTGGATTTCTTTGACAGTCACCCTCTCTCTAAGTGTTTTCTCCCTCCCGTTTCAGTCCTCGCAGAGTGGCAGCTCTGACAGGCAAGACCATGTGCGGCTTCAGAGTGATTCCAGCTCCAGCACGCAGGTAAATCCGGCCCCTTGTCGCCAGTGCCTCCTGCCCGAAATTCTCCAAGGGTGCGTTAACCAATCTGTGATGTTGCTGGGGACAATGAGAGCTGCCAGGACAATTGGCCAAGCAAGTTGCAGGAGCATCCAGAGCAATCCTTAGGCTCTCCAGGCCTGACTAATCGATCAGTTGATTCAGTCATGGTTCATGGATAGGAACGGGTCAGCAGACATCACAAAGAGGAGAGGAGAGAAGTGAACTACATAAAAATGGCCAAAACGACTGATGGGAATCAATAATAGGTTGCTTTAGAACAGTGGTTTTCAAATTGTCCCCCTAAACTCACATTCCACCTTAAGCAATCCTTTTGCCACAAGTGCTCTGTGATTTGTAAGGGATTACTTAAGGTGGTATGTGAGTGGAAAGAGAAAGGTTCAAAAACTACCGTTTTAATCGTATCTAAATGACTCGTTATGTGCACGGTTTCATAACTCCAAAGGAAAATGGGCCAATGACAATTTTTCTCAAGCAAAATATTTCAGTGACAATTGAGTCTAGAGCAGTGGTTGTTAACATTCCCTTCCCACTCACATCCCACCTTAAGCAATCCCTTACTAATCACAGAACACCAATGCCAGGGGTGGGCAACCTTTTTTTAAAACTCACATTCCACCTTAAGTATTCCTTATGCCGTAAGTGCTCTGTGATTGGTAAGGGATTGCTTAAGTTGGAATGTGAGTTTAGGGGGGCAGTTTGAAAATCATTGGTTTAGAGGGACAAGAATGGACTGGATGGGTCATAGACCCTGTTTCTGTCCTAAACTCCAGGTCACAAGAGGAGAAAGACCATACTGCCACATTTACACAGCAGTGATGCTATCATTAAAACTAGGTCAAGGGGGAGGTGTAGAAGAGGTCACTGGATATTGATTGGTGTAGCAGGAGAAATAGGATATGCAGAGAGATTTAAATATTCTTTTGGGGAGGAGGCCACACCAGGTCCAACTGGAGAGAGAAAATGGTCTCAGGATGGAGCAGGGGTGGAGGAGAGAATTTGTGGATTGATTGGTTGCAGAAGGAGGAAAATTGTGAGCAGGTGACCAGGTGAGGGTTTCTGTGGGAGTGGAGCTTGGGTGAGTGAATTGTGTACCTCAGAGGGAGGGGCAGAGGGAGAGATCTCTCGAATCCCAAATAACGCTTCAGTTCTATTTTTACTCCTGTAGTAATGGAGAATGCCTTCTCTGGAGGGGAGCAAAGAGCTTACTGGAGAGCTCCTTGGACAAAGCTGGAGTTTCCAGAGGAGGGCAGGTTCAGGGGATGGGAAGGGTTGCACGTGACAGCTAGAGAGGATGTAGGAATGATGAATAAGGATGCTGCTGGGACTGGAAGGCTTGCATTGTAGTAAAAGACTGGATAAGCTAAGAGTGTTTTCCCTGGAGTGAAGGGGGGTGATGAGTTTATGGTATTGCGAGGAGGTCGCAAATTTTCTCCCAACTAGGGGAGTCTTAAACTGGAAAGCATGAATTTAAGATGTGGATTTGAGCATTGAATGATGAGAGATGACTTAATAGAGGTATATAATATTATGAGGGGCTTAGATAGCTTGGGCAACAGCATCTTTTTCCTGGGTGACAATAGCAAATACCAGAGGACCTCTGTTTAATGTGAGTGAAGGGACATTTAGGGGAGATGTCAGAGGTAAGGTTTATAGATATATATATATATATATATATATATATATAGAGTGAGTGATGGGTGCCTGGAATTGATTGCTGTGGCTGGTGGTGGAGGCTAGTTCAATGATAATGTTCAATAGACTCCTAGATAGATACATAGACCTAAGAAAAATAGAGGGTTATGGGTGTGAGGTTGGAAAAAATAGGATTGTCGTGGAATAGGTTTTCATAACATCGTGGGTGGAAACGCCTGTCATGTTCTGTGTAAGACGTGAACAAGGTGTGATTTATGGGGGAGCGGATGGGCATGTTTTTCATGCAGAGGGTGGTGAGTATATGTGAGGATCTGCACAAGGAGGTGGAAGAGGCAAGAGTAATTACTGCATTTAAAAGCATAGATGGAAAATTTTGTAGGGATATGGCCAAATTCAGGCAAATGGCACCAGTTTGGGGAAGCATCTTAGTCAGCATGGATAAGTTTGGCCGAAGGGCCGATTCCTGTCCTATATTCATAACTGATTGCAGCCAAGATCAGGAAATGGGCAGAGTGACCTGGAGAGCAGAGGGAGAATGTATTTCAAGATAACAGGTAGCCAACCTTGTGCTGAAGGTGAGAAGGTGATGGCTCTGTTGATCATCTCTGCTTTCCCCCAACCTTCCAGCTTGGGTGTGGGCAATGGCTCAGCAAGAGTTTGGGCTTTGGTGGGCTGAAATGCCCAGGCGAATGGAGGGAAGAATAGCAGACAGACAAAGTAGGACATGGGCAAAGAGGTTCTCCCAACCATGCACAGTTGGTAAGCAGCCTGCTGTCACACCACCTGTCTCTCATTGGCCTTTCAAACCTGATGTCAGATTTTATTTTGGCATACAAGCTGCTTTGAGTGTACGAGTTGTGTGAGCTAAATGATCTTGTCTTACATCTCAGCTTTTCTGACACATTTGACTTTTCATGTAAGCACATGATAAGCTGTCATTGAAGAGGGATTTAAGTCCCCTGGGACAATACTCACTGGAATTTAGAAGAATGAAAGGGAATTTTATAGAAACATAAGATCATGAGTGTAGTTGTGTAAAGTGTAGTTTTTGTTGGGTAATTTCTAACTACCAGGTGTTATAAGGCCATGCTGAGTTGTGTTAGTCATCAGATGACTTCAGGAAAAGGTTCATCAAGAATAACACAGAAGCAAGGAGGTTGTTTCCACTGGCAGGTGAGTCTAGAATTTGGGGAAATAGCCTCAAGATTCAGGAGAATAGATATAAGACGGAGATGAGGAGGAACTGCTTCTCCCAGAGAGTAATGAATCTGGAATTCTCTGCCCAAGGAAATAGTAGAAGCCTCCTCATCAAATATATTGAAGGTACAGGTAGCTTTTTGCATCATGGGCAAATTAAGGGTTATGGGGAAAAGGACTGGTAGGTGGAACTGAGTCCATGGCCAGATTAGCCATGATGTTATTGAACAGCGGAGCAAGCTCGATGGGCCAGGTGGCCGACTCCTGCTCCTAATTCTAATGTTAACTGAGAGGTCCATGTCTGAATCTTGGTTAAATGTGAAATTAAATTATATGGAGGCCAAAGTTTTACACCAGAAAGTGCTACTTTTCCATGCTGCCTTTGTGAGCCCCAAGAGATTGTGCAGGGAGCACAGGGGTAGTGGATCGAAGAAGGTGTTCTTCTCTCTGTAGGTGCCCTCTGTTCGCTGAGTGTTTCCAGTACTTTCTGTTTGGATTTCAAGCCAACTTAAGCTCCTGGTGCAGAGAGACAAGTTCTCTCATCAAGACATGGTAGAAAACCGTGAGTTAGGTTTAGAATCCAAAATCCCTGAAGAACACTCATAAACCATTTAAACACAGGGGTTGTGTTGCCTGTGTCATGGTGACATATGTGAGTACATGATGGAGGTTCTGCAGAGGTTGGCTATCACCAGTTAGGATCTTTCTTGCTCCAGAATAACTTTCATTGGATCTTCTTTACCCTCAGGTCTTTGAATCAGTGGAAGATGTTGAGGCTGAACAAATAGAGAAAGAAGCTGACATAAGTGATGACAAGCAAGTAACACCCACTCTGAATGGTGCTGTGCCCAATGACCACTGCTCCCCAGACTTCCAGCGTCGATCCGCACCCAATTCCCCTCAAACATCTGGCTACTCAGAGCACAATACGGAGGAGGCCACACATTGCAGCCACGACAGAGGCACACTGAGAAATGGAAGTGGGCTAAATAAAGCCAAGTCCAGCTCCGAGGAGGTTCTTCTTCTCCAAGGAGTGCCTGCCCTGCCTTGGCTACCAGAAGGACCCATGGTGCAGGATGAGACAGAAACAGTCCCCGTGCTGGGTGGATTGCAAGTCGTTCCTCAGGCGGATGAATTGCAAAGAATTCTTACTGGGGGAGATGGGTCGGAAGATGTTCATATGGTGGATGGATCAAAAGTAGTGCCTTTGATAGATAGATCAGAAGTAGTTCCTGTGGCAGATGGATTTGAAGATGTGCATTGTGTGGCAGATGGATCAGAAGTAGCTGCTGTGGTGAATAGGTCAGAAGTAGTTTCTTTGATAAATGGATCAGAAGTAATTCCTGTGGCAGATGGATTTGAATGTGTTCATTGTGTGACAGATGGGCCAGAGGATATCTCTGTGGCGGATGGATTTGAACATGTATATTGTGTGACGGATGGGACAGAAGACGTTCCTGTGCAGAATCAATTGGAAGAAGTTCTTCCTGTAGCAGAGTATGTGAGGCACATCTCTCATGGCCATGAGGGGTCAGAACGTGACTTTCCTACACCTGAAACTGAAGGACATGTACCCAAGGATGAGCTGCCTGTTAGGGAAGAGGCTGAAGATGTTGGTCAGCTGCAGCCAGTGGCTGAGGTCAGCGTTCCTGAGGTTTCACCAGCCTCCTCCACCGGGATAATGTACACTGTGAGTACTGTGGTCTAGACCACATTTTTGCTGTGGATGAATCATGAGGATTGCTTGTGACTTTCACTCTGGTCCACCATTAGGAGGAAGCAAGAATCGGGTGTTGAGGCCAAGATTGAATCAGCCACAATGTTATTGAACAGTTTGGCAGGCTCAAGGGGCATTTGGCTTTCCCTTGCTCCTGTTTCTTGTCTTCTAGTACCCGATATAAATCCCAAAGATTTTGCTGGGGCCAGCACCCTGCCTTTTGGTTTCAAATGAAACCTTCCAATCCTGTCAGTGCTTCAAGGGTAAGTGTTTGTGGTGGAGAATGTTTTGTACCCTATGTGGTCTGCATCTGCACACAGCGAAGCCAGTCAGTCCATGAGTACTGATTGTGAATGATCAGCCATGATTACAGTGAATGGTGGTGGTGGCTCAAAGAGCCGAATGGCCTACTCCTGCACCTATTGTCTATTGTATCCTCAGTGCTCACAGTCACATGGGCCACTCACTTGGATACCCAGTGGATCAGGTTTGTCTGAAACCCGAGTGTCCCCTTGCTGATGCATGGTGAGAGTCCCTCAGTGTAGGTCCATGAGGTGGCGGTAATGCTTTCGCCAGGGAATGACCAGCCCCTGCAGCCACCTGGTGCGGTCACTACTGAATCCTCACCATCAGAACCTCTGGGGAACTGAGCCATGTGCACTGGTCAGAGACTGGTACCGACATCCCAGCGCATGGCAGAAGAGAATGCTTTCCACTTGACTAGATATGTAGATGTTTCTCAATGTTGATGCCTTCTGTGGTGCCCCCCCCCCCCCCCCCCCGCCAGCCTGCAGTGGCTCAGTCGGCTCCATGCATTGCAGTTGTTCACAGGAGTATCTCCCAAAAACACAAACCCACTGCCAGTGAGTGGGAGGACAGCCACCCGCAGGTTTTCCACTCCATCCTGACTTGGAACTGGGCTGCTGACCCTTCAACTACCCCAGGGTGGGGTCTTGGATCTCCCCACTCAGCAGATCTGTGGGAGAGCCTTCACTAGGGCTGCTGCTGCGGGAGTTGGGGAGGGAGGTGGTTTGCCCTTGGGGAAGGCCTGGCACATTCCTCCCAGAAAGTCCACCATGATCTGGTGGGGGTGGGCTGCAAAGGAAAGGGGCTAATGTGGGCCACTAGATGGGGATGGGGGCCATGCTGCGAGTGGGAGAGTGGGTGGTTGTGGGCCAAGGGGATGGCTAGGGGATGTGTGCCATGGGGATGGGTGAAGGAGGGGCAGGGTATGGGGAGTTTTGTGGCCTGAGCTCCATTTCCATAGCGAGCGGTTGTGGCAGCAGCTGGGACTGGCCGTATGACAGGCAGTCACCTATGGCGCACTTCCTTTCAGCAAGACTTGCTGGACGTTTACACAGTCAACCTACACCGGATCGAGAAAGATGTCCAGCGGTGTGACCGCAACTACTGGTACTTCACACTCAGCAACCTGGACAAGCTGCGCAATGTGATGTGCAGGTAGGTGGGTTTCTCTGCACACCCCTTGGGGCTGAGAGAGAGGGGTCATCAGAAAGACAAAATTCTGGATACATAGAGTGAGGCCAACCCAATCTGTAACATGTCCCTTCAGTAGCAGTCTAGTGAACCATCCATTATCCTGTCCCCATCACTCGACAGATTCTTCCCTTCCCAATCCCGAAATCTGCAGGAGTGTCTGACTCCATTCCAATCCTGGTGTGCATTGCACTCCTCATATAAAAACATTTAATGATGATGAGTAACAAGGGAATGTTCAAGAGCCTGATAGCTGTTGAAAAGATCCTCTTCTTGAACCTAGAAGTGCTGGTCTTCAGACTTCTGTACCTTCTGCCCAAAGAGAGCATTGAGAAGAGGATGTGACCAGGGTGATGGGGGTCCTTTATGATGTGGCTGCCTTCTTGAAGCGGCACCTCACATAGATGTCAGCAGTGGATGGGAGGTCAGAGCCTGTGATGTATCTGGCTGAGTTTGCTACCTTTTGCAGCTGTCTGTATTCCTGGATACTTGAATTCCTAAACCACCTACTATGCTTCCTCAACGTACCTGTAGAAGTCCGATGAGTATCTGGCAGTGTGCCATATCTCCTCAGACTTCTTCAAAAGTAGAGGTGGTGGTGTGCCTCCTTCACTGTTACCTTGATGTGCTGGCTCCAGGACAGGTCACCTGACCTTATCCTTGTGTCACCTTTTATTCTTTTGACCGATCATCTTCCTTCAGTTACCATCATTTTTGCCACAGGAACAACTTCTACCTGCTCTTTCCATGCCCATCGCAATTTTACATCTCTCTATCCTATCACCTCCATTCCAAAGAGAAAACCCCTGATTTTCCTGTCTATCCATGCCTTCTGAAGGCCCTCCTTGGAATTATCCCAGAAAATCTCCTCTCCCTGCTCAAGGCTTCACATCCTACCCAATGTGTAACCCAAAACAAAAAGAACTGGAGATGCAGGAAGTCTGAAATAATCTGAAAACAGTGCAAGAACTCCTTGTTGAAAGAGAAGTAGTGAAGGTCTCAGGGTGAGAACCAGAGATGGGTTTTTTTTGGAGAAAAGACTGCAGATGCAGCAATCTAGAGATAAACAGACCATTCTGCTGGGGGATCTCTGCAATGAAGGATTCCATCGTGATCCGTCAGTAATTATTTTTCTCTCATTACTGCTGCTTGACCCACTGTGTTCCTCCAGCAGGTTGTTTTATATTGATTGTTTTTTATTTCCTAACTTGTAACACAAAGAGCTCGACACTTTACTCCACTTGAGATGCTGGAGGAACTCAACCGGTCTCACATCATCCATAAGAGGTAAAGAAATATTACCGACATTTTGGGCCTGAGCCCTCCCTCAAGGCAAGATCAAAAAAAGAGAGATAATAGCATAAACATCAACTTCTCCGGTTTCTGTTAGAAACCACCCCCCATCTTCCTGTCTCCTTTCCTCTACCATGCTCTCTTTTTCCCCTTTGTCTCCTTTCACAGAGCCAAATTCAATTCTCACCTTTCCTCTCCCGTCCTCCTGTCATATCCAATTAACCCCTTTTGTCTGTTTGTCTGTACTCCTCCCCTTCCCATTCTTCTCCTTTTCCCCAGCCTTCTATACAGACGCCTGCCTTTTGTTTTGCTCATATCTTGAAAGGTTGGGAATACATCTTTACCTCCTGTGGACGCTACGAGACCAGCTGAATTCCTCCAGGATCTCTGTGTTTTTACTACAATCACTGCAGTCTTTCGTGTTTCACTCTACTTGCAGTGGTTTTTTTTTAAAGATTCATTGTGATTTCCTCTCATAAGTTTTGTGTCTTTGTGGAACTCAACATCCAATCTGCTTGTTCGACCTCTTTCTCAATCTGCCCTGCCTCTTTTAACAAGCATCTCTCAGATCTCTCTGTTCTTGTACCCCTTATAATGGTGCCTTTTAGTTTTTGACTCCCTCTTTTTACTCCTCATTCTTACAAACAAACAGGAACATTTCACAATTCTCAATACAGGTATAAAGTTCCACTTGTCACCCACCTCCCACTTTCATTCAGTCAATCCGTACCTCCTTGAGGTCTATGACTAACCCTGACACCGCCAGGTTTTGTGTCCTCTGCAGTCATCTGGCACTCGGTTTAAGATGGAGTAGGGATGCTTTCCTGCAGCCTTCTTTTGTGTTCCTTGGCCAGGACTAGGTTCTCCAGGAAGCAAAAGTTAACGACAAGGAGCAAAATAACTACAGGGTTGGTAGCTGCGGGATGGGTGAGGGGGAGAGTTACAAGTGCGGTATATTTTGTTGTCTGAGAGTGGAATAAGCTGTGGTCTAATGGCATGAACATCGATTATTCCAGTTTTAGGGAACATCCCACCTCCATCTATTTCCACTATTCCTTCTTTACCGATTCCTTCACTCTCCTCCCTAACTTCCCCACTGTAATGCGCGTCGAAAGAACCAAAGACTTGTTGATCCAAACCAAGGCTTTTATTAACTAAAAGACTGGAGCATATCACAAGTAGGTCGACCAGTCCAGAATGACCTGGTCTGGCTAGGAGCAATCCTTTAAGACCTGCCAGTAGGTGTGGCTACACTCTCAGCCAATCACAGACATCCTACACTACCATCTGTACATATATATACACATTGGTGAATCTGTACTATCACACCCGCCACCTCACCTTCTGAGTGACCTCAACCTCAATCTGTCTCTTCATCTCTCCCTCATGTCCAATACTCTATCACCTCTTAGACTAGACAGGAGCAGAAATAGGCCATTCAGCCCATCAAGTCTGCCCCATCATTCTGTTAAATTTTTTAAAATTTAGACATACAACACTGTAACAGGCCAATTTGGCCCACAAGTCCATGGCACTCAATTTACAATCCCAGTATGTTTCAAATGGTAGGAGGAAACCAGAACCCCCAGGGAAAACCCATGCAGATACAGGGAGAATGTACAAATTCCTTACAGCACCGGATTTAAACCCGGGTCCTGATCAATGGCGCTGTAAAGGCGTTGTGTTTACTGCTACACCAACCCTGCTTTCCAGTCATGAGCTGATCCATTTTCCCACTCAGCCCTACTCCCCATAACAGTCTTCTCCCCATATCCTTTGATGCCCTCCTTAATCAAGAACCTATCAATCTCTGTCTTAAATACATCCAATGACCTTGCCTCCACAACTACCTGTAGCAACAAATTCCACAGATATACCACTCTCTGGCTACACAGATGTCTCTGCATCTCTGATCTAAGTGAACGCCCTTCAGTCCTGAAGTTGTGCCCTCTTGGCCTGGACTCTCACCCATGGGAATCAACCTTTCTCCATCTACTCTGTCCATGCCTTTCAACATTTGAAATGCCTCAATGCAAAAGCCCTCATTCTCCTAAATTCCAACTAGTACCAGCCAAGAGCAGTCAAAAGTTTCTCCCCCCCGTTCCTTTAGTCTCAATGAAGTGTTCTGGCTTGAAATGCTGACTGACCATTTCTACCTGTGGATGTGGCCTGACCTGCTGAGTCCCTCCAGCCTCTCGTTTGCTCAGGATTCCACCATCTGCAGCTTTTGTGTTTCACTCTTAAGCCGTGTCCGTTCCCATTGTGGGAACTGGGTGCTGTATAAATTCTGTGTATCCAATTGACACAATGAAAGCCGTGCCAAAGCATTCTGCCCTCCCAGTAATATTTTTCCCCTACTTCCACCTCCGTCCTGTGAAGATTGTTTACTTTAACAACTGCCCGTTTATTTTGCAGTTACATCTGGCAACATTTGAAGATTGGTTATGTGCAGGGGATGTGTGATCTCCTTTAACAACTGCCCGTTTATTTTGCAGTTACATCTGGCAACATTTGGAGATTGGTTATGTGCAGGGGATGTGTGATCTCCTTGCGCCTCTACTTGTTGTTCTGGATAATGGCAAGTTATTTATTTATCATCCTCTCTGCTGGTGGTGCACTGCTCACCGAGGTTGTTTGTTTAAAGTCTAATTGTCAGTCATAATTCTACACTGGATTACTGAGTTAACATTGTGTATTTTCCTGTCACATGCCTCCAATGTAGCTCATTTATGGTGGCAAATTTTCCTTGTTCCCTCGGGGACAAGAGAAACCCTTTAAGCTTGTTTCTCTATTCAATTTGGTCATCATAGCCTGTCCCATGACATATGCTTGCTCCATATTCTTTTGTATCATTAAAAATCTGTTAATTGCAGTCTTAAAATTTTCATTCTCCCAGCACACGACCACTCTGGTCGGCCAAAAGGGCTAGGACATGAGATGCAGGGGAGTAATCACCATCTGCAGCAGGTTCCCCTCAAAGCCACATGCAGCTCCGAGTGATAAATATCGCCTGTCCTTTGTCGTCGAGGAGTTTAATTCCTGGATCTCCCTCAACAGAGCAGTGGTTCACAAAGGCAACTCACCGCTACCTCCTCCTCATGGGCATCTAGGGAGAGGCAGTGACTTCTGGTCTTGTCCACTTTCTAGTTCATGCAAACCCTTTGTGTGAAGTGGTTCCTGCCATCACCTGCAAACAGTGAACCTCGATTTAAAATCACTTTCAGGTTGAACTTTTTCTTTTTAGAGTATTCCACCAATGTTAATACATTAATTTTTCTTGAAGGGATTAAATCTTTTAAGTTAACACTAATCCCAGATTGGGACAGTGGCTGCACTTTAAAAGCACTCTGCTGGAAGTAAAGCACTTTGGGACACATTGAAGGAGATGTGAGAGACATTAGCAAAACACGCCTTGTACATGGTAAAGTTGGCGTTTCTGACCCAAGAGTTTACTTTGGCTGAACTGGAGGAAACTGTTGTTTGAGAATGGGGGAGGGGGGAGAGAGAGACTCTTCCCAGTACCAACCTCAGGGTCAAAGACCACTGCATGAGTTTTGCAGACTGTTTCCCTTCACGCTGACCCTTTTGTTGTTGACACACAGAAGCCATGGCATTCAGCTGTTTCACACAGCTGATGAAGAGAATGAACCAGAACTTTCCCCACGGTGGGGCCATGGACACTCACTTTGCCAACATGCGTTCTCTCATTCAGGTACAACTTGCTGCTGATCCATTTCACCCTTTGGAATTCCAAGAAGTCTTCCACAGGGCCTGGGCATGGTGGAGAAGCGACACCTGTCCAGACCCCGTGGGAGTGCTGTGCTGTGCAGTGGTGCCAGTTTCTGTAATATGACATGGGCAAAGAGGTCAAGGATGTCCAAAACAGTTGCAGGTAGATAATACATGTGAGGAATCTAGACAAGGGAGATCAGTGGGAGGGTATTATCGCCATAGGTGGGAGGGTATTATCACCATAGGGAGCTGATGAGATATAACCACTGCAAGGACGAAGCTTCTTTGATTCATTTACTGGTCAGGGAGTCTCTGGCCATTGTTGTCCACCTCGATTTCCCTGAAGTGAGGAGCCAGTTAAGAGTTGAGCATTTGGAGTTGCCACACAAGCCACCTTGGATAAGAATGGCAATCAATGATCAGAGCTGCATCACTGCATCTAAACCCTGGGGCTGCCCCATGGAAGTATCTTAGAATCTTCAATAGAATGACTGCTGCAGATCAGGAAGATGGATCATCCCCACCTCGGATACTGAGAATCATACAGCATGGTAGCAAGCCGTTCAACCCACCTCCCTGATGCTGGTCATCAAGTACCCATCCACACGAATCCTATTCACATTACCCCGGTCCTTGGGGATCGACATTAAATCCTGGCCTTGTCTTCCCAACAGATGAAAACATTAAAAATAAATTCCTTCCTGAAGGGTTTTTGTTTTACAATAATGCAACTGTTTAATGTTACCTTAAGGCTAGCCTTTTTTAAAAAAAATTAAAAGACACTGAAAAAAAATCAGGGCACAAATATGTGTTTTATGGGGTCTTGGGTGTGCTGAGAGCAGGAGAACAAGTTGTTAGTGATTGAAGGTTTGGACTGGAGGATGAAAGCGGTTAGGAGAGATCTCCTCCATCTTGAGTTGCTCACAAGGGTTAGCAGAGATTGGGATGGAAATCATTGGAGAGGGAGGGGTGGCAAGGAACATTTGTGCTGTCAGAGCTTTGAGGAATGAGCACTCGGTGGATGATTAAAAGCAGGGAAAGCAAACAGCAAGTGGGTTGTTGGAAATACATCAAGCTTCCTGAGAGACAGCCCTCCCTAACGAGATCTGTATTCTAGATCCTGGATTCGGAACTCTTCGAGTTAATGCACCAGAATGGCGACTACACCCACTTCTACTTCTGCTACCGATGGTTCCTGCTAGACTTCAAGCGAGGTATCTGTTTAGACAGGACTCTGTTCTCTTCACTCTTCATGTTAAACCTCGCTGTGCACCACTTCTGCTTCCTGATCCACTCACTAAACTGTTCTTCGGGAAACTCGTTGGGCCAGAGGCCTTGTGGCACGTAGAGTGCAGAGCACCTCACCTTGGCAAGGCTCTTTCGAGCAACACAAAACCAAAGGCAACCAAAAGATTGATTAACCCAGGTTAAGTCCACTGGCAAGGCAAGAGTTTATTGCTCATCCCTCATTGTACTTGAAATAGGTTCCTTGCCAACATATTGCAAAGAACATCAAAAATGCCAGTTTGGCTTTGAAGTAAATTGTTTATTATTGTAATGTGGACCGTGAAAAACTTTGCTTTTGTGTGTCATCGAGGCAAGGCACCCCCATACTTAAGTGGAACAGATAATGTAAAGCAAAAGTGTAGAATGTTGTGTGAGAGAGAAATTGGAACAGGGGGATGAGTTGGGTTTGTGAGATCAAGAGATTATTGCTTATGTGTGTGAGGTTCGTTCAAGAGTTATTAATAACAACGGGAAAGAAGTCGTTCTCTAATCTGGTGGTGCATGTTTTCAAACTCATGTACCTCCTGCACAAGAGGGGAGAAGAGAGTGTGACCAGTGTGGAAGGGGTCCTTTAATATGTTGGCTGTTTTCCTGAAAACAGGAAGTATGGATGGTGGCAGTGGAAGGGAGACGTAATTTGTTGCATCTTACTGTGTGTGCTACAATATAAAGTAACCACTCCTCAAAAAAATCTCCAATGCTTGCAAAGTATTATGGGATGCCCAGGTAAGTGAAGGGTGCTACAGAATGGCACAGCTAGTAGTGCTCCTACCTCAGCTCCAGTGATCTCAGTTTAGTCCTGACCTTCTGTTCTGTCTGTCTGGAGTTTGCCTGTTCTCCCTGAGGGGAGATTTCCACTGCATGATCCATTTACCTCTGATGAAGCAAAGATGTGTGGGTTGTTGGATTAATTAGAATCATAGAGTCATACTGCATGGAAACAGACCTTTCAGCCCAACACCCATGCTTACCAAAATGTCCCACCCACACTGGTCTCACCTCCCTGCATTTGGCCCAAATCCCTCTAAACCCTCCCTCCAAATTTCTTAAACATTGTAATTGTACCTACCTCAGCCACCTCCTCTGGCAGCCAATTCCATACACTCACCACCATTTGTGTTTTTTAAAAAAAATTACCCCTCAAATTCCTGTTAAATCTCTCACCCCTCACCTTAAACCTATGTCCTCTGGTTATTGATTCCCCTACTTTGTACAAGATTCCCTGCATTCATCCAATCTATTTCTCTATGAGATCACCCCCCATTCTCCTGCGCTCCAAGAATAAAAGCCTCGGCTGGTCAACCTCTGCCTGTAACTCAGGCCGCCAAGTCTTGGCAACATCTTGGTAAACATTGGCAGCTATAAATTGTCCCTGGTGTGTAAGTAAGTCAAATATGGGACGAGGTGATGGGAATCTGAAGACAATAAAAGGGGATTTTGTGTATATGGGTAGTTGATCATGGGCATGGATTTGGTAAGCTGTTTCCCTGCCATGTGACTCTATGCTGGTCTTTCTTCCCAACTGAGTTTCATTTGCTTGTCTGCTTGTCCCTCTGTGCAGAGTTGGTCTATGATGACGTGTTTTCGGTCTGGGAGACCATTTGGGCTGCAAAGTTCACCTCATCCATACACTTTGTCCTCTTCATTGCCCTCTCCATGGTGGAGCTTTATCGAGACATAATTCTGGAGAATAACATGGACTTCACGGACATTATCAAGTTCTTCAACGGTGAGTGAGGGAAGGAGCTGCAGTCTGTTGCGAGCTGCAGGGGGATCCCTTACTGGTAGGGCAGTCAACAGGTGAGTTGCCTGTAATTAGGTAGCCAACAACCTAGGTTTGAATCCAGCACTGTCTGTAAGGAGTTTGTACATTCTCCTCAAGACCTGTGCGCATTTTCCCTGGGTGCTCTGGTTTCCTCCCAACCTTCAAAAATGTACCGGGTTTGTAGCTTAATTGGGTGGCATAAATTTAAATGGCTGGAATCGGCTTCTACTGTGCTGTAAATAAATACATTTAAATCGCCATCAAAGAGGTGAAGAATAAATGAAGGACTCACTCTCCTACACAGTTGGAGAATGGAGGCCACTACAACAGAGGGTTAAAGGAACAGGCCAATCAGCTCTTCAGGTCTCTTCTATCAATGAAGTTGTCCCTGGCCAATCCATTTACCTTCATGCACTATTCCCTTTATATGCCCCTGAACAGCTTATCCTTGCTGATACACGTGTGAGTGGAAAACAGTGTTGTTAGAGGGGTGAAGTCATCCTTTTTTACCATATGGGATTCACATAATAGTCTAGTTGTAATCTACTGAAACCTAGCAGAGGAGAGGCTATAAGTGTAGACTTTTGTAGAATGGAGAGATATGGGTGACACAGGTACATAAAGTGACGACACAGGTAGACAGGGTGGTGAAGAAGGCATTTGGCACTTGCCTTCATCAGTCAGGATAGAAGGTGGGACAACTGTTGGTGAGACCATGTTTAGAGTACTGTGTGCGGTTCTGGTTACACAATTATTGGAGGGTTTTCATTAAACTGGAAAAGGTGCAGAAAATATTCACAAGGATGTTGCCAAGATTGGAGTTGTAAGGAAAAGCTGATTAGACTGGGACTTTTCTCCCTGGAGTGTAGGAGGTTGAGGCAGTGACCTTGTAGAGGTAGGCAAAATCACAAGATAAGGAAGCAGTCATTGATTTTTTTCCCCCAGGGTAAAGGAATTAAAAACTACAGAGTTGAAGGTGAGAGGAGAAAGATTTAGAAGGGGCCTAAGGCTCACCTTTTTCACATAGGGGACAAGCTAGTAGAGGAATTGCATTGTTCAAAAGATATTTGGACAGGTACATGGATAGAAAAGGTTTAGATGGAAATGGGCCAAACACAGGAAACTGGGATTAACGTAGGTAGACAATTCTAGCGCAGCAGTTTACCCCTATCAAATGCCCATGAACTCTCCTTTGGTACTTATCTCCACTGAGACAAGTTATGGCAGCCAATAAGCCTTCCAACCTGAATTTGAGATATTGTGGAGCCCTTAGAGGAAACACATGCAGTCCCAGAAGAATGTGCTAACTGCGCCCAGACAGGATTGAACCAGGAATCCTGGGAATCAACCTCTGTACCAACTTGCCATCCACTTGGAGTTGGACCAATTGTTCTCCCAATCCCCCACAAAAGGCTTCTTGCCCCCCACCCCCCAACCTCTGAACGCTGCTAACCACCCATTTCTTGTCTTGCCTTCCAGAAATGGCTGAACACCATGACACAAAGCAAGTGCTGAAACTGGCACGTGACCTCGTTTACAAAGTTCAGAAGCTGATTGAGAATAAATGAGGAGAACAGAGCCTCACTGAAAGCAGGGTTTCCAGGCTGCACCTTAGCAGAAGACATGTGGGTGAAGCCTAAGAGCAATCTAAACGTTGTCGTTTATAGTGTTGCGTTTGTGCTGAGAACCTCTGGTTTAGCCCCTCTGTGCTTTGTTGCAGGGGAGTAACATTAAAGATCCTGTTCCCTTGTTCCTGCAAAGCCTCAGCTTAAACTCTCTGTACTTCTCCATTTAAATTGCTGAGTCTGCTGTTTTGCCAATTCCAGGGGCCCTGTTCCTGTGTGCATTCTCCTCTGTTTTTATTCAGTGCAGCAGAGGGTGTGAGATACTGTTGGCAACCCTGTTTAAAGGTGAGGCCAGGCTGTGGTGAACTGATCTTTTTCACCCAGAGGTTCTCGAGTTATGGATTGTGCCATAAGGAATGATGCAGAGAGCACCAATGGGTTAAACGCAGCAGGAACTTGATCAGTTTGTACAAAGCCAAGGAGACAGAATTTGACGCAAGACAATAATGGATTAAAATTGTTGTGCAGGACTTGCTCCTAATGAGGCGTCACTCACTCCCTGTTATCCTCTTATTGTGTGTTTGGGGATTGTATTCAATCCAGTGCCAAGATTCCTCAACAACATTTAATTAATTGCCATTCTATTGTCAACTTGGGCAGTGCTTTGGGATCGAGTTCTCTCGCCATCATCAGTGGGCAGCAGATGCCTTGTGCAGGGACAGAAATTGCACCCTGCTATTCCTTAAAGAGTTCCAGATGTACCATTTTCCCCTGGTTTAATTTGTGCACCTGCCTAGTTCTCTCAGGACTTTCCTCTGGACCAAAATGGAATCCTGTTTTTTTTTGTGTGGGCTCCCTTAATTTGAAGTTGATTGGACAGGGATCACAGTGGTTCAATTGGTAGGCTTCTTGCCTTTGAAGCTGAAGGTTCAAATCTTGAACAGAGTAGTGCGGTCTTTTAGATCCAATCTTCAACTGGTTCAGGAAAATAATATTATCTTGGAAGAACAAGTAGCTTCCAATGAAAGCAGGATTTTTGTTGATTGCGAATATTCTTCAGGACTGAGTATCCGAGTAGGAGAATTCCAAAGATTCTGAACCTTTTTCATGAAGACATTTCACCTCATCTCACACTGAACCAACCACTTATCCTGGATAGTCCTGTCTGTGGAATGTCTCTTTATATTTGTTAATTCATTTCCTCTCAAAAAATATAGTATCTTTTAATAAGAGATGGGAGCAGAATTAGGCTATTTGCGGTCCATCAAGTCCACTCCACCTTTCCATAAATAAAAATAGTCAGTCTTCTCACTTCACAGCATTTTGGCTCAGTCTACTCAACCTGTCTTGGAAATTAGCCCTCCTGTTCCAGAAATCAATCTGAATGAATGAAAGTTTATTGTCATACACACAAGTACAATGCCCAGATTCACAGAAATTCCTACTTGCTGCAGCCACACAGGCATGTAAGCTACACCAACATTAAATTACCACAATATGCCATGAGACAGAAAAAGAGATAATAAATATTAAAGGATAGATAAATAAATATTCTTAATTGCAGTTAGTGCAAAAGAAAAGTGACATCGTAATCTTTCAATTTCCTGTGCGTTTCACCCTTGTGAGTCTTGGTGAGATTCTGATTCCCAGTCCCAGAATTTTGGAAATTGCTACTCCAGAGAGATGAGGATGCTCCATCTCTGAATATATCCAAGTCTGAGAATATTCCAATCCAAATCAAGAGATTCTGGAATTGGTGCAGTTTAGGAACCACGTGAGCTCAGTGAACTCAGTCTCTGCACGACCTATTTCAGCTTCTCCCTTGTTGGATGTTAGGAATGGGATCCGGTCAGTAGACGGGAGCAGGTGAGTCAGCTGTAAATGCCACCCAGGAGTCAGGGTGGTGTCTGTCAACTGGAAGGAGTTTTGGGAGGGAGAGTGCAAAACCCTGCTATCTCTTGTGTGATTCGGAGCTAAGCCCATCTAATGTTCTTTGATACTCCTATTCCATCAGGGCACCCTCCAACCAGATCCTGTCCTATCCATGTCCAATTATGGCCTGTTGGCCTATGTTCCTCCCCCTGCCTTTTTTTTCCATCCTCTTCCAGCCTTTTTATTTAGGTGCCTGTCTGCTTTTTGTTCATAACTTGAAGAAGAAGACTGGGTAAAACATTGGTTACATATTTTTACCTCTCATGGACACCACAAGACCTCCTGACTTCCTCCGTCATTTTAGTGTTTTTACTACAATCTGCAGACTTCCTTGATAGAGGAATGTTTCATAAAGTTTCCTGATTTCATGCCCCTTTGCCCTTGATTGATATCTGTAAGTCGGATGCATTTACATTATTCAGCGATCAGAAAGTTCAGTTGAGTTATATACACCAAAGTTTTACTGATGATCCATGTTTATTGAACATTGGAAACATTCTAATCTGGAGAATAATTCAGACAAAACTACTCAACACAGATCAGATTCTTTTAATGCCTCTTTGCCAAGGTAGCCAAGTTGGTCTGTACATTGACATTGACGGTGTACATTGGCTCAAACCTCTCCCACTCCACCACCTTCATCCCTCCAGCAATCTTGGTTTTGCAGCCAAGAAGAAGTTCACAGTCGATATTGGATAAGAGGGCAACAGAGCCTGTTCCCAGTTTTATAGACTTTAGACTGAACAGTCCAGTCCTCTTTCATTGTCCACTCCGCTCCCTGACTAAGCATCTGGCTTGACTGGGAGAATATTCCTGATTTCCCTGTGGCAAAGCTCGAATGAATAGTGAATTGCAACAAAAGAAATGAAGGCACCCATCCTGGGTTGGGCCTGCAAACTGCTGTGGAGTCTGATGTCTGCTTGGGTCCTCTTCAACACAGAAGAGGTGGGGCCTCAGTAACTGTCCATGAGTATGAGTCGTGTTCATTCAAGCCAGCTGTAAATTTTGAAAATGTCTGTGTCCCTGCTCTGTTGTAAAATGTTGTTCTGTAAACAGAGATACTTAAATGTGGTAAACATTATTTATTGTAAATGTTTCAACTCAGAAAAGGAATATATACACAGATGAACATCGATTATATATCTATATATATATAGATATATATATATCTATATATATATAGTAGCAGCCACTTTGTGCTTTATACCTGGACCACAATTTGCATTACGTGCTAACTTCCTGCCGCCTTCATGTTGTGCCCTGTTCATGACTTGCTTGAATTGTGTTTCATGACTACCCGATGTTGCTTCATTTTACAGCAGCGACAACCTCCAGAATGTTTAGAGTGGTTGGGGTATACAGCATAGAAGCAGGTGCACCGGTCCAACATTTGTGCCGACATAGTTGTTTATCTGAAATGGTCCTATTTGCCTGTATTTGACCTACATCCCTCTGAAGCCTTTCCTATCCACATTCCTGTCTAAATGTCTTTTAAATGTTGTCATTGTTTATTCTGAACAAAAGATAATCGAGTATAGGATCTATACTGCAGATTCATACCAAATCAACCCTGGGCTTTGGAGCTATCTGAAGGGTACATATAATGCATTGATGAAGATGTCCCTTGTCAACCAAAGTAAAAGGACACAAATGTGCTGGAGAAACTCAGCAGGTCATGTAGCATCCATAGGAAGTAAAGAGTGACCAATGTTTTGGGCCTGAGCCTTTCTTCATACCTTGATGCAGGCCCCAGGCCAGATATGTTAGTTACCCTTTTCTTCCTCTGAATATGCTGAGTTTCTCCAGCCCATTCATGTATTGAACTTGACCCCAATGTCAGCAGACTTTCTTGTTTAATGAACAAAGTAGAAGAATGCATTTGCAACTGATGCAGAAGCAGAGTTGCCACACGTGAATGCCTAGAAGCCATGGTGTTCTGTCAGAGTTGCCTCTGCTGGCCAAGGCAACAAGGGTGGGACGCCAGTTCTATCTCAACATTTCAAGCCCAGTAATTAGGGTGAAGGAACATCAGCTTTTTACACAGTGGTCCATTCCATTAGGGTGTCAGTGCTCTTGAGTTGGAACCTTTGAAGCTTAATTCATTGGAAGCACTACCTGGTAACTTCACTCTATCCGGAACATTGATCTGCTGAGATGGCAGCGACATTAGGATGAGATGTAAAACCAAATGCTGCGTAGCATGGGAAAGCAGTAAATTGGGCTGATATTGTCTCCTCTCGGGGCCTTTGCACACCTTGTCCACAAGTGGTAGAAATTCCAGACCAGCTCACCAGTCAGACCTTGTCTTCGAGTCCAGATCAAAGATGCTTTGTGGACAATGATTCCTGTAGTTATTTGAAGGTAGTCAATTCAGGAGATATTATTACAAGCCCCTGGTTAGTGTGGAAAGGACTTGGTCAGGGTCACCACCAGAGATAAATTCCAAGGGCCCAAAAAGACATAGGAGCAGTATTGGGCTAATTGGGCCTCAAAACTTCTCTGACATTCAAATCATGGCTGATATATTTCTCTCTCAACCCCATTCTTCTGCCTTCTCCCCATGACCTTTGATTACCAATCGAGCCTATTAACCTTTGTTTTAAATACAGGGAGTCCCCGGGTTACGAAAGAGATCTGTTCCTACGTCTTTCCTTAAGATGAATTTGTAAATAAGTCAGAGCAGGTACATATTTCGTGACAGTCAAATGTTTGTCTTATTACTGTAAAAAAATTAAAGAACAGCTCTTAAAACAGTTTAGATAGAAAAAAGATCATAATTAAAAGTTCCATCGATGTCTTGCATACCAGAAGGAGTATTTGTGGGGTAACATAATGCACAATTGGGGCACAATTTGTTCATAAGAAGGAGTTGTCTGTAATTCAGATGTTTGTAACCCAGCGACACCCTGTATACCCAATGTCTTGGCCTCCACGTCTGTCTATGACAAATAATCCTAAAGATGCACCCCTTTGGCTGAAGGAACTTCTCTCCCTGTTCTAAAGGGATGTGTTTTTATTCTGAGGCTCTGCCTTCTGGTCCAGTCTCTTCCACATCCACTCTATCCAGCCCTTTTGATATTCAGTGGTTTTCAATAAAATCCCTCGTCCTTCCAAACTCCAGTGAGTGTGGATCCAGAGCCATCAAACACTCCACATACATTAACCCTCTCAATCCTAGGATCATTCTCCTCTACCCCCAATGCCTGCACTTCCTTCCATAGATATGGGGCCCAAAACTGCCTACACTCTGCACACAGTATTGATGGAAGGGTTCTGGGGTTCTTTGTCTCGTAATGATGCTGCTCGACCCGCTGAGTTCCTCCAGCAGATTGTTGCTCCAGATTCCAGTGTCTGCAGTCTCACGTGTTGATTCTGTATTGTAATCTCTCCCGGTATGGAGGTTGTGCTGTAGTTTGCTAACTCTGCTCCATACTTCAGTATTTGCAGTTCTGACACGAGTAAAGACCCAGACTACGTTTTACTGCTCTGATGTAGGCTCTTTTCACTGCAGACAGTTCTAGAAAATCGAACAGTCAGCACAGAGACAGGGCCTTCAGCCTACGTCACTGTGCTGAACATGGGGGCCAAATCAAACTCCTCTGCTGCTTGCACATAATAGATCTCTCTCCAACCCCTTCATTTTCAACTGTCTACCAGAATCCCTTTGAACACTATTATATCTGCTTCCACCTGGCAACTTGTTCCAGGGACCTAGAACTCTAAAATAAAACAAATTTCCTACCACATCTTCCTGAAACTACCTCACCTTCAATGTCCACCAGAGTCTTGCAGTGTCTGGCACTTTTACCATAAGCAACAGATTTTGACTGTCCTACCTCTCCTGATTATATGAGGCTCTATCAGGTCGTCCCTCAGCCCCTACTCATTCACAGTTTCTAGCACCGGGGATGCACCATTGGCAGAAGGACTGGTCGCTGGTTCAGCACCCCGGGTTCAGGATGGACAATGAATGCTGGCTGTATCTACAAACTTCATCCCAATAATTGAAACCTGTTTAAGCACAAAAGAACAACCTGCTGGAGGAACTTGGTCGAACAGTGCCAGTGTGAGAGAAAGAATGGTCATCATTTTGGGTCAGAACCCTTCAACGAAACATTGAGTTCTGATGAAGGGATCTGGCCTGAACTGTCATCTTTTTCTCCCACTGACACTGCTCAACCTGCTGAATTCCTCCGGCAGGTTGGTGTTTGATCCAGATTCCAGTGTTCACAGTGTCCTGTGTGTCTCCATGCTTACATGGCCTGCCCAAAATCTGATTCTCGACTTGATGTACACCCCCACTGGTTTGATTTCCCCAAACCTCTGGAATTTGCTTTTAAACCTTTCCTGTTTCCATTGACCATCCATTCCACACATCCACTGCACTCTGGCTGAAGATGTTACTCCATCTCCATTTAAGGCTGTGCTTTCTTTTGTAAAATCTTGTCAAATATTCTGAGATTTTCCTTTGCAACTCTAAATTTTGGCAAGATTACTCCCAAGCCCTTTCTTAGCCATGTAAATATTTTGCACTTTTAGTAGGGGAGATGCCAGATTGCACTTTGGTTTAGTTACTGTTTGCCTGTGATCCCACAATGGATGGACCATTATCACAGCATCACACACCATGGAAACTGACCCTTCAGACCACAGAGTCTATGTCCATTAAGGATCCACTAATCCCATTACCCTCTATGCTACATTAACTATTCTGTCCTACACAGCTGAAGATCTTGCTTCTTTCAATTATCCCATTCCATCTCCCCACATTTCACCACTCACCCACAACCTGCCAGATATTGGGAACCTTGTTCAAAGAACAACATTCCCTAGACCATAATGCATACTGACCTCTTACCTGTTAGCCTGTACCCCTGCCCCTTTCTCCCTCTTCCCCCACCTTTATTCAGTGGTCTGCTTGCTTTCGATAATACCTGATGAAAGTCCCTGGCCTGAAATGCTGGTTACTCTTTGTTTCCTATGGGTATCTTGTGGCCTACTGAGCTTCTCCAGCAGACCCCCAGCATCGCCAGATTTTTCTTGTTGGAACCCGCACTGAAGTTCAGAAGGTAGAAACATGTTCGTTCCTTGGAGATTTATGTTCCATTCTGTAACTATTTTAAATTAAGACATGCACAAGTCTTAATTGGCCCATGAGTCCGTGCTGTTCAATTACACCAAATGACCAACACCCCTGGTATGTTTTCAATGGTGTGAGGAAATCGTAGCACCCAGAAGAAATTAATGCAGACACTAGGAGAGCTTACTATCTGGTTACAGACAGCACAGGATTCAAACCCCAGTCACTGGCGCTGTAACAATATTGTGCTAACCGGACTGCCCTATGTGGCTCAAGATCCTGCTTTTTTTCCATTGTGAGAATGCCTTCAACCTCCCCCCTCCCCCAACCAACCCTAACACACCCAATCCTGGGACAACTCGAACAATGTCTATCATTTTACAGTATCCACACATTGGTTCCCAATCACAATGCACTTTATTAAAAGAACAGGAACATTCATCCTGACCTAGAAAGAAAAATATAATCTTTGTGGACGAACTGACAGTTTGCTGTGCTGTTCTGCAGAATCTCCTTGAGCAGTGAAATGCAGTCTTGGACCTCTTGCCATTCTATGGTGCAGTTATTGACATGGTGCCATGTTCATTACTTGTCCCTGTACACCCCTTGGTGAAGCACTGTATCAACATGTAACTTTATAGTAAAATATATATTTTATCATTGAATTTCTTTTCTAAAACAAGATCATATCCTGTTTAGCAGTTAAATGGGTCAAATTAAATGATTTAAAAAGAGATATATATGAATTCTATGGTGAGTGTATTTTAAAGATGAAATATATCTATAAATAAATGTTCTAAATATTTCCTGACTGTGTATGTTTCCTACATTTATAAATGGTTTAGTAGATTCGTGTGGTAGAATGATACAGCACAGAAGTCAGTCATTCAGTCCATCGAGTCTGCATCCCGGTACTGGGACTTGGGCTGAATTGTAGACCATCCCTTTGTCTCCACAGATGCTGCCTGACCTGCTGAGTCCATCCAACAGTTTGCTCCAGATTCCACCATCCATGGTTTCGTCTCTCTAAGTCCCCACCATGGGTAGAGCTCTTGAAACCGTTTCCTCATTCTTTCCCTGTGAACTTTGCAGATATTGGTCCAATTTAATCTCGCTGCCCAGTCTGTATCCAACCTTTCTGTCAGGAAATGATTCCAAAGTGAAAGCAATGCATAATGTGTGCTTATATAAAAATCCTCTAATTACCTAATTAGATAATTTTGAAGTCTGCCATCTCCCCTCTGAATGTGAGGAAGACAAACCTAACTAGACATCCTTGTGATGGGTTCTGATCCAAACAGACTCATTGACATCTGATGTAATCCCACCTTTGATCTATCTTGTGTTCTGGTGTCAGTGGGGCACAGGACGTGAGGCAGAAATGGGCAATTCAAGATGTTTGGGGTGGAAGTGAGGCTGGGGTCGGTGCTTCTAGATGTTTGGAGTGGAAGTGAGGTTGAGGTTGATCCCCTTAGGGAAATGTGGTGGAACACGATAGTGCAGATTTGACCTCACAGTAAAGGCTGATAGCCCTAGTCTCTTCCCTCCATACATTGGATCAGGGCCAGCTGCTTGTAGAGATGCCTGATATTTCTTGATCTTAAAGCCTTTAATCACTTGGTTCATGTCTGCTTGTGGTTATTGACTGCGTCACAGGGAGCATGTTGGAAACCAATTCTTTTGACAACACAAACCCTTTTGATGACATTTACTGGGAATTATAGAAGAACCCTTCCATCTAGCACATAGGATCCATTGCCATCAAGAAGGAGGTACAGGAGCCTCAAAAATCAGGGCTTCCAGGCTGAGGAATAGCTTCTTCCTGCAGGATGTGAGATTGATGAAAGGTATCCTGTAACCGAGTAAATCATCCCAAAATATTTATATTGTTACAGGCCCAGAGGACCCCAAAACCCAGGAGCAATAGAAATTCATCTAGTGAAGGTTACTTAAACAAAAGTTACTTTAAATTTTCCTTAAACATAAAAACAGGATCAAACTCTAACTTATTACTATTAAACCCCTTCTAATTCTAAGTGCATGTATATGTGATGTGTATATGTTCAGAAAAGTTCTCTATTTCACAGTCCAATCATTCACTTCTCACTCCTCCAAGTTCACCAGTATCAGGCAATTCTTATACTGTGCACAGAATTTAACATTTATGAATTTTCACCAGGCTCTGGTGCTTAAAGGTAAATGGTTACTACTCAGGAAGGTTCTTCTCAGTTTCAGAGGGAGATTCATTGCTCGTTGGACACACAAACTGATTTATTTCCATCAGTCACTTCAGTGTCTTGCCGATGAAACTTTCCCCATTAGGGTTTTCCAAATGATAACTTCTTCCAGGTCACCACAGAGTTCCTCTTGATGCCCTTATTTCAGGTGAAACACTCTAGCCAGCCATTTCTTCTTATAAGGACCACAAAGGTCTTCAGCAGGCTGAACTCAGAACTCTCAACCCATCTTCAAAATGGGGTTTCAACAAGCTTTCAAAAGCCACTGCAGAAGTCAGTTCTAACTGAATTCTCTCTCTCTCTCAAAGCCTGATTGGACTTTCTCTCTGCTTGCAAAACCACATGACCCTCTGAGCGTGGACTGTTGCATTTGTACCTGCTTTTGAAGTTGCTTAGCAAAGCATTTCCACAATAGTTTTTATTGTCTTTGCAAAGACTCTCGGTGCCTCAATGTCTCATTTTCAGCAAAGCTCTTGCATTTTAAATGAGATCTGTTTTGTGAAGTGTTTGTGACCTACACTAAACCCCCACAATCTATCTCCTTGAAAAATATATACATAATATAAAATCTAATATACCCATCACAGTATATATTTTAAATTGTATCTATGTATGTACGTGATACATGCTGTGTATTGTGTGCACTATGGGTTAGAGAAACACTTCTGTCAGGTTGAATATGTACATTCAGATGAGAATCAACTTAAAGCTGGATCTTGAATGATGACGAGACGGAGTAAGGGGTTGTGGAGATATAACCACCAGCCTACTGCAGGGGGTGATCATTGTACCTGCAGGAAGACCACCTAAGAGGCTGACTCCACCTGGTTGGCTGTCAATCAGCCAACCTAAATATAAACCTGAGCCAGCCCCTCCTGAGCCAGTCACACAGGGAGCCACCAAGGCTTGAACTGGTGTTCAGACTTTTACTAGAATAAAGCCTGTTGTACAGTTTTTTGAGTTTGTGCTTGCTCGCTGCTACCTCAGGGCACCACAGAGGTGGAGATGGAGAATGATCTGAAAATCACAATCCCCTTCTCAGTGACAGCAAAACAAAGGAGATGGTCTTCAAAGAAGTGTGGAGCACACGCTGAGGGAAATGGCAGAGAGCTGCACCATCACACAAACCAATCTGTTGTCAATTGACTGTCTTCACCTCCTGCTGCCTTGGGGAAACAACCAACAGTTTAAAAGACCATTCCCAGTCTTGTCAGTCTGAGCTTTTAAACTTCCAGAGTCATGTACAAGGACAATTTTCCCCCTGTCTTTATCAAACTATGGATCCACCCTCCCACAGCTAAAATAATGCTGCCCGTGCACATTTTAATATAACTTTTTCTCTGTAAAATTTCATCCTGCATGATTGTTTTTATCAATTCCTATTGCACAAATATAATTAACTTGCCTAGATAGCTCACAAAACAAAATGTTTCACTGCACCTCAGTGCACATATCCCTTCCCTTTCTTGTCTCCCCCAACTCCCATAGATTGCCTCCTATGCTCCTGTGTGGTAAAGGGACCAAAATTGCTGTTTACCAGGTGTGGCCTCACCAACACCTGAACAAACTGTAACAACCTCGCCATTTTTGAACTCCAACCCCTTTGCAATAAAAGCCAAAATGTCGTTTGTGTCCTTAATCACTTGTAGGACCTACCTGCCAACTTTCTTTCCCCACTCCTAGACTTAATTTCCACTTGTGCCTGTTTCTCCATCTCATATCACTGCCCATCCTAAACGTAAGTTTGTAGCAATGTGCTACACACAGAACTAGAACAAGAAGATGCGCTCAGTCTGACCTGTAGTTCAAACTGATTTTAATCACCGTTCACTCAACCGGTTTTTACGCACTTACAGTTCCCAGCACTCTAGCCGGAAGTGAGGTCATCCACTAATACTAAAGATTATTTGTGTGTGTGAGTTTTGCTCTGCAATGAAGAGGAGGGGGAAAGCCTGGTGCCATTTTGAGAATGGATCTCTTAGCCTCGTGCGGCTGCCATTTTTGCTGGTTTGACCACATATTTTCTTTTTAGAATACTTTATTTAAAATTTTAAACCGCAATACATTCAAATATGTTCAATTAAATGTCTCAAAATAGGTGAATTATAAATAAATTACTCCATCTTCTTCTCACCAATTTTAGTTAACTCAATATTAGCCCATAGCAATGGATTTTCCAAATCAAACATTCTATTAATAAATTTCAATTGTGTCGCTTTATAATAGTTTTGAAAATTTGAGAGTTGCAAACCTTCCAATTCGTACCTCCAAGTTAATTTTTGTAAAGATACCCTAACCATTTAATATTTCCACAAAAACTTCCTAACGATTGAATTCAGATCTTTAAAAAACTTCAGAGGAACTTTGCAAGGAATAGATTAAAAAAGATATTGTAGTCTAGGAAAAAATATTCATCTTGATACAATTAACTCTGCCTATTAATGTTATAAGTAAATCTTTCCATCTATTTGTCATTTTTTAATTTTATGAAATAAAGGCAAATAATTTAACTCATATAAATGATCTAAATTCTTATCAACCTAATACCTAGATATTTCATTTGATCTTTCCATTTAAATTGTACAATCTTTTTATAAACAGTATAATCAGTGATAAAATTTTGCTTCTCCCAATTAATTTTATAACCTGGTATTGCACCATATTGTTTCAATCTTTCATACAAGTTTAAAGAATTTTGGGGTTCTGTTAAATAAATCAAAACGTCATCAGTAAATAAATTAATCATGTACTCCTCAGATTTCACTTTAATACCTTTAACATTATTATCTTGTCTTATCAATTGAGCCAAAGGTTCATTAGCTAATGCAAACAGTGCCAGAGACAAAGGGCAACCTTGTCTAGTTGATCTGTCTAATAAAAAAGACAATGATATTTGGCCATTCATCACCATTCTGGCAGAAGGATTTCTATATAAACATTGGTCCAAACCTAAATTTTTCCAATACTTTAAATTTAAAAACTCCATTCTACCCTATCAAATGCCTTTTCGGTATCTAATGATAAGACCATTAGTAAGTTGGATTCCTCCTGAGAATTAGGAATCAAACTAATTAATTTTACAATATTATCTGCAGAATAATGAATTTTAATAAATCCAGCTAGATCCAAATGAATTAAACCTGGTAATTAATTCAATAATCTCTTTTTTACAACCTTGCTTACAATTTTATAATCAATATTTAACAAAGAAATAGGTCTATACAATCCAGTATTTAAAGGATCTCTGTCTTTCTTAAGGATAACAGTTATAATTGCCTGAGAAAAAGAATCTGGTAAAGAATGAACCACCATTGTTTGTTTCAATACATCCATTAACAAAGGCATTCATAAATCTTGAAATTTTTTATAAAATTCAGACGTAAATCCATCTTCACCTGGATATTTCCCATTAGACATTGATTTAAGTGTTTATATGATTTCTCGAAGTAAAAGGGAGCATCTAATTCATTACATTCTTTAATATTCAAAAAAGGTAACTGAATGTCAGTTAAAAAATTATAAATTTTCATCTCATCCTTTTCAGATTCAGATGTATATAATTTCATATAAAATTCCTTAAAAGCATCATTTATATCTTGGGGTTTATATGTAATTTTTGAATTTTTCCTAATAGCATTAATTGTTCTAGAAGTCTGTTCTGTCTTTAATTGCCATGCTAATACTTTATGGGCTCTCTCCCCTAATTCATAATATTTTTGTCTAGTTTTTTGTAACAATTTCTCCATTTTATGTCTGTAATGAATTATAATGTAATCTTCTTAGTCTCCATTGAATTCTGCTGTAAATCTTTGTCTAAATTTTCTATCTCTTTCCAATTTAACAACCTCACTCGAATACAGTTTCTTAACTTTAGTTGAAAAACTAATAATTTGTCCTCTTAAATATGCTTTTAAAGCATTCCACAAAATAAATTTACTGTTAACTGAATCTGTATTTATTTGTAAATATTGCTGTATTTGGTCTCTTATAAAGTTACAAAACTCTATATTTCTTAATAATAATATGATGATCTGACAATATTCTACTTTTATAATCAGCTGATACTACATGTCCCTGCAAATGGACCAATAATAAAAAAAATCTATTCTGGAATAAAAATTATATCGAATAAAATGAAAAAATCTTTTTCTTTAGGATTCAACCATCTCCAAATATCAACTAAATTCATTTCCTTCATTGATGTTAAAATTTGTTTTGCCATTTTAGTTCTAGTTACTATTTTTGGATATTTATCTAATAATGGGTCCAAACATTAATTAAAATCCCCTCCAATCATTACCTTTTCAGGTGCCTGCGCCAAATTAAAAAAAGAATCTTGAATAAATTTTTCATCATCAACATTTGGCACATAAATATTCATAAGTATCTGAAATTCCAAATAAATTTGACAATTAATAACTAAGTCTACCAATTGAGTCACAGACAACTGATTCTAATTTAAAAGACAGTTTCTTATTAATCAAAATAGCGACACCTCTTACTTTAGAATTGAAAGAAGCTATAACTTGATCAACCCAATCTCTTTTCAATTTCTTATGTTCCTTTTCAGTCAAATGAGTTTCCTCCAAGAAAGCAATATCTACTTTGAACTTTTTAATATAAGCCAAAACTCTCATTCTCTTATCAGATTTTTTAGCCTATTAGCATTAAACATAGCAAAATTTAATTTACTCACCACCATACTTTATATCGTAAATGTCAAACTTCCACTGCCCACTGGGATGGGACCCCTGTCCATGGTTAATCTACAAAGTAAAATACATTTCTTTGATAGAAAAGAAAGAAAGCCTTAAAAAGAGAAAAATAAAATATATAACCCCCCCCCAGAAAAAAAAACACTGACAAGCAGTACTACCCCCCTCTATTATTCGGGAAGTGACCAGCGTCACCAAGTGGCCAACGAATTCGGAAGGAGAAGCAAACAAAACCACCTCCCCCGAACAGAACAATTAAGTAAAAACAATACTTAAAAACATTTCAAGTGTAATACACCGCTTTCAAATCCCTATTAACTTGATCATCATCAATGCCGATTTCAGTTAATTTGTGGCATTCCACCTTCTGTGAACCATTCTTCCTCTCTTCTTGAGCTGGCTTCAATTGTTGAGGGAATTGATCTCAACTTCTCTTCTGCTTATTTTCAGGCAATGAATTAGCGAATAAAAGAGTGTCATCTTCATCAGTAAAAAACTGAGTTTGATATTCGCCATAAAAAACCTTGAGAGTAGCAGGGTATCTAAAAACAAATTTACACCCTTTCTTCCAGAATACAGCTTTAGAAGGATTGAACTCTTTACGCTTCTTAATAATAGTTTGGCTCAGCTCTGCATTAAAAAAAAACACTATTATTCTTGACCAACAAAGGGGTCTGATGCTTTCTTGCAATTTGAACAGCAACTCTCAAAATCATTTCTTTCTCTTGATAATGTAGACACCTAATTAAAACGGAACGTGGCAGATGGCCAGGAAAAGGTTTCTTCCAAATTGCTCTATGTGCTCTGTCCAATTCCAAACCATTCGGAAAATATTCTCTCCCCAAAACTTCAGGAATCCAACTCTGAAAAAACTGCACCGTATCTGAGACTTCAAATTCTTCCGGCAAACCAACAATCTTAACATTATTCCCTATGGCTCTGATTTTCCAAAACATCAATATTCTTTAATAAATCATTTCTTTGCACTTCTCAAGCAGTAAAAGAATCCTCCATTTATTATCCGTATCTTTACATTGTACCACATCTTCGTGACAATCTTGAAAATCCTCAATTTTCTGGAATTTAATTTGCACATTTTGCCACATCAGTCTTAATAGTCAACATTTCTTCCTTCATAATACTAAATTGTTCCTTCATTGAAGAAAAACCTTGACTCATTTGGATTGACAATGTTTTCATTTGTTTAGTTAAAATATCAAACTGGCTTGGTGGGTCTACATACATTGGAGGCCCAGTTTTACTCTCAATATATTGAACGTCTTAGTCAAGGGCCTACTCTGATAAATCACTGTTTCCTCTTCTTCAGTTGTTGGAAAGATTTCCTCTTCTTCATCCACTTTGGCGATGTTTTCTTCCTCCTCCTCTGTCAACATGGTCGGCAATTCCACGTCTTCGAGGTCTAGGCCTCTCCCTCAGCCCCTACCCCCTGCACCACAGGGAGAATCGATCCCTGTGCAGCACACATGCGCAGAGTTAAGCGCATGCGCAACTGCTCCTGGGACTCAGAAGGCAGACGTCTCTGAGCTCCAGCGCTATCTTCCTTAAAGCTCTGGTGGGACGGTGCTGGAGTTACCTGGACATTAGGCGGCGACTGTCTCATCGATCTCGGTGGAAGAAGAATCGACTCCGCAGGCTCCGTTTCGAAGTTAGGCCCAAGTTCTTCACTACTTATTGTTTTTATCAAGACAGTTTTTTCCCTCAATCTGTTGCTTTGTTTTCCTCATAGCTGCTTTAAGTAATGTTAATAATGATTCCAAAAAAATCTCTGTATTGTTGTTTTGTTCAGAAAAACTTTTTAGGGTCGGGTTTTGAATATTTCTGCCGGGAGAGATGTCTTCCCACGTCTCCCACCTATGCCATCATGCCATCCCACCCCCCCAACCCCGGTTCGACCGCATACTTTAGTGGGCCACCACATTACCCCCCTCCCTCCCCCAGAACTGGCGCTATAGTCTCCAATGCCCAAGGTCTGAATAAGTCTCTGTTTGGGTGGACTGCCCCTGCACTGGATGACTGGATCTCCACTGGTTGAGTCAAGTCCTCATGGGCCAGTTTGAGTCGGTCTAGCGTAAAAACCTCTCTTCCTCCCCCAATGTCCAGGACGTATATGGACAGGGTATTCCTGATAACCCTGAACAGCCCTCATATGGCCACTGCAAAGGTGTCTGATTTTTCCCCTTCTAACAAACATGACCTCACAGTTCTGCAGGCCCTTGGGTCCACAGGTCTGGGTGTGTCCGTGATGCGAAGTTGGTAAAGGGGCCAAGTTGTCGAGCCACTCGCATAACCTGTCCTGGACTGCTGCAGGTTCTTCTTCCTGCCCCTGCGGGACTGGTATGAATTCACCAGGGATGACCAGGTGTGTTCCATAGACCAGCTCAGCTGACAAGGTGTTCAGGTCTTCCTTGGGGGCTGTGTGGATCCCCAGAAGGACCCAGGGGAGTTTGACTACCCTTCAGATGGCCCATGACAGCCCAGCCGACAGATGGTATGCAGTCACGTGGTGTAGCTGCGTTCCCCACAGGAAGGCAACAGCCAACCACAGGCTGGAGGTGAATTGTGCGCCTCTGTTGGACGTTACGTGGGTCGGTAGTCCGAAATGTGCCACCCAGGTCACGATCAGTGCTCAGCCGAGTACTCGGCCGTGTGTCAATGGGTGGGGCTGCTTCCGGCCATCTGGTGAAGCGGTCCACTATGGTGAGGGGTACCGTGCTCCCCCTGACACTGGGAGGGGACCCACGATATCTGCGGGTGGGTTGAACTGCTGCGGCAGGGCTTTCGTGTGCTACTGTATCTTGGCTGTCTGGCACTGTGTGCAAGCTTTTGCCCAGTCACTGACCTGCTTCCAGAGGCCATGCCAAACAAACTTGCTGGTGACCATCCAAACAGTTGTCCTGATGGAGAGGCGAGCAAGGTTGTGGATAGAGTCGAAACTGCAATTCTGCAGCTGGGCATCTCGCTTTCCTCCCACTGTGTCTCCACTGCATAGTCCAGTCCCTGAGACAAGGCCTGAATCATTGGCCTGGAAAGTGTGTCTGCCATGACATTGTCCTTCCCCAAGACATGTCTAATGTGTACTCAGAGATGTAGGACAGATGTGGCTGTTGGTGGGAAAACAAGGGATCGGACCTCTTGGCAAATGTGAAGGTCAGCGGCTTGTGGTCCGTGAAGGCGGTGAATGCCCTGCCCTCTCGGAAATACCTGGCCAGAGACAATGCCAACATCTCCCTGTCAAAAGCACTGTACTTCAGTTTGGGTGGCCTCAGGCAGCTGCCAGCACAGGGCATGGCTTGATGGCGAAGGAGGAAGAAGTGTAATTCCATATTCCCCCAGTTGGACTAAAAAATACCTGAATTTAAATACTTGGAAAAGTTTTAAAAGTTTGTTTTGAAGTTATCTGAATGTTTAAAGACTGTAATGGGAGCTAATACAAAGAAATCGAAGACACAGATTCAGAAGAAAGTTCACTTGAAAAGTTTAGAAGAAGTGAGGCCTACTTATCAAATGGAATCCTCAGAGTCAACTGGACACCCAACAAAGATGGCGCCAGGCTACCAATATATGTCTGGAGCGCTGCAGAATCACTGAAGTCCATGATGGACCCGACGCGCGGTGCTGCTGCGGGTCCCGGCAGCATGGAGATTCGGGGCAGCATGTCGGAAGACATGCATGCGCGGACCTCTGTGTTGCCGGGCATGCGCGGTGCATCGCGGGTCCGGGAGTTACTAGATAAGGTCTGGGCTGTCAGTGAGGGTCAATGGTGTTCTGAACAAATTGGGTCTGGACCTCTAGGAGTCCAGACCAGAAGCAAGGTTAAATCGAAGGCTGAATTAAAAGAATTGGAAGAGGAATCGTTGATTGTTGTTGAAGAGAAACAGTAGGCCTCAAGGAGAGGACACTAACTTTGAAGTTGTTTTTACTGTTTTGGAATCAATGGCACATCACATGGACAATATGTCAATGCAAAAATCTACTCAGATGGAACATGGATTTATGAATATAACTAAAAAATTGAATAGTATTTCTGATGAAGTTTCTTCTCTTAAAAAGGACATTTTTACTGTTAAAGCCGATGTCAATAAATGTTTGAATTTGGTGGACACAGTTCAAGTTAATTTTAAGAAAATGGAAGGTGCCTTTCAAGTTTGTAAGGACCAAGTGGAATGTAATAAACAGAAAATAGAAAAAGTGGAAGTTTCTTTCGTTGGATGGAAGATCCAGAAGAAAGATTTATTGAAGAAGATAGACTCTCTGGAAAACCAAAGTCGTCGAAATAATGTTAAAATAGTGGGAATTCCTGAAGAAATTGAGGATTCAGATTCAATAAAAAAAATTTTTAAATGAATTTCTGAGGCATTGGGATTGGAGTTTTTTTCCAGAAGGTTTGGAGTTGGATAGGGCTCATAGGGCTTTAAGGAGTAAACCATATCCAGGTCAACCACCATGAGCTGTTTTGATTCACTGTCTAAAATATATCAAGATAGAGAAACTATTTTGAGAGTAGCAGTCCAGAATGCACGTAGATATCAATCCCTGTTGATGGTACAGGGAAATAAGGTTTTTTTCTATCCAGATCTGAGTCAAGAAATTATTAGGAGACGTAAAGAGTTTAATTCTGCTAAAGAGGTGCTTTGGAGAAAGGGTCATAAATTTTCTTTTAGATATCCTGCAGTATTGAAATTTTTTATGGTAATTTTCAATCACAATTTTTTGAGAATGGCTATGGTGCTTTGCTAATTCTCTGCCTGATAGGGCTGTTGAAAGGCACTCTTCACCTAAGAGGAGGATATCTGAGAAGAAGAAAGGCAGCTGCCAGCACCCCACAATTAACTGTTCTAACACCCACTGAATGTTGTGTTGGAGATGTCCACTGTGAGGGCAGTTGGAACGTCTGTCCCGGGGTGTGCTAGCAGCATGGCGCCCACCAAGGCTTCCTTTGCCTTCATGAAGGCAGTCATGGTGGCTTCACCCCAGGTAATATCCTTGTCCTTGCCCATCATTAGGGTGAACAAAGGGCACTTATTTTGGGCTGCTGGGGGGGGGATCAAGCAGTGATAGAAATTTACCATGCCGATAAACCCCTGCAGGCCTTTGACCAAGTTGGGCCTGGTGAATTGGTGGATTGTGTCGACTTTGGCTGGTAGTGCCATGGCCCAGGAAATCAATTGAGTCCACCCCAAATTGGCAATTGGCCAGATTGATGGTAAGGTCGAAATCACGCAGGCAGGTGTAGAGTGCGTGGAGGTGGGACAGATGCTGCTGGCAATCAGGATGTCATCTCAGTAAATGAAAGCTAAGTCCAGGTCACACCCCGCTGCGTCCATCAGCCACTGGAAGTCCTGTGTGGTGTTCTTTAGTCTGAACAGCATGCAGAGAAACTTGAACAAGCCGAATGGGGTGATGATGGTGGTCTTGGGGATGTCTTCCGGTTGTACCAAGATCTGGTGTTATCCCCGGACTAGGTCCACCTTGGAGAAAATTTTAGCCCCTTGCAGGTTTTCAGCGAAGTCCTGAATGTGAGGCACGGGGTAGCGGTCAGGGGTGGTGACCTCATTCAGCCAGTGGTAGTCACCACAGGGTCTCCAGCCCCCTGCTGCCTTGGGCACCATGTGAAAGGGTGAACTCCTCCTTTGCTAGACAGAGCTTGTCTGGGTGCAGTCTGCTGGCTCTGGTATGGAGTGGCGGTCCCTGGGTCGGTATATGGTGCTGCACCCCATGTTTGGCATGAATTGTGGGGCTAGCACCGATGGATAGTCTGCCAGGATTTTGGAGAACTCGTCCCCCAAGAGTGCGACAGAGTCCAAGTGTGGGGTTGGGAGCTTGGCTTCACCTAAAGAGAACATCTGGAACATTTTGGCATGAACCAGTCATTTCCCCTGTAGGTCCACTAGCAGGCTGTTGACTCACAGGAAGTCTGCCCCAGGAGTGGTTGGGCCATGTGAAACAGCTGGTACCAAACTGCAGCTGGACTGTGCGGGTGCCGTAGGTGCATATTGTGCTGCTGTTTGCCACCCTCGAGGTGGGTCCTGTCTTCCTGTTGTGGGTGTCATGCCACATCGGGGGAATCACTCCAATGTCGAGCAAGAAGTGGTGTCTGGACTGTCAGTCCCAGATGTACAGGAGGTTGTCCTGGTGGCCAGCCACCATAGCCATTAGTGGTGGCTGGCCCCAACATTTCCCAGAAACATGCAGGGTGAGCAGCAGTGGCAGGTTCTGTGCCCCATCTCTGGTGGTAGGAACAGCACTGCTCATTGGGTTGGGGACATTCTGCTGTTGGGAGCGGTCAGGGTTGCTGGTAATTTGTGCGACGGACACCGCATTTTCTTTCTTGGCTCTCCATAGCATGTCTGCTTGGGCCACCACCTAACGTGGGTGGCTACAGTGTGTGTCGGCTAGCAGCAGGTTTATGTCTTCTGGTAGTTGTTCCAGGAACGCTTGTTCGAACATGATGCAATCTGTATAAAATCCTCAACCCAGCTTGCTGTTTCATCATCGAGGAAGCTGACTACATAGTAGTAGCTTGTGGAATCTAAGGTTACTTGCTGGATGTTGAACTGTGCCTCTGCCTGGTCAAACCTGGAATGAAGGGTATATGAGGAATGCTTGATCGTACTCCTTAGAGTTCAGAAGAATGGGGGGGGGGGGGGTGTCCTCATAGGAATATTTCAAATGCTGAATGGACTGGACAGAGTAAATGTGGCAAAGTTTCTCATGGTAGGGAAATCTTCGACAACAGGGCAAAAGTTCAGGAGTGAAGGGTGTCCATTTAAAACAGATGTAGAAACATTTCTGTAGACTGAACGTAGTGAACTTCTGGAATCACAGAGGCCAGGTTGTTGGGTGCATTTAAGGCAGAGATTGATGGACATCTGAATAGTTAGGGTATCAAAGGTTATGGGGAGAAGGGGAGTGGGAGAATGGGTCAGCTCAAAATGGAATGGCAGAGCAGACTGGATGGGCTGAGTCGCCTAATTCTGCTCCTTACGCTCCTGACACAGTTTCTCCAGCAGCTCGTAGTGAAGCGGTAGGTGTGGAGGGAGCCGGAGGATTGTTGGCGGAACCTGCGCCTTCCAGCCACCAGGGGGCACCAAGCTCGCCGGCGAGCCCGGCTCAGCCCAGCTTGCTCCTCGTCGCCCCTGGTTGCGGGTGCGTCCGGTAATCAGTCCGCCGGGAGGGGCGGCGCGTCGCCTGGGCCTTTGGTTCCGGCTGCCGGCTCGGAACGAGAGCTGGGTGGAAAGTGATGCCGAGTGGGCCCGGAGCTCGCTCGGAGTCCGGTGACAGGCTGGTGCGAGAGTTTCTGCAGAGCGGAGGGACTGTCAGGTGAGGTGAGCGGACGGTCGGACAGCTCTGGGCCTGGGCTGGTGCTACTTACCCGGGGCAGCAGGCGGACGAGTGGAGAGGTAGAGGGGTGGGTGGGGAAAGAGAGAGAGAAGGTGGGAGGAAGAGTGGAGAGGGAGAGTGGGGTGGAGAGGGGGGAGGGAGAGTGGGAGGAAGAGTGGAGAGGGAGAGTGGGGTGGAGAGGGGGAGGGAGAGTGGGGTGGAGAGGGGGGAGGGAGAGTGGGGTGGAGAGGGGGGAGGGAGAGGGGGGAGGGAGAGTGGGGTGGGGGGGGTGAGAGAGAGGGGGCTGGAGGACGGGGAGTGGGAAGAGGAGAGTTAAAATGGGAGGGGTGAAAGGGCAAATGAGGGTGAGGGAAGGGCAGAGGGAGTTAAGAGGTTGGAGGAGAGAAGGAGCAAGAAAGTGGAAACAATGAGAGGAAGACTGGAGGCAGGAAGGTCAATTGAAAGAGTCCTTTGGTTTATTTTGGAGTTACAAATTGTCTCCCACTGGACAGCAACAATTCCATCTCAGAAGTGCTTCAATTCGCTACAGAGGTTTTGAGCTATGCTGAGACATGAGTCATTTTGTTGCTTTTCTGACTAGCATCTGTAATAAATTCTCAGAAAGAGCTAGAAATTAAAACTTACGGAACAATTTCTGAAACTGGTAGATGATACAGTTGGTGCTTGCATGTTACTGGATAAGTAAATTGCTACTCAGATTAGCTTACCTTGTGTAAATGATACAAAATGATTACAAATTTGTATCGTTATCTTGTAGCTCATTCCAGCAGCTTATTTCTAGTGAATGCAAAATGCTGTTTTTTTACATACAAGGCAACAGTCAGGAGAGGGAAAGGGAACAGGCATTGGACTCAATAACAAGTATACCATTTTGGATACTGGGGGGGGGGGGAAATGCAGAAACGACCGAGCAGGAACAAGCCACTGCGATCAGTGTCTCTGGTATTGAGTCTGGCCCTGTGGCTAAGAAGAGTAGGGAGGAGAAGAGACAAGCTGTAGTGATAGGGGATGCCATCGTTAGGGGAACACATAAGAGGTTCTGTAGAACAGATTGAGAATTCTGGATGATATGTTGCCTCCCAGGTGCTGGGGCCGAGGTATCTCAGATTGAGTTTATGCATTTTCAGGATGGAGCATGAGCAGCCAGATATCATGGTCCATATAGGGGCATGGGTCAGAAGGCCAAGGAGGTCCAGTAGGAGAGTTCAGGGAGTTGGGCACTAGGTTGAAGGACAAGACCTCCAGGGTTGTGATCTCAGGATTACTACGTCTGCTACTGAGGGTAAAAATACAAGGACAATGCAGTTTAACTTGTGCTTAAAGACAAGGTGCAGAAGGGAGGGCTTCAGAATTCTGGATACAGTAATTAGACTCTCTTCCAGGGAAGGTGGGACCTGTTCTGATGGGACGGTTTACATCTGAACTGGAAGGAGAATACTATCCTTGCAGGAAGGTTTGCTGGTGCTGCTCTGGAAGGGGGGGGGGGGGGGGTTTAAACTAGATTTGCAGGGGAATGGAAACCAGAGTGCCAGAGCAGATAGTGGAATGGAAGAGGAAAAAGATGATGTGAAGACTGCATGTAAAGTCAGAAATCAAAGGGTTGAATGTGGTGGAAATGTTCTCAGGTGCATCTATTTCAATACAAGGTGTATTGTAGGAAAGGCAGTCGAGCTTAGAGCATGGATTGGCACGTGGAATTAATGTGGCCATTAGTGAAAGTTGATTGCAGGAGGGGCAGGACTGGCAGCTCATTGTTCCGGGCTTCTGTTGTTTCAGACATGACAGAACAGGAGGGAAAAGGGGAGGAGTAGCATTGCTTATCAGGGAAAATATCACAGCTATGCTCAGGCAGGTCAGACCAGAGGCTCATCGACTGAGACTCTATGGGTGGAGCTGAGGAACAGGAAATGTGAAGTCAGTGGGAAAGACCATTAGGGGCTCTCTTCCTACCATGATAGACATCTACAACACATGATACAGGTGGGAAGCAATAAACATTGTGAAGGACTTCACACATCCCTCATGTAAACTTTTCTCATTCTGCCAGCTGGTAGGATGTACCTAGCACTTGGGCCCTTACATCCAGATTGGACAACAGTTATTTTTTCCCTCAAGCCATCAAGCTCCTGAATTTCCAGAACATATGTGGATAGTGTACTATGAATTTTTACTGTATATGTCTCAATATTTTAACTTCTATCTATGTAAATCTGTTCCGTGGTCCTGGATAAATACTATCTCATCTTTACTGTGCAATGCTTGGTATGAACGATAAATAAAGGTGTCTTGACTTTTATGACCACATTCATGGGGTTGAATTAGAAACTGCCCAATAGTGAGTGAGAATTGGAGGAGCAAATCAGCAGAGAGATAGCAGACAGGTGCAGGAAACATAAAGTTGTGATAGGAGGAGATTTTAACTTTTCACGTGTTAACTAGGACTCCCAAACTGTAAAAGAGTTGTTCAGGAAAGTTTTCTAAACCAATATATTGAGGTACCAACTAGAAAGAGTGCAATACTGGATCTCCTATTAGGGAACGAGACAGGACAGATGACAGAAGTATGTGTAGGGGAAAATTTTGGGTCCAGTGATCATAATGCCATTAGTTTCAAGTTAATTATGGAGGAGGATAGGTCTGGGCCTCAGGATGAGTTTCTAAATTGGAGAAACACCAATTTTGAGGAAATGAGAAAGGATTTAGAATGTGTGGATTAAGATGTTGTTTACGGGCAAGGATATGAAAGGTAAGTGGAAGCCCTTCAAAGACTAAATTTTGAGAGGGCAGAATTTGTATGTTCCTGTCATGATTAAAGGCAAAGTTAACAGGCATAGAGAAACTTGGTTTTCAGGGCATATTGGGGATCTGGTTGAGGTGTAAAGCAAGAAGGGCAACACCGAGCAAATGAGGTACTTGAGGAGTATTTTTAAAATGCAAGAGAAACCTCAAGAAAGAAATCAGGAAAGCTAAAAGAAGACATGAGGATGCTTTGGCAGACCATGTGAATGAAAAACCCTAAGGATTCCTACAGGTATATTAAGAACAAAAGGATAGTAAGGGACAAAATTGTTCCCCTCGAAGAACAGAGGGGTCAGCTGTGTATGGAGCCAGGGGAGATCTTATTTTTTTTTTTGCATCAGTATTTATTCATAAAACTAGCACAGAGTCCAGGGAAGTAAGGAAAACAAACAGTGAGGTCATGGAACCTATACAGATGAAGGAGGAGGAAGTGCTTGCTGTCTTAAAGGAAATAAGGGTGGATGAATCCCCAGAGACTGACAAGACATTCACTTGGTCCTTGAGGGAGGCTAGTGTATAAATTGCAGGGGCTCTGGCAGAAATATTTAAAATGTCCTCAGCCACAGGTGTGGTGCCGGAGGATTGGAGGGTAGCTTATGTTGTTCTGTTGTTTGTTTTTTTAAAAGGCACCGAAAGTAACCCTGGAAATTGCAGGCTGGTGAACCTGACATCAGTAGTATGTAAATTATTGGAAGGTGTTCTAAGATATCAGATATAGAAGTATTTGGATAGCCAGGGATTGAATGGGGATAGTCAACATGGCTTTGTGTGTGGTAAGTCGTGTTTAACCAATCTTATAGTTTTTCAAGGAGGTTACCAGGAAAATTGACAAAGGAAAGGGTATGGATGTTGTCTACATGGACTTTAATAAGGCCTGTCGAGGTCCCACTTGGGAGGTTAGTCAGGAAAGTTCAGATGCTCTGTATTCATGGCGAGGTAGTAAACTGGATTCAACATTGGCTACACAGGAGAAGTCAAAGACTGGTAATGCATGATTCTCAGACTGGAGGCTGTGACTAGTGGTGTGCCTTAGGGATCAGTGCTGGGACCATTATTGTTTTTCATCTATTTCAATGATCTGGATGATAATGTGGTAAATTGGATCAGCAAGTTTTCAGATGACACAAGTTTGGAGCTGTTGAGGACACTGAGGAAGGTTTTCAAAGCTTTTAGAGGGATCTAGACCAGCTGGAAAAATGAGCTGAAAAATGGCAGATGGAATTTAATGTAAACAAGTGTAAGGTGTTGCATTTTGGAAGGACAAACCAAAGTAAGACATACACAGTAAATGATATGGCACTGAGGAGAACGGAGGGATTTGGGAATACAGATACACAAATCCCTGAAAGTGGTATCACAGGTAGATAGGGTTGTAAAGAGAGCTTTTGGCATATTGGCCTTCATAAATCAAAGTATTGAGTATAGGAGTTGTGATGTTATGGTAAAGTTGTATAAGACATTGGTGAGGCCAAATTTGGAGTACTGTGTGCAGTTTTGGTCACCTAACTCCAGGAAAGAAGCCAATACGATTGAAAGAGTGCAGAGAAAATTTACTAGAATGTGCCTGGACTTAGGAAACTGAGTTACAGGGAAAGTTTAAACAGGTTATGACTTTATTCTCTGGAGCATAGAAGAATGAGGGGAGTTTTGATAGGGGTACACAAAACTATGAGGGATATAGATAGAGTAAATGTAAGCTTTCTCTACTGAGGGTAGGTGAGATACAAATCAGAGGACACAGGCTAAGGGTGAAAGGGGTAACTTTTAGAGGGGACATTAGGGGGAATTTCTTCACACAGAGTAGTGGGGATATGAATTGATCTGCTGGCTGAAGTGGTGAATGAAAGCTCAATTTTCACATTTGCCCCTTGCTTCACAGTTTCAAATCAAACAATTAACATATAATTAAAGTGCACATTCCAGATTTTATTCAAGGTTATCTATATATTTTTGGTTTGACCATATAGAAATTACAGCACTTTTTATACATAGTTCCCCCATTTCAGGACACCATAATGTTTGGGACATTTGGCTTCACAAGTGTTTATGAGTACTCGGGTATGTTTAATTATCTCATTGGTGCAGGTATAAGAGAGCTAGACTTGCTTCTAAGCTTTTGATCACCTTTGGAGTCTGTAGTTGCCATTTTTCAACATGAGGACCAGAGTTGTGCCAATGAAAGTCAAGGAAGCCATTATGAGGCTGAAAAACAAGAATAAAACAGTAAAAGACATCGCCCAAACTTTAGAATGACCAAAATCAACAGTTTGGAACATCATTAAGAGGAAAGAGTGTACTGTTGAGCTCAGTAATTGCAAAGGGACTGGCATTGCGAGGAAGATCTCCACAGCTGATGACTGAAGATTTCTCATTATAATGAAGAAAAATCCCCAAATGTATTTACAACAGATCAGAAACAGGAGGCAGGTGTGGATGTGTCAATGACTACTATCTGTAGAAGATTTCATGTACAGCAATACATGGGCTAAACTGCAAGATGCAAACCATGGCAAAGGGGGTATGCTTTGGTTCTTGCACAGTTCCTTTATGTCTCCACACTTTGCTCTTGCCGTCACGCTAATTCAGGTTAATCTTGGTCTCATCTGTCCACAAGACATTTTTTACAGAATTCTGCAGGCTCTTTTAAATACTTCTTGGCAAACTGTAATCTGGCCAGCCTTTCTGTGGCTAACTAGTAGGGTTAGGGTTAGGGTTGCATCTTGCAGTGTAGCCTCTGTATTTCTGCTCATTAAGTCTTCTAGCGACAGAAGTCATTGACACATCCACACCTGCCTCCTGAAGAGTGTTTCTGATCTGTTGAACAGACTTTTGGGGCATTTTCTTCGTTATGATGAGAATTCATCTGTCATCAGTAGTGGAAGTCTTCCTTGGAAAACCAGTCCCTTTGTGATTACTGAGATCACCAGTATGTTCTTTCTTCTTAATGATGTTCCAAACTGTTGATTTTGGTCATCCTAAGGTTTAAGCGATGTCTTTTACTGTTCCTGTTTTTCAGCCTCATAATGGCTCCTTGATTTCCATTGGCAAACTATTGTTCTCATGTTGAAAAATGGCAACTATAGACTCCAAAGGTAATTAAAAGCTTAGAAACAAGCCTAGTTCTTTTTATACCTGTACCAATGAAGCAAATAAACATACCTGAGTACTTACAAACCCCTGTGAAGCCAAATGTCCCAAACATTATGGTGCCCTGAAATGGGGGGGACTATGTATAAAAAGTGCTGTAATTTCTACATGGTCAAATCACCTTGAATAATGGCTGAAATGTTCATTTTAAGTAGATGTGAATTGTTTGATTACAAACTTAAAACTATTAAGCATTGGGGAAATAAAGGAAAAATGTCTGTCTCATGGAGGGCACTGTATTTCTTGATGCATGATGCATTGTAGAATATGGGAAGAGAGGGAATATGTTATTGGGAAAGACGATGTGCCATGTTTGAGTTGAAAGGTGGAGCAGCCTCAAAGGGCTGAATGGCCTTCTCCTATTTTCTCTCTTTCAATCTTTTTATTGAGTTTTATAGAACAATCACATATTGTATAGAGAACACAAGGTTACCAAATATGAAGAATATAAGTACATTTCCAAAAATGAAACAGTGGCGATAGACCCCTCCCCATACAATGTTGTCAGGATGACATTAAAGAAAAAAAACCCAAAGAAAAGAACTCTTACAAGATCAACGCAAATAAAAGTGAAGTGATGCCAATGAGTAATGCAGACTATACAGAATTTTTAAAAAATCACCATTTAAATGGCAAGCACAAACAATCCAATACCTAGGGATCAGGTTAGATAATAACTTAAGCCACTTGTACAAACTAAATAATCAGCCACTAATAAAGAAATTACAGGAAGACTTCGAACATTGGAAAGAATTACCGCTAATGTTGATAGGGAGGGTAAACTGCATTAAAATTAATGTGTTCCCAAAGATACAATACTTATTTCAAACGTTACCAATTCCTTTAACAGAAAAATTCTTTAAGGAACTAAAGAGAATAATAAGGAAACTCTTGTGGAAAGGGAGGAATCCAAGGGTAGCATTAGATAAATTAGCAGAGAGTATAATCAAGGTGGTTTGCAGTTAACAGATTTTAGAAATTATTATAGAGCCGCACAATTAAGGTATTTATCAGATTTTTACCAGACGAGGGAAAAACCAGACTGGACTAAGATAGAACTAGATAAAGTAGGGAAAAAAGTACTGGAACATATACTTTATAAGTGGGATGAAAAGCTGGTGAAATATAAAAACTCACCAGTACTGCATCATTGACTTAATATATGGAAGAAGATCCACTTAGAAAGGAAAAAAATGAATGATCAAATACCAAAATTACTATTGACGCAAAATCTGCTAATCCCTTTTACAATAGACAACCTTTCCTTTAGAGAATGGGAGAGAAAAGGAATCAAAAAATATGAAATAACTCATGGTACAATGTTTGCATATCATCAATTGAAAACTTATTTAAAGGATAAATTGGGAAATAGCTTGAGATTACCTGAAGGAAGCAGTTTTGAATACGTGATTACAGACACATTGATAATTAAAAGATTTATAACCAACATGTACATTAAGCTGCAAGATAAGGAAAATGAAATAAATTATAAACCTAAGCAGAAGTGGAAAAAAGATCTAAACATCAAGATAAAAAATGAAGTATGGGAAAAGTTATGTTGTGGAACTATGAAGAATACAATAAACACAAGGTTACGTATGATACAGTATAATTGGTTACACAGGGTATATATTACTCCTCAAAAACTAAAAAAATGGAGTAATGCATAACCTTGTGTTTATTGTATTCTTCATAGTTCCAGAACATAACTTTCCCATATTTCATTTTTTATCTTTGTTTAGATCTTTTTCCCACTTATGCTTAGGTTTATAATTTATTTCATTTTCCTTATCTTGCAGCTCAAAAATTTAAAAAAATGGACATTGTGTATATTCAAGAGGGAAATGTTTGTGTGTATTTTGGTCAGTATGGTTCATAGTGTGAAAAATAAAAAAAATTAAAAAAACAAAAACATCTATTATCGGATAGATGTTTTCACTGTAAGAAGGAAATGGGAACAACACTACAAGCAACTTGGGCATGTTCGAAAGTAAATAGGTTTTGGGAAGAATTAAATCAGATACTAAATAAAATTACAAAAAATAACATACCAAAAAAAAACCAGATATTTCTTTTAAGTAACACAAGATTGGAGAATTAGGCCTCAAGTTGGATAAAGTGCAAAAATAAATTCATTATGATAGCCTTAGCGATAGCAAAAAAATGTATAATGTCAACTTGGAAAATGGAAGAGAGCCTGAGTATACAGCAATGGTACATGGAAATGAATAAATGTATTCCATTGGAAAAAATAACATATAATTTAAAAAATAAAGTCACAATGTTTGAACAAATTTGGGAACCATACATGGAACATATCAGAGAGAGCTTGCCTCGGACCTCCATCCCCTAAAATGAGAATGAAAATGATAAGACAAAACGACTAGATTCACTGTGTAATAAGTAGATGATGCACTTTTCTTGATTATTTTCCTTTGTGTGAAGATATTGTTTTATGGTTTTTTTTTTGTATTGTAAATGTTGAATATTTATGGGTTTTGGAGGGGGGTGGGTAGAGGGGAGGGAGGGATAGGAGAGAAAAGACCACTGTATAAATTTAATGAGAACGTTTGTACATATTTTGGTTGATATGGTTCAAAGAGTGAAAAATTTAAAAAGAAAAGAATTCGAACCCCCCTATTGAATAAATCTGGAATATTTTGACATAAAATTAGTATAGTTCTGCTGAATTTATAAAACATTACTAATTGAAGGAAAAACTATGTACATAAATTTAATGATCAAGACAAACTGATTTAATGCACACAAAAATTATCCATAAAAGGACTTTAAATTTTATGAAAGTTAGTGTTAGCATACAAAGTGGAACACCTGATCTTTTCTAAATTAAGGCAAGACAAGACATGACATAACCATGGTGGATGGAACAGGATATTTCCATCAAAGTAGAATAGCTCTTCGTGCCATAAGAGTTGAAAATAGTTACTTGATGATCAGATGAAGAAAATAGCTCGTTAATATCATCTAATACTCAACACAAAGCTATTAAGGGATTAGATTCAAGATTAACACATAATATTACTGACAAAAACATGAAAAATCTTCCTCCAATAAGGTCAAGAGCTCGACAAAACCAGAACAATGTATCATGGTTGCTTCCCTGTCGTTATATCTGTCACATCAGGGATTTAGCTCAGGAAATATACGGGATAATTTGTCTTTAGACATGCAAAGCCGATGTACAACCTTGAACTGAATAAGAGAATGTCGAGCACATAGTGAAGAAATGTTAACTAATTTAAGAATCAAATCCCAGTTTTTGTCTGAGATAGAAAACTGTAGATCATGCTCCCATCTTCTTTTAATCTTATCAAGGAAAATTTGATGCGATTTTGAAAGCATATCGTATATAAATGGTATTAAACCCTTCTGGGTTAATAGGCTCCTCCTATTTTCTATGTTTTTGTCATCAGTAACTCTGATGAGGATAGTACCAAATCGCCCATCAGCAACTGGGCTATGTCCCAATAATGAAAACAATAAATTAAAACAAACTTTATCTGGATCCACACAGCAAAGGGAGGATGATGCTCTGTTGAGCTGGGGAAGGATTGAGTTTTTATTGTCATGTGTATTGAGATACAGTGAAAAGCATTGTTTTGCATACTATCCAGGCAAATCAACCTGTACTGATTGACAGAAGACACTAAATAAAATAATGCAGGGTGTAGTGTTACAATGAGAGTGCAGGTTATACAGAAAAGGAAAGTGAAAACAGTCCAAAGGCATAATCTTTGACAAATGAGGTTCGTTTAAGAGTGATAACAGCAGGAAAGGAACTGGCGGTTTGTGTTCTCAAGCTATATGTAGGAAGTAAACTTGACATTGGCAACAAAAATAAATTGCGCTCATCATTTTACAGAAGCAGAATGATGAAGAATTGGGGTGTCATCGGAGGAATAGCCGCAGCTTTGGCCGCAAGCATCTACGTGTTGTGGGGACCAATTACTGAGAGAAAGAAACGCAGGAAAGGTACGTGAATGAGAAATGATACAGACAGAACTTTCACCTGCCCATTCGCTTCTCAGTGTCACACTTTGCAGGGCCTGTTCAGCTGTACTCCAGAAGGAATGTCCTTTTCTGACAAGCTTTACGTGGCGAGTGTAGAGTCTCTGCTAGTGTTTGTGCTCTGTGGGTTTGCACTCCCTGTAAAACAATAAATATATACGTTCTGTATTTCAAGTGTGGCCACAATGTTTCTGGCCATCAGTGATTGACAACTCGCTCTGTGTCCTGGTCTGTGTTGTGAAATTGGCTGGTCTGATCCTTCAGTGCTTGCAGCTTGTACCAGCCCGTTACTCCCCCTGAGGTGACTTTATAAATGTAAATTATCCACTGGAGAAATTAGGTGTTGTAATATTGCTGAGATATAAACTATTTGTAACAAAAATTACAATACTGGAAACATGAGTTGATATTTTAAGCTGGACACCCTCCATTAGATCTTTCACTGGAAATATTAACTGTTGCCTGACTGCTGAGTGTTTCCAGCATTGCACTTACTTCTGATGTCCAGTTTGGGCTGTGGCAAGCACCTCATGTGCTGGTGTTCGTGAAATATTAGTGCTTTCACTCCAAAGCCTCAAAGGGATTACAGGTCTCAGCTGGTGTAGTAGGAGGGACTTTTTTTAGTGATAGTAGCATGTGGCTGCTTAATACCTCATAATATTTATTATAGAGCTTTTGTATTTATTATCAATTTTTAATTTAATATATACCATTGTAGTTTTTCTCTTTGCAAAGTAGGCTGCAGCAAGTAAGAATTTTGGTGCATATGTACATTGCACAATGTACACCATTGTCAAATTATTATCAATATTTTAAGCACCCTGCTGCCTCTTCATGCAGGGTTATTTATAAAAATCACAAAGAGCAGATCCTTGCAGCACTCCACTAATCACTGACCTCCAGGCAGAATACTTTATTTCCACTGCTACTCTCTGCTTTCTTCCTGCGAGCCAATTTTTTATCCACACAGTCAAGGTTCCTCTGATCCCATGCCTCATGACTTTCTGGATGAGTCTCTTGTGGGGAACCTTGTCAAATGCCTTGTTAAAATCCATGTAGATCACATTTACCACCCCATCCTCATCAATTTCTTTTGTTATCTTCTCAAAAAAACTTAATTAGGCTCGTGAGGCATGACCTTCCCTTCACAAAGCTATGCTGACTATCCTTGAGAAGATACTGTGTGTTGGATGGAAAAAATCTTGTACAATTCCTTGAGCCCTCTTTAGACAGAGCTCCCAGTAAATGTCGTATATAGAGGAAAGGGAGACCCCAGTGATCCTCTCATCTGTTTTAATGATCCTCCTTATACACCTCCCTTCTAATGCTTTGCAACAACCTTAACATACCAATGAATGCTTGATCTGTACATACAAATGAACTCCCATAATCTTTTTGAATTCAAAACATCTGATGCACATACACCTGTTCATTCCTATGAACAACAGAGCAAGTTTTCTCTCTCCATTTTTGGTACTTGTTATTATCAGTCTTGTGTGCTTTTGACATCATCTGTTACAAAACTATGAAGGTTACCTTACTCAACAACTGACTTGCAGACAAAATTGTGGACTTCCGTAAAAATAGAACCCTTTTGATAGCCGGGGCGCCCTGAGCTGAGTTGTTTTTAATAATTATCTTGCATTTGCAAATAGGATTGGAGAATGGGAGGTAAGTGCTGAATAGGAAGTTTGAAATAATGTCTTTAAGACAGGGTTGCTCAAGCTGTGGCCTTTGGGGCTGAATATGGCGTCTCACCCCAATGTGAGGCAGCTCTTGGTCCAGACAACTCTTCCACTGACACAACGAAGGCTGAAGTTTGGAAACGATGGTTCATGAAGCTTTTGGCTCTTCCACAAATGTGACAGCACTAAATCTTTTAGCTTTGTAATGTGTGTAGCTTAAAAAATACAATAACTTAAAGACTGCGTGTGTGATGCACGAGTTTAGATGATAGACAGTTATTGACCTTGGTCAATTTTATTTTTGACCAAGGACAGGACTGAACCTACTGCAGGGTATTTGACAGCTGTTAGGAATGTAGTAGCGCTGTCAAAGCATGGGAACCAAGCACCGGAAGTCAGTGGGGTCTCAAGAGAGTGAGCCTGTGGCTTTTAACCTCTCCCCACCACTGGGGAGAGCTGGAGGCACGTGCTGTGCAATTAAAAAGCCCAGCGCCCTGCTTTTGGAGAGTTCAGTCAGTGGATTGGACTGCAGGCCATTGCAGAGTCAGTCTGACTGTGCATGCTCACCTGGCAGCTTCAGTAAGCCAGACGCAGGGTTGCTTTGTTCATGGGTGCTAGCAATGCTGTCTGAAGCTATGTGTCAGTGTGCTCATCCAGTAGTTTCCATGGGAAAAAGAAAACTGAACTACTTGGTCCATGGGTGCTAGCACTGTTGTTCTGACCGCAGTTTGGGAAACTCTGATATGCAGAGTGTATGCAGGACTCTCATTCCCTTTCACGAGGAGGACTTTGTGTGACAAGAGTCATGTGACCACCCAAGCCAGGGTGTCCAAAGGAGAGGGCTTGCATAACAGAAGGTCACTTGTTAACCCTAAAGAGGTCTTTGAAAGACACGTGTGACAGAAGGTCACTTGGTACCCTAAGGAGGGCTTTAGAGGCGTGAACCTTGTGTGGTGACTCGGAGGTAACTATGAAAATTCCCTGGTGAAGGAAGTAAAGGTGGTTGTTGCCACATTAGAAACTCAAGCCAGTCTTGTGTTCCCCTGACAGGGGTAAGTCTATAGGGACCACGGTCACCTGGATCCACCCTCAAACTAAAAGACCAGTGGGCAAGGAAACCAATAATCTCAAGCCTGGAGACCAGATCTGTGAGCTGTTCCTTCTTGACTGACAGACTTGACATGACTGACATGAGGTTTTGTTTTGGGAATTTTTGATTTTTAGGGGCATTTGAGCTTGGTCTGTAATGGTATGGGTTTTTTTTCCCCATATACGCCATATAATAATCTATTGTTTGCATAGAGTTGCCATCAAGGCTTATGCTCAGGTGTTTATTGTTAGTTTGTTAATAAATTGTGTTAAACTTAACCCATTTGTTTATAAGTCTCTCAATTGCAGATGGGGAGCATAACAAGACAGTCTATCCACCTTGCTGGCATTAACAAGGCAGCATGTTAACTGGTTATGAAGTTCTCATCTGTCATTGATTTTTTTTTTGTTCCTCTCCAGGCCTTGTTCCTGGCCTCTTGAACCTTGGAAACACCTGCTTTATGAACTCCTTGCTGCAGGGTCTGGCTGCTTGTCCATCCTTCATTCGCTGGCTCAGTGACTTCACGACACGTTATAGGTTGGACTCATCCCAGGAAGAGCACTGCACATACCTCTCTGTCACGCTTCTCCAATTACTCCGAGGTGAGTCTGTAGGCTGGGAGAATGTGAAGGCCATCTCATCTTCCTAAGGCAGTGGTTCGCAACCTTTTTTTTCTCCACTCACATACCACCTTAAGCAATACCTTACTAACCACAGAGTACCTGTGGCATTAATGTTCTGTTTGAATGTTAATCCAATTCTAAGAAGAGATTAGATTGTCAGCAATTAATCTAAACAATGTCAACAGATAATATCTCCTACCACTAGATTTTAAAAAAAAATTTAGATCTCCATTATTTTTACATTTTTAAAAAATAATCATTTGGAGAACTTTTGTTCTCATTTATTTTCTTGTATCGGCCCTGTTCTTGGAATGATTGAAAGCCAGTACTTATTGCATGTTCTCCTGCTAGTCCTTGCCACAGTTTGCTGTAGTGCTCCCTGAGGTTCTCAGTGGTTCAGTCAAGTAGTTGTAAACAGGAGAGAGTTGCACCTTTTTTGTTTAATGTAGGGTTAGCTGAACTGTGGACTGAGCTGCCTGAAAGGATACTTAAATATTCTGGAACTGAATTGGATAAATATGTAAAAGTGGGGGGAAAAAATGTGTACAGATGTGGGATTAATTGGACAACTCTCAAATAGCTAGCAAAGGATCAATTGGTTGAATGGCTTGATAAAATGAACTAGGATTCTACTCCTTGCATTCAGATCCTGTCCTAGTTGGGAGCAATGATTTTTTTCCCCCCATTTCCCTTCTCTTATTTGGATGCTGTCTCCTATATCACGTAGGTTTCCTCTGGGTGTTCCATTTTCCTCTGGGTGTTTAATTTTCCTCCCCACATCCCAAAGACATGTGGCTTGGTTGATTAATTGGCTGTTGTACTTTCCTTTATTGTGTAGGTGAGTGGTAGACTCTGGGGTGGGGTTGCAAAGAATAAGGAGTGAATAAAAAAAAGGTTAATGTTGGATTAGAATAAATGGATGGTTGATGGTGTTGCAGACTCAATGGGCTGAAGAGCCTGTTTCCCTGCTGTAGCTCTTCATGACTCCATGATGTATCTGAATCCCAGCAAGTCAGCTGCAGAAATGATCTTAATCTAATTAAATAATTAGTTCAAAAGGCTGATATGAATAAACATGTCCATGAAACTACAACCAGATGCTCCTCCATTCCCATTTAAATCATTCCTTTCTCACCTTAAACCTGTTTCTTCTAGTTTTAAACTCCTCTTCCCTGGGAAAAGAGACGGATTTTTACAAGCCTCTATTAGGTCCCCCTCAGCTCTTGCACTCCATCCCAGCCTATCCAGCCTTTCAATTTAAGGTTGCTAGTTCCAGTGACATTCCTCTGAATACACGATGCATGTGATATTTGATGTTGACTCTGAATTGCCCTCTGGAGCAAGCAAGGGTTGGAACTTGGTGTCCTCATCCCATTCATGAAGATCGATGGTTTGTTCTTCAACTGTGTATCAGATTCAGGTATACGCATCAGAGTTCTTATAAAAAGGCAGCTCTTTTTATTTGGTGGTATGGTGAAATGTTCAGGAATTCAACCTTTTGCATATAGCTCATCATCAGCAGCTGTGGCTGAGCTGCACTTGGTCCATTTGATGGCCAAGCTCTCCTGACATGGAAGCAAAGGAATGGAGACGGGATAGAGTGGTGCAAGCTGTGAGTTTCATTGTCTCCTCTGCTGACAGTGTTATCCAATGCAGAGGAGACGTCGGAGGATGTGGTGGATGCAGGAAGTCTCCTGGAGGTCTTGAGGATGTACAAATGCCATATGTCTTCGTTTGAAGAGCAGGTAAGCACTAAGAAGGCAGAAGACGCGGAGCCATGCAGTGAGATGTAATTGTTGAGAGAGAAAGGGGCTTTTCAGCCCTGTCATTTATCTGTACTTACTGAAAAATAACTTCCCAGTTTCATCCCATCTTCTAGCATTAGGCCAACAGCTTCGCAGTTCTTTTGAAGGACGTATCTAAGTACTGTTTAAATGCAGAGAGAAAATTTGCTTCTTCTGTCCTTTCAGGCAATGAGTTCCAAACTCATTCCAGAGCAATGAAGTCTTATCAGATTAAAGTATACTCCAAGAAATACAGGAGCCTTGTGGAACTCCACACTGGTAACAGTTTTCCAATTGCAATAATACCCATCCAACAACTTCTGTTTCCTGCCACTGATCTAATTTTACTTCCAATTATCTTCCATGAATCCTAGGGCGACCAGTACTCCACATGGGATGCTATTGAGAACCTTGTTAAGATCCACACAATATTCCCTTAACCAGTCTATGCTAAGTGTCCTTGATTAGTCTGTGCCATTTTAAATGACGATTTAAACTATTCCTCAGAAATAATTTGCTGTATTTACACTAACTGGTCTGTAGTTAAATGACTTAGTGTCTCTTTGCAAACATGGAGAAATTTATTTGGTTGTTTTCTCTCAGTGGAAGCTGTTGCTCCAGTGAATTAAACCATAATCATAGGTTCTGGTCATTTAGTTCCTGTCACCATTAACAGTCTGAGTGTAGTATTCACAAGCCTATCTTTAAATAGTAGTTTGGCAAAAATTTCAATTTGAAGATTTTTTTTATCATCTAACTCTGCATATGACACCTGATGAAACAGCAGTTTCTCTGAACCACAGTGCGCCCAACACACAGTATATAATAATCACGTACACACACACATACATATATACTCTATCATTTAAGATAAATATTTTGGGATGATTTGCACAGTTACAATCTCACAGCCTGCAAGTGGAAACTATTTCCCAGCGTGGCACTCCTGATTTTAATATTCCAGTACCTCTATCCTGCTGGTAGTGGGTCAAAGATAAATGTCATCATAGAGGAAAGGGAAACACCAGTGATGATCTCGGCCATTTTGATGATCCTCTGTATTGACTTTTTAAACTTGATTATTCCTGCTGTGGAGATCTTTTTTCTTCTCCCAGAATACAGTGTTGATTTATACTCCCAGAATATGATGTTGATTTACACTCTCAGAATAGGAGGTTGATTTGTACTCCCGGAATAGGACGTTGAGTTGTACTCCCGGAATAGGACGTTGAGTTGTACTCCCGGAATAGGACGTTGAGTTGTACTCCCGGAATAGGACGTTGAGTTGTACTCCCGGAATAGGACGTTGAGTTGTACTCCCGGAATAGGACGTTGAGTTGTACTCCCGGAATAGGACGTTGAGTTGTACTCCCGGAATAGGACGTTGAGTTGTACTCCCGGAATTGGACGTTGAGTTGTACTCCCGGAATAGGACGTTGAGTTGTACTCCCGGAATAGGACGTTGAGTTGTACTCCCGGAATAGGACGTTGAGTTGTACTCCCGGAATAGGACGTTGAGTTGTACTCCCGGAATAGGACGTTGAGTTGTACTCCCGGAATAGGACGTTGAGTTGTACTCCCGGAATAGGACGTTGAGTTGTACTCCCGGAATAGGACGTTGAGTTGTACTCCCGGAATAGGACGTTGAGTTGTACTCCCGGAATAGGACGTTGAGTTGTACTCCCGGAATAGGACGTTGAGTTGTACTCCCGGAATAGGACGTTGAGTTGTACTCCCGGAATAGGACGTTGATTTGTACTGTGCTTTTCTCTTTGTTAGCCTGTTGATGCTATTCTTCTGTTTACAGGATGCTCACGAGCTGTTTCACATCCTCACTTCTGGCCTGGAGGATGAACGAGACCGGCAGCCTCGAGTTGCACATCTATTTGACATTCAGTCTCTGGAGGTAAATTGGCTCGTTGCTGGCATTGTGTTCTGACCATTGCAAATGTGACCGTGAGGTGTCTTAGCCCTTTCAGTAAACTGATCACCTTTCAGAGAGCCCAGAACCAAACTTTGCCCAGACCTAAATAACTTGAATGTTTTGCTGTCACATTTCGGCATTTTGCAGAGCATTTCTTTTGTAGAGTGAATTGAAAATAATATATAATTGCATGACAGGTTTTACATCAAGGTGGGTTTAAGAGGATGCTGGAATCTTTCCAGAAGTGTTTACACAAGCTGAGCAAATTACTGTATTTTTATGCTTACAATGCATGCATTATATGCATATTTTACATACCAGGTACCCTTCCCCCCCCTCGCGCTTTATATGCGTGTGCGTGTTATACGAGAATATTTTTACATGTTGAAAGAATGTGCACAATTAATAGTCATAGGTAAGTTGAACTGACAATTTATAGCGAGTGTGGGCATATTAGCGAGCGAGAATATAATATTTGCATTGAAAGAATGTGCACAATTTATAGCAGCCGAGGGAAAGGTATGCTGGCAATTTATAGTGAGCATGGGAATGTTAAGGCGAGTATGAGAATATAATCTTGGCATTGAAAGTATGGGCACAATTTATAGCAGCTTGGGAAAGACGCAATTTATAGCAGCTTGGGAAAGACGCAATTTATAGCAAGCATGAGAATGTAATCAATGAAGGAATGGACACAATTTATAGCAGGCATGGGAAATTTTGATCTTGGGAATATCTCTTTGTACTGAATGCCATGGTATTCCTATAAACAGGACATTCTGGATAGGGCACTATACCTTATCAATAGGCCTTTTCATAGTTAGCCTCTGCAAGGACACCGGCTTAAACCCAAATGAAAAGGTATTTCTTACCTTTTTATGCAAGCCCAGAAAAGCCTGCTCCGATGTCCCCTTTCATCCTGGAGGTGGCTGGGGTATTGGTGCAGCGTTCAGGAGGCGTGGCTATGAGTGCCATGAAGCCATACATATGTGCCGAACAATGCCCGATTTCATTACCCATAATTCCCCCAGGCAGATGGAACCATTGGCCATTACTTGGCAAAGTGTCAGACGGTCCTGAAATGCCAAGGTTGTTCATCACAAGTGTTGGGGCAGCAATGAGAAATTTAAACTTTTACTTGTGTCTGCTCATTGAATCAGGCTGTCAAAAGGCCATGCATGACAGCTCTGGTGTTTGGTCTGGGTCTGGCTGCTGGTGTTTGGGTGGGGGGGGGGCATACTGAGCAGTAGCGGTGCAGGGGATGTTAAGCGGTGGGGAGAGCTGAGTGGTTGGGGGGGGGGGAGGGTTGTTGAGCGAGACACCACTGCCTCTGGGCTGCTGGTGCCCAGCAGCAGTTAGGTGGTGGCTCTGGGTCATGGGCTGATGACAACATTTAGATCCATTCCCAACAGTTCCCTGTTCATAGATCCCTAGCAGGGCCTTCTCCTCAGCCCTGACACTAGCTTTGGGGAGGATCGCTCAAGGCACATCAGTGCAGATGCACCACATTCATAGAGGTAAGTGGAGCGAGGTAGAGGCGGATAATTGCTTGTTCTTTTCCCCACCATGAAAAGACCTGTCCTTGAGGGAGGAGATTAACATATCAAGTGCCTCTGATTTGAGACATTAGAATTAAAATCGTGCTCATCTCTGAAGCCTTTCTTCGATCTATTTAATTGATTCCTCTCCAAAGCCAGAAACTGGTATGTGCTTTGTCTCATTTAAATGCAAATTGCTTTTGCCTACACTCATGTGTTATATGAAAATATTTTTATACAATTTATGATTTTTTGCACGTTCTATGTGTGTGCGTATGAGATGAGTGAAAATATGGTTGTCTTTTATCCCTTCCAGCTGCTGAATTCTTTTGAAGTACTGTCATTATTGTAATAAAGGAAACGTGGCAGCTAATTTGTATATAGTGAGCTCCTACAATGTGATAATTATGACATTTTTCTTCCCTAGAAATGTTGAGTGAGAGATAATGTTGACCTTGATATTGGTACATTTGGGATATTGAGGGATAGTGGTAAAGTTGTTGAGCTCGCAGCCAGAGTTCTAGTTTCAACACAGCAACTGGGGAATTTAAATTCAAACAATTAAATAAATCTGCATTCTTTAAAAACAAACTAGTCTCAGTAACAATTAACTCCAATTCCATCATGTCCTTCAAGGGAAGAAATATGCCATCCTCATCAGTGGGCCCGGAGGTAACTTCAGGCCCACCAATGTATATCCCTAAATAGAGCTGGACATTAAATTCTGCCATAGCCAGCAATGTCCACATCTTGTAAAAAAGCAAATTATTTATAATCCATGGCTGTGTTTTGAGGAAGATTGTCTGTGGTGCCCTGGGCTGATACAAGGTCATTATCATAGTTTTGGTTGAGGCTGCTTGCTAAACACAAATTGACTTCCTTCATTGCATTATTGACCACGCTTCAAACAACTTCATTGTTTGATTTTATTTTTTGGGGGGGATGTACTGTAATTGTGAAATGCACTAAAAGTGTGAGTATACACCAACCCATCTCCCATCTTGTGACAAGTATTGCAACACCAATGTCTTCTCAAACCGAATTTAAACCACCTTTCTTTTGTTTGCCTCAAATGGGTCAGAGGTGAAATCACCAAATCACTTTTTAGTTCAGAAAACAATTGTATTTGCTTTCCATCAGGTTTGGTAATCTGGCTATCTCCTTGGTTTTCGTAGAGTCCACCAGAATCTGAGGAAAACCAGATGAGCTGCAGGAGCAGAGGTAAGAATATTTGTAGCAAAACATAACTTGCACTCAATCTTCAAGTACAAGTTTATCATCTGACTGTACATATATAACCAGACAAGACAGCGTTTCTGCAGACCACAGTGCACATACAAACATATAATACATAGCACATAATAATCACATATATCTACATACAGATATAATTTAAAATAAAGATATCTATTTTGGAATTATGTACTTGGTTACAGGATGCTATTCATCAATCTCAAAGCCTGTGGGACAAAGCTATTTCCTGGCCTGGTGGTCCTTCTTTTGATGGTCCTGTACCTCCTTTTGATTGTATTTGGTTAAAGATAATGTGTGTTGGGTGGAAAGGATTCTCAATAATTCTTTGAGCCTTATTTATGCAATGTTCCTGGTGAATGTCATCAATAGAGAAAAGGGAGATCCCAGTGATCACTGCAATTTCAATGATCCTCTGTATTGACTTCTGGACTGATGCTTTGCAGCTAATAGCTTTATCCTCCTCAATGTCCAATGCAAGAGTGTCAGTGGGAAACCCTGCATAATGTAGGACTGATCATCAATAATAACCTCAGAAATGCAGGGAACAGGATATCCAACACATGTTGGAAAATTGTGGGAAGGAGTTCTGATTTGAAATAAACCACTGTGGTGGGGCCCATTGAGACCCTTAATCTGTGAAGTTTAAAAATACTTTGTATGTTAAAGTTACTCTGTCAATTAAGGAATATTTAGACAATAACCAGAAACTTGGTCAAAAGAGTTTGGGTTTTACAGCATGGCCCAACTTGCTGATACAGACCAAGATGTCTACCCATCCTTGACCCATTTGCCTATGCTCAGCCAATATTTGCTATCCATATAAATTTAAATTTGTACCCACCTCTATCACTTCCTCTGACATCTCATTGTGAAGAATGTGCCCATCAGTTCCCTTTTTAAGTCTTTCTCCCCCACCCCCTTTAATTTTAAATTGCCCAACTCAAGGAAAAAGATAATGACCTGACCATAACATGCGAGGTTCCACAATCTTATCTGTGCCTTCATGATGCTACAAATTTCAGAGGTTGAGTGATGTTTTAAATGCAGAGGGAGAACCGGTGATGACTTAAGTGTGGAGGAATTTTCAGAGCTGGCACCCAGGTAGCTGAAAATGTTGGAGCCAAAACCCAGAGTTCTGATCCATTACCCCACCCCCCTCAAAAAATTAATCTCTGAATTTTGCAGTAGTTGTGGTGAGAATAGGGAATTTTGGGGAATAGTTTTCTATGCTAGCTGCCAACACTAGGTGTTGTAATAGAACCATAGAGCATTACAGTACAGAAGCAGGTCCTTCAGGTAATCTAGTCTGTGCCAAACTCTTATACTGCCTAGGGGGACCCACCGACCTGCACTCAGACCATTGCCCTCCATACTCCTCCCATCAAGTATCACAATCAAGATTGTTGTATCCCAGGTGAGGTAGGGTCAGATTAAGGTGCAATCAACTTAACCCAATTGTGTGCCCCTCCAAGCAGTAGATCCTACCTGAGCAAGGTGGTGTTTAGTTTTTCTGACATCTGTCATACTGAGTGGCAGAGTGAAGTTGACAGCAGCTTGCTGAGCTCCTGTGATAGGAACATCTAACAAACAGATGTGAGCAAATGACACAGTAGCATTCCAAAGTAACCACAGGGGCAGCAAGGAGGTGTTGGTTAGAAATGGCCAACATTTTCTTGGGATAGTTTTATTTTGGGGTCAGATGCTAAGTCACTCCTGCAATGCCAGACATAATCAGTTAATGTGGCTGTGTTCAAGAGATGAAGCCTGGCTTCTTCCTATCCGTCAGTTCGCCGATGAACTGAGCAAGTTGAGGACTATGGGAACAGGCATGGATGTGTAGTTGAGGTAAGCATCAACCATGGAGATGTTGAATGGTGTGATAGGCTTGAGGGGGCTGGTGGTCTACTCTTCCTCCTGTTTTCTCATGTTCTATGATGGCTTGACCATTCCTCCTGCAGGTTGTCACAAAGAACTCGAGTTGATGATAACAGCTCACACAATTATTCATTGTTGCTTTCTTGGTTTCAAATTTGTTTAAGTTTGAATTTTTTTAAACTGTAATCTTTCTTAGGTTGTTTTAAACATGGCTGATGTAATGCTCCCTCAGCCATCCCAATGTGTTTGCAGAATTTCCCTTGCTGTTTGAAAATCAGAAAACCTGCATATGCTGCAAATCTCAAATCCAATAAAAGCCTGCTGAAAACAGCAGGACAGCAGTGTCTGTGGAGAGAAAAGTACAATTAACCTTTTGGGTCTGAAACTTTTTCTAATGAAAGACCTGAAACGTTAACTGTTTCTCTCCCACAGAAGCTGCTGAGTGTTTCCACTGTTTTTGGGTTTTATTTACCCTGCTAATTGATCTCTCTGTTTTTAAGGGCCTTTGCTGCCACCACCAACTCCTTGGAAGTCCCAACACCCTTTCCATGGCCGGCTCACGAGTAACATGGTGTGTAAACAGTGTGAGAAACAGGTGGGTATGTGTGGGGAAAGGGGTGACTGCGCTGAAAAACACTCCGTTGTGTGTGAAGTTCTATTATACCAATGAAATCTTGTGGTGATACAATATGTTCCTTACCTTGCTGATGGGTTCTCTGTGCAACTCTGATTAGGTCAGATATAAAATTAAATCCCAATCTGATCGCAATGAATCCAAACCTAACCTAAATCCAAGGACTTAATAATATTTCTATATTGAGCCTGACCATTGCTCTGGATGTTAGAAGCTGAAATACTATATGGATCTATGGACACCAGATATTGGTCATGAATTGTCAAGATCTGTGATAAGGTACTCGGCTGGTCAGCACAGCCCAACCTGAACCTGAATGTTTTATTAGCATATAAACACAGCCTGTCCCAACTCTTTTCCAGGCCCATAGGCTTAGGTTGGGTGTCTTGATATGAGCAACCTGGAGATGTGCATGCTGACTGGAAGTAAATCATTAGCCTGAGCTGAATGTCTTTTGGGTGAGATGAGTAGGGGAAAGGGGAATTGGATCCTAAATGTTAGTCCATCTATTCAGATATCAGTTGGCTGCCTTGTGTGTCAATAAAATGTCACTATTTTAGGAGGGGTGGTGCTTCATTAACTGTTAGCTTGCAATAAAACTCGGATTATTTGCCACTATATAAACCTCCACCCAGAGACTCCCTGCACTTGCTCTAAAATGAAGATATGTGAAAATCTCTCTGAAACTTTGGGAGATGCATGTTGGTTAGGATCCATGAAGAAGGGGATCATTTGTCTTTCAGTCTCCATCCTCCAATAGTTTGCTACACTGAATGTGACACCATAGCTTTTACTCTTGAGAGAAGTTTTGGCGTCACTGGCTGACCCAGTGAGATCAGAGGAGAGTAAGACATCTTCTTTGAGATGAGAGGAAACAAACCACAACAACTTCTATTAATAATTGGTTATTTTTTTAATTAAAAAGCTGTGAGCATGAATCTTGAGTATAGTTAGATATGAATTATAAGGATTAAATATTGTTTGGTGTGACAGCAGTGTGACCATCAAGCTTGATTGACAGAGAAATTGACCAACCAATTCCAGCCTGGCCACCAAATGCAGCCTAATTGTTATTAGCTGTTTACTGACTTGCTGAGTATTTCCACTGCTCAAGCTTTTAGCACTTTTCAAATTTAAGCCTGGAGGGAGAGAGGAATAAAGTTTTATCATCAATGCTAAGGTAGAGGTTGTTGACGTGCATGTACTCCTTGCAGATTCAATGTGTTGCAGTGAGTGTCACCAGTGGCCTACAGTCACTTGATAACATTTCTCCCAACCCCCCCCCCCAGTGGCCTTTAAGTTTCTCATTGGGTAAATGAAATGAACCAATCAAATTCACAGTGTTAACTAACCTTGTTGTTTTTATAATTATATATTTGTGAAATTAATATCAAGAATCAATCCTGTGCTGGTCTTAGAGCTCTGTATGCTGTCCATTCTGTTCAGCACAGGTCACGTCTGCACTGCCCTTGCTAATTATCAATGGCCCTGACTTCACAGGTTATGAAACTTGGGTTATAGATACACAGACAGACTGTGCCTGTTAAGACTGCAGATACTACTGGTATGACGTCTTAGATATGTCATTGGAATGAGAGTAAGAAACTGTGACAATACTGACTCCATCTTTTCTCATCAGAGTCCTGTCAGGTATGACACGTTCGACAGCCTCTCTCTCAGCATTCCATCTGTGACGTGGGTATGTACTGTGCATTTTGAAAGCTTATTTGTTTTGTACTAAGTACTTGTATAGTATAATCAAAGCCAAATTATTATTTTTAAAGTAGTTTAATGTAATGGAAAGTAAAGACATGAGAACACAATTCCAGGCCACTATGCATATGCAGTATAGACACAGTTGCTGTCTCTTGAATAAGACATTTGACTGAACATCAGCCTGCTCACCTAGATAAAGACTTGTGCCACAACTCAAAGAAGAGGGGGAGTCTGATGAATGTTGATCATTCAAATAATATGGCTAAAGCCATTTTACTCATTGTTATCCCATTGTGGAAGCTTGCTCTGCACAGAAGATGGTAAGATGGGCAAAGATGATAGATGGGATTTAATCTGAATGAATATAGGTGTAACGTTTTTGCAGGACTGGTGAACAAAGAAGAATTGGGGTTAGAACTTGGTGTAAATGTTCAAGAATCCTCAAAGACCAAAACATAGATTCAGAAGGCACACTGAAAACCTGCCTTGGAATAGATCAAAAGGGCAGGATTATATAATTTTAATGCATGGTAAATAGTTTGGCCACAAGTTATAAATGCACTATTATGCCATAGCTTGGCAGTTCACAAAGTGATATCAAGCAAACACTGAGATCAGAATAATGGGAATAGGTAAATATAAATATTCCAAAAGGAAAATTGGTCAACTCTACACATGGAGAACCAGATACCTTTGTCAAACTACCACCAGGTGCTGCCACCTGGTGTACAACTGCATTCTTACTGATCCCATTCTGAAATTCCTGGTATCTGAAATTCAAGCAACTGGCAAAAAAAATCAGGGAAAATAAAGTTTAAAAATTAACATAAATAAGAATAAAATAATAGGTAAAAATATGCAATTTTAAAATTGTAAATGTTTTCTGAAGTAACCTTTGGTGAAGATGGGAGCAAATATTCAGTCAGCGGAGTGCCTTGGTCGTGATTTGCTCATAGCAGCTGTGTTGATGCCATTTTCCATTTGGTGACTCTCTTAAAGTACTTTCTTATCCCTGCTTAGTAAGAGTTTCCCCAGTCAGAGGTTTTATCTGTAAACTTGGGGGAGGGCGGGGGTTAATTATCTACAGTTATTATTTTCTTTTGGGCAGCTCCATGGAAGAGAAGGAGCCTGCGGGCGTAGCAATGGCTAAGTGTTTTCAAAGTATGTGAATGAAAATAAAGTAAAATGCTTTAAGGTTTATATATTCTTACAAGTGAAGTTTATTCAGTGTAATTACACTATAGTATTTTTGTCTTTTAAACTGTTTATTCTTAATGCAGGTGTATTATTTAGGCATTGCAAGAGTGAGTCTCAAGCAACCTGGCATCTACCTGTTTTTAAGCAGGATTTCTATTAAAATTGTTTTCCCAGATGGTTCCAATTGTAGGTGCTGTCTTTACAGCTGAGTTACAGAGATCTGCAGCATCCAATACATTGGTAGAAAATAAATGTATGGACAAGAAATAAAATAGTATTGTTAACTTCAACTACTTAAAAAATCCAAATGTTTTTAGGAGATAAATTGGGAAAGGTTTGTTAGTGTAGGTCACATACAAACATTTTAAAACCGATTTTATTTGAAATACTGGAGCTCTGCTAATGCTAGACATATTGGCCCCATGGCCTTTGCAAGAGCTTTGGAGAGTGCCCAAGAGACTTCACTAATGGATTGTTGTTTACAAAAAGGCAACAGATGAAAGAGCTTGTCGGAGCCACAGACAGTCTGGAGGGAAGCTTTCTGTTTTAGGAGGGTCATGTAGTTTTGCAAGCAGAGAGAGTCAAACAGACTTTGTGTGTGTGTGTGTGTGTGTGTGTGTGTGTGTGTGTGTGTGTGTGTGTGTGTGTGTGTGTGTGTGTGTGTGTGTGTGAGAGAGAGAGAGTGAGAGAGAGACACACACACACAAACACAGATATCACTTCTACAGTGTTACAGTCAGTTACAGCAGCTGGGACTGGAACAGGACAAGCTGGAAATCTTGTGGAAACCCCCATTTGGAAGACTGGTTGTGAGTGCTTAGTTCAGCCTGGTCAAAGCCCTTGTGGTTCATGCAAGAGGAGAGGACTGGTTGTCTAATGTTTCATTTGGAATAAGAGAAACAAAAAGGTACTCTGTGGTGACCTGAAAGAAGGAGGTTATCATCTGGAGAACCCTGAGGGATCAAGTTTCATCAGCAAGACACTGAAGTGGCTGATGGAAGTAAATCAGTTGTGGGTGTCCTGGAACAACAAATCTCTCTCTGAAAACCAACAAGAATCTTCCTGAGTAGTAACCAGTTACCTTTCAAGCACCAAAGCCTGGTGAACTTTATAAATGTTAAATTCTGTACACAGAATTACCTGCAACTAGTGAACTTGGAGGAATGAGAAGTGAGATTGGACTGTGAATCAAAGAACTTTTCTGAACTTACACACACATTACATACACGTGTGCTTAGAATTAGAAGGGGGTTAAGTTAGGTTAGTTAAGTCAATAGTGATAAGTTAAAGTGTGATTCTGTTTTCATGTTTAAAGATAATTAAAAGCAACTTTCATTTAAGTAACCATTTGTCTTGGTGAATATCTAACAGGTGTTTGTGAGTACTCGGGAATGTTTAATTGCTTCATTGATGCTTCATAAGAGAGCTAGGCTGCTTCTAAGCTTTTGATCACATTTGGAGTCTGTAGTTGCCATTTTTCAACATGCGGACTAGAGTTGTACCAAGTCAAGGAAGCCATTATGAGGCTAAAAAACAAGAATAAACAGTCAGAAACATAACCCAAACTTCAGGATTACCAAAATCAACAGCTTGGAACATCATTAGGAAGAACGAACGTACTATGAGTTCAGTAATCACAAAGGGACAGATTTTCCAAGGAAGACCTCCCCTGTTGATGACAGAAGAATTCTCATCATAATGAAGAAAAAGCCCCAAATGCTTGTTCGACAGTTCAGAAACACTCTTGAGGAGGCAGGTGTGGATATGTTGACTAGTGTCCGCATAAGACCTCATGAAAAGAAATACAGTGGCTACACTGCCAGATGCAAATGACTAATTAACCACAGAAAGGATACCTAGATTACATTTACCAAGAAGTATTTAAAAGAGCCTGCAGAATTCTGGAAAAAGATCTTGTGGACAGATGAGTCCAAGAATAACTTGTATCAGAGTGATGGCAAGAGCAAAGTGCAGGGGCAAAAAGGAACTGTCCAAGATCCAAAGCTTACCACCTTTGCCATAGTTTGCATCTTGCAGTGTAGCCTCTGCGTTTCTGTTCATGAAGTTTTCTGTGGACTGTAATCATTCATACATCCATACCTTCCTCCTGAAGAGTGTTTCTGATCTGTGAGCTTTACCCACTCTGAATGAAATGCTTCAGTAATGCATTACCCTACTCAGTACCACAGCTAATAAAGCTGCTGCCTCTCCACTCCAGCAACCCAGGCTAAATCCTGAGGGTCATTGGGTTAAATAAGGCTCAAAGAATTATTGAGGCCCCTTTCCATTCATCACATAATATCTTTGACCTATGGCCATCAGATAGATAGGCACATGGATGTAAGAAAAATAGAGGGTTATGGGTGTGATTTAGGGGAAAAAAATAGATTGTTTACATTGGTTGGCACAACATCATGGACCAAAGGCCCTCTAGTGGAAAGCACAGTATTCCTTGGTATTTATATAAAGGACGACTTATCATGGACCCACGACACCTCATTAGTCAGGAAGACGCAGCAGTGCCTACACTTCCTCAGGAGGTTGAGGAGGGCAATGTTGCTGGCCCCCATCTTGACAACATTTTTATAGGAACACAACTGAGAGTCCTGTCTGACTACATTATTGCGTGGTATGGTAGTTGCAAAGCATTGGAGTCGATACTGAGGATCATCAAAACGGCAGAGAAGATCACTGGGATCTCCCTTTCCTCTACTGATGACATTTACCAGAACTGTTACTTAAGCAGGACTCAAAGAATTATAGAAGACCCTTTCCATCCAGCACACCATATCTTTGATCCATTGTTATCAAGGAGGAAGTACAGGAGCATCAAAATCATATCTGCCAGATGGGTAATAGCTTCTTCCTGCAAGCTGTGAGATTGATAGATGGTATACTGTAACCAAGTAAATCGTCCCAAATTATGCATAAATTTATTTTACATTATATCTTTGTATATATGATTATTTTGTACTGTGTATTGTGTGTGTATATGTGTGCACCGTTGTCTGGGAAAACATTTTGTCGGGTTGTATATGTACAGACAGATGATAATAAACTTGAACTGTAGATGAATGGCAGAATCTGAGGGGAGTTGATGGGAATGTGGGAAGAATGAAATGGGATTGGTGTCGGGTATGAGTAAATGTATGCTTGAAGTTTAGCAAGTACTCAGAGAACAAAGAACTTGTTTCTGTGCTATGTGATTCCATAACTCTGTCACTGTTCGTACCTTCCAGGGCAGGCCTCTGTCACTGGATCTTTGCCTGCAACATTTCATCTCCTCAGAGACCATTCAGGATGTGGTGTGTGAGAACTGTACCAAGGTAAGTAGCACCCCATCACTCATTCCTGTTAATGTTGATGATCTGAAAATAAAAGCATGCAAGACACAGCAAATATTCATTGGCAGATAAACTCTTGAGCCAGAAAGTATAGTTATTTTAGTAGAGAAAGGAGGAATTAAATTTTTGTGGGTAAGATTGAAAGATAGAACTCTTTGTAATGACAGAGGTTGAGGAGTGATCTGATAGAATTGTACAAGATGAGAGGGATTGGTTGTATGGATGCCCATAGACTTTTTCCCAGGGCTGAAATGGCTAACAGAGGGAGCTTCGATTTAAGGGCTTGGGAGCAAGTACAGGAGGAATGTAAGAGGCAAGTTTTTCACTCAAGAGTAGTGAGTGCTTGGAATGCACTGTCGACAACAGTGGTGGAGGCAGGTACTATAGGATCTTTGAAGATATGTCCATGGTACTAAGAAGAAATGGAGGGTTATGCAGCAGGGAAATTCTAAGCAGTTGTTAGAATAAGTTGTTGGGTCGGCACAAGACTGTTGGCCAAAGGGCCTGCACCATGCTACAAATTTTTATGTATGATCTTTCTCAGATGGCCGTATTGGTGAATGTCAAATCACACAAGCCAGCAGAGCCTTCTTTCCATTCTCAGTCCACGTTGAAAGTAGCTAATCTTGATCGTACTAAAATTGACTCCAGGGAGTGAGCAGGGATTTGTTCCTCATCTTGATTTGTAACCTGTTGATGTCACTTGTGAAAGGTGATTGTGGAAGTTTAATTAAAAATGTAGACTAGAATTGTACGGTCTGTCAATCCAGGGACACTGAGAGAGCAGCTATTTTGGATTCCAGCATTCATTTGACCCTTCCAAAATTATAGTCTGAAGAGCCAGAGAATGGTAGGTGGGAAGTTGGATTTAGCCAGCCCATTTATTAAAGGTACACATTTGTTCTGCTTCGTACTCCACAGTCCTTTGGGTAAAATTCCCAGAAATACTTTTGAAACTGATTTTCATGATGTCAGCAGTATATGTGATATAAAGTTCATTACATTAACTTTGGATGAAGCATTACACTGTGCAGTGTGGAATATTGGAGGGATTAACCATCAGGTTGGGATTAAATGATTTTTTTCAGGTTCTGGCAATCTTCAATGTTCTTTAATGTATTCAGGCAGGGGAGAAACAGAATGGACAGACTACGGAAAACCAGAGAACAACCTTCATCAAACAGCTGAAAATCGGAAAGGTGGGTTTGCATCATTGATTGGAAATAGACACGCAGAGCAAGGGCATTAAAGATTCATTTTAATTGAGCATTCATAGGAAAACAGAAAATCATATTTATATGGTTGATCTGGTTGAGCGATTAATGATGGAACCACAATATAGATGGGGGGGGGCCTTGGTGATGGCACCAGGATGTTGATGGGGATGGTGATGGTACCAGGATGTCGATGGTGGGGGACTTGGTGGTGATACCAGCATGTCGATGGTGGGGGGACAGCTTGGTGATGGTACCAGGATGTCGATGGTGGGGGAGTGCTTGGTAATGGTACCAGGATGTTGATTGGGTCATGGAGTGACATGGTATAGAAAAAGGGCTCTATGGCACATCATGTCCATGCTTTTTGCCCATCTATGCTAATCCTATTTGTCTGCATGAGGTGCATATCCTTTTATGCCATGTCTATTTAAGTATCTATCTGAAAGCCTCTTAAACTTTTTAATTGTGCCTAATTGGATCCTATCTTGTGCTGTCGCAATCAGCAGTTCCCATTCACCACCCCCCCCCAACGCTCCTGCAGTTTTGGACCTTACTTTGAGGACCAGCATTACCCCTTCCCATTACTATACTTGAAGCTAACAGAATTGAGGTCACTGTGTGCAAAGTCTTTTCCCATCAACATTTCATCAACATGCCTGGTATTATTTCCACAGATGAGATGAAGAACTAGATGATAATGGCAAGGTGCTTCACGACAGTAATACCCACACCACCTTGTCAGGCAGTGTAGTCCAGACCTTCTTCATTCTCAGGAACATCAGATGAGAAAGGAGTCCAATCCCCTTCTTGTTGCCCAATGGCAATGTTGTGACCAGCTGTGAACAATCAGTCCTGATGAAGGGTTCAAGCCCGAAACTTTGTCCGTTCTTTTTCTCCCACTGATGGTGCTCAACCCACTCAATTCCTCCAGCAGATTATGTTTGGTCAACAATCCTCGTCTCACTTCAAAAGTGACAAACGGCTCCGTGAGATGTCGTTAACTGAGAGAACTGCTGTGCGCTCTTGTTTCACATCCCTGCCCTCCTGACTTGTCCTCCTCTTGTTACTTTAAGCTCCCTCAGTGCCTGTGTATCCACCTGCAAAGGTTGTCGTGGTCCAACCAGGGAACACCCCTGAAGCGCAACGAGCACGTGCAGTTCAGTGAGTTCCTCTCGCTTGATGCCTACAAGTACCGCAGCCCGTCTCAGAGGCTGGGACACCGCAGGATGAGCAGGCCCGCCAGCACGGGGAGCTTTCCACACATGCTGGAAGCAACCATTCTGAGCAAGCCAGGTAATGGTCACAATGATGTTGGCTCTAGTAAGATTAGTTGCAATGACTAGGCAACACTTCCAGTCAATGACGTGAAAATCATTTCAACATTCTTTCTCATGGTTAGCAGATGCTATTGCAGTGCCAGGTTCAAATTCACCACTTTCTGTAAGGAGTTTGTACCTTCTCCCTGTGGCCTTGTGTGTTTCATCCGGGTTCTCCAGTTTCCTCCCACATTCCAAAGATGTACGGGGTTATTAGGTTAATTGTTCATATGGGTGTATTTGGGTGGTGTGGGCTCCTGGGCCAGAAGGGCCTATTGTCATTCCTGTAATCTCTAAAAATTTTTAAATGTATTTCAGACAGAGTGGACATGTGTCCAATTCCAGAGCCTTTAATAAATTAACATCTTCTGGAAAATCTGCATTCTATTAGTGTTTCCACTTCAGCTGCATGGTGTAATGAGGTTAGCTGTAGATTTCTTTCACTGCCATGTCCTCACTCACCCCTTTCATTTCCTTTTTTTATTCTCCCCTTCACCACCATCATCGTCACAACTTTCCTTGATTTTACTTCCACCTTGTCAATCACTTCCTCCTGAAAGACTGATATATATTTAATAACAGCAAGATTGAAGCTGGTACATTTTCTGGGCTGTGCTTTCAGCAACATACAGCAATTATGATCTTTAATTTTAACAGCCAGAGAAGACCTTGGCTTTAATGCACAGAAGATTCACCCAGCATCAGTATCCATCCCAAAGTTACTTGATAATTTTGCTAACTTGATGTACAAACAAATATCACAGATGCATTCCACTTGACCATATGCAGCTCTAATAAGGTTGTCCAGTGGCATAATGAGATGAAACATTCCAGTTGTGTAACAGAGAGCATGGAGATTGTGTCTATTTTGTAAAATGCCAGGTCTGCCCCTGGAGTGCAAGTTTGTGAATTCCTTCCTGTACTCCTCCTGAGATATAACTTGGTCACTATCAATTTCAGGCAAGTTATTTCCTTTCAAGGAAGGGTGATAGATGAGGGATTACCCCAGACCAGCACTTTACCAATGAATATATTAAAGAAGCCAATCTTTCGGGAAGTGTAACCCTTGGTGTGTGGGCCTCCCAGTCAGTGCGAGCCCACCGAGCTCGGGTCCAGGGAGGGAGGCGGGGTAAAAAAAAATTAAAATTAAAAAAAAAATAAACAGGGAAGTGTAACCCTTGAAGACAATTAAAGTTGTCCCACAAGTGAGGAAACAAAACCTTTAGACCACAAATGTAGAAAGATTACGTGTCTCTTTTCAGTGAGTGATAAATCTTCTTAATTTCCATATACTACTTTTTAACTTTTATCCCTACATGTGACAGTCACTTGCTCTTTCAAGTGCTGTCCTCCACAGTCCCAATCATTGCATTGTGTCCCAGCAGGTGTTAGTAACTTATTTTGTAAATGATCCTGTCTTTTTTTTTGTCCCTCTGTGTTTTCATGCAGGTTCCACTCAACCCAGCCTTGGGAAAATGCAGATAACGAATGGAGCATGTTCATCATTGGTAACAACACCAACTTTTGCAACTAGAAGTTACTCGTGAGTCTATTTAATATTAACCCCACCCCAGTTTCTTCTTTACAGTAAATTAAATTAAGGGTACATTTGGATCTACTGCAGACTCAAAAGATATTTTCGAAAATATGTAAAAAAAAATCATATGGTGTCACACAGTAATAATAAAGCAAACAAAGATCCTCAAAGCTAATAAAACATAGCGCTCCCTGTAATGGCGGAAGCAAATTTTGCATCACTTTAGCTTGAACAGCAAACACAATAGATTTTCAATTATATTTGTTTCATAGTTCTGAGGTGTTTATTCTTTATCAGTGCAAAAACTGAATCCAGCATACACTGTGCATGCATTTCTCCTAACTTCTGAGACATTCTCTTAGCATTTGAACTTGGAAAGAGTTGATGTGTGGTAGGAAGTTGATAGATCCTGAAAGAGTTGGTATAGGCAGGGTGGGCTGAATATGCTGGGAGATTCAATGCTGCAGTTGTATGTCACAAATTGTTATCCATTAATGCACATTGTTTCTATTCCAGTACAGTAAAGCTTCAATAATCTGGCATATGTCGCAAATCCTGATAATTGGGTTGGCTCATTAGTTGAGTGTGTGTGCGCCGGGAGTGTTAAGTACTGTACATAGAGGTCAGAGTGAGGTGAAATTAAAAAAAAGCTGAAATTTACCAAATTCTATTTTCCATTTGTCATGTTAGAAGGGTTCAAAGAAAAGCAGATCTGGACAAAGGCTGAATGTAGAAATAATCTTTATTGAAACACATGCAAGTATTCACAATTACACCACATAGTGCAACCAGTCACATCAGACTTATCACGACCGATACCAGTGCAAGCACAGTGCAACCCAGTCACATGGGACAATACTGCTGATACTAGTAACTGTTTATGCAGACATAGCACAATCTAGGACTACTATACGCTAACCCCCATTCCTTGTGTAACATGGGCATGGCTCAGATGCTATCTACAACTATAACAGTATACAAAAGCCCCAGTCCCCATGTAGTGTACACCTTACTAATGACTCCTCCAGCATTGTCCATAGCAGAGTTCGTCTCAGGGCTGAAGAGCAAAATGGAAAGATCTACTGCACGTGGTGGACTTTATAGTACAGAAAGCTGAAGGTCCAGCCAAGGTAATCACTAGGTGATTAATGGGGCCAGTGGTCAGTTGTACACTAATGAGTGGGCAAAATCCAACCTTGATTGGCAGATTATGCAACTTCTGACTAGGTTCCAGGCTGAGAGGTCACGTGACCATCCACGACCCACATTCCCACCAGGTTCCATACAGGGAAGTCACATGACCCTCCACAATCCACACTACACCATTCTTTTCAAATGTGAAAATTAATGGTGTATCTGGGTATTTAGTGAAATAATATCCAACAGCCTGGAAAATCTGCAGCACCACCAAGGTCCAGAGAGGGAGAAATTATTGCAGTTTTATTGTAATAATATATATAAATATATATCTCACTGAAGATGGCTGCATGCGCGATGGAAGGCTTGTTTCTTCTCTGGCCAGGACGGCTTTTTACGAGGCTCTAAAGGCTGTGTATGGCCCCTCACCCCAAGTCCAAAGCCCGCTGCGCAGCTCAGACGGCAAAGTCCTCCTCAGCGACAAGATCTCCATCCTCAACCGATGGTCAGAACACTTCCAATCTTTTTTCAGTGCCAACCGCTCAGTCCAAGAATCCGCCCTGCTCCAGCTCCCTCAACAGCCCCTAAGGCTAGAGCTGGATGAGGTCCTCACCCGGGAAGAGACATATAAGGCAACTGAACAATTGAAAAGTGGCAAAGCAGCAGGTATGGATGGAATCCCCCCCCAGAGGTCTGGAAGGCTGGCGGCAAAACTCTGCATGCCAAACTGCATGAGTTTTTCAAGCTCTGCTGGGACCAAGGAAAGCTGCCTCAGGACCTTCGTGATGCCATCATCATCACCCTGTACAAAAACAAAGGTGAGAAATCAGACTGGTCAAACTACAGGGGAATCACGCTGCTCTCCATTGCAGGCAAAATCTTCGCTAGGATTCTCCTAAATAGAATAATACCTAGTCTCGCCGAGAATGTTCTCCCAGAATCACAGTGCGGCTTTCGCGCAAACAGAGGAACTACTGACATGGTCAATGCCCTCAGACAGCTCCAAGAAAAGTGCAGAGAACAAAACAAAGGACTCTACATCACTTTTGTTGACCTCACCAAAGCCTTCGACACCGTGAGCAGGAAAGGGCTTTGGCAAATACTAGAGCGCCTCGGATGCCCCCCAAAGTTCCTCAACATGGTTATCCAACTGCACGAAAACCAACAAGGTCGGGTCAGATACAGCAATGAGCTCTCTGAACCCTTCTCCATTAACAATGGAGTGAAGCAAGGCTGCGTTCTCGCACCAACCCTCTTTTCAATCTTCTTCAGCATGATGCTGAAACAAGCCATGAAAGACCTCAACAATGAAGACACTGTTTACATCCGGTACCGCACGGATGGCAGTCTCTTCAATCTGAGCCGCCTGAAAGCTCACACCTAGGCACAAGAGCAACTTGTCCGTGAACTACTCTTTGCAGACGATGCCGCTTTAGTTGCCCATTCAGAGCCAGCTCTTCAGCGCTTGACGTCCCGTTTTGTAGAAACTGCCAAAATGTTTGGCCTGGAAGTCAGCCTGAAGAAAACTGAGGTCCTTCATCAGCCAGCTCCCCACCATGACTACCAGCCCCCCCACATCTCCATCGGGCACACAAAACTCAAAACGGTCAACCAGTTTACCTATCTCGGCTGCACCATTTCATCGGATGCAAGGATCGACAACGAGATAGACAACAGACTCGCCAAGGCAAATAGCGTCTTTGGAAGACTACACAAAAGAGTCTGGAAAAACAACCAACTGAAAAACCTCACAAAGATTAGCGTATACAGAGCCGTTGTCATACCTACACTCCTGTTCAGCTCCGAATCATGGGTCCTCTACCGGCATCACCTACGGCTCCTAGAACGCTTCCACCAGCGTTGTCTCTGCTCCATCCTCAACATTCATTGGAGCGACTTCATCCCTAACATCGAAGTACTCAAGATGGCAGAGGCCGACAGCATCGAATCCACGCTGCTGAAGATCCAACTGCGCTGGGCAGGTCACGTCTCCAGAATGGAGATCCATCGCCTTCCCAAGATCGTGTTATAAGGCGAGCTCTCCACTGGCCACTGTGACAGAGGTACACCAAAGAAGAGGTACAAAGTCTGCCTAAAGAAATCTCTTGGTGCCTGCCACATTGACCACCGCCAATGTGCTGATATCGCCTCAAACCGTGCATCTTAGCGCCTCACAGTTCGCCGGGCAGCAACCTCCTTTGAAGAAGACCGCAGAGCCCACCTCACTGACAAAAGACAAAGGAGGAAAAACCCAACACCCAACCCCAACCAACCAATGTTCCCCTGCAACCGTGTCTGCCTGTCCCGCATCGGACTTGTCAACCGCAAACAAGCCTGCAGCTGACGTGGACATTACCCCTCCATAAATCTTCGTCCGCGAAGCCAAGCCAAAGATATATATCTCAATCGAACTTCTATAGTCAGCAATTTTGTCACAAGGTTCTACTGTAGATATGATCTCCCTACTGCCCAGTTAACATAGGCAGTGCGGTGTAACATTATGCAAGCTGAGTGTTGATTAATATTTTGTTGTTCTGACACTCTCCACTAGTACAGACCCATATTCATGCATTAAGGTTGGCATTTGGGTTCCAACAGCATGATGACTATATTACTGGACTAGTAATGCAGTTGTCTGAGTAAATTACACATCATGGAGAACATAAAAATGTGATTATTAAATATATCTGAAAATTTTTATTAAAGCTATTATCAATAGAGGTAATGATGGTATTCTAAAGCTCTGCCTGCTGGCTATAGTTCTTTAGAGGGAAATTTGCTGCTTTGACAAGCTTAATGAGATTGATCTTTACATAAGTTAGTATGGGCTTGGTGGGGTAAATGACCTCTTTTTGTTTCTGTGGTCAGCATCCACCATGTGACAGGTTCTGAACTGCCCTCTGAATTAGCCCAGCAATCCCACATAGTTTGTAGATAATCAGAAATGGGCAGTGACTAATGACCTAGGTAGGGGCACCACCTTCCTTAGAATACATGAATATAAAGATTTAGACATGAAGGAGAATCCTGAGGTTCAAAAAAGTCATGAAGTTGTACAGCATGGACAGGCTCTCTGACAACTCGTGCATGCTGCCAAGTTGAATTTCTGGGCTAGTCCCATTCGACTGAATTTGATCCACATCCTTCTCTTCCTATCCGCACATAATGCCCTTTTAATGCACTTTGGTGGGAATGGGAGGGGTGAGAAGACCTTGCTTCCAAGGCAAACTTGACCTTCTGCTTTAATCCTGCAGCTCTTCCGTCTACTTGTTCCGATTGATGGCCGTGGTAGTCCACCATGGTGACATACACTCAGGACACTTTGTCACATACCGCCGCTCACCTCCCACCTCAAGGAACCCACTGGCAGTGAGCAGCCAGTGGATGTGGATATCAGACGACATGGTGCGCAGAGGAAGTCTGCAGGAAGTCCTCGCCTCCAATGCCTACCTGCTCTTCTATGAGCGCGTTCGACCCCTGGTGAGGCGTGCAAGCCATGAGTTTGTGCCAGAAGAGTGAGTGTGGGCTGGGTGTGGCTGGGCGCATTGCCACAGCTGTAAGGGGACAAATAAGCTTCATCAATGAAGAAATTAATGCCTGAAAAGAGCTGGAGCCTGAAAAATGCTGACCTGATACTTGCCTCAATATCTGTGCAGTGAACCAAAAGGATAAGAGATCTTTTCTAGAAATCAAAGAGTTAATTTATAATTTAAAGGGAGTAATGTGTATACACTATATGGACTTTGTTTGAATGAGTTGAACTCTTGTTACTTCATGTAGCTGAATATTATTGGGAAAAAACTGAACAGTTCTGTTAAGGTTTTCAGTCAGGATCACAAAGGGACAAGTCAATCCAACACACATGGACAAGATGACAACAGTACTTTGGAGGACAATTGTATTACACTGGGACATTTTGCCACAGTCCTGGAGTTTAAAAAAGGTACAAGGATTCCCTTGTGGGTAAGTGCATCCCTATGCAGATCAGAAAGATCCCAGCTCCAGCTGAACTGCACTTGATATCTCCAAGCAACATCAGGGAAGGATGCTGGAATTGGTCATGTTTCGGGAAGGGGAAGGCCTCAATTAATTGCTGCTGGATCGCACATCCTGTGAGGTGAGTCCCTCAACTGCGAGTTCGCAGAGTTGGAGTCAGAGGACCTGCTTGTACTTGGTGATGTTACTGGAGCACCATCAGCTATAAAGACTGCATGAGGGACTGCAAGGTAACCAGTAGATGGCTTCAGGAGAGAGGCATTAATAAATAATAGGCACACTGTGTAATAGGTGAGGTAATGAATTTGTCTGTGTTTAATTTCATGAAATAAAAATAATTAGAGCAGTGCTGATGGAAATGCTGAATGGTCCAATCAAGGCAATTTTTCACCATTAGCTTCTGTGGAGTGCTGGTATTTCAATGCATCTGCCCTCACCCAATAATCTCACAGATAGATAGTATCAAGAAGAGTCAGGAGGGGTTTGTACTCACATGAGTGTCTATACAAAGGGTTGAGGCCTTTAATGAAGTATCTGTAACTTGCCACCCAATTGGGCATCAAAAAAAAAGTCACTGATCATTTTATTCAGTCTTTGGGAGTCGCAGCTGGAAAATAGCATTTCTCTGAGTCTACATTGTTCTAAGGTTTACTGGCCAGAATGCCCAGGTTCATTGTTTGATATTGGCTGGGCATCTGTTGATCTCTAATATAAACACTGAGGAACTCACTAGATCTTGCAGCCTTCATAGGAGATAAAAATGTATTACTCTCATTTCAGTTCTGAGCCCCTCTTCAAGGAATGAAAAAAGCAGGCAGAGTCTAAGTAAAAGAAATGGCAGGGGAGGAATACAGACCAACAGACAAGGTGATATATAGACATGAAGAAAAGGTGAGGGGGGGGTGGTTTGTGAATGCAAAGCTGAGGTAAAAGAGACAGAGGGAAAAGGGAAGAGAGAGGGACAGCTACGGGAAAGGAGACATGAGCAGGGAGTGGCTAATGGAAAGTGGGGTAGTCGATGTTAATGCCATCTGGTTGGAAGATGCTCAGACGGAGTTATCAGTTTTTCACTGTACCCCTCCCCTTACTACATTTCTTTTGTTCAGACACTGCAGCTTTTTCCATACTTTGAAGAAGGGCTCAGGCCTGAAATGTTGGTAATATTCCTTTACCTCCTATGGACTCTGCTGGACCTGCTGAGTTTCTCCGGCATTTCTGTGTTTTAACTACATCACAGCATCTGCAGACTTTCATGTTTCACCCATTGATCTCTGTCTGGATGAGAGAGAGTTGAGGAGGAAATGAGCAAGTTACTTGTTCCTATCCTTTCTGTTCAAACCTCCTCCAGTCAGCAGGTACCTGAATCATCCTCTGGCAATGAGCAAAAGGCCTGGCTTGGTTGAGCCCCACCTTCATTCATTTTCTCTTCAGGGATCAATGGGATGCTTTGCATTGACAGCCACTTGACAATATTGTAATTTTCAGAATGGCTCCTATTTTCATGTCTTTCATTTTGATTTTATTGGCCACCTCATTTTTATTCCCTTCAAATTAGTCACAGCTCCCCCTCACTTCATCCCAACCACTGATTCTTTTCACAACTGGATACTCTTTGATAACTGATATGAATTCCTGTCTGACTGCATCGCAGATACGGGACTGTTGCCATATTTTCTTAATCGGACCAGGTTTATAGAGGTGAACATCATGCACCTTTGAGTTTAAGAATGCAACACCAATACAGGTAAGCACACTGTGTGGCAATATGCTGGTCCAGGTAGACTGCATTCTATTGCTGCATCATGCAGGATTAGCTGGTCCAAGACAGCTTCACATTTAACCAAACTTCCTACAGATTCAAAGGCCTGATGGATGCCCTTCCCAGTGAGCTTCCTTCTATTTACTGCCTTAGGAATGCTGCAGAATGAAATTGTTAGATACCCTCAGCCACCTGTGCATAGTGGGTCAGCACCCAATTGGGCTTGAGTGTGATGCCCTTCATGGTTGAATAGCCATACATGCTGTCTGAGTTGTTGAACCCTCAGTAAGAACTGGTACATTCAGAGTTGTGATAGGAGCCTATAGCCTATAGGAGTCTGGGTACAGTACTCCATACTGTCATTCCTCAAGATGTGAGAGGCCATTGGTCCATCAGGCTGGATAAAACAGCATCTCATGGACATTTCAAGTTGTTTCATGTCCATTGAGCTCCTTGCATTGACAGCCCATAGTATTGCCCCATACACTCTGGGCCCAGAATGAAATTGCCTCCAGTATTGTTACCTCAGCATCTAGTGTTTGTTGAGATGCTTGCATGTCCTACTTGTGTTATTGACAGTGAAGGGTTGGTGGTGGAAATGGGACAGTGGGATTGTCAGTGGGACAAAGCTACTTCCCACTGCTTCACTTGGCTTATCCAGTCCAAGACTGAACTGTACAAGACTGTACAAGTCAGGTTAGCCCGAGATTTAACTGGAACAAGTCAGCCTATCTCCCAAAAGTCCACCTGTAAACCTCTGCAGAGGATAGCATCTAGACATTTATGGTGTGCCTCACACAGGAAGACCGCCTGGTCACCTCTGTGCTTCAGAGCTACTGCTCTGAGATTTATTTTTCACCTTCTGATTTGGTTAAAATCCCAAAATCGGCATGGTGTCTTCTCTAATCATTGGTATATCTGCAAAATCCCTGCCTTTGAATGGCATGCTTTCAAGTCAAAAGGACAGAAAATACTTGGAGGAGGGAATCACTTTGGATAGGATATGTTCAATTAAAAGGGTTTCATGTGAACAGCAGCAATATGTGATCCTTCTGGTACAAGTATGGTGGGGAAATGGACTGGATCAACTGCTCTAATCTTGTATAGCTTCAAAAAAATCCCATATAATTACTGTTTCTATGGATTTCCAGAAGGCAGTCTGAAACACTTATCCATGAGAAATGGAAGCGTGGACCTGGGGTCAATGTATTAACATGGTTGGACTATTGGATAACCAATAGAAGACATAGTTGAGATAAATGGGTGAAATGGGTGTTGCTCTGGTTGGCAATCAGTGGTGAGAGAGATACTGCAGGGGTCCGTGCTGGGCCTGCAACTGTTCACGATGTACATCAATGATTTGGAAGAGAGGACCAAGTTTAGTGTATCAAAGTTTACTGATGACATAAAATTGAGTGGAAAAGCAAATTGTGCAGAGACATAGATGGGTTAAGTGAGTGGAAGGTGGAGTACAATGTTAGTAAATGTAAGGTCTTCAGATTGTTTAAATAGGGAAAGATTGCAGTGTAGTGTTGTGCAGAGGAACTTGAAAGTGCTTCTGAACGAATTGCAAATAGTTTGTAGGTTCGAAGGGCTATCAAGAAGCCAAATGGAATGTTGGCTTTCATTGCTAGAGGGATTGAATTTAAGAATGGAGATTCTGCTGCAACCATACAGGGTACTGGTGAGGCAACATCTGGAATACTGCATACAGTTAAGGTCTCGTTGCTTGAGGAAAGATAGCTTTAGGTGTGGAAGAGGTTCACCAGGTTGATTCTGGAGATGAGGGAGTTGGCTTTGGAGAGATGGAGTTTCCTGATACTATATTTACTGGAATTCCAAAGAATGAGAGGGGATCTTGTAGAAATGTATAGAATTATGAAGGGTTAGATAAGATAAACTTGAAAGTTGTTTTCACTGGTAAATGAAACAAGAACTAGGTCAGGATTTGAGGTGTAAATTTAGGATGGAGATGAGGAGGAACTGTTTTTCCCAAAGAGCAGTGAATTTGTGGAATTCTCTAGCCAAGGAAGAGAATTCCATGAATTCTAAAGACTTGCTCCAACACCCAAGGACAGGAGAGAGTTCTACATTTCTACTTTGCTTTCTATGAAAATGGCTTCTTGTTTTCATCCAATTAACGTGGATCCAAAACCATATTCTAGCGTTGTTAAAATATGTCAGGGCCTAGAGCACCCAAATCCATTCTGCTCATCTGAACAGAGTTTGTGTGTAACCATAAAAACTTTGATCGTGGATGATTTGCTGTATCAGTATTAAATCAAGAACGGATTCTCCTCAAAGTGCCTGTAGCTTTGTATTGTGACAAAGTCTGCTTTATTTTATACTTGTGGCATATGTACTGGATGGAAGGAAGAAGTGTGAAAGAGTGACGATGTGATGCCAGGGTTTCTGCTGTTTCTTCATTGAAAATGACAGTTGTATTCTGCAATGAAACTCGTGTTTTTTAAGAGATTAATCGATGATGAGCAGCAGGATAAGTCTGATTCAGGAGTTTCCAATAGGCCAAGTATTTTGTCCCCATTCGCACCTTGCAGTGCAGACATGTACCAGTGTCAAGTCTTGCCTTAGCAGCTGGTATACACATTCATCTCCACGAAGGTGTAACTACAAAGTTGTGTGTCTTTGTTGACTGTGTATGAGATAGAAAAAATGAATAAGTTAACGTATTTGATTTTTAATACATTTGTGAGAAAGCAATGTTAAGTTCTGATTGTGTAAATGAAAACTTCAAAAAGAAAGCAACTTTTGCACTAACCCAAAAATTGTACATGTATGTGAAATGGTTAAAGGAGAAAGTATTTTCCAAGTGTTTTAATTTATCAAAAAGAAAAGTAATAAAATGTTATTAATCAAACAACAAATCTCCATTTCAAGGTGGATTTATCATTTACTTTAGCAATTTTTGCCCGAGTTTCACTTTTTCTTTGGGACCGAAGCCACAACTGGCAAAAACCCAGCTTGCTTTAACTTGGAGGTAAATAAGATCTGCAGTTGCTGGGGTCTCTGGCAGTACACAAAAGTGCTGGAGAAACTCCACAGGTTAAGGAGCATCCATAGGAAGTAAAAGGAATTGATGTTTCGGGCCTCAGCCCTTCATCAGGAGCGTTGAAAATCTGACGGATGCCTGAAGGTGGGGGAACGGGGAGGAGCACAGGCTAACGGGCAAGAGGTGGATGCAGCTGGGAGGATAGAAGCTGAGAAGTGATGGGAGAGTGGGCAGAAAGCTAAGAAAGATGGATGTGAGAAGGAAAGGATAAAAATTGGTGGCTTATGATCAAGATTGGCTCATTTATGTTTCAGGTCATGATAATGTACTGGCTAGACCAGTGGACTGTTATCCCGAAGCCAGGATTATTGGTCCAGAGTCAATGATTCAAATTCCACAAGAGCAGTTGGCTAATTTAAATTCAAACATAAATATAGCCATACATCGACTTGTGTCCGGGTTATGTTTTGGAAGAGGGGACGCAAATTGATTTGGGCGTAAGTCAATCAGTGTAGGTAAAATATACTGTACAACATAAGCTACCATAACACCCACATATATTTACCAAAACCTCTATATTGTACATACGTATGTCTAAACCTCACTGACAAAAGGCAAAGGAGGAAAAACCCAACCCCAACCAACCAATTTTCCGCTGCAACCGTGTCTGCCTGTCCCGCATCGGACTTGTCAGCCACAAACGAGCCTGCAGCTGACGTGGACATTTACCCCCTCCATAAATCTTCATCCGCGAAGCCAAGCCAAAGAAGATGTCTAAATACCATAGTTAATAAAATGTAAATACAGTACCTATAAAAATATACATACACAGATAATAGTATTAAGACTGTACTGCACTATCATGACTGGTGCTGAAGTGTTGTACGATGTGAAGGGAGCTGTAGAGTGTAAGGACTGTACAGTACTCTTCTAATGCATAGGGCACAGTATTCAACAAAATCAATACGCTTTTGATTCTGATCTTCTATCCATGTTGCAAGCAACTTCTCCGTATCAGTTATAGGCCTCTCTTGCTGCTTAGTCATTGGTGCAGCTCCTTTAACAGCCTGGGTAATTTTCATTCGATTCTTCAAGATTGTGGTTACGGTTGAGTGAAATTTATCACAAGTCACATGCTATAACATTTACAGTTTTACCACTTTCATATTCCTTTAGCTTCTTTTCCAAATTGATGGCATGCCTTCTATGACTCTGGGAGAGTTCTGGGGGCTATGCTGCACTGTATATTTTCAGATGAAATTTAGCCAACGAGATAACATGCAAACAGGAGACCACATGGGACATGATTTGATGCCGGATGTTGGTGTTTTGTATATTATCGAGACTAGAAAAATATTAAATAGTACAGTGCTTTTTCATTTATTAAGGCCCTTGTGGTGACCTCTGGGATCAGATGTTACTTGATTGGGTGCAAGTCGAGGTATGGCTGTAAAACCCAGCTGTTTCCCTGAAGTCCTCAGCGAAGGAAATCCAGACCATCGCAGAATGGAGGAATCTGGCCATTAATAATGACAATAAATTTCCCATGTCTCTTCAACTCAACTTGTCCATGCTGACCAAGCAAGCCTAACTTGCCTGTGTTTGGCCCCATAATCCCTTTCCTATTTAACACTTCCTCAGCCAGCTCATTTCCAGGTACCACCACCACCCTGTGTGTGAAAATTGCCCCTCGAGTTTTTTAAATCTTTCCCCATTTCAAATCTATGCCCTCTAGTTTTTGCTTCCAAAACCCTGGAAGAAAGACTATGACTGTTTACCTTCATGATGCCATCATTGTATAAACCCCTATACAGTTCCCCTCTTGGCTTCCTACACTCTAGGGAGGAAAGTCCCAGCTGCATTTGAGTACCGATAACATTATCCTGAATATTTTCTGCACTTTGTCCAGTGAAATATGAAAAATGCATTGGGAAGGGAAAAGAACCGTTAGCCAGGGCTCCCACCAACCTTTCTGAAAAAGGGGCAAGAGGCTGTACATGTGGCTCTGCTGCCCTACAATATCTGCAAGCATCTGTTTTAATCCTGAATGAGGCATAAATATTGGCCAGCACACTGGAGCCAATTTCCTTCCCTGTTGATTTAGAGCATGAAGTGCTCTACATCCAATTGATCTGAAGGTGCAGCTCTCTCTCTCATCATTGCACTGGGGTTGTTTGAGCATAGGAGCAGGAGTTGGGCACTTGAATACCCTGTCCTGCTATTCATTTAGATTGTGGCTGCTCTATCCAGGCCTCATCTCATCTTCTGTACCAACTCCACATTGCAACCAATTCCCTGGTCTTTCATTTATCTATTTTCATCTTGAAATAGCTCATCAAGTGTATTGTCATTTGATTGTACAAGTATAACCGATGAAACAGTGCGCGCACACACACAACCGGACATAACACATATACAGAAATAATACATACGCAGGACAAATATTAAATCTATAAAAATAAGTAATTTTTAAAAAAGCAATGAGTGCCTCAGATGGTTAGTGTGAGCAGTTCCTTTGGTCGTTCAGTATTCTCATTGGCCTTGGGAAGACCCTGTTCCTCAGGCTACTGGTGCTAGCTCTGATCCTCCTGTATCTCTTCTCCAACAGAAATAGCTGAAAGATGCTATGTGCAGGAGTGAAGTGGTCCTCAATGCTTTTGTGCACCCCCAGATAGATCACGTCAGGGGTGGGGGGGGGGGGGGGAAGACTCTATTGATCCTCTCTGCCACTCTTATGGTCCTGTGGATTGACCTCCAATCCATTTCTCTGCAGCAACTGTACCACACTGTGATGCAGCCGGCCAGAATGCTCTCAATAGAGCTCCTATAGAAGGTTGAAATAATGGTGGCCGGAAGTCTTGTCTACTTCAGTCGTCTCATGAAGTACAGTCGCTGTTGCACCTTTCTGACAAATGAGATGTTGAGTGTCCATGATAGGTCACTGGTTAAGTGAACACCAAGGAACTTGGTTCTCTCCACTCTCTATTATAGTTGTTGATGTGTAGTGGAGGGTGTTCGATCCTGGACCTCCTGAAGTACACGATCATCTCTTTTGTCATGTCCACATTGTGACTTAGGTTGTTATTCTTGCACCATTTCACGAGATTTTCCACCTTTTCTCTGTAGTGTGACTTATTGTTGCTGATGAGGCCCATCTACTATTGTGTCATCTCCAAACTTGATGAAAGTCTTGGAGCTGGATCTGGTGATGCAGTTGTGGGTCAGAAGCGTGAACAGGAGAGGGGTGAGTAAACAGCCCTGAGATGCTCAGCGTGAAAATACTCGATATTTTGCTACCAACCCGGACAGTGTGGTCTTTCCATTAGAAAATCCAGTTACAGAGAGGGGTGTCGAGTTTCAGCAAGGACATCTTCTCCACCAATCTCTAGGGAATGCTCATATTAAACACCGAGCTGAAGTCCACGGACAGAAGCCTGGCGTATGAGACGTTGTTCTCCAAGTGGGCCAGGACTGAATGAAGTGACAAGGCTATAGCATCATTTATGGAACAGTTTCTTCTGTAGGCAAAATGAAATGGATCCAGCATCTCTAGGTGGCGTGCTTTGATGTATTCCATCATCAGACACTTGAAGGTCAGTGCCACAGGGCAGTAGTCATTGAGACCTGTTATTATAACCCACTCAGGTACCAGGATGATGCTGACTGTCTGGAACCCTGCAGGAATGTTGCGCTGCAGTGAGGTGTTGAAGATGTCTGTGAAGATCTCCGTCAATTGGTCTGTGCAGTCTTTCAGTAGCCGACCAGGTATGTTGTCTGGTCCACCACTTTTTATGGGTTCACCTTGGATAAGGTTCTCCTGACCTCAGCAGCAGCAATGCTGGGGGCCTGTTCATCAGGGGGACAGGGAGCTTTCTTTGGCATCATCCTGTTCTTCTCATCAAACCATGCAAAAAATTGTTCAGTCTGTCCGGAAAGGAGGTGTTATTGTCCTTAATTCACAAGGTTGACTTGTGATCCACAATAGTCTTGATCCCTTGCCTCATACTCTTCATGTCATTGGTGTCACACAGCTGCTTGTGGATCTTCTGGGCGTACCCTCGCTTTGCCTTCCAGATTGCACAGGAGAGTTCGGCCCTGGCTGATCTTTGTGCCATCCTATCCCCTGTCATGAAGGCAGCACCATGAGCTCTGAGAAGAGCCCTGATTTCTCCATCCAACCATGGTATCTGGTTAGCCCTGCTTGTGAAGCATTTGATCCCAGTGATATTCTCAATGCACTTGCTGATGTAGCCAGTCATTGAGCTCATGTACTCTGGCTGTTGTAGGTGGCCACCTCCCCGAAATAGCTCCAGTCCATCGTCTCAAAGGAGTCTTGCAGTGCTACTAAGGCAACCCCCTGGCCATGTCCTGATCTCCCTGCAAACTGACCTAGTTTTCCAGCGGTCTGTATGCTGGGGTTAGCAAGACAGATATGTGATCTGAGTAACCAAGGTGGGGGTGAGGTGCAGCCTTGTGCACACCAGATTCAGGGTGTTCTCTCTGGTGGTGAAGTTCATGTGCTGTTGAAACGATAGAAAGACTGTTTTCAGGTTGGTGTGATTGAAGCCACCAGCAACAATCATGGCACTGTCAGCATGGGTGATTACACCACAAAGCTCCTTCACGGCTTCACCCTCATTAGCCAAAGGTGGAACATCCCTGTGCTAATCAATGTGGCCAAGATACCCTAGGCAGGTAGAAGGGTCTGCATTTCACCAAGAGGTATTTTATCTCTGCTGAGCAGAATGCCTTCACAAGAGAGACATTGGTGCACCAGTTCTCACTGATGCAAATGCACAGTCCCCCTCCTCGAGCCTTTCCAGAAGCAGCAGCGTCTGTCTGCCCTGAAGGAGATAAGACTATCCAAATGGATCACTGAGTCTTGAGCCACGTTTCCGTAATCACCAGAGCACAGCAGCCCTGCAGTTCTCTCTGGTTCAGATGCAGCCTCAGCTAATCCATTTTCTTCTCCAGCCATCTTACATTTGAGATTAAGATGCTGGGCTGAAAGGGGTGATCCAATCAACAACTACAGAGGTTCACCACTCTTCAAGAAAATAAATCTCACTGACTCCTAATCTTGAAACTGTATCCCCTCATTCCAATATTCTCCCTGAAGTGGAAACCTCGACAGCTACCTGGCAATGGCCCTTTAGGTTCTTGTGTTCAAAGAATTCTACATTCCAAAGAATGTAGACTTAATTTCATCACCTGCTCCTATTAGGACAATTGTCTTATCCAGAAATTAGCCTGATGAAATTCTTCTGGACTGCCTTTGATCCCAGCATATTCTTTCTTGGATGAGGACCACGGTTAGTGCAACGCTATTACAGCACCAACAGCCCGGGTTCAAATCCAGCACTGTCTGTAGTTTGCACATTCTCTCTGTGCCTGTTTCCTCCCACCTTTCAAAACATATGGGAGTTGTTGGTTAAATTAGGGTATTTGGCCTGTTATCGTGCTGTACGTCTAAATTTAAAATTGTCTGCATGATCTCACCTATAACACGTACAATTGTAACAATGCTTCAGTTCACGGCCCTCTTGTGAACAGAGACCCTGTGTTGTTTACCTTGCTGACTATTTGTTACATCTGCTGACTAACCTTGCAATTCATGCACAGGCACTCCTGGAAATCCCTGTAGAACACACGAGAGACTGCAGATGCTGGAATCTGGAGCAAAAACTCAATAGGTCATAGCATTAGAGAAAGTAGGATCAGGCCATTCAGCCCTTTGAGCCTACACCACTATAAAATACAACCATATGATTTCAGTGCCCTATTCCTGCTTTCTCTCTATATTCAATATGGCCAAATCCAACATCCTTTTGAATATATCCAATATACTGACCTCAACAACTTCCACATGTTCACAACTCTCTGAAGAAGTCTCGCCCAATCTCAGTCCTAAATAACATCTTTTTATCAGTGGACTGTGACCACTTGTTCTGGACTTCTCCAATATTGGGAATATCATCCTGCATCTAGCCTGTCTAGTCCTTTTTGTATCTTTCCATGAACTCAATGCCTTCTATGCTCTATTTGACCACAACAACAAGGAAGAACAACCACTACACACTCCCACATCCCCGATGATCCTCTCCTCTCTGTATCGGAGGATGATGCAAGGGTTGCCTTCAGGAGAGTGAACCCGAGGAAAGTATCCGGCCCAGATGGAGTAGCCGGCCGCGTATTAAAAATGTGTTGATCAACTTGCCAATGTATTCACGGATATCTTTGACATCTCACTCCAGCAGAATGCAGTACCCATCTGTTTCAACAGGTGTCAATCATACTGGTGCCCAAGTGTGGTAACCTGCCTAAATGACTCAACCAGTGGCACTCTTATCAAGAGTGATGAAGTGTTTTGAAAAGCTGGTGTTGAAGCATAACAGTTCCTGTCTGAGTAGTAACACAGATCTGTTCTGATTCACCTATCATAGCAACAAGTCTACGGTGGATGCCATCTCTCTGGCTCTACACAAAGTCCTGGAACACCTGGATAGCAAAGATGCAAACATCAGGATCCTCTTTATCGACCACAGTTTGGCATTTAACACCATCATCCCCATAAAATTGATCAGCAAACTCCAAGACCTGTGACTCAACATCCCACTGAACAACTGGATCCTTGCTTTCCTCACTTCCAGACCACAATCAGTGAGGATTGGTAAGGACATCTCCTCCTGTTGTGATTTTTTTTGATGTCCAAAAATGAGTCAGGAAATGCAGAGAATTCTTCAGAAAAGTTCAAACCTTTATTTGCAAACAAAAACTGAGACAAATCAAAGCCTGGACTCTGAAATGCCTGTTGCTATGAGACACTGCCCTTTTTTTAAAAAATATACAGATTTTCAGTTAATTATCAATGTTTGACTTTGATTGATATTTTGTACCAATTGGCTCATCCTGGGTTTGTTTCTTGGTCATGGTACTCTTATCGCTTCTCCTTGTGCTACACTTATCTTCTTGTAACCGGCCTGTTTCAGAATAAATCACTCACCACTATGGTTCCCCCTACCTTGTCCTGTCTAACTTCTATCTGATCTCCTGTTACTCCCATGTATGTTTTCTCTCTGGACTTGTGCTTTAAAGTTAGTAGTTTTGTGTAACCTTGGGAATTAAAATATTTTCCCTCTTTGTATTTTAAAGTTAGCAGGCTTTGGAGTCAGCAAATTCTACACATACTATAATCAGCCAACTTTTCGACATACTGTGGCTGTCACTTAATTACATTAATATTTCCCATGAACAGTGTAGTTGAAGTACATAGTTATGGATTAATGAATACATAATGAATAGTACATAGGTATATTTTCCATACTCCACAGTCTCCATCAGTAACAGAGGACCATAGGGCTGCATTCTTAGTCCCCTGCTCTACTCACTTTACACCTCTGTCTGTGGCTCAGTATGACAAATTCACTGATAGTATCATGGTAGTAGGTTGTATAAAAAGGAGCAATGAGATTGAAAACTTGGCTGAATGGTGCATCAACAATACCTTGCACTCAATGTCACCAAAACAAAGGAGTTAATTGTTGACTTCAGGAAAGGAAAACCAGAGGTGTACAATCCAGTGATCATTAGGGGTCAGAGGTGGGGAGGGTGAGCAAATTTAGGTTCTTGGGAGTCAGCATATCAGAGGATCTTTCCTGGACCCAACATACTAAAGGCACCCTGAAGAAAGCACGTCAGCGCCTCCACTTCCTCAGGATTTTGTGGAGGTTTGGTAAGGTAAGTTTCTACAGGTGTGGTGGAAAGGCTGCTGACCGTCTGCATCACTCTCTGGTACGGGAACGCCAATACCCCTGAGCGTAAAACCCTGCAAAAGGTAGTGGACACAGCCCAGGACATCACAGACAAATCCCTCACCATCAAGAACATCTACAGGGAATGATGCTGTTGCAGAGCAGCAGCAATCATCAAAGATCCACAGCACCCAGCACGTGCACTGTTCCTCTGCTACCATCAGTATTGAGGTATAGATGCCACAAGACTCGCACCAGCGGGTTCAGGAATAGCTGCTACCCCTCCACCATCAGACTCCTCAACGACAGACTCAATCAGAGACTTGTTTAAGGACTCTTACTTCTGCACTTGATTTTTTTCCGCCTCCCTGTATTGCACAGTTTGTTTACATTTCTTTATTTACATGTACAGTTTTTTTCTTGCACTACCAATAAATGGTAATTCTGGCTCACTCGTACAGAAAAGAATCTCAGGGTTTTATGTGATGTCGTGTATGTACCCTGACAATAAATCTAAGATCCCCTCTCATTCTTCCAAATTCTAATAACCCTAGTCTATTCCAGCCTTTCATCATGCCATCCCAAGAATCACAGTGGCGAACCTTCATTGCACTCCCAGTGGCAAGATCTTGATATTCAGTCCTGACAAAAGGTTCCATCCTGAATCGTTTTCTATTCCTTTTCTCCCAGTGATCCTTCTTGACCAACTGAGGTCCTCTGACAGATTGCTTCTTTTTTTTGCTCTAGATCTCTGCATTTTGCTCATCTACAATCTTCCTCCAATTACATAATAATCTGTCTTCTGATTCTTTCCCCAAAGTGCATAACCTCACTTTCCTATTTTACACTTGTGCTCGAATCATTGGACTTAGAATTAGCCTCTAAGACAAACTGGGACGAGTTGGACAAATCACAGAGGCATATATTAACAGGATGGAATTATTTTAATAATTTAAATATTTATGATGTACACAGACAAATGGATACGAATCCCTCGACTATTCTACCGAAATCATTACCAAAAAGATAAGTCCTTCAATGGACTGAGGCTCATCACTTATTTAAGAAATTTGGTACTAATTGAAAACATTGAGCAGTTACAGATTTCCCTCATATCTATTTCTGTCTGCAGAAACCTATTCAAGTACTCTTTCACTCTGCATCCTCACACCACACCTTAAAAACACAAATAACTGAACCATGTCTGAGTTGAGTTCTTCATCTCAGAAGAAGCAGAAAGGTGCTTGAAATTGTTGGCAAATCGGATCAGATTTTTGTTTGAATGGCATTGCAAATCTCATGTGTTTATAAAACTGTCCACCCCCCCTCCCCCCAACCCATGGTAGCACGTTTCCAAGTTCTTGGATACTTTGGGCTCTAGAATTCGTTTCTGGGGGCTAGGATGTGATTGGGGATTGATGATACCACTGAGAGAGGACAGTTTTCTACTGCTATATCACCAGTAACACTTTCAATGCATCTGTCCAGAGCAAAGGGAAGAGGAGCTCTGCTTTAAGGCCATCATAGTTAAAGAGAGTCCAGTCATCACCACATGAAGGATGTCCCAAGATTGCTGGTGGCAGAAGACCTAAACCCACGAGCTGAAACAGAATAGCTGAATTCAGAAGCAGAGCATGTATCCTTGCCTGTAATCCTGAGGGTCCAGTGCTTAGTTCTTCAGTGAAGGCAGAACCTGGCGGAAGGTCAGGTTGACCCGGGGGGTCAGCACTTTCTTGCGGGCTGGTAGGCTGTGATACCAGTAGACGTTTGTTGGGTAGTTCATCACCAGCAAACTGCCATGACCCAGCAGCAGCTTCACTGGTTCCAGGCGCCGTGAGGCACTTTTCCCCCGTGCATCTCTATGGCGGAAGACAAAATCCCTGCAGGCTCCGAAAGAAACTGATGCGATGGGGCTGTGTGGCTCCAGTTCCTTCTCATCATCCCTGTGCTCCCCAATATGGTCAATCCCATCTTTGTACCTAGTGAGTGGACGTGCAGAAGCATTATGTTTGCTTATTGACACATATACAAGTATAATGTACTGATGCAATGAAAATATTTCTTGCTGCAGCTTTCTTGATACATAAAAAACAAAAAAAAAAACAAACAGACAAAAAGGAAAAATAACTGATATTTATTGATGATTATCAGCTTGCACTCAGCACTGCAACTAGGTGATGGTGCATACTTTCAGAGTGGTTGAAATTGCCTATTCCTTATCCCATTTAACCTCCTGTCAATCTCCAGAGGTACAGTGTTTGGAGATTGGTTTTTAATTTATCAATGGGAATTTATGAAATTGGCAAACTCTGCAGTAATCCCAAAGTAAAACTGCAAATTCTGGAAAGCTGGGAAAGGGAGAGAATTGACCAGAACCATTAACTCTTTCCCTCTCCATAGAGGCTGCTTGTACTGGTGAGTTCTTGCTAATTATCTATTTATATTCCAGCATTTACTGCCCATCCGACATTAGTCTTGCACCAAAAAGGAAACTGAATTAACCTCAGGAATGTGTTTGGAATTACAAGTGGCTGACCAAGTAAAGAATTTTGTTCCTTGTTAAATTCAAGTAGTTCAAGGAATTTTATTTATTTCCCTTGGTCCCCCAATTGCCTCTTGAATGGAGTAGCTTGTTGGGTACTTCAGTGAGCAATTTAGACCATGATATAGCAGTAGAAGTAGGCCGTTTGGCCCATCGGGTCCACTCCACCATTCCATCTCGAGCTGCTCCATTCTCCTGCTCAGCCCCACTCCCCTGCTTTCTCTCCATAACCTTTAATACCCTGACTATTCAGATCCATCATTTCTGCCTTAAATCCACTAAATAATTTAAACAAGTATTAGAGTGGTGGATTTTAAGTTACACACCAGGGAACAGGCCATTTGGCCCAACTTGTCCAAGCTGGTCCCATTTCCCTGAATTTGGTCAATAGCTTTAAAGTGCTTCCTATCCACTAACCATTATGCCAACCTTCTATTGATGTTCTGTTGAGAGTATCCTGGCCGGCTGCATCACAGTGTGGTACAGTTGCCACAGGACCATAAGTGGCAGAGAGGCTCACTGGAGTCTCCCTCCCCAATTGTGATTTACCAGGATTGTTATCTGAAGAGGGTGTGCAAAATAATTGAAAACTCCTTCCACCCTGCACACAGCATCTTTCAGCTGCTCCTTTCGGGAAGAGATACAGGAATATCAGAGCCAGCACCACCAGGATGAGGAACAGTTTCTTCCCACGGACAGTGAGAATGATGGACAACCAAAGGAACTGTTCACATTAACCATCCGAGACTCTCATGTAAAAAACAATATTTTTTTATATAGATAAAATACTTGTCCTGTGTATGTATTATTTGTCTGTATGCAAGCTATGTCTGGTTGTGTGTCTGCATGTTTTTCACCAAGGACCGGAGAATGTTTCGTCGGGTTGTACTTGTTAAGCTTGACCATCCACGTATTTGTTCAGATGTCTTTTGAATGTCAGAATTGTGTCAACTTCTACAGTTTCCTCTGGTGGCTCGTTCCAGATTCTGACCACTTTCCGAGTGAAAAAGTTAACCCTCAGGTTCCTCTTAAACCTCTCCCCACTCTCCTTACACCTATAACCTCTAGTTCTGAAATTGTCTGCCCTCGGTAAAAGACTGTGAGCAATCACTTTATCTGTGTCCTTCACAATTTTATAAATCTCTGTAAGATCACCCCTCAGCCTTCTACACTCTAAGCAATAAAGATCTAGCCTATTCAACACAAGTTCTCCAGCCCTGGAAACATCCTGATCAATCTCCTCTGCGCCCCCTCCAACTTAATGACATCCTTACTTGTAGCTGGGCATCCAGAACTGCTCACAGTGCTCCAAGTGTGGCCTCATCAATGTCTTGTGCATAAGGTCCCAATTTCTGCCAAATGCCTTCTTCACCACCCGAGCTTTTATTAGTCTTGTTCAGATGTTCATTCTCTGCCTCAAAGCAGTCCATCCTTGAAAGAATCAGGATCAGAAACTGCAGGGGTTTCTGATAGGCATTCTGGCTTTCTGCAACATGCCAAACTAGAACCCCCATATACCGATGGATAATCCATAATTTTAGAACAATTTACAGATCCCTCCCCTCCCTCGCTGCCTTATTGACTTTTCATACTTGCCTCACCTGTTGACCAGAACAAAGTTGAAAGGGCATCCAGTTGCCCACATCACTCTCTCTTTTATCCTCTCCAGCACAGGAATCCAAGGCTTCGGCGACAGGGTCACCCCTGAATATCTGTAGGTCAGCCCAGGATCACCGTAGGTCACCTGTTTGCGTGGAATATTGTGCCATTTCCCAAACACCTGCACCTTCGTAAAATCACCTGAAAAGAAGCATAATATTCAGAAACAAAACCAAATGATGTAAAGTCAATGATTACATCAAAGCTACAGGCAAACATCTCAGGAACTAAGGCCATTTAGTCTGACAGATGTGCACCATTTGGTCAGGTCTACATACACAAGCAAGAGGGCACTGCACAGTCAAGGGTGCTAAGGTTTTTGATGTGGATTTAAATCAAAGTCTTACCTATATTGGCAACAAAACATCCTGCAGCACCATTTTGAAGAAATGCGGGGACCTGACCTGAAGACATTTATCTCCCAATCCAAAGAAGTCTGGTTGTTCCTATTTGCGGGAGCTTACTGAGCACAAATTGGCATACATTTCTGCATTTTTCTTGATAATTTCATTTATTTCCTGATCAGCACAGTTAGTGCAGCATTTAGCACAATGCTGTATTAATGCCAGTGACCCAGATTTGAATCCGGCACTGTCTGTAAGGATTTTGTACGTTCTCCCCATGTCTGTGTGGGTTTCCTCTGAGAGCTCCAGTTTCCTCCCACCATTCAAAAACATTCCAGAGTTGCAAGTCAATTGGGTGCATTTAGACAGCAAGGGCTCATGGGCTGGAAGGGCCTATTACTGAGCTGTTCACATGTTTAAATTTTAACGAAAAATGTACACAGCATTTACATTACAGAAAAAGCACAAAATGATGATGTCATGAAAGTGTGAGGGTTTTTAAAACCAGAAAACACAAACAGTTAACATTTTGGGAGACCATTCAGTCCATATTTTCCCGCATAGCAATCCTAACAATCTCATTCCTCTTCTCCCTATTTTCTTGTAGCACTTATGCTCATTCAAACTCCTATTTGGTTCTGTTGCTTCACTCACTCTTACTGACAATGTACAGTCAGCAATTAACCTACTGTCCTATTTCTTTGGCATGTGGGAAGGAACTGGTGAACCTGGTGGATACCCACTCGTTCACAGGGAGAACATGCAACTCCACACAGACAGCACATTTACCCATGAACAGTGCATGAAGCTGTGAAGTAAGAGCACTAAGGTAATAATCGTGCCACCTGTGAAGGTACAAAAATACACAGCAGAATCACAGATTTTATTTGATTCAAGCCAGCAAGAATGAGTAATATTAATGTCAGGTAGCCAGTGCTACCCTAGTTAATACCAGAATCTTATTCGAAGGTTCACGTGCAAACAGTACAATATTTAAAGCATGGAGGTTGGGGGGAGGGTGAGAGGAACTTTTTACTGTGGACCGCCTGAAGGCGGCCCACCTGGACTTATCACAGCCAGTGCAGACGGCCACGCCCAAGTGCCGGAGCCAGATGTCAAAGCGACAGGATGCGTAGCCAGTTCTGGGGGGGGGATTGTGTGGCGGCGCACATCCTCATGGCAAACCAGTCCCGCTTGTATCACCATGTGGCGGGGCAGCCATGGGGAAATGGCATCGTCAGAGATTTCTCTCCGACTCCAGCATCCCTTCCAGCGCGCGCCCTGGGCAGCGATTATGATGTCGCAATGCACCAGGTGACTGAGCTCATGCTGCCCTCATAGGGGCGTTCTGAATTTGAATAAAAACTCTCATTAATGACCCTCAATGTGGTGGCTGTGTTTCTTCCACTGCTCACACTGCTACATTAGCTCATTAAATTAATTTAAATAGCACAGCTTCCATGACAGATGACAGGATTATTTATCTAGGCCTCTGGTTTGGTTATTTTACTGGTACACCACACAAGACGCATGAGCAGAGTTTGGCTAATAAAGTCTACTCTGCCACTCGCATCAAGAGACATCTATCCTTTGGTTTAATGGGCTTCTCCACTAAATCGTTCCACAATATTATTCATTATCACATGTTAAAAGAAATCCTCTACCTTCTTGCACACAAATCCCCGGTATTTGAGCTGTGAAACATCACAAGGATAACTTTGATCAACAGTTTCAATTCCCTTACTAGTACCAAGAATTTCAGTTTGATCAACTCCAAGTTTCTTTCAACAGAAAGGTACAACTGGCTTCACATTTTTTTGGAAGGTTTAACAACTTACAGGGATTTGCTCAGCTATTCATTTTGCATAATTTGATGAAAGTTGTTGGAAAGAAATTTGTTTGTTGGTTTTTAAATCTTCAGAGAGATTAGGGAGGAAAAGCCCTGGAATAATTTAAGAATCAACTATGTGTTGCAATAGAAGTTTTCTGGACAGAGATTCAGAGAAGGGCTAAAGGATGTTCTTGATGCATTGAATGCCTTGAAATGACAGATGGTTAGCATAGCAGTTAGCGCAACAAATGGGGTCCAAACTCAATGCCATCTGTAAGGACTTTGTACGATCTCCCCATGTCTGTGTGCTCAGGTTTCCTCCCACCGTTCAAAAGGTTACCGTGGTCAATTGGGTGTAATTGGACAGCACGGGCTCGTGGGCCAAAAGGGCTTGTTACTGTGCTATATGTATAATTTAAAATTGAAAGATTATGCATTCGGTTTCTCTCTTCACAGAAGCTGCATAACCTGCTGAGTATTTTCAACCCTTGGTTTTTATTAAAAATAAAAATGAGTAACTTTTTTTTGGTCCAACTGGTATCTTCTTGTCAAAAATACACCAGCCCCTCCAAAGAAAGTGGTGGAACATCCAATGTACTATTTGTTGGTCAGGAGTTTCAGTGATTCACCTTGGTAAGGACCAGAACCCAAGTGCCAAAGTCCCCACCAAATAAGTGATCAAGATAGTCATTCACCTGAAAAATACTCCAGCACTTTCTCCAATTCCAAGAACACGTCATCAGCTTCAGGTTTGGGGAACAGTTTGGTGTAGTCACAGTTTAATCCCTCATCTCGGATTTGCTTCCAAGAAAGTTCAACGTTTCTTCCTGGGTTCTGCTGGGCCAAGAGAGATGCTGATGGCCCATCGCCTCCTCCTGTCTCGTTTTCCTTCCGTCTTTTCCTGGGATTCTCTGCTTCCCCCTGGCTCAAAGCCGCCTTCTCCTTCTCCATCTGTCTTGTCATCTCAAGCAGATTTGACATGCAATTTTTAGGATTCTTTGACTTGTTCACAATCAGAAACTTATCCATTGTTTCTATGGTTACACAGAATACAATGAGGTGTAGTATTCAGCAACAGTCTAGTAAGAAAAAAAAACTTTCACCAAGTGTGGACATCGGAAAAGTTCCAATAATCCAGTACCCTTCAGACTTTCATAGTGTTGAACTAACAGCTTTTTTGGACCATTGGGTGTTACTCTCTGCACTTTTGTATTTTATCTGAACTTGCTGAACTTAGTAATACTGGTCTGCTTGCAAAACAACCTCTATCACTACATTTTGATATATTTGTACGTGTGACAATAAACTTGAACAATCCTAGTTCTAGCTGCAGGCCCACCCTTGATCGAATCCAGTTTCTGGATCTGGCTGCACACTCGGGGTGCATTCTGGATTCCGGTTCACATTCAGGACCAATGTGTGAGCCAGATTTCAGACCATCTGGGGTTTCAATCATTGACTGTCAGATTATCAGGATTTTACTGTATTCCTCCAAAGTTGACCCTTCAAGGCATCTCCCATGGTAAAGTCCCTCAACCTCACGTGGTCTACACTAAACAAGTCTAACACAGAATTTCAGAATAGTGTTATGAGCCCAGAGGACCCCCAACACCCAATAGCAATAGAAATTCACCAAGACAAATAGGTAAATAAAGGTTGCTTTTAATTATCTTTAAACATGGAAACAGGATCAAACTTTAACTTATTACTATTAACTTAACCTAACCTCCTTCTAATTCTAAGCGCACGTGTATGTAATGTATGTGTAAGTTCTTTGATTCAAAGTCCAATCTCACTTCTCATTCCTCCAAGTTCACTGGCTGCAGGCAATTCTTATACTATGCACAGAACTTAACATTTATGAATTTCACCAGGCTTTGGTGCTTGAAAGGTAAATGCTTACCACTCAGGAAGGTTCTTGTCGGTTTTCAGAGACCGATTTGTTGCTCATTGGACACCCACAACTGATCCCTTTTGATCAGTGTTTTGCTGAAGAAACTTGCCCCATCAGGGTTTTCCAGATGATAACCTCGTTCTTTAAGGTCACCCAAGAGTTCCTTTTTGTTTCCCTTATTTCAAGTGAAACATTATGCAGCCAGTCCTCTCCTCTTATAGGGACCACAAGGGCTTTGACCAGACTTAACTAAGAACTTCAAAATGGGGTTTTTCCATAAGCTTGCCAGCTTGTCCTGTTCCAGTCCCAGCTGCTGAACAATAGAACTGAATTCTCTTTCCCTCACTCAAAGAAAACCACATGACCCTCTTAGAACAGCCAACTGCACTCAGACAGACTGCGGCTCCGGACCTAATCTTCTGAGTTCTTTCATCTGTTGCCTTCCAAAACAATAATCCATTACTCCACAGGATGTCCAATTAACACCTACTTGTGAAGTCCTTATAGGCATCCTTCAAAGTTTTTGCAAAGTTTCAGAGCCTGAACTGTCTGGCTTGAGGAGAGCTCTGGCATTTTAAATGAGATCTGTTTTGAACCTTCTAAAACTGATATTTATACACCTATCTATATACAATATAAAATATAACATAATCTGTCATAGTAGGCCATTTGGCCTTTTGAGCTTGCTCCATCTCTCAATCTAATCATCCAAATTAGGACATAGAACAGTACAACATAGGAACAGGACCTCCAGAGCACCTTGTCTGTTCTGACCATGATGCCAATCTAAAGTAATCCCATCTGTCTAAACATGATCTATAATCTCTGTTTCCTGTGTAGTTCATGTGCTTGTTTAAATACCTTTTGAACACTGCTATAGTATCTGCAGTGGTACGACCACTAGTAAAAAGAAACCTTGCACATTTCCCTTAAACTTCCTACCTTAAAATTATGTCCTCAAGCATATGACTTTTCCATCCTGGGAAAAAGAACTCGATCCTATTTATGCCTCTCGCAACTCCTATTCAAGAGGCTCGATGTAGCATTAATGACTAAGAGATCAAAGGATAGCAGCAGAAAACAGACTTAGGATCCTGATAAGTTTATAAAGACATGAGAGAGTGGAGGGTGCTTGCTCGAAGTGGTGGAAGCAGTTACCATATCAATACTTCAGCCCCAGAATCCTTAACCTGTGATCTCTCAATCTGCACTTCTTCCCTATTAGAAACTTCCAGCTGCCTAGTCCCGTCGGCACTGTCGGTTTAATTGAGGTCCTCTCTCCTTTTAAATTCTATAACCCAGAAAACAAGTAGAGACCTGCCAACTTTGGGAAGCATAACATGAGTGGGAAGGGAAGGTTGAGAACCACTGTTTTAATCGTACCTCAGTGACTTGTTATGTGCATGGTTTCATAACTCCAAAGGAAATGGGCCAATAACAATTTTTCTCAAGCAAAATATTTCAGTAACAATTGGGTCTCGAGCAGTGGTTGTCAACCTTCCCTTCCCTTCCCACCCACATCCCACTTCAATCAATCCCTTACTCATCACAGAACACCAATGGCATCGGGTTTGCTTAAAGTTGTATGCGAGTAGAAAAAAAAAGGTTGCGAACCACTGCATTAAAGAAATCTTTATTTTTTTTTACCTTGTTGTTCTGCAATTCACCACTCAACTGTTCTCACGCCAAAACCTGCTCCTGTAATCACTCCTTCTTCCGGGATCCTGAGAACATCGAAGCACGTGCCCTAGACCAGCCAATCAGCCTCCAGCGTCAATTTAGTGTTAACCCCATAGTGCCACAAACAAAAGGGATGGGAATGAATACATTGAATGACTTGAGGGGAACATTGTGAACCATTAATCCAGCACTTCATTGCCAGACCTTCAATATTGTGGCAATCGCAGCAGTTGTAAATCTAGTTTTTGTTTTGTTTCAATATCCACCCTAATAGATTTAGGATTTGCAGGAAGACGTAATAAATGCAAAGGATAAAAATGCGAGAGGTTGAAAATGCCCCATTAATATTTGGCTCTATTCTGTTTGCATACAGACATTAGGGAAGCTACGCAAATTTGTTATTGGTGCTGGAGATATTAATCCTGGTTGGTAATAATTAGATTATTATTAGTTATTGTGCAACAGTGAGAAATCGAAGGGATTTAGTAGATTAGACAGTCTCCATGGGTAGAAATGGCCAGGCAACGTTTTGAGTCGGAAACCTCTATGCAGATTTCAGTCTGACCTTTCTCTCCATGAGGCTGTTTGCTCAAGATTCCTGCATCTGCAATTTTCGCGTTTCTCTCTTATAATTGAATAATTCGTTAAAACTTGGGGGTTTCCCCCCCTCTACTCCCTCTGTTGGGGTACTTCACGAGATTTTCTCCCTGTCAGATTGTTTTATCACTAAATCCCCCGAGGGTGGGGGAGTTTTGGTGAAATCTTTGTCCCGCCCCCACGGAAGCTGGCGCGAAAAAATTCACATGGTCTCTTGTTTGGCCGCCTACCGGGTGACGAATTTCTTTAAAAACTTTAAAAATATTACTTCATTTAGAGGGAAACAGTTCTTCAACATGATCGGACAGAAATCCATTATATCCTATTTCAACACTCCGGCGAAGAAAAGGAGTTTATCTGAAGTTACAGAGGAGGAATCTGAGGATAATCAAGAGGTGAAAACTGGGCGATGCTTGTAAAACGTGTGGCGTTATTGTGAATTCATTTTATTTTGAAATGTTTCAGTGGACTTTTAATAGTTTTGGGGCTACTGTTTAACAACATTCGTGGTTTCTTTGCAAACGTTGTTGAATTTTGGGGAGGAAAATTAGTTTGCGTAATAATCAAGGTTATGTTTTATTGAATCAAAGTGAACTTGGCTTGTTCATTGTTCAGGGCATTTTTATTTTAGTTAGATGGAAATATTATAATTGCAACTTTAATTGTGTTTACTGTTAAGTTCACAAAATCCACATTACATACAAGTGTCGTTGAATTTGATTTGATCTGAAGCTTGTATGTTCAATTCATGAAATATTTTGTCGATTTTTAAAAAAAACCAATGTAAAGTTTTCAATCGAGCCTTCATTTGGAGTTGGCGGGAAGATTTTGTTTCTGGGAGGGAAGGTAACAAACTGGGAAGGGATCAGCCAATGCGAGCGAGTAGGCGGGGCTCTGCCTGGATTTGTCAATGGGAACGGAACGGGAAGGAGCTCCGCCGTGAGCGGACGCTTGTGGGTCCGTGTCGATGCGCCGTCTCGGTCCCCTGTTCACCCGCAGGGTTCCTCTCTGTTCCCAGAATGGCAAGTGGACGCCGGCGAAGAAGCTAAAGGTTGGGCTGGAGGAGGAGCAGAACCAGAACAAGCCCTCGTCCCCACTCAGTCCGCAGCAATTGTCCCGCATCGAGAGGAACAAACAAGCGGCTCTGCAGAAGCTTGCGGCCCGGTACGCGCCCACTGGCCTCGGGGAAAGCTGGAAGAAGGAGCTGCTGACCGAGTTCAGTAAGCCTTATTTCATCAGAGTGAGTGAAGAACAATCACCTCTAAACCATGTACTTGTCTCCTGCCAGATCTTGTGTTTACTCGAATTTAAATTGTGAAGTTTGGATTTTAATTGTGCCTGTTGGACCAATGGAGTATTGTGTGCAGTTTTGGTCACCTAACTTCAGGAAGGATATCAATATCCTTAAGTGCAGAGATGATTTACTGGGATGTTGCCCTTACTTCAGGGACTGAGTTACAGAGTAAGTTTAAACTAGTAAGGATTTTATTCCCTGGAGCACAGAAGAATCTGAGGGATAGACAGTAAATGTAGCTTGGCGTTTTCCATTGAGGGTAGGTGAGATTCCAGCAACAGGACATGGGTTAAGGGTGAAAGGGGATAAGTTAAGGAGAACACGAGGGCGAACTTCGTCACTCAGAGTGGTGGGAGTGTGGAATGAGCTTTTAGCAGAAGTTGCAGGCTCAATTTTAACATTTGAGGGAAATTTAGACAGGTACATGGATGGGAGAGGTATGTAGGACTGAGTGCAGATCAGTGGGACTAGGTAAGATAAAGTGGTTCGGCACAGACTAGAGGAACCCGATGTGGCCTGTTCTATGGTTCTAACTTTACATAGGCAAGACCCTGTTACCAAAATATTCATTTCTTATGCAATTAAAATATAAGTATTTAAATTATATTACCACTGATGTTATATTTCACGGACGACTTGGTTCTCCTTAACAGGTCTTTGTTTTGCAGAACTCCCTTATAAAATTCCTTGCACTAACAGTCTTTGTTCCATTTACATTGTAATATAACCTCTGCTGTGGTGACATCCAACTTATTTTGTCCATTGAACATTCATTAATGAGAAAACATGCTGAATATTAGCATAATGAATAGGTGTGCTGAACATGTACTGGCGTAAAATTAGCAACTCTGAGAATTGCTCTTTAAATTTAATTTGTTGAATTACAGAATACTGTCTTTCATGGCATAACTTGCTTTTCCATTCTTTGGGATTATGTTGCATCTCTTGATGAATGCGTATTTTTTTTAAAAAAATGTTGTCCCCTGACAAAAAAAAGAATATTGTGGTCAATTTTTATTCGCTTTTTAACACTACACATGATGATTCCACTTATTCCCATGCTGGAAGAATAAAGGTTTGATTATTGTCATGTAATTGTTACATTTAGAATGTAACATGCATGCAATTCTTTAACTTTTACCTATTCTCAAGCAGATAGAGAGTTGCCACTTTGTTCAGCGCCCCTCACAAAAACCTACAGCACCTGATGTTTCCAGACAGTCTCCCCTCCAAGTACTGACCAGGCCTGAGCCTGCTTGGCTTCTGAGATCAGATAATCCCAGGGTATTTTGGTAAATATACATATAAAAATATTAAATTCTTCAAGAGATGAAATCCATTTCACAGGATAGTCATGGCAAGTGCTGTAAACTACTTCAAGTTGGAATTTCTTTTTCTGTTCAAAAGTAATGTGGTTACTTTTAAGGCAAGCCTTGACACTTAAACGAATTGATGAAAAGTTTATTCCTTTATGCAGTCAGAGTTCCGTTAAGCAATTAAGTATTTCAATAACACTGATCTTGTTTTCAGTTCGCAAAATCCTATTGCTAAAGAGATATTGAAATCTGTGAAGAAGAAATAATTCGGCTTCGCTCAATGGATTATTGAAAAAGTCAACAAGAACTTTCAGGACCTTTCTTTCAGAATTAAAGTATGATTTCAGTGCTTCAAATAAACTGAGGATTCTCTCAACGTCATTTATTAAAGAGACCCAATGGGTTTTAGAATGCGAGAGTACTAAATGCCAACAAAATCACAAAAATCTTTTAATCACTCAGTTCGAACAAAATAAATGCTGAAGTGAAAAAGCGATTCCTTGACGATAACTTCCATGTCAATAGAAAGGACATCAGATGTGATTTGAGCAGCATTAAGCCGAATGTGAGCAGGACACACTCAACACCTTCCATAGAATCGTTCAAGATTTGCTTAACTTTGAATAGACATTGTTCACACCTTTATGCAAATGTCCACCAATATTAGTATTTGTATTATCTCCACCAAAAGATGTTTCTCATTAACGCCTAACTAATTCTCTGCAAAAGCTTGCTATAGTTTCTGTGGTCTCATCTGGAAGGGATTTTACTCACAACAGCTTTATCAGCAAGCCTTTTTATTGGGGGGGGGGGGGGGGGGTACAATTACATAATTAAAGGGAAAAACATTCTGTGTTGTGACTACTTCGTGAAAAGATGAGGCATTTATGTCTTTGACAATCTCTGCAATGGTATATGGAGCAATTACATTTTTTTATTATTGCAGTAAATTTTGTCCTGGCACTTGAAAATTTGGATGCAATTTTGGAATCAGAAAATACTTCCAGTAGAAGTATGGTCGTACAGTCATTTGAGCTGAACAACTGATGATGAACAGTGGAAGGTCATTTCAACTTCTGCAGCTATTATTTTATTTTCTATATTTCTCTTAATCAAGAAATGTTATTTTATCAGTTTATTTTGTAGTCGAGGAAAGTTGTTTGTATATGCTACTTTATATCCAACTTCCTGCCACTTTCATTGCTGAATGAACAGTTGCATATCCCACAAAGAGCCTCAAAACAACTTTCCACTTGTTTAATAAATGTCCATTCTTCAGAGAATTCATCACAAAATTACACTTTCGTTTTGGCATTTTGCGGTTAAATGACAAAACACAAATGAAAAAATGTTTTGCTAGTTTTGCAAGAATTGAAAAAAATCAAGTTTGGTTATTTCACTGATCCATCAGTAACAACTGCCAACAGTATAACTAACGGGCTGGCAGGTGACGGCCAGTGGCTGCAGCCAATGGATGCTCGTGTAACATGTTTCAATGAAATGTGTCTCGTGTGCATTCGTTGGCTGCAGTTTCAAACAAGTTCATTACTTGCCGCAAATACTTGCCGTCTTCGGGTGACTTCCTTCAATGTAATAGTGTAGTTATTTAATGTTTTTGTTTTAAGTAAAATTCAAGTAGTACAAATAAAATTATTAAAAATTCCATATCATGCAGCTCTAAAAACTGCTGAATTTTGCAATTTACTTAAAATGATCTTAATACAGGACATTTAAGGCATTCTGATAAAGTTGATACAGGACACAGGACAAAATCTTTAAATTCAGGACATATCCTGTATATACAGGATGCCTGGTGACCTTACCTGGGGGTTGGTTTGATAAACTTCTGTTACAGGAGTACCCTTCCTTGTTAGCAAGACCCAGACCTATGCTCAATACTCCAGCTGTGGTTTCACCAGAGCCTTTGTGATTATAGTGAAATGCCTTTACTGTATTCTCCATTCCTTAACAACAAATAAATCAGTTAAGGAGGAAGTCTGCAGATGCTGGGGTCGAGTGCAATCTATAAATGTGCTGGAGAAGCTCAGTAGGGCCTGGAACATCCACAGGAAGTAAAAGGCAGAGACTCAAAATGCTGCTGAGTTTCTCCAACTTGTTTGTGTCTTGTATCAATAAACCATTTGTCTTCCTGGTAATATGGTGCATCTGATTGTTAGGTTTATGTAAAAGGAGGCCATATCCTTCTCAAAAAAACTTGTCATCTCTTGCTAGTTTAATTTTTTTAAATCCACTTTTCTCCTCATTTTAAATTCTGTGTCGCCTCTGGTTCGTGGGCAGGATGAACTTGAGCAGCAACCTTTTTTGGGGTGGGGGTTTTTGAAAGCCACTTCTTTTTTGAAGGAGGCTCAACATGTGTTTAATTCCACTTTGTTTATTTGCAGCTGATGGGATTTGTAGCAGCGGAGAGGAATCGTTACACAGTTTATCCACCTCCTCACCAAGTCTTCATGTGGTCAGAGATGTCTCATATTCGTGATGTAAGTGCAATAGTAAACATTGCTGTGTCTGTACTTTACAAGGCAACCCTTTCTGAGGAACCCTTCTGGTGTCCCAGAGGGGTGATCCTTGTAAAATGGCCACCACTCAGGCTGTACCCCTGAAGGTTGTGGCTTGAGCATCTGCTCTGGTATGAACGCTTTGAATGGGGACAAATGTTTGCTCCATGTATCTGGGCCAAAGTTATCAGCTGTTCACTTCATTTGAAGTGGTTTATGGACACTGATCATCTCCATCTTGAGTTCACAAATTAATTCCAGCTTGCTTCTGGTCTCCTTACTTGAGGAAGGATATATTAGCTTTGGAGATGGTGCATAGGAGGTTCACCAGGTTGATTCCAAAGATGAGTGGGTTAGCTTCTGAAGAGAGATCGAGTCATCCGGGGCTGTGCTTGCTGGAATTTAGAAGAATGAGTGGGGATATTTTGGAAATGTACAAAATTATGTAAATTAGATGTAGGTAAGTTGTTTCCATTGGTGGGGAAGACTAGATCTAGGGGACATAGCCCCCAGATTCAGGTTAATGGATGGAGGTGAGGAGCAGGCTTGATGGGGCAGGGTGGCCTACTCCTGCTCATTTCTTATTAGCCATGTTTTTAAAAAAAATAATTATTTAAAACTTTCATAAACAACATAAAATCAATAGCAACAACAGAATTTTTTTTTATATACAATATAATAAACCCCCTCAGCCAACCCCCTCAATGGGAGCAAAAAAAAATAAAACATGTACAATATTTTAAAATATTTCCAAACCCATATATTCTAAATAAGAATTAAAACTACATTACAACAAAAAAGAGTAATTGTCATGTAAATTGTTATTTTCTCCATATAAATATAAGCTCTCAATTCATTCTGCCAATGCCCCATATTAATCTCTACATTGTCTTTCCAAGTAATTGTTACACATTTTCGTGTCACAGATAACGCCAAATGTACAAATGCAATTTGAAACTTATCCAACCCCAAGCCAGCCAAAGAAACTATATAACCCAACATAAAATCTCTGGATCTAATGGTAATTTAATTTTAAATAATTTCTCCAAAACCAACCTAACTTTTTCCCAAAATGGTTGTATCCTATCACAAGACCAAACTGCATGCAAAAAAAGTTCCAGTACTTAACCACATCTAAAACAAAAATCTGAATTACTAAATCCGTATTTTTTTCAATTTCTCAGGAGTCAAATATAACTGATGCAAAAAATTATAATTAACTAAACCATATCTTACATTAGTCAATTTAGATACCCCTTCATGACACATAACCTTCCAATCCTCTTGAGGTATAACACAAGTTAAATCGCTTTCCCATTTATTTCTAGATTTCTCCAAATTCGGTTTTTCCATAGTTTCCTGTAACTATCGATACATATCTGAAATAAAACCTCTCTTTGGTATAAAGGAAATCAAAGATTCAAATTTTGTTAACTTGGGTAAACTCATCTCTTTACCATAATTATCCCTTATCAAAGCTCTAAGTTGATAATTTACCAGTATACCAAATTTCTCCCTCAATTGATTAAAAGAAAGAAACTGTCCTTCAAAACAATCCTGAGTCACTTTTATACCCTGAAAATACCATATCTTTAGATACCTATTAAACATTGAAAAAGGAATAAGCTAATTTTGATATAACAGAGTTTGAATTGATAATTTACCCTTTGTTCCTATAGCATCATTTCTTTTAACCCATATCTTTAACAAATGTTTTAATACTGGCATATCATATCTCTGCAATAAATTCAAATTCCACTGCTGGTGAACATCAGATTCAGAAATACAGGCTAACTCCACCTTAGCCCAACTAGGAGGCTAATTAATATCCATCATTCTACTAACAAACTTCAACTGTGCTGCTTCGCAATAATTTTAAAAGTGAGGCAACTGGAGTGAGTCCACCTAGAGTATATTTCCATGTCAATTTCTGTAAAGCTACTCGAGCTAATTTTCCTTTCCATAAAAATTTCCTCACCACCATATTCAAATCCTGAAAAAAAAACCTTTGAAAGTAAACATGGTATTGACTGAATTAAATATTGAATACGAGGAAAAATATTAATTTTAATACAATTTACTTGACCTATTAATGTTAGTGGAAGATCCTTCCATTTAATCAAATCCATTTTAATCTTTTTCAATAAAGGTACATAATTTAACTTGTATAAAGATTGATAGTTTGCATTCACAGTTAACCTTGAATATTTAATTTTATCAGACCATCTTAATTTTACCATATTTTTACACTCTTTATAATCCCCTTCCAAAATTGACAATATCTCACTCTTATCCCAATTCGCCTTATACCCAGATAGCTCCCCAAATTGAATTAAACATTCTTGTAAATATTTCAAATACTGTTCTGGATGTGTCAAATAAATCAATATATCATTACCAAATAAATTAATCTTCTATTCATCATCTGCAATTCTTATCCCTTTAACCTTATCATTCTGTTGAATTGCCTGAGCTAATGGTTCAATGGCCAATGCAAACAAGGCTGGTGACAATGGACAACCTTGACGAGTTGATCGTGATAATTTAAATAGCAAAGAGGTTTGGCCATTCGTCACCACCCTAGCAATTGGATTTTTATACAACCAGTAAAAAATAAAAAGGGCCGAAATTAAACTTCTCCAACACCTTAAATAAAAAAAATTCCATTCAATCCTGTGAAAAGCTTTTTCTGCATCAAGCGCAACCACCATTGGTTGGTTGGGATGCTGTCTCGATGCACTGATCAACATTATCAATCTAAGAATATTATCAGAAGCACATCCATTCTTAATAACACCTGTTTGATCTGCATGTACCGAGGTAAATATTTAGCAAGTCTATTTGCCAATATTTTAGCCACTATATTATAATCCACATTTAATAAAGTAATTGTTCAATACGAAGCTACATTCAACCGATCTCTATCTTTCTTTGGAATCACTGTAATTATTGCACTAGAACAAGATTCCTGTAGTGACTGATCTTCAGTTATTTGTTGCAACACGTCCCTAAATATTGAAGATAAATCTTCATAAAACACTTTGTAAAATTCCACTGAAAATCTGTCATCACCTGGTGACTTTCCATTCGGCATCACTTCTATAGCTTCTTTAGTCTCAAAATCTGTAAATGGAGCTTCCAATTCCTTTACAAGGATTCAGTAGAACCATCATCCTGTGTTCCCTCAGAAGTATACAATTTCTGATAAAATGAATAAAATTGGTCATTGATTTCCTGAGGTTTATAGGTAACTATTGAATTCTTTTTAACAGCATTAATAGTTCTTGATATTGTTCTGTTTTTTAATTGCCAAGCTAATACCTTATGAACCCTCTCACCCAACTCATAATAACGTTGCTTAGATCTTTGAATTAATCACTCATACTGATAGGTTTGTAAAGTATTATAATGTAATTTCAACTTGGATAATGCTGCCTTCTTATCTTCTGTAACCTTCTTCTGAAATTCCTTTTCAACTCAGTAATTTGTTTCTCCAATGCCAAACTTTCCGCCAAATACTGTTTTTTTTTAACTTTCATAGAATAACTAATAATTTGACCACGCAAATATGCTTTTAAAGCATTCCACATTACAAAATTACTACTTACTGAATTAGTGCTTTCAGCCAGAAATAAAGCAATCTGTTCCTTAACAAAAGTAATAAACTCTGGTTTCTTCAATAACATTACATTAAATCTCCACTGGTAAGTTAATTGCAACACTTCAGAACCTACACAAGAAATAACCAACATAGAATGATCAGATATAACCCTACTCTTATATTCAGCCTGCACTACTCTAACCTGCAAATGTGCCAAAATCGAAAACAAATCTATTCTAGAGATTGAATCATGCCTAGATGAATAAAAAGAAAAGTCCTTTTCTGTCAGATTTATTCTCCTCCAAATTTCAAATTTTTCATCAAAGATCCCACTTGTGTCGCCATCTTTGATTTCCTTATATTTTTCGGAGATCTATCCAGTAATAGATCCAAAACACAATGAAAATCTCTTCCAATCAAAATATTTTCATTGGCCCGATTTAATGTTAAGAAAGCCTCAGATATAAATCGATCATCATCCACATTAGGTGCATAAATATTCAACAATGTCCATGGTTCTGCAAAATTTTTTTACAATACACCATCAAAACCCTACCAGCAATCTCCATAAATGATTCCAACTCATAAATGATTTCTTATGAATCAAAATGACTACACCCCTTGCCTTAGAATTAAAAGAAGCAATCACATATCCAACCTAATCTCTCTTCAATTTTAAATGTTCTTCTTCAGTCAAATGTGTTTCTTGTTTAAAAAAAAAAGCAATATCAACTTTCGTTTTTTTAATATAAGTCAGTACATGTTTATGCTTAATTGGATTATTCAATCCCTGTACATTAAAAGTTGCAAAATTCAAATTAGACATTTCTTTACCCTAACATTACAATCTTCACACTATTACAGAATATTGCTCCCCTTGCTAAAAAAAAATCCCTTGTAAATAAAATAACCCTTGCCCCCCTTATATATATATATATATATATATATATATATAGAAACACCAACCTTTTTAAAAACAAAATAAATTTAAAAAAAAATTCAATCACAAACTACAATAGTGTAGGAACTCCCTAAAAATCTGGGTGTGGTAAAACCCACTAGTGGCAGATAACTATCAAAAGCTTCAGTGTCATCCACCCCCCACCCCCAGTCAAACTATTCCAAAGTACTTAAACATATTCAGACCAATGATTCCAATCTCAATGACTTCCGGATCTTCAATGTCAAGAAGACACTGTGTCAATTCAACTCCCCTTCCCCCTCCTCCCTTTCCCCTCTTCCGTGACGATAATGGTGACCGTCCACTTCCTTGTAAATCTGGCAACGAATTAGCAAAAGTTAATGAATCATGGTCATTCTCAAAAAATTTAGACTGATAATTTCCATAAAAGACTTCTAACGAAAAGCAAATTTATAACCCTTTCTCCACAGTACTTCTTTCGCTGAATTAAATTCTCTGCCTCTTAATAATTTCTTGACTCAAATCAGCATAAAAACACTCTGTTGCCCTGAACCGTCATTGGAGTCTGATTTTGTTGAGCCTTTTGAACTGCAATCCGTAGTATCATTTCTCTGTCCTGGTATCTCAAGCAGCGAATCAAAAGTTAGCGTGGTGGTTAGCCCGGAAAAGGCTTCATCCTCTATGTGCCCGGTCCAATTCCAGACCATCCGTATATATTTAAAAAAAAAATTCACTACCCCGGACATCAGGAATCCACTTCTTGAAGAATTTCACCAGATCTGAGCCTTCAATATCTTCTGGAAGACATACATTATCCCTCTAACCTTGATTTTCTAAGGAATCAATCTTCTTTGACAGTTTCTTCTTCTGAATCCCGCAATCCATGAAAGAATCCTCCACTTTTTCCATTTTTTCTGTTTCGTTCCACTTGATCTTTCCATTCATAAAAAGCTGCTTCAATTTTAAAAAAAATTATCCTGTACAGTATCCACCACCTTTAAACATCTATAACATCACTTTTAACCACATTCATATCATTCTTCACAGAAGACATTTCTTCACAAATATTATTCATTTTCATTTTAATTTCCATAAATCCTTGATTTAACTGTGTAGACACCTGTACTGATATATTTTCCATCTGATGAGCAATCCCTTCCAAAATCGTAAATACAGAATCCAGTCCAGGTGCCATTACTCCCTCTTGAGGCCTAGCTTCCTTGACCCCAGCCTCCAAAGTAAATTCCTCCTGCCTTGATTCCTGCAAGGCATGACTTCCCTCTTCTTCAGCCGCGGTTGCCATTCGTCCAGTGTGGCTGCGGGTCTGCATCCCCGACAACAGCGGGCCGCGCTGCCGTCAGAGTCCCCCCGCAGCCCACACTTTATCCAAAAGCTCCCGGATGCACGAAACACCGCGCATGCCCGGGAGTGTCACCGGCCGCGCAGGTGTGTCGTTCGACACAGCGCTGCACGCTCCTAGACCACCAGTCAATATAGTGGGCTCACGCAACTGTCCTTGCTTGGTCGTCCCGCCCGTGCGCACGTCTTCACGGGCGCGCGAGTTGGAATCGGCCGAACCTAAAACAATGCCGGTGCCAGAGTTGTACTCAGCTGGCCTGGGATACTTTGAGGCTCCTGCAGATGAGCTTGGTAAGTAGGCCTCAGTTCTTCAACACTTCTATGAGGTAATTTCTTCTGTAACTGTGTCTTGGATTTCTTCGCATTTGTAGTCATTTTGATTCTCCTCTGTTCAGAAACCTGTAAAAACTATTGTAACCACTTTCACAACTTTTAAATTCGGGCATTAATTAGTTCAACTGGGGAGAGGTGGAACTGCACGTCTTCTTTCTACGCCATCTTGTCATGCCCACTTATTAGCTATGTTGACGGAATTGCCACAGTGCTGATACGGATCTCACTCTATGACAAGTGTTGCAGGATACTGGTCAGTTCAGGATGTTGCGTGGAGGGGAGGTCTGAGCTAGTAGGTTTCCCATTTGCCTGTACCATGAGATAAATTGCAGCATGGATTTATCACTGTGGATTAAGTTCAATTGCAAGGACTGATTACATGATCTTAATTTTTTTTAAATTTAGATATTGTGGTGAATGTCTGCCAAGTTGCCTGTCTCCCCCTCTGGCGAGCTTTGCTGTACTAACATTGGCTGTGCATTATCTCTACTGTTAAGGACACTCTCCTTGGATATAACTGTATATGCACCTATTGTCTTTCATTATTGTACCATGAGTTTCTGCTAATAAAAGCCATGATTATTGTTTGACCACATCGTCTTTGTCTATTTCATCAACTGGCACTTCAGATATAGAACAGGGTAACATAGAGCTTGTGTTTTTATGCTGCCCCAAATACACCCAATTGACCGACATCTTTGGTATCTTTTTAAATGGTGGGCAGAAACCAGAGCACCTGGAGGAAAATGTACAAACTCCTTGCAGACAGTGCGGGATTTGAATCCCTCTCCCGATCGTTGGCGCTGTAACAGAGTTGCGTTAACCGCTACTCTAACATTGCTGGATTTTGTTGTGTTTTCTGAGTATCAAGGGCCAAGGGTTAAGCAGCTTGAAATCTTGTCTTAAGATAACTGTTCATGAACAGTTTTATGTGAGGGTGGTGGAATTGTAGAACGATACAACTTCACTGAATTATGGAATGGACTCGCAGATGATTGGCGTACTCCATATTCTGTTCATTATAAGTAATGGGTTTGAGAGATGCAATCAAAGAAGCTTTAGTGATTTACTGCACTGCAATTTTGTAGATGCCTGTGGAGGCAGTGATGAAGGAAAAGGTGCTCATCAAATGAGTGACATTGTGAGGTTGCTGAGTATTGTTGACACTCTGTTCCTTCAGATAGGGAAAATGTTTGAGCATTAGCCACTGCTTAAAACCTATTATCTCACAACTTGAGGTAGTAGTAAAAGTTTCAACGTATGTTTCAGACAATGGGGAGAGGTTTAAGTGGATTGGAATTCCATAATGTAACACCACTATTCTTGGAAAGTAGGAGAATGAAAGCAGGAAACTGCCTGCTAATTAGAGCATTGGGAAAATGCTGGAATTCTTCATTAAGGAAATGCTAGTAGAATATTTAGAAAAAATATAAGATATCAATATGATCTCAAAAAGCAGAAGATGAGTTGATGAGTTTATCAGAACTCTGAGGATGTCACAGGCCAGATGGGAAGCTAGTAGATGTAGTTTCTCTGGAGTGACAGAGGTTGAAGAGAGACTTGATGGAAATAAATAAAGTTGAGAGGACTAGATGGGGCAGACAGAATCTTTTCCTCCACGGTAAAAATGTCAACTACTCGGTTGTGCTTTTAGGTGAGAGAAGGCGGGTGTTTTTTTTAAAATAAAGAGCGGTAGGTGCCTGAAATGGCATAGTTGTGCTATAGAAATGGTCTTGAATGTGCCCCCATTGTCTTCTATAAATGTCCATTCCTTCAATTATTGCCTGTACTTGCACCTCTGGGTCACTGATCACATTCATCATCACATCCTTCCATCTCAATTATGCTCTGGCAGATAAAGGGAATGGGTCTACCTGGATTGATGTGTTAATTAATAGTTTTGGACTGGAAGGGCTGAACAACCTCTGGGGCTGTGACCTTTTCAATGTACCTTCAACCAGAGGCAAAACATCTGGTTCACCCTCAGGTCGATGGCAAAGTCCATTCCTCTGGAACTGGTCATTGGAGTTGAGTACAGTCTGTGATTTAATTCTATGATGAATATGGTTAAGTGAAGCAAAGCTGTTTCTGAAGTAGAAGGTGCAATTAAATTGTGGAAAGCTGGTATGTATTTCCTTAGGAGGTCGTAGCTGGAGTATTGGAAGGATTGAGCATGTGGGGAGAATAACAGAATCAAATTAAGTTTTGTTTTTGCCCAGGTGAAGGTGGTGATCCTTGGCCAGGACCCCTACCATGGACCCAACCAGGCTCACGGACTATGTTTTAGTGTCAAGCGCCCTGTGCCACCGCCTCCCAGGTATGCATGGAATTCTAGGCGATTGGGTTTCATCTGCAGCATCCCACCTGTTCTTTAAGGGGTTAATGACCACCTATGTTTGTTTCAGGTTGGTATTGGTGTTCAAGGCACCAGCTTGTATGTTATGACAGCTGGAAGGTTTCTGGTTCATTGAGGCTGACTTGTTCTATCTGTAGTATTGCACCTGGGTGTCTATGCTCTCCTGAGCAAGGTTTACAATGGTAAATTATTCTGGGGAAATTCCTCTGTCCTACCTCAGATTAATGCCAAGATTAACACCTATTCTAATGAGGGGATGTGTGACCACCAGAACTGGGAAACTTCCCAATGAGCCATTGGTCTTGACTGCTATTGAACACCTGAGCAGATTTATCCTTGGTCTTGGCTTCATAATAAACTCGTGATTTGAAGTGAAGCTGGCGGGTTTACAGAAGACGTGTTGTGAAGAGACTGCTCTGTTGGAAGTTGGCAAAATTGCTGCCCTTCCAACATGGTGAGTGTTGCGTTGAGCACAATGGTATAGCAACACCAGCGACCTGGGTTTGAATCCGAAGCTGTCTGTAAGGAGTTTGTATGTTCTCCTCATGAGTTTTTCTGGGTGCTCAGCTTTCCATCCAAAAATGTACAGGATTTGGAGGTGAATTGGTGTATTTGTGTGATACAGGCTTGTGGAGTGGAAGGGTCTATAAATGAGCACTGCTTCAACATTATCCATGTGAAGTAATGGTTGAAGTGCATTCGACATAAACCTCGAGAGATACGGTTGGCAGACACAAGAGGCCGGTGAACTTGTTCCTTCTAGCAAGCCCAAAGAAAGATTAAAATCTCTTCTGCAATTCCTTCCATCTGTTACCCAACAGAAAGTCAGCTCTGGGCCTATGTGCTTGAATGAAGCTGCTATAATTTGTGCAGAAAGTATTTGTACAAGGGTTTGATAACAAACTCATTGTCTTGGTGTCAATATTGAAGAGTTGGGGAGTTTGAGACTGTCAAATCATGAGTTTATTATGAAGCTAAGACCAAGGATAAATCTGCTCAGGTGTTCAGTACCAGGCAAGGCCACTGGCTCATTGGGTGGTCTCCCAGTTCTGGTGGCCACAGTAGAGTACATTTCTCAACTTCTTTCTCCATCCTTCCACCTGTATCTCCATGTTACCTTTGTTCACAGGACATTACAATGTCGAACAGTGTTCTGACCCCTTATTTTACCCCTCCTCAACCTTTTTGTTTAGGCATCTGCCTGAATTTTGACCCTCTTGAAGAAGGGCTCGGGCACTAAACACTGCCCTTCCTTTTTTTGGATATTGCATGATCATCTGAGTTTCTGCAGCAATTTTGGGTACTGCATTTTACCCTAGTATCTTCAGAATTATTTTTTCCTTTGGGCTGCATTCTGTACAGCATGGATCTACACTTTAGAAATATGGTGACTATTGGAAGAATGCTTGAAAAAAAAAATCAATCTTAACATGAAAACAAAATAGGGACTTGGTATTAAAAGGAATATCCAGGTGATATGGATCCACACAAGTGTTGTATATCTATTCAGCAAATATTGAGCCTAATGTATACAATGCAGCAATGTGTCCTGTTCCGTGCAGAAAGCATCCATGGAAGGTATTAGTTTGGAGCTGGTTCCCTTTTTGCAGACAGTGAATAAATAGCCCAGGAGAGGGTGAGGGGTGTTAAAGGATGCTTTGAGGGCTGTAAATTATCCTGTTCTCGTGCAGCCTGGAAAACATGTTCAAGGAGCTGCAATCGGACATTGAAGGCTTTGAGCACCCAGCACATGGGGATCTGACTAGCTGGGCAAAGCAAGGTAAGTTACAAATATTTGCTCTGCTAGAGTTACGCAGAAGAGGTTGGGATTAAAGCTTATTTGCTTTCACTTGAAATCTATACCACCACAACTTGTGTTGAAGGAGGCCAGTGTCCAAATAGGTGAGAAAAGATTGCTCTTCCTTCAACATGAGGTCCATAGCCCTGCAGTTCAACTGCGTGGATACATCTGATGAGACACCCTCCCCCACACCACCCTCTGGATGATCACAGTTTGCCGCATTAACCTTCTAATCCATTCTCCAATTACTTTGCGTTTCTTTCTTCCTCATGGCTGAGAGAAATAGTCCTTCCAATCTTACTACATCTTGATCCTTCACACTTTCGCCTACTTGAAGCTCCCCTCAAAAAAAATTAACCCAGCCTGTCAAATCTTGTAGCTACAATTTCCCAGTCCTGACAGAGGTAGGAAAATTTTGTTGAATGTTTTAATTGTATAGACTAGATTGAAGGGAATGGCAGGCAGTGGTCCCTACCACAAGCTGTGCTAATTCCTTGAGCGGCAGTTGAGCCTTCAAGTGTGAGCAAACACGGCTTCTGTTAAATGAGCTGCTCATTGGTAAGATGGTTAATAGAAAATTGTAGGATCTTATTTTTAATTAGGTCCACCCAAGGAGGATGTGGCCAAATTATGTCAAGGAACTGTTTTGTAATCAGCTAATTCCAGGCTTCATTGCATTTGAATAAGGTTGGTTTGAATTGGAGCTATGACCTTCCTTTGACTTTTATTGTTGATGTTGCTTTTGGAGTGGTGCCAAAGTGCTTGACCTGGTGAATTTCTCCAACACATTTATGTATTACACTTGACCCCAGCATCTGCAGACTTTCTTGCTTGACTTTAAGACAAATGAAATATTTGAAGCAACATTATTGTTATTATGCCAGACATGTGGCAGCCAATCTGCCCAGTGTAGTCCACAATGATGTTTGGTGGAGTTGATTTGAGGAGTCGATGTTCCCTGAGATGCTGGGGAGAGCTTGCTTCCTTAATTAGTGCTGCGATTGTGTAAGTGCACTTGAGGGCGTTTGGTGTCTCCATGTAATGTCTTGCCTAAAAAGAGCAAGACCAAGAGTTGTCACTCTGTGGCAGAATCACCACAGATCAATGTGCCCAAGGGAGACCAATTGTTACATCAATAGAATCAGAAACCACAAGAAATGCTGAGCAGAGCAAGAGGGTGAAATTTCAGATCGATGTATGATGGAGCAGCTTCAAATTCAATGCTAACCTCTGGGGCTCTCTGTGTGCAGTTTGTGTATCCTCCTTTGACCACCCTTGTTTCCTCCCATATCGTGTGGGGAAGTAGGTTGATTGGCCACTGTAAATTGCCCTGAGTGGGTAGGTGAGTGGTAGAAGGGAGGGCATTGGTGGAATGTGGGGAAAATTTGGTTGTATGATGGTCGGTGAGGACTCTGGGCTGGAGGGCCTGTCTCTGTGCTGTATCACTCTGGACTCCGGGAAAGATAAATGAGTATTTTGTGTGGAGGGGAGCAGGGTGGAGAGAAGGGCAGTGCCATGTGCAGTTAGAAAGAGGAAAGAAAGAAGGGGAGACGTCACGTGATGATGTTGGGCCAGGATGAGAAATATAGCTCCTCTGAGAAAAATCAAAGAAAAAAAGCAATGCTGCCAAAGAAAGACAGAAGAATTTGTAGAGAAGAAGGAAGAGAAACAACCAGAAGGACCTACCTTGGAGAAGAAGCTGAGACCTGTAGTGAAGCCTACTTTCTGATCGAAGAGGGCTTCCCTACTCACCTCCCAGTGAGCTGTGGCATTCCTGCAGCAGGGTCGAGTCGGGGAGGGGAGCGACTCGACTGCGCATGCACGAGGAGTCGCACGTGAACAGTCAGCAGCAGTGGGAGGCCCTGTCAGAGGGGCTTACTAAGCCCTCTAGACAGGCTCCCGGGCAATCCAAGAGGCTGTCTGAGAAGGGAAAAATATAAAAGCTGGTAGAAAAAGAAGGAGAGGCGAAGGAGGAGGAAGAAGAACAATAATGTTGGAAGAATAAGAAGGGGTAAGAAAGAAAGTTAAAGCTATCCCTAAAGTTCAAGATACACTGGTTATGATTATGGAAGAGTTAAAGTTAATAAGATGTGATATGAATTTTAGCCTCTGATCTCTTAATAAAGTATGTGAAATTGTCAAAGAGATGCAGAAAAAACACCAGGAAGTGGAAGAAAAAATTCAAAGCATTAATTTGGGAAATCAATTTCTTCAAGGAAAAAGTAGATAAAGTGGATGAAGTGTTCGCAATGAATAAGCAATTGTCTGGAAAAAGTGGATTTATTAGAAAATTTAGTGGAAGAAATAATGTTAAGATTATTGGCCTGAAAGAAGAAGAAGATATTATTCAATTTTTACAATGTTGGATCCCTCAGTCTTTTGGACAAGAGCATTTTAAAGGAGATACTGAGATTGAATAAGCCCTGAGACCTGAACCTCAGCTGGATCAAAAGCCAAGGGCTATTTTGGTCAAATTTCTTCATTATCAAATAAGAAGAAAAATTCTTAGAACTAGCATCCAAACAGGGCTAAAGAAAGAAAAGCACCATTGGAATATGGAGGGAACAAAATCTTCTTTTATCCTGATATAAGCTTTGAATTATTGAAGAAATGGAAGTGTTTTAATCCAGTTAAAAATATACTGTGGAAGAAGGGATATACTTTTATTCTGCGTTAACCTGTAACTTTGCAAGTATTTGTTCAAGGAGGTTCAAGTAGATTTTTTTATGAATCCTAAACATGATCAAGTATATGCAGAAAGTTTGCCGGATATGCGTTAAGAATTGACCCAAAGAGTGGACACTTGAAGCTGGAAAGTTGTATTCTTGTGGTGAAATAAATCTAGAAGTGGTTTGTAATATTGCAGAGATGAGTTTAATATACTCGAAGGAGCCAGAGATATGCTGACTGGTTCCTGCTGAACCATGGACATTAATTTGTGGCTTTAGTCACAACCTGAAAAATGGAGGGTGGTAGCATTGTCAGGGGACTTCATGACGATGCTCAGGTGGGGAGGGAAGGTATTTCTTTTCTATTTCTTTGAATACTTTGGAAAAAAAATTACTATTTTTTATTGGATTTAATGTTATTTTGTTTTTAAGAGGTTGGTGAAGAGCTGGGGACTGATGAAGGGAAATCATGAACGGGAGGGGGGAAAGTGTAAGAATTTTCAAATTTTTACAATGAGTAAAGGATTAAAATTCATGAGTTTTAATGTAAATGGGATTCAAAACCCGATAGAGAGTTTTGACATGTTTTAAAAAAAATTGAAAGTAGATATTGCTATTCTACAAGAAGCACATTTAATTGAAAAAGAGCATCAAAAATTAATAAGGGATTAAGTTGGAATGGTAGTAGCATCACATTTTAATACAAAAACTAGAGAAGTAGCAATTTTGAAAAATAAAAATCTTACAATTAAAATATATAATACAGTTTTAGGCCCATTTGGTTGGTTTGATTTAATAAATTGTCTGATTTTTTTTTCTGAACAGTTGACATTAATGAATATTTCACATCAAATGTGGATGATGGTAAATTTATACGAGAAATATTTTTAAATATGGGGGAAGCTAATGAAAATATCTTAGTGGGTGGAAATTTTAATTTTTCCCTTGACCCTTTATTGTATAGATCGGCAAAGAGTGTGTCAAAATCTAAGGCAGCAAAAATAACCTTGTCTTTAATGCAAGAACTGAATTTGGTTGATGTTTGGAGAAGGATACATCCTAGAAAAAGAGACTATTCATTTTATTCTAACAAATATAATTCATATTCTCGAATTGATGTTTTTGTTATCAGCAAGACTTCAAGGCAGAGTACAACAGGTTCAATATAAGGCAAGGCTTTTATCAGATCATTCTCCTTTGTTTTTAGCTTTATATTTAGAAGATGGAGGTTTAATAATATATTGTTGAAACAAAGATTTTTGTCAGTTTATTGGACATCGATAAAGCAATTCTTGGGCATTAAAGCTGACTCTATGGATAATAAATTTGTTCTTTGGGATCCAATAAAGGCGTATATACGTGGACAGATAATAAGATTTTCTAAAATTAGAAAGGAGTATATGTCTCAAATTAATACAGGTCCTTTATCCGGATCCCTTGGGGGACAATGTGTTCTGGATTTTTACAGACTTCAGAAAGCCAGATTTAAGCCCACCTGAATTGTGCTGCCATATCCACCCCCACCTCCCCCTTGGCCACCCGCCCATCTTGCGCTGCCACCTCTCTCCCCACTTGCTGGATTTTGGAGCTTTCCAGATTTTAGATGTCCGGATAAAGGATCATGTACCTGTAATTTAGAGACAAAAATATCAACTTTAGAAAAGGAATTACAAGAACAGTCGTCAATAGAAAAAAGAATTCTTTGGAATAAAGAATTACAGTATAATACTTTGCAATCTTAGAGCATAAAAAATTATGAGAAATAAACAGATATTATGAACTGGGGGATGACCACATAAAGTTTTGGCATGGCAATTGAAAACTAAACAAGAATCAAAAGCTGTTATTGCAACTAGAGAAGAGACAGGTCACATATCTTGTACACCCTCAGGATATAAATAATTGCTTTAAGCAATTGTATACAAAATGATACAAATCAGAATCTGCAGGATGATAACAAAATTAAGTAAGGAAGAACAGAAAATATTAGGAACCTCTTTTACTGTTGTAGCTTCTTTATAAAATAATAAATCCCCTGTTGAAAATGGATTTACATCAGAATTTTATAAAGAATTTAAAGATGTGCTGATTTCTGTATTTATGAAAGTTTGAACAAAATTGGAAGAAACTGGAAACTTGCCTGATTCCTTTAAGACAGCAATCATAACTGTAATTCCAAAAAAGGTAAAGATCCATTAATGCCATCGTCTTATAGACTGATGTCATTGAATATGGATTATAAGATGGTAGCTAAATTATTAGCAAATAGGCTGGAAAATATTTTACCAAAACTAATTAACAAGGACAAACGGGATTTTTTTTTAAAAATGACGATCAGTGGATAATGTAACTAGGTTGATTAGTTTAATTTGTAGAGCCCAAAAGAAAGAAAATTTACGTGTAGCAGTAGCCTTAGATGCAGAAAAGGCATTTGATAGAGTAAAATGGGACTTTCATTTTAAAATTTGCTAAATTTGGCTTAGGACAAACATTTATAAATTGGATAAAAGCATTATATATTGATCCAAGAGCAAGAATAGTGAGAAATAATCTTGTCTGATTATATTAAATTAACAAGATCAATAAGACAAGGTTGTCCATTATCACCTGCTCTTTTTGTGTTAGTAATTGAACCGTTAGCTGAATTAATTAGAATAGACTTGGATAATAAGGGTATTAACATAGGGGCTAACGAATATTAGTTTATTTGCAGATGATGTAATGGTTTATTTGATCCAGAAAATTCGTTAGATTAAATTACATATGCAATTAGAACAATGCGGAGCAGTTTCAGGATATAAAGTTAATTGTGATAAAAGTGAAATTATGCCATTGACTTTTGGTGACTATACCCAATGTAGGCAAAATAAAACTATGGACCATTGTTTAAGAAAATTGAAGAGGATTTAAAAAAAAGGATTGATTTGTCAATTACATTAACTGGCTTAGTAAATTGTATTAAAATGAATCTTTTCCATGGGTGCAATATTTATTTCAGTCTTTACCCATTGATAGTTCTGGTAAGTGTTTTAAGGATCTAAATAAAATTATAAGGAAATTCTTGTGGAAAGGCAAGATATCAAGGATTTCTATGGATAAATTAACTTGGAGATGGAGATTTGAGTCGTGATGTCTACAACTTCCAAATTTTGAGTATTGTTATAAAGCGGCCCAACTAAGATTTGTTTTTGAGGAAGGAGAAAAAGTGGCTTTGGTTAATATAGAAATGAATAAAATAAGTGAAAAAGAATTTGAAGAATTTCTATATAAATGGAATGAAATATTATTAACTGGAGAAACAGGCTCACCAATATTAAGATATTTGGTTAAAATGTGGCATAATGTACATGTGTTGATTCTGGATTTGTTCCTGAGGATTGGAGGGTGGCAAATGTAACCCCACTTTTTAAGAAGGGAGGGAGAGGAAAAAAAATGGGGAAACTATTAACCAGTTAGCCTGAGATCAGTAGTGGGGAAAATGCTCGTCAGTTATTAAAGATGCGATTGCAGCACATTTGGAAAGTATTGATATCATTGGACAGTCAGCATAGTTTTATGAAGGGAAAATCGTTTTCTGATTAATTATAGAATCTTTTGAGGATGTAACTAGTAGAATGGATAAGGGAGAACCAGTGGATGTGGTATATTTACAATATATATCAATGACTTAGATGAGGGAATAGAAAGCAGCATCTCCAAATTTTCAGGTGACACGAAGCTTGGTGGCAGGGTTAGCTGTGTAGAGGATGTAGGGGTTCTTGGGCAAGTTAGGTGAGTGGCCCAATGCATGGCAGATGCAATATAATGTGAATAAATGTGAGGTTATCCACTTTAGAGGCAAGAACAGAAAAGAAAATTATTACCTAAATGATGTCCGATTGGGAAACGGAGAGATGCAATGAGACCTGGATGTTGCTGTGCACCAGTCATTGAAAGTGGGCATGCAGGTACAGCAGGCAGTGAGGAAAGTGAATGGTATGTTGGCATTCATAGCAAGAGGATCTGAGTACAGAAGCAGAGAGGTTCTACTGCAGCTGTACAGGGCCTTGGTGAGACCACACCTAGCGTATTGTGTACAGTTTTGGTCTCCTTATCTGAGAAAAGACATCCTGGGTATAGAGGGAGTGCAAAGAAGGTTCACTAGATTGATACCGGGGTGGCGGGACCTGCATGAAGAAAGACAGGATTGTGCTCGCTGGAATTTAGAAGATTGGAGGGGGAAGCGTATAAAATTCTTAAGGGATTAGATAGGCTAGATGTAGAAAGGTTGTTCCTGATGTTGGGGAAAACCAGAACCAGGGGTCGTAGTTTATGGAAAAGGAGGAAGTCTTTTAGGACTGAGATGAAAACAAAATTTCTCTCTGAGAGTGGTGAATGTGTGGAATTCTTTGCCACAGGAAGTAGGTTCCTTATCTTTGTTTAAGAGGGAGTTAGATTTGACACTTGTAGCTAAGGGGATCGGGGATATGTGGAGAAGGCAGGTACTGGGTACTGAGTAGATGATCGGCCATGAGCAAAGTGAATGGAGGTGTCGGCTTAAATGGCCAAATGCACCTATTTTCTTTGTTCCTGCGTTAAGGGACATGGTTTAGTGAGGATGTCATTTAGTGCAATAAATTGATCCTGTTTATGTTGAATAATAAAAATTTTGTTAATTGGTCAAAAAAGAAATAAATTTTATTAAAGATTGTTATCAAGGCAGACATTTGACTAATTGAAAGCTAAATATGGAATACAAAATATACAATATTTGGATATCAATTAAAGACTGATCTACAAGAAAGATTTGCATCTTATCTGCTGTTAGATGATGATGAAATAGAAACAATAATATTAAATCCAAATACAAAAAAAGTTCATCAGTTATGTATTTATTACTTTTGAGGGGAGTAAAGAAGAAAGATTTTCATAAATCTAAACAAAGGTGGGAAATGGACGGGTATAGATTTAAATGATAAAAATTGTTAGATATAGAAGGATGCAATACAATTTCATACATTAGTTATGTATTATGCCACCAAAGCTTAATAGATTGAAGTCAGATATTTTGGATGTGTTTTCAATGTAAACAGGACATGGGCACCTTTTTACATTCTACATGGACATGCCCCAAATTGAATTCTTTTTGGACTCATTAAATAGATTTTTTTTTTCAACAGTTAATAGGTATTAAACTCCCAAGTACCCTATGTTTCTTTTTGGGGATGTATCAAGGATGTCCAGATTTAAAATTGGATTGGTTTCAAAAAGAATTTTTAAAGATCGCGTTGGCAGTTGCCAGGAAATGTATAACTGATTCATGGAAATTGAATGTGGATTTGGTATTAGGTGGCAAAGTGAAATGCAAAGTTGTATACCTTTGGGGGGGAAAAGAAAACATACAATTTAAAGAACAAATATGATTTTTTGAAATTTGGCTTCCATAAAAGCAAAAGATTGGTGTTATAAGTAATTACATCATGTCACTTTTGGTAGAATTTGGTGTGAACTTTGTCACTCCCTGGCCTCACCTTATGTTATCTCATTTTATTACTTTATTAGATGTTGTATGTTTTTTAACATGTGTGTATATAATAAATATCAAATATTAAGTATTATACAGTAGTGTTTTATTTCACTATATACTTTATATTTAAAAGATATAATGATGATTGTATGGGTTAGAATAATTAGGTCATAGTTTAACCATAAGGTAATATCCAGTATTGTTTTAAAAATTAGTCTTTTTGGTTTTTTTTGCTTTCTGTGGGGTGGGGGTGCACTTTTTTTTTAAACATGTGGCAATAAAATTTGGAAAAATAAAGAAATGAAACAGATTGATGATGAGTGAGAGTGCAAGTGGTGAACAAGATGAATGAGGGATGAATGGTGCTGCAGCCAAGATACCTCAGTAACCAGTGCGCATTGAATCAGAAATTGTCATGAACCTCGTCACAAAATTCGTTGTTTTGTGGCAGCATTACAGTGCAAACATTTATGTAAACCACCTTACAAAATAGAGGAATGATGTAAAAAGGGTTTAATTCTTCAATCCAGTTTGTTCCAACATGGCTCAATGTAAACTCAGGGTGCAGTATGTACTGGGGGTAAACAAGACTATCTGCAGATGCTGGGCTTTAATGTAGTGCATGAGTGCGGAGAAACTTGGCAGGACATGAGAACTACTGTGTGACCTGCTGATCTTCAGCACTCTAGTGTACTGCAGATGTGTCTTTTCACACATACATGTAAATATTTGCATAAATATGTGTATATGTACTCAGGTCTCCAGACTTGAGAAGACCTGGTCCAGGTGTGATGTTTCACAGCCATGTGTTTTGTTTCCACCAGGTGTACTGCTGCTGAACGCTGTCCTCACGGTGAGGGCACATCAGGCCAATTCGCACAAAGACAAAGGCTGGGAAGAGTTCACGGATGCAGTGGTGTCTTGCCTGAACCACCACCTGGATGGCTTGGTGTTCATGCTTTGGGGAGCGTACGCCCAGCGCAAGGGCAGCATGATTGACAGGGTACATTATGCCTGCTGGTAGTCTGGGGAATCTTCTGACACTTGAAGTTTCCAACTGCAAGCTGTTCCTGGGGAATGAATGTCTTAAAGGACATTTTGGGCAGGTACAGGGATGGAAAAGGTTCAGAAAGCAAGTCTGCAAACACCATGGTTGAAGTTGAATCACAATGCTGGACAAACTCAGCAGGACAAACTGTGTCCTTTATGTAGCAAAGTTAAAGATACATCACCAACGTTTCAGGCTTTAACTTTGCTATATAAAGGACACAGTTTGTCCAGCTGAGTAGTCGGGAGAGGAGAGGGACAGAGAAGAAAAGAGTCGGGGGCAGGTAAGAAAGCTTTTTTAAAAGTCTTACCGGGGCCTGCAGAGAGGAGTCAGCATCGGAGGCGGCCATTGGTCGGGCGGGCGTACAGGAGAGCGTGTCGGGAAGGTAAGATCTTTTTAAGGGCTCTTACTGGGGACAGGGCCTAGCAGTCGGGAGAGGAGAAGGACAGAGAAGAAAAGAGTCGGGGGCAGGTAAGAAAGCTTTTTTTAAAAGTCTCTTACCGGGGCCTGCGGAGAGGAGTCGGCGTCTGAGGTGGCCATTGGTTGGGCGGGCGTACAGGAGAGCGTGTAGGGGCTAATTGGTAAAAGGCCAATAAATAAGAGGGACAGCGAGCGGGCGGGACAGCGAGCGGGCGGGACAGCGAGCGGGCGGGACAGCGAGCGGGCGGGACAGCGAGCGGGCGGGACAGCGAGCGGGCGGGACAGCGAGCGGGCGGGACAGCGAGCGGGCGGGACAGCGAGCGGGCGGGACAGCGAGCGGGCGGGACAGCGAGCGGGCGGGACAGCGAGCGGGCGGGACAGCGAGCGGGCGGGACAGCGAGCGGGCGGGACAGCGAGCGGGCGGGACAGCGAGCGGGCGGGACAGCGAGCGGGCGGGACAGCGAGCGGGCGGGACAGCGAGCGGGCGGGACAGCGAGCGGGCGGGACAGCGAGCGGGCGGGACAGCGAGCGGGCGGGACAGCGAGCGGGCGGGACAGCGAGCGGGCGGGACAGCGAGCGGGCGGGACAGCGAGCGGGCGGGACAGCGAGCGGGCGGGACAGCGAGCGGGCGGGACAGCGAGCGGGCGGGACAGCGAGCGGGCGGGACAGCGAGCGGGCGGGACAGCGAGCGGGCGGGACAGCGAGCGGGCGGGACAGCGAGCGGGCGGGACAGCGAGCGGGCGGGACAGCGAGCGGGCGGGACAGCGAGCGGGCGGGACAGCGAGCGGGCGGGACAGCGAGCGGGCGGGACAGCGAGCGGGCGGGACAGCGAGCGGGCGGGACAGCGAGCGGGCGGGACAGCGAGCGGGCGGGACAGCGAGCGGGCGGGACAGCGAGCGGGCGGGACAGCGAGCGGGCGGGACAGCGAGCGGGCGGGACAGCGAGCGGGCGGGACAGCGAGCGGGCGGGACAGCGAGCGGGCGGGACAGCGAGCGGGCGGGACAGCGAGCGGGCGGGACAGCGAGCGGGCGGGACAGCGAGCGGGCGGGACAGCGAGCGGGCGGGACAGCGAGCGGGCGGGACAGCGAGCGGGCGGGACAGCGAGCGGGCGGGACAGCGAGCGGGCGGGACAGCGAGCGGGCGGGACAGCGAGCGGGCGGGACAGCGAGCGGGCGGGACAGCGAGCGGGCGGGACAGCGAGCGGGCGGGACAGCGAGCGGGCGGGACAGCGAGCGGGCGGGACAGCGAGCGGGCGGGACAGCGAGCGGGCGGGACAGCGAGCGGGCGGGACAGCGAGCGGGCGGGACAGCGAGCGGGCGGGACAGCGAGCGGGCGGGACAGCGAGCGGGCGGGACAGCGAGCGGGCGGGACAGCGAGCGGGCGGGACTTCCAGGCTTTGGCTCATCAGGCTTCGGCAAAAGCAGGCAGAGAGAAAGGTTGGCTGTTTTTATTAGCCCTTCCTAGGTGAGTGCAGAGAGTGAGAAGGTAAGTGACAGGACCTTAAATCTTCCCACAGGACATACCTGCAGGGGATGTAACGAGACACAAGTATTAAAGAATAAAATTAAAGAAATGGAGTTGCAGCTTGATGATCTGAGGCTTATCAGGGAGAGTGAAGAATTTATAGATACAACGCTCAGGCAAGTGCTTACCCCTGGATTGGGGGGGTCAGGTCAGTGGACTACTGTCAGGGGAGAGGGGAAAGTTGTTAGCTCTGTGGTGAGCACCCCTGTGGCTACTGCTCTTAGCAACAAATATAGTGTTTTGGATGTAGTTGGGGAAAATAACCTGCCAGAGGTTGCACCAAGGGAACCGGTGGTGCGGAAAGGAAGGAAGGGGAACAAGGTGGTCATTGGGGACTCCATCGTCAGGGGAACAAACAAAAGATTCTGCGAACCTGACAAGTGTTCGCGTATGGTGTGTTGCCTCCCAGGAGCCAGGGTGCGAAACGTCTCGGATAGGGTTCAGAGTATCCTGGGGGGGAAGGTGAACGGCCAGAAGTCCTGATACACGTGGGTACAAATGACGTAGATAAGATGAAGGAGGAGATCCTGAAGAGGGACTACCGTGAGCTCGGAAGGAGGTTAAGAAGCAGGACCTCCAGGATTGTAATCTCGGTGCTGCGACCTGTGCTGTGCATGGGTGGGGGGCAAAAATAATAAAATCAGGAGGTTAAATGTGTGGCTGGAGGAATGGTGCAGAGTGCAGAGATTCAGGTTCATTGACCATTGGGATCTCTTCTGGGGAAGACAAGACCTCTACAGGAGGGATGGTTTACACCTGAATGCAACGGGGGCCAATATACTGGCAGTTAGGTTTAATAATGCTGTCGGATTTGATTTAAACTAATTTGGCAGGGGGAAGGGAACAGGACTGATAGGGAAGCAGATAGGAGAGTGAATATAGGGGTGGTTCCGTTAGACGGTGAAACAATAAGGAAAAAGGGAACTAAAAGTGATAGGAGTGTAGGGGCAAGTGCATCGAGAACAAAGGTGGAGGGAGAAAGGAGATATGGTATCAAGGTATTGTCTATGAATGCACGGAGTGTAAGGAATAAAATGGATGAGCTTGAGGCGCAAATGGCAATGGGAGGTTATGACATTGTCGGAGTAACGGAGACATGGCTGCGGGAAGGGCAGGATTGGGAAATAAATGTTCCCGGGTACACGTCCTATAGAAAAGACAGAAAGTTAGGAAGAGGAGGTGGGGTAGCTCTGTTGGTAAGAAATAAAATTCAGGTGTTTGAAAGGAAAGGCATTGAAACAGGTGGGGTAGAGTCTGTTTGGATAGAATTAAGAAATTGTAAAGGCATGAGGACCATAATGGGGGTCATTTACAGGCCTCCGAAAAGTAGCTCAGATATCGGTAGAAGTATAAATCAGGAATTAAGAATGGCATGTCAAAGTGGTAGCAATACGGTAATTATGGGGGACTTCAACATGAAGGTGGACTTCAACATAAAGGTGGACTGGGATAATCAGATGGGAGCAGGAACACAAGAGAGTGAGTTTATTGAATGTCTACGAGATACTTTCTTAGAGCAGCTAGTGAAGGAACCTACCAGGGGGAAGTCGATTCTGGACTTGGTGCTGTGCAGCGACGCAGAGTTAATAAGTGACCTCGATGTAGGGGAGCCATTAGGGAATAGTGACCATGGTATGGTTACTTTTGAGCTGCAATTAGAAAGGGAAAAAGAAAGGAAGTCGGAAGCATCTGTACTGCAGTTAAATAAAGGGGATTAGGCAGCTATGAGGGAGGAGCTAGCCAAAATAAAATGGAAAGATACACTAGCTGGGAGGACAACTGGGGGAAAAATGGCAGGTATTTTTGGACATTTTTCACAGGATTCAGGACAAATTTATTCCAAAGTGGAGGAAAGGCTCCAGGAGATGCAAATGGCAGCCATGGCTAACTAATGAAATCAAATGCAATATCAAATCCAAAGGGAGTAAGTATAAGATAGCGAAGCGGAGTGGGAAGTTAGAGGATTGGGAAACCTTCAAAGAGCATCAGAGGGTAACTAAGAAAGTCATAAGAGAGGGGAAAATGAAGTACGAGAGGAAATTAGCAAATAATATAATGGAGGATAGCAAAAGCTTTTTTAAATATGTGAAGAGGAAGAAATTGGTTCGGTCTAAAATTGGTCCATTAAGAATGGAAAAGGGTGAAATTATTACTGGAAACAAGGAGATGGCTGAGGAATTTAACAAATACTTTGCAACTGTCTTCACCAAGGAGGATATAGGTTATGGTCAGTTAGGGGGTAGTGGTCATACGGTATCAAGAGACTTGGGAACTTTTCTGAGGAAGTAGGAGATCTAATGGATATCCGGATCCAGAAGCAGGAGGTTATGAGTAAATTGTTGGGACTGAGGGCTGATAAATCCCCAGGGCCTGATGGGCTGCATCCCAGGGTGCTTAAAGAAGTTGCTATGGAAATTGTGGAGGCACTGGTCGACATTTTCCAAAGTTCCATAGATTCGGGGGAGGTCCCTGAGGATTGGAGAGTGGCTGATGTGGTGCCGCTTTTTAAGAAAGGAGGGAGGGAGAAAACGGGAAATTATAGACCGGTTAGCCTGACATCAGTGGTGGGGAAGATATTGGAGTCCATCATAAAAGGAGTAATAGCAGAACACTTAGGCAGAAATAATAGTATAAGGGCTAGTCAGCATGGATTCCTTGAGGGTAAGTCATGCTTGACTAACCTTCTGGAATTTTTCGAGGATGTGACAAAGAGGGTGGACTTGGGAGAGCCAGTGGATGTAGTGTATTTGGACTTCCAGAAGGCCTTTGATAAGGTACCGCACGGGAGACTAGTGGGCAAGATCAGGGAGCATGGTGTTGGAGGTAAGGTGCTGACATGGATAGCAAATTGGCTAAGAAATAGGAAACAAAGGGTTGGAGTAAGCGGGTCTTTTTCAGGATGGCAGGATGTGACGAGTGGAGTGCCGCAGGGATCGGTATTGGGTCCTCAGTTGTTTGTAATTTATGTAAATGATTTGGATGAGGGGATTATTAATAACATGAGCAAATTTGCAGATGACACTAAACTGTGTGGTGGTGTGAGGAGGATGTCAGGAAAATGCAGAGGGACTTGGACAGGTTGGGGGAGTGGGCTGCTGAATGGAAGATGACGTTCAATGTGAGCAAATGTGAGGTTATCCATTTTGGGGGCAATAATAGGAAAGCTGAGTATTATTTAAATGGAGACAAGCTAGGGAGTGGGGAGGTGTACTTGTTCACCGGTCACTGAAGGCTAACATGCAAGTTCAGAAAGCTGTGAAGAAGGCAAATGGCATGTTGGCTTTCATAAAGAGGGGATTGGAGTATAGGAACAGAGACACCCTTCTGCAGTTGTACAGGGCCCTGGTGAGACCCCACCTGGAGTATTGCGTCCAGTTCTGGTCTCCAATTTTGAGGAAGGACATACTAGCTATAGAGGCTGTGCAGCGCAGATTTACAAGGTTAGTTCCAGGGATGGCGGGGTTGACATATGCTGAAAGGCTAGAAAAACTGGACTTGTATCTGATGGAGTTTAGAAGGATGGGGGGGGGAGGTACATGATTGAGGTATACAAAATTATCAGGGGGATAGACAGGGTGAAGTCGGATTACTTGTTCCCAATGATGGGGGAGACGAGGACTAGAGGGCATAGTTTAAGAATACAGGGTAGGCCCTTTAGGACGGAGATGAGAAAACATTTTTTTATGCAGAGAAGTGTGAATCTGTGGAATGCTCTGCCACAGAGGGTGGTAGAGGCGGATTCGCTTTTTATGTTCAAAAGAGAGTTAGATAAGACTCTAGTGGGCAAAGGAGTTGAGGGTTATAGGGATAAGGCTGGAAAGGGGTACTGATAGTAGTGATCAGCCATGATCTGTAAAATGGCGGTGCTGGCTTGACGGGCCGAAGGGCCTACTCCAGCTCCTATTGTCTAGCATTGTGGTTTTTACTGCAAAGGATATGGGCTGTACACCTGCAAATAAGGGTGGTTAAATTCCCAGGGCCTGACAAGATATTCCCTTGGACATTGAGGGAGGCTAGTATAGAAATTGCTGGGGGTCTGGTGGAATTTTTTTTCAATATTTTTATTGAAATTGAAGTTCCCACATCAAAGAATACATATTAAAAGTCAAAAAATAGTACATTATACTAGGATCATACCAAGTACCTTGCCTTCTCAATTACATAAAATATATTACAGTACTATTTTATTATGAAAAGATCTAAACCCACTACCAAAACAAAGGTATTTGACAAGTAAAGGAAAAAAGAATTCCTTATCAAAGTGATAAATTACCTTGTTAGTCAACACTTCTTCATTCATATCAGATCCGAGATTCTGAAAATAATTCCTAAAAGGTCCCCAGTGTTTGAAAATTTAAATCAGAAATTAAGCATCTAATCTTTTCTAAATGTAAACATGACATTTTTTTTGTGCAGCCATTGAGCTTGAGTAGGTGGGGGTAATGTCTCTCCATCTGAGCAACACCACCTCTCTAGCCATAAGAGAAATAAAAGCTAATACATGCAAATTAGATGCTGTTTGAGTTATGCCCCTCTCTCCAACAATACCAAATGAGGCAGTTAAATGATTAGGGTTAAATTTAACTTCAAAAAGTACAGAAAAAGTTTGAAATACTTAATTCCAGTATTTCTCAAGACTCTGGCATGTCCCAAACATGAATTAATGAACATTTCCTTTGTTGCACCTATCACAATGAGGAGATACATCTGTATAAAAACAGGATAATTTGATTTTGGACATGTGAGCTCTATGGACTACTTTAAATTGTAGGAGGGAGTGATGGGCACATAAAGACGAGGTATTAACCAACTTGAAAATCAAATTCCACGTTTCTTCAGAAGTGGAAATATTTAAAATGTCCTCAGCCACAGGTGTGGTGCTAGAGGATTGGAGGGTAGCTCATGTTGTTCCATTGTTTTTTAAAAAAAAAACCCTCCAAAAGTTACCCTGGAAATTATAGGCCAGTGACCCTGACGTCAGTAGTAGGTAAATTATTGGAGGGTGTTCTAAGAGATTGGATATATACAAATATTTAAATAATCAGGGGCTGATTAGGGATAGTCAACCTAGCTTCGTGCACGTAGGTCATGTTTCACCAATCTTGTAGAATTTTTCAAGGAGGCTACCAGAAAAGTTGATGAAGGAAAACTGTGGATGTTCACCACATGGACTTTAGAAATGCCTTTGACAAGGTCCCACATAGGAGGTTAGGAATGTTCAGACGCTCAGTATTCATGGTGAAGTAGTAAACTGGATTTAACAATGACTGGATGGGGGAAGCCAGAGAATGGTGGTGGAAGATTGCTTTTCAGACTAGAGGCCTGTGACTAGTGGTGTACCTCATGGATCAATGCTGGGACCATTGTTGTTTGTCATCTATATCAATGATCTGGATGATAATGTGGTAAATTGGATCAGCAAGTTTGCAGATGACACTAAGATTGGTGGTGTTGTGAATAGCAAAGGTGGTTTTGAAAGCTTGCAGAGGGATCTGGACCAGCTGGTCAAATGGACTGAAAAATGGCAGATGGAATTCAATGCAGACAAGTGTAAGGTGTTGCATTTTGGAAGGACCAACCAAGAAAGGACATACACGCTAAAGGTTGGGGCATTGAGGAGTGCAGTAGAACAATAGGATCTGGGAATACAGATACATAAATCCCTGAAAGTGACATCACAGTTGGAAAGGGTTGTAAAGAGAGCTTTTGGCATATTGGCCTTCATAAATCAAAATATTGAGTATAGGAGTTGGGATGTGATGGTAAAGTTGTATAAGACATTAGCGAAGCCAAATTTAGAGTATTGTGTGCAGTTTTGGTCACCTAACTACAGGAAAGATATCAGAGTGCAGAGAAGATTTACTAGGATGTTGCCCAGTCTTCAGGAACTGAGTTATAAAGAAAGGTTAAACAAGTTAGGACTTTATTCTTTGGAGTGTTGAAGAATGAGGGGAGATTTGATAGAGGCATTAAAAATTATGAGGGTTTTCGACAGAGTTTAAAAAAAAAGTTTTTTCCACTGAGGGTAAATGAGATACAAACCAGTTGCCATGGGTTAAGGGTGAAAGAGGAAATGTATAGGGTGAACATAAGGGGGTAATTCTTCACACAGAGGGTGGGAATTTGGAATGAACTGCCAGGTGAACTGGTGAATGCTGGCTCAGTTTTAACATGCAAGAAGAATTTGGACTGGTACACAGATGGGAGAGGTATGAGGGATGTGGATTGGGTGCAAGTCAGAGACTAGGCAAAAAAATGGTTCAGCAGAGTCGAAGGGCTGAGGGGGCCTTGTCTGTGCTGTAATGTTCCATGGTTTTAGTATTGTAATGAAAGTGGACAAGACGGGAGGGGAGGGAGAGGAACAAGTTATACTGTTTATAGGAACAAATGCAAGTACATCAGACATTTGAATATTATTGGGGTTTGTTTACCAGGCTGTCCATAAGTTGTGGGGATATTCATAACCCAGGGAGTGCCAGTCAGCAAAGTACGAGTCGGTGCATTTGGGGGGATGTCATCAAAAAATTTTAGCATTTTAAATTTAAATTTTTAAGTTTAGACATAGCATGGTGACAGGCCATTTCAGCCCACAAGTCCATGCCGCCCAATTTACACCCCATAAACCTACACCCCTCCCTGGTATGTTTTTGAAGGGTGGGAGGAAAACTGGAGCCCCCGGAGAAAACCCATGTAGACATGGGGAGAACGTACAAACTCCTTACAGACATTGCGGGACTCGAACCCTGATCACTGGCGCTGTAGAGACATTGTGCTAACCGCTCAAAGAAAATAAAATCAAAAACTGCAGAAGCTGGAAACCAAAGTAGAAAGGTATAAAATGTTAGCTTGTTCCATGGATGCTCCTTGATCTATTGTGTTCCTAGCATTTTCTGAAATTGCTTAGGAAATGTATTCACTTATATGGACAGGCTCTGGGGAAAGGTCATGACAGGAGTGAAATAAGTGACCATTTCATCTACCATGGTTTTGGGAGGGGGAATATGCCGTCATTTCACATGCCCAATCAAAGACCTTGGCTAAAGCCCACCAAGCAAGTCAATGAGTGTTGGCAGGAACACTCAGTATTTGCCTCTTCGACCCTGGCAGGATGAGGACAGTGAGCACATCACTGCTAGCAATTGCCTCCTTGAAGTGATTCCGAGCTTCAGTATTGCATCAAAATCCTGGAATTCCCTGTAGAAGCAGAAAGCATGCCTTGAGGGCAGTGGGGATGTGTAATAAATGCTAATATGCCTGTACAGTTATATCCCATACTGGGATTGAACTAAAGATTCCATAACTCCATTCGAGCTGATAACCAAACCAGAGGACCTAAATGTACGTCCCTACAGTGGATGCAATGGTTTGATGGCAAGCGTTGTCCTGTGATATAATGTCAAGTTGCGTTTATTTGTCGTTCATACCGTAAATATTGCAGTGTACAATGAAAAATAAGATGGTGTTTCTCTAGACCATGAAGCTGGTTATTAACATGGATAAATAACATCCCTTATAACTATCATATACTTGCCTTGTGTACCCCTGGAGTGTGAAAGATTCTTAGACAGATAATTCTCTACTTGCAGATTTTACCCACTGTCTCCCTCTTTGTTACAGAAACGTCACCATGTGCTGCAGACAGTTCATCCATCTCCACTCTCTGCACATAGAGGCTTCTTTGGTTGTAAGCACTTCTCCAGAACAAATGAGTTGTTGAAGAAAGCAGGGAAGACACCGATTGATTGGAAGTTGCTGTGACTCCAGAGATTGTGAGCAGAGAATGTTGTGGGATCGCACTGGATGAGAGATTTACTGTTGCCACGGTTTGACCAAGGTGTGGGTTTTGTGTTAATTGTGAGGCATTGATTGTATATTTATAGGGTCTGAGATCTTGTAAATCTCACTGGACCAAAGCTTTTATTTAACAGATCAGAGTTGGAAATTTGTCCAAATAACATGGGCATATCTGGGTAACTTAGTATTTTAACTACAGTATTTCAACAAAAATACCTGTGAGTCTAGTCCATGACTGAATTTTTTTAAATATAATTTCATTGAACTGTACAGGCATATTTGCATTTATTTTCTTTGTTAATGTTCTGCTTGCTGTAAAACTGCTAAGCATTGAGTTGTGAATATGTTAAATAAAATTTTATTCCTGTCTTTTCACCAAGCTTGTTCATATCATTTGGGAAAACTGCTTGGGCTTTGCACTGCTTGGTAAATGCAGAGAGTTTTTGGGCAGATGCGACTGCCAGTTTTCACAAAGCAAGATGCTGTTCCAGTACCTTTGGTGTCTCATCTCCTACAAGTAGGTGCGTGTGGATGTTAGAATGGATGGGTGAATGTCAAACAGTACTGAATCTATAGTGTAGCTGCAATATCTGGTGTTCTTTATCTTGGCTAGGAGGCTTCATTGGGCAGCTGTGCAATCTGGCAAGGGGTTTGAGCTCTCAGCCATCTGTCAGCAAGAGTTGAGATGCAGCAGCTTCTCCAAGTATTGCCCTGTATTGATTCGCCCTCTGAGATTTCTGGTGAAATTGATAGTTGATATTGGCCTTGTTGGATCAGGACTCCAGTTGTTGACCTTTGGCCCAAGTCATTGAAGGTGATGTAGTTACACAGCATAAAAATGGGCCATTGTCCCAACTCCTCCACTGAGAGCGGGCACATTAATCTCATCTCAGCACTAGGTCTGTGCTGAAGTAATTCAAGAGCTCATCTGAATGCTTACATGGTGTTAATGTTGGGGCATTTCCAAAGTCTCTCCTGCTGTAGCCTGTTGGCTCTGACACTGAAGCAGTGGTTCTACCAACTGTGCCATCATGCTTGGCCCTCTGCCCTCTCTCCTATCTCTTCTCAGCTTTTTTTCCTACCTTTCCACCTATTACCTCTTGCCTGTTAGCCTGTGTTCCTCCTTCTTCCCCCTCCCCCTGTTTTTATTCAGACAGTACCAGATTTTCCTGATGAAGGGCCCAGTCCTGAAACATTGATTGCCCTTCCAGTTTCTATGGATGCTGGGACACCTCCTGAGTTTCTCTAGTATATGCACTCAGCCCCAACATCTGCAGTCTTTAACACTATTCCCAACCCACCCTACTGCAATGTTTGCCTTTGTTATTGATCGATTGTTCCAGATGATCCATTGAACCATCACTGTTGCTTTTTGGCATGAGCTTGTGTGGAATTGACAAGGAAAATGGAGCTTCAGTAAATTTACCTGGAGTTGCCCACCCAGAATCTGTTATCTATTGCAATAGATAACAATCTTTAGAGATTACAGGGTACAGTGTTTATAGTTCAGGCCTCCCATATAAACAGCAAGTGCAACCCCCCCCCCCAGCAGATTTTTTTCCCCCAATCTTGTATAAACTGCTCCCACTTACCACCGGTACTAGTTCAAGTTCCTTACTGGACAGAGGCTGGCAAACAACTTCTAATTTCCTAAACCTAATAATTCTGCTCGAAGATCATTCTAGAAAGCATGACTTTATTTTTCTATGAAGTTTTATAACACCATCATCCTGTACACAATCTCTCTAATACAATAACATTGCTGCTGTAATATTTATTTGTCACATTTTCACACATTAAACTTGATGCAAAGCCCCTGTGCCTTCTAAATCTCAATCTACAATTTTGAAGCAATGCCTTGTGGCTGACATTCTAGTTGATGCATTCCAGGCATTGTGCCACAAGCAGTAGTTAATTAGAGGGATTCAAATTTCAACCTCTGGACAGTTGAGATAAAGATTGTTAAAGGCAATTCAACAGGGTCCAAGGTCTGTGGAGGGCAAGATGGAGAAGTCTTTAGGGAAGGAATTCTCGGGAAAATATATTGGTTACAAGGACTTGTTTGCCATTTGTAAAGTAAAAATTCCAGATAATGCTCGAGTTCAGATCAAGCCCATGTTCATCAGATTCCTGGAAAGACGGTTAAAAGCAGTTCAAGAGGCAGAATTGAGGTCTGGGGGAGCAGATGGAGGGACTTTGGGGGAGGGAATTCTACGCACCTCCATTTGCTCAGGCTCCTACTGCACCTGACCCTCTGCTGTGGGTGAGGCTTAGTAACCATTGGGGGAAGGAGAGAACAAGGCATCAGAGCTGGGTGAACTGTGATGCTGTGTTTGAAATGTGCACCAGGTTAAAATGGGCACTGCAGCTTTCTATATGTGTACTAAAGCACAGAAACCGGCTAACCCTTGATCCTTGCTGACCACATCAATAAAAAAGTGCTGGAGAAACTCAGCAGATCACGCACCATCCATTGGATGTAAAAGTCGGCCAAAGTTTCTACCCTGAGCCCTTCGTCAGGAAGCTGAGAGCTACCTTTGGCTCTGTCTCCCTATACTTTTCAGCTTCTTTATCTTTTACCCACTGTGATGGATTATGTTAGGTTTTAAAGGAGATCTGTTGTGGCAGGCTTTCTAGTGTAGGTCACAAAAAAATGCAAACATTTCAACACAGATCTCATTTAAAATGCCAGAGCTCTGTTCAAGCCAGACAGTTCATGCTCCGAGTGTCTTTGCAAAAACTTTGAAGAATGCCTATAGAAACTTCACATGTAGGTGTTAATTGGACCTGCTGTAGAGTAATGGATTATTGTCTTGGAAAGCAAAAGATGAACGGACTCGGAAGATTGAGTCTGGTGCAGGAGTCTGTCTGAGTGCAGTTGGCTGTTCTCAGAAGGTCATGTGGTTTTCTCTAAGTGAGAGAGAATTCAGCTGGGACTGGAACAGGACAAGCTGGCAGAAAAACCCCATTTTGATGACGGGTTGTGAGTTCTTAGTTCAGCCTTGTCAAAACCCTTGTGGTCCATGCAAGAGGAGATGGCTGGCTGTACAATGTTTCACTTGAAGTAAGGGAAACAAAAAGGAACTCTGGTGACCTGAAAGAAAGAGGTTATCATCGGGGAAACCCTGATGGGGCAAGTTTCTTCAGCAAGACACTGAAGTGGCTGATCAAAAGGAATCAGTTTGTGTCAAACGAGCAACATATCTCTGAAAACTGACAAGAGCTGTCCTGAGTGGTAACCATTTACCTTTTAAGCACCAAAGCCTGGTGGCATTCATAAATGTTAAATTCTGTGCACAGTATAAGAATTGCCTGCAAATGGTGAACTTGGAGGTATGAGATTGGACTGAATCAAAGAACTTTTCTGAACTTGTATACACATTACATGTGTGCTTAGAATTAAAAGGGAGTTAAGTTAATAGTAATATGTTAAAGTTTGATCTTTTATGTTTAAAGAACGTTATAAGTAACTTTTGTTTAAGTAACCATTTGTCTTGGTGAATTTCTATTGCTGCTGGGGTTTGGGGTCCTCTGGGTCTGTAAAACCACCCACCTGTATCCATCTATTAGATCTTACCTGTTAGCCTGTGCTCCTCTCCCCCCACCTTTTTATTCAGACGTTCACCAGTTTTTCCACATTCCTGATGAAAGCCTCAGGCCTTGACAGCCTTTTACTTCCTATGGATGCTTGCGTGACCTGCTGAGTTTCTCCAGCACATTTGTGTATTGCTCTTGAGCCAAGCATCTAGCGATGTTCTTGTTTGACCACATCAAGCACCTGTTTATCCACTCCCTTTTTTTACATTCTCACATTCCCATCTATTTCCTTACGGCAATACGTACTGTCCAATTAACCAACTAACCATCATGACTGTGGGATAAGAGAGGAAAACCCACATGGGTCACGGAAAAACTGCAAACTCCACACACACCGTGCCAGAGATCAGGGTGATTGCCAATCAGTGAGTCCATTCTCGACTGGTTATGTCCCATATTGTTTAGGGGTTTTTAATTGACCTTTAGCTTCAGGACATTCCCATAACTCGTCACTATTCCAGAATCCTAGAGGAAAGTAGCCACACTCCTGGGTAAAAGAGGATTCATATTAGTGGTCATGAAGTTGATAAGAGATGCGGGTCCTTCAGCCCACAATTCATGTTGACCACCAACCCATTGACACTAATCTTACATAAATCCCATTTCTTTACCCCTCAATATTCTCAAACTCTTTCCACCCCCCCCCCCTAGATTTTACCACTCACTGGAAAGACTGGGGTAATTTACAATGGCCAATTAATCCACTAACCAGTATGTTTTTGAGATGTGTGAGGAGCCCAATACAGACACAAGGAGAATGAGCATACAGTCAGCATTTGAGTCTGCTGGAGCTGAGAGGTACTAATGTGAGGCAGGCCACCTTGGGCAAGAAGTGTAGAGCCATGTGAATGGGGCAGGCTATTCAGACCTTTGGGTAATCTAAGTAACTTGGCAACACCTTGTTTATCAGGAATCTGCCTCCCTCTGCCTTAAGCCTATTCAAAGACTCTGCTTTCACTGCCCAAGCCTGAGAAAAACTTTACCTCATCCCCATCTTCTCTGAGCAATTTGTAATCAGTGACCCTAGTTCTAGTTGGTTTTGATAATGTGGGGCAGGGTGCATACAGCTTGGGGGACTGAGAACCCAGTAACGAGACGTTAACCAGAGTATTCGGCTTCCCTGACATATAGAAGTGATGCTGAGGGGATAGAACAAAAGTGTCTGAGAGGTTATTGTGGACGATCTCCTTGTTGGGTGGAATATGGGGCAAGAAACCCCAGTCTGATTGATGAATAGTCTTCAGAACTTAGAGAACAGAGGGTGAGGGAGCAGACCTTAAGGGAGAAAAATTGTGTGCTGGCATTTTGAACCAGTTGAACAAAGGTTGACTGCAGGTTCAGGTTTGGTTCTAATTCCCTCCTGCTCCATGGATGGAATCCTCTCTGGGCCACATACTGTTTTACTTTCCCTTATTTGACGAAAGGTCTCTGACCTGAAATGTTAACCATGTTTCTCTCTCCACAGATGCTGCCTGATCCTCTCAGCATTTCACTTTTCTACCATTCTAAATAATTCGCTTAACCTTTGATTCTTCCTATTTCTCCTGCAATTTAGGTTCCCACAAGGCCCATTACTTCTCCAGTTTTGATATTGATTACATTTGAATCCAGTTGACATTGAAAAACCATTAAAATGACAGCAAAGTACTTCCTCATCCATCCCTCAGCCTACCCAGTAGGGAGGTTGCTGTACAGTAATCTGCAGCTAAAAACCTTGCAGATTCCTCCCACCCAGAGAAGCCAAATGGAACAGAATGATTTCTGAGATCTGGGAAGCAGGTCTGGGACAACTTCGGAGTAGAATCTTCCCCCACATTGAATCAATCCACTCCTGGCTCCTTCTGTTAGCAGGCACGGCAGTGTGACAAAATTGGGCAGGTCCATGACTCCGACACATAATGCACTGGTGGAAGGACAACATTTAGCAGGTCATCATGGTGATGCCTCATTAAGTGGTAACAGGGTTATACAATTAATGGCTTTGAGACGCAGCATGTTTATATTTCCTATGAACTTTGAAACAAAGAGATGAATGATCACGAAGGTCATCGAGATTTTACCCTTGGAGTCATCTGCAAAAGGAAAAGGGTGAAAATTTGTTACAATCCAAAGAGACTTCCACACATCTAGTTTTGCACACCTTGCCTGCGTTTTACCCCCTCATTGCCTTTCAGTAAAGACAACCATGTAAAGTGAAGAGGATTCTCTGATTGGGAATCAAACGCTGTCTCAGGTGCAGAAAGCATTGTGTGATGAGTGTAGAAATTCACCAGATTAGACCTCAATTGTTTCAACTTTGAGGTTCCTTGTTGCAAATTAGAAAACTTTGAAAGGGGTGGCATGGCGTAGCAGTTAGTGGAACCTCTTTACAGCACCAGCGATTAGGACCGGGGTTCGAATCCCATGCTGTCTGTAAGGAGTTTGTATGTTCTTCCTGTGTCTGCGTGTGTTTTCACCAGGGGTTCTGGTTTCCTTCCACTATGCAAAACATACTGGGGGTTAATTGGGTGTAAATTGGGCATCATGGACTTGTGGGCCGAAATGGCCTGTTACCGTACTGTATGTAAATATTTTTTAAAAATTTAATGTTATGGATCAATAAATTAAAGACAATTAACAAAGCAGAGCAGATTGTTGGTTTAAGAAATCAAGGCCAATAGAGTGCTCTTCTATTCACCTCATTGTGAGAAGCATATTATTGCCCAGAAAAGATCAGAAATGTGGATTATGAGGGACCGAGCGGATTAATGGTGAAATGTGGTATTTGGGAGCTTCTAATTATTTTTTTAAAATAATGTCCTGTAGAATAGGCTTACCATGTAGAGTTAGGGTCTGGAATAAAAGGGTCTAGCAGTAGGGACTGCTAATTGGCTTTGTAACAATAAACAGTAGTAATTTGGATAGGTAGGTGCAGTATAGGGGAATTGGCAAGGGGTGGTTGTGACTCAAACTGTGTTCTAAATATGGAGATGACACAAAACTAGGAGACAGCAAAGTGTAGAAGGCCAAGTAGGTATAGCTAAGCTGGTGGAAAAGTGACAAGAAATATACTGTTGAGAGATTATAGAAGTTGAGTTCAGAGTAATAAAATGGTTCAAAAGGCGAACTGGATGCTGGGCCTTGTAAACGGAGGGAGAGAGTAGAAAACAAGTTTGTCGTGATGGACCTTTATAAAACACTTGTTAAGACGTGTTTTAAGACTCGTAGATACTTCAGAGATAGTACAGAAGAGATTTACAGACATGATTCCAGCGATGAGTAACTTTGGTTATATTAATAAACCTGAAAAGCTCTGATCATGTTCCTTGGAACAAAAAAGTTTGCAAATTGGTCTGATGAAGGTGTTTAAATTCCTGAAGGGAAGAGACAGTTGGAAAATTGGCAGAGGGGTAAGGACTGGAGGGTGCAGAATTGAGGTGGTTGTCAAAGTGACACATAGGTTCAGTTGGCGTGCGGTTAGCACAGCATTATTGCAGTGCCTGTGACCAGGGTTTGAATATGGCACGGTCTTCCCGTGACCTGCAGACGTGTTCTCCAGGTGTTCCAGTTTCCTCCCACCCTCCAAAAAAAAAAGGTATGTTAATTGGGTGGCATGGATTTCACAGGCCAGAATATCATTAAAATTAAAAATCTTTATGGGGTACAGGCAGAGCAGATTCAACCATAGTTTTCAAGAGGGAGTTGACAAACATCTGAAAGGAGAGCATTTTAAAAAAATATTTTAATTAAATTTTTTTTAAAATACCGCACAGCACGGATACAGGCTCTTTCAGCCTACAAGCCCGTGCCACCCAATTACATTCAATTGACCTCAAATCCCCGGTTTGATTTGAACAGTAGGAGGAAACCCACACAGATGCGGGAAGAGGACAATTCACACAGTGAATTTTGCAGAGAATGGAGAGGTGCAGTTGGCTTGCTTATCCAGACTGATTCAACCTCAGCACCAGAGGATTTTTGTGGCTCTCTGATAGCTTAAGGACATTCTACTGAAAGGACGTGGACCTGAAATGGTAGTCAGTTGCTCCCTCCGCAGATGCTGCCTTGACCCATTAAGTATTTGGACATTTTCATTTCAGTTTTTCAGAAACTGCGGAATTTTTCCCGCTGGAAAGATTAGAGTCCACTCAATGCACAGGAGGAGGCCACTCATTATGTGTCTCAAACAATTCTGTCCTACACTTTACTCATTTATCCAGTTCCTATTTAAAAAGTAACTAACCCTTGTAAACGAAAATTTAAATGTATGATCTTTCCTAATTGTGACATGCAGACAGCCTGGTTAGAACAGCCTAACAGCCTAGGGTCACATAACTAATGTGGATAGTTCAAAGGGGCACTTTTGATGAACTGACATGAGAGGGAATGTGAGCACACAATAGGACGTGCATCATTTCGAATGAGGCCCCAAGTAAAATTGGTATCATCAATTGATGGGAAAGTCCTGGGTTTAATCAGAAGGATGCAAAATGTCCAGGACTTTTTCACTCATTGCTACTTCTCCTTGGACTGAGATCATGTGCAATATCGGAGTCAGAGATTGAAGGAGCTCAGCATCTTGGAGTTTCCCTGACATTGATAAGTATATTAAACTCTTGATGTTATTGGGAGGCTAATAAATTAGGCTGTATTTGATAGTAGTTGTGAAGACTCTCTTGTGCCCAAGTTACAAGGCTGAATCCAAACTAAACAATAGGATGGGGATATTTCCCACTACAACTCAAGGGCAGGACAATTCTGATCCTAACAAATGAGGCAAAAAATATCTCGATCTCCCTTTTTGTTCCATTTATGTCGGTCTTGTTGACTTTGAAATGCTGCACAGCCACGCTGTCATCGCCCACAAATCTAATTCCATCTGTGGTATCTGACCTCCAGCAATTCTGTACCTCAGTGGTATCTGCAACAGGAGCTGAGCACCAGGCATGTCATTGGCAATGCTCTGTGTAAGTGGCCAGAGGAGATGAATGAGAGTGGGATCTTATCCTTCACTATTTGAAATTTCTCTGCAGAGATTGGGAACTAGCTCTGTTGGTGAAAATCTGCCAAATCTTTCATCCCATTAATAGTGACCCAGTCTTACCACCATCAGGTGACCATTCTTCCCCTTGAAGACCTGTGACTCGTGACCAGACGTGAAATCGACAATACCCTCCTTTCCCGGTTCAATTGTGAATTTCAGGCTGAAATGGGAAAATGCATAAACACACGTCACTGAAACACATTTAAACTATCTGTTATGTGGATTTGTAAGTCCTTTAGAACAGTGTACAACATGTCGCACATCCCTCATTAATTTCCTCAGATGTTAACGACTCACACCACTCCCATGCTTAACATCATTCTTTGTTCCTCCTCTCTTGTAGTACTGATCCAGAATACAGAGATAACTGTTCTGCCGTTCAAGACTACCAGCATAACTTGTGCTACTGCATATGATCGCCTTAAATGTAACTGTATTCCATTCTGTGAAGGATACCGTTGTGACTGCTTCTGTCTGTCCTTGGGGAGAAGGCTTAAGAGTGTGAGAACACACACCAAGAAGCTAAAGGCAGTGTCTTCCCTGCAGCCATCGAGCTCCTGAATAAATCCTATGACAGCTGCCCTTGCATGGGGCAAACTGATTGTCCTTACCATAGCAATCCTATGATGGCTGTATGTAAGACTAGAGACAACCTGTTGGTCTGTTCGCAGAAGAACCTTTCTCACTGTACTAGTTATCACATGACAAATAAACAAACCCTATATCACATTGCAAAAGTGAAGTACTACTGGTGCTCAACATCTGAAATAAAAGTAGCATTACTTTCCTGGTTCTGTCCCCTCCACCCTGGACAGGTGCTGTCCCCACCGTGGACAGGTGCCGTCCCCCACCATAGACAAAATGCTGTCCCCACCGTGGACAGGTGCCATTCCCACCCTCGACAAGTGCTATCCCCAGCCTGGACAGATGCCAACTCCACCCTCGACAGACGCCGTCCCCAATCTGGACAGTGAACAACCTCTGATCCAAGTTTACCAGCAAAAGGCACAATAATAATCAATGGACCTGTTTGGTGGCAAAGCAGGAATCAATCCTTCAAAATACAGAGACAACTTGGGAACAACCTTGTTCTGTGGAAGTCCCAGGGAGGTGGATAGAGTAATACAACAAGACCATTCACCCTCCTCAAGCTTGGTCCACATCCTACAGGGATTTGTTCACAGCATGTGGGTATAGGTATTGGCAGTTGTTGTCAGCATTTACTGCCCATCTTTGTCTGCTCCTGACCAGAGGGGACAATTAAGAGTTAATCCCCTTGATGGGTCTGGAGATTTCCTCACCAGAAGGACAATAGCAAACTACAAGGGTTTTCACAAAAATTGGATGGTTTCCTGGTTACCATTACCAGTTTAAATTCCTGCTGAATTACTGGGATTTAAATTCTCCAGTGTGATTCGAACCAGTCTCTGAGCCAAAACTGGCTGCCTGACCATTAACAACCACCGCACTAACATAACCCTTCCATTTACTCTATTATGACTCAATCCACTCTGGTCTGTAGCCCTCAGTTCCCACACCTAACAAAATTCTACCAATTCCTCCTTCAATTAATTTCTCCATTCAAAGAACTTTTGGGAAGAGAGTCCAACCATGGGGCTCTGCTAAGAATCAAATTGCTTCCTGACGTTAAGTCTGAGTGTCCTGTTCTGTTATTATAGTCAGCAACAAGCAGCCTATTCTCAGCACCATCCAAGGAAACAGTGTCTCTCCACATACAGTGACACACCTCAGATAGATCGCCTGAACCTCAAGGCAACATATGTTTTAGCTGCCTGATCACCTATCACAATTTACTCTTTTTGTCCTGGTGTTTTGTTCTGCAATGTCTTTGCTCACCTGCCCTGAACAATTTTGAAGCTGTTTTGCTTGCTGGCCATTGTGCAGAGCTTGGTCACTGTCTCAAAGATGTAATCACATTGTAGAATGACATCACCCTGCATGTACGAGAGAGACACAGGCAGTGAGGTACCAGGGAGAGTGACAACCCCTCCTACCTTCACGTCTAACACAGATCTTCAATGTGTTTCACATCCATGATGTGTAGCACATAGGAAAACATGTTTACACATGAACTCATGATTGAATTACCTCATCTCTCCACTGTTAGCGGAGTGAAAAATCAGCCTTTTCCCACCACATGGAAAACAAAACAGAAGTCGGAAGTCATGTGGGGGATTGTTCTGATGCATGCTCTGGACTTAAATTGCTTTACAGGAAGCATGCACAGGAATGGAAATTCTGACTGAGTGATAACTTAAATGAAACATAAGAACGTACATGGCCATAACATGCCTCGAGATTATTGGGCTGGAAATTTGCACACCCACTTCATTAATGTTGTTTTTCTATTTTTAACCTAAAAGCAGGGATCTGTTGTGGGACCCCCTCCTCTATGATTTTTTAAAATGACCTGGATGAGGAAGTGAAAGGATGGGTTAGCAAATTTGCAGATGACGTAAAGGTTGGTTATGTAGTGTATAGTCTGGAGGGTTGCCAGAGATTACAAAGGGATATTGATAGAATGCAGAGCTGGGCTGGCAGATGAAATTCACCCAGAAAACTGTCCATTTCGGTAGTTGAAATTTCAATGCAATGTTAATGGGAGAACTCTAAATAGGGCGGACGAACTGAGAGACTTGGGGGTCTGTGACACACTCAAAACTGCTGTACAGGTTGATAATGTTCTTAAGGAGGCGTACATTGTATTGGCCTTCATAAATCATGGGATCAGGTACAAGAACCATGAGGTAATGTTGCAACTCTATAAAACTTGAGATGGACCCCACAAAATATTGTGTTCAGTTCTGGTCACCTCAGTGTAGGAATGATGTGGATGTTACCGAGAGAGTTCAGAGGAGATTTACAAAATTGCTGCCTGGATTGGAGAGCATGCCTTATGAGATTGAATGAACTTGGTCTTTTCTCCTTGAAGCAGTGGATGATGAAGGGGGGCATGATAGAGGTGTATAAGCTGATGAGAGGCATTGATTTTGTGAATGGCCAGAGGTTTTTTCCCCCCCAGGCCTTAAAAGACTAATGCGAGGGGGCTTGGGAGTAAGTACTGGTGATGGAGGCAGGTACAATGGCATCCTTTAAGAGACTTTGGATAGGTACATGGAGTTGAGAAAAATAGAGGGTACTACAGTAGGGGAATTCTAGTTAGTGTAGCTTATTAGGTCAGCACAACACTGGAGACCAAAGGGCCTGTACTGCACAGTGCATTTCTATGGCTGGAGAAAGACTAAAGGCCATCTTATTTGCCTTTGGCCTCACTGAGATCCACAGCACTCATGGCTTATCCATGTATAGCAGCCCCAGGCAAGTCATCTCACAACCTGCATTATATCAGCACTGGATACATTCACATTCCTGAACCAGGAAGAAAGGGAGCACCTGATTAAAAGAGCACCCCAGGGTATTGAGTGGTTTGGGATTTATGTGTCAATTATTACACTAATCATAAACTACTCGACCCCACTAAAAGGCCAGCCTATCCCATTCTAACACCATTTTTTGGATAATGGTAACTGAATATTTATGATCTATCTTTTGTACATAATATCGCTTTTTAATTTAATGTGTACTTTATGTTTTTTTTAAACTAAGTAAGAATGTTGGCTCATATGTACATTGTACAATGTATATGACAATAAACTCATTATCATTAATTAGGATGCAAGCTAAATTGAAACTGACATCACCACCAATGCATCAATAACAATAAGTGTCTATCTGACATGCAGTCATGGCCCAGTACTGAGTGGATGCTTCTCCTGGTCTATTCTAAGTGGGAACCCTGAGGAAGTATCTGGCACCCACTGGGCAGCTGATGAGCTTTGGCTGCATACATATTAGTGCAGTAAAACCTGGTGGGAGGGGATGGCAGGAACACTGGTAATGAAGGAGAGGCAAATACAGGGCATTTGAGGCCCACATTTTTACGGAAGGGCTAGAGGAGACTTCGTCAGGAATTTCACCAATAGAATATAGAACAGCACAGTACAGGCCCTTTGCCCCATAATGTTTGGCCAACTTGTGTAAACCTACTCTACAACAATCCAATCCTTCCTTACCTCACTCACATGCATCACCCTCTATTTGTCTTGCATCGATGTGCCTATCTAAGTCTTTTAAATGTCTCAATTGTATCAGCCTCCACCACCACCCCCGAAATGCATTCCAGGCCCCATCACTTACTGTGTAAAAAAACATACCTCTGACATCTCCCATAAACTTCCCTCCAGTCACCTTAAACAGATGTCTGCTGGTATTTGCTATTGTCACCCCAATATTACAACAAATCTCTGAAGCAGTGGAGACTGAGCGAATACTAGAGAGAAGAGTATAAAATGTATGAGGGACATATATAGGGGAGACAGTCAGAATCTTTCTCCCAGGTAGATACATTTAGGATCAAAGGAAAAAGTTTCAAGGCAATATGCGGGCAAGTTTTATTTTAAACACAGAGAGTGGTAAGTGTTAGAAGCAGATACAATGTAGCATTTCAAAAACTTTTAGATTGACATGAAAATGTAGGGAATGGAGGGATATGTGAAGAAGAGATTTTGTTCAATTTTGCTGTGTTTGAAGAGACATTGTGAGTGAAAGGCCCATCTCTGTTCCATGTTTTTAAATCAACAGTCCAAAAGAAAAATGAACATCAGCATCATCCCCCTTCTTTTCATGAACGCAATGGGAAGAGAACTCAGTGAGAGCCTTCGCCACAGTCTCAGTCTCCAACCATTTTCAATCCCTTACATGCCCTACAATTACTCTTGCTCATTGGTAGGATTCTCTTTTATTTCTCAGTACTTCTTCAGATGATCTCATGGTTTTCTTAATTTCCTTTCTAATTTCATTTTCTACAGAGTTCCAGGCTTTCAGAAATGTTGAGTTTGATACATGCATCTGTTTTTTTTTGTCTACAGACTTTTTCATCAGGGCTTGTGCCACACATTTTCTTTGTGGCAATGCTGATAATAGACACTGCCTTTCAATCTGAAATGGGGCAGCATGGTTAGGGTAGAGGTTAACACAACGCTATTACATCCGGTGTGGTCTGTCAGGAGTTTGTGAATTCTCCCTGTGTCTGCATGTGTTTCTCCAGAAGCACTCTGTTTTATTCCCACCATTCAAAATGTACAGGGGTTGTAGGTTAATGGAATGTAATTGGGTGGCACGGGCTTGTGGGCCGAAAGGGCCAGTTACCGTGATGCATGTCTGCATTTAAATTTTAAATTAAAAAAAAATAAATATTTAACTTCAAGATTCACGGAAACAGAAGCACAGATTTAAATGGTCAGTTGATTCACAACATCGGCATCTTCACAATGTCACCCTAAGCATGAAACAGAATAGGATTGAACAGAATCTTTACTTTCTGCTTGTTGTTTTCACAGGGCACGTGGATAACAAAAACTCCATCGCTCAGGTTGCTGACAGACACACCTAAACAAGACAGAAAAACAGATATTGTTGGAGCCAGCTGTCTGTAGCTGCAGTATTCAGTATACACAATCACACTCCATAGCTTCACATTAAAATTGGATGAAAATGGAAGCGGAAGGGCAAAATACCTGGAGAAACTATCCTCTGAATGAACTGGTAGCATTCTACAAAAGTGATGCAATAGTTATTTAATTTATAGCCCATTATGATCGTCAATCCTTTCAGTCTTCGGAGGTTTGAGCTTTGCTGGCATGGGCTCCATTTATGGGTCATTCCCTGTTGTCTTTGAGGAAGTGGTAATGTGCTGCTTCCATGAGCTATTGCCACCTGTGTGGTGAAGGTATCCCCACTGTGCTGTTGAGTTGGGAGTTCCAGAACTGAGACCCAATGAAGGATTGGTGATACATTTCTGGTTGGGATGGTGTGTGATTTAGAGGGGAAAACCTTCAGGGATTAGTATTCCCATGTTCCTGCTGCTGAAGGCCAAAGACTTTGGAAGAGCTGTTGATGAAATCGTGCAAAGTGTCGCAACACATTGCAGCACCCGACTCAGAGTTGGCACCTTTCCTAAATGGGCAGGGAGAAGGGCCACTTTCCTTCTACACCCATCAGTGGTTTGATGATGGAACTGACTGGAGTCTATTACCTTTGAGAGTCACATATTCAATTTTCTGCTTGATCTTGTCCTCTTCAACTATGTATGCTTTTGTCTGCATCAAGAGCAGTTGCCTTGGTCTGGGTTTGAAGCCCTTTCGATTATATTTAATTACAGGAACACCATACTGGGAACACAAAAGGAGTAATGTCATCAGTCATAAACACATGCAAACTGTTCATACAGTAGCTCTCCTGTAAGCTGCTGAGTTCACCCTCCCCTGCACTTCCATATAGAGTGTTGAGAAAATTTTGGAAACAGTGCAAGCCTTGTGAAGTGTTGTATCATAACCAAGGTCCCAACCAGGAGCAGGGCAGCAGAGTAGACTTGTTGGCCCAATGGACCTGTTTCTATGTAGGATCTCTCCCTGCTCAAGTGTGATTGAGCTTCTCTATGTACGTGCAATACACAAATGTGCTGGAAAAAACTCAGCAGGCCATGTAGCATTCATAGGAAGTAAAGGGTGACCAACATTTCAGGCCTAGGTTCTTTAACAGGTAAGTGATCTGTTGAGTTTCTCCAGCATGTTTGTGTACTGCACTTTACTCCAGGATCTGCAGACTTTCCTGTTTAACTCCTCCGAGTATGTGTCAGCTCTGTAGAGCCAATAAATGATCCCCATCTGTTATATAGTCAGGATAATGTGAACTATTTTGCAATCGTGTAAGAATACATCCTTCTCATTGTAGTAACTGTAGTGGACCACTGTGGAGCGCATGTATATGTATATGGGAGTGTGTGAACAGTTTTCTGAAATAGTGGAAGCCATCAGTAGGTTAAGTCTCTTTTGATTCTTGCATCTATAAGTTATTCAAAAGCCTCCCATGTAACACAGAGGCATTACATAATGGCAGTGGTATAAGAGAACAAGAATAAAGCCATACGATTGATTGCAAATCACTGAAATACAAAGGGGGAAAAGAAAAAAAAATACTGAAAAAAATGGCTGGAGCAACAGCAGTTCACCCAGTGATGAACTGGGAGGCTTAAGACATTGTTGAATCATTTAAAATGTTTCAGCAGAAGTGAAATTTAGCATTCAAAAGCTATTTTAAAAATGCACCAGCAGAGGAGAAAGTCAGTTATATACTTATCTGCACAGGGAACCGAGGCCTTGACTAATAGCTGGCAGCGTACAGAGGTGGAGAAAAATGATCCAAAACAGATATTTGCAAAGTTTGTTTCTCTCCTTGAACCCAGGTCTAATCATAGAATTGAACACTATGAATTTCAAGGCTTAATGCAAGAGACTGGTGATACCATTGATAACTTCCTCACTAGACTAAAAATTGTTGCTGCAAAATGCAGATTTAAGGACAAGAGGAAAGATTAGCTGATCAACTAATATGGGGGAGTGCCCATCCCGAGGTGAAGCTATAGACACAGACAAAGCCTTCGAAGCCATGCGAATGCAAATGAAATCCCTATCTATGCAGACCCACCCACAGCAAAGAGAAGGAAGAGTTGATGCTGTAAAGAACAGTCAGAAAAATGCAAACCCCCAAGACCTGAGGAAGTGTGGCAGACAACACCCCTTTAAAGACTGAAATAAATGCCTCGCATACGGTTCTGAATATAGAGTCTGTGGTAAAGCAAACCACTGGGCGAAGATGTGCAAGTCTGGTATGAAGAAAACAGTAATACCAGTGAAGAAAAAAGACAAAAAGAAGATCCACCACATAAAGGGAAACAACAATGAGGACTCCGACACCCAGATACTGGACATGGAATCCATACACCTTCACGAGATGTCGGGTGAGATGAAAGAAGGAAGGGAGTTGCACACAAGGATCCAAATACAAAGGACAATCCAGAACAAGCCTACGATTTTTAACCTAAAGGTGAAACTGGATACTGGATCACAAAGCAACATCCTTCCACTCAGACTCTACTGCCAGGTGTTCCCAGAGAACATAATAAAAGGGTATCCAAAAGACTGCATTGGAAACAGCAAATGTCACATTAACAGCCTATGGTGAACCCATGATCAAGCAGCTAGGGAGAGCTAAGATCAATGGCTGCCATAAGGGAAAGAACATCCTTTGTACATTCAACGTGGTAGATGCAGACAGACAGCAATTCTATGTCTGGACAGCTGCCAGGAGTTGCAATTGATCTCTGTCAATTATGAGATCCAGATGAAGAAGATATCCAAAAGCATCAACAGACATACAACAAAAAAAGGAAATGATTTCCACAGAAGTACCTTCCATGCACACAGTGAGACCAGACTTGTTCACTGAGAATCAAGACTCTAAGTTTCCATTCGTCAAAAGGGTGAAAGACCTGAGAGTGTCAACTATCACCTCAAAACTGAGAGCACTCCTTGCTGAACAAGGAATACCCCAGCAAATAATATGTGACAATGGAACACAGTTCACATCACAAGAATTCAGAAAGCTAGCTGCAGAGTATGGGTCTGTAATCATTACATCATCCTCACACTACTGCAAAGGTCATGGGTTCATTGAAAGACAAGTGTAAACTGTGAAACGCACACTAGTTAAGTGTCATGAAACAAAAGAAGACCCATACCCAGCTCTTCTATCATTATGAGCAACACCTTTAAGGGCTGAGATGAAGTCCCTGACAGAACTTTTAAATGGCAGGAGATATAAAACAATACTGCCAAGCAAAATACACCCTCCAGAAGACCAGAATGAAACCAGAAGACTGGCTGACACGCATGAAGAAGGATGTCAGCATTATAACAAACATTCACAAACATTGCCAGAACTCTTTAGAGGGCAGCATGTGCATATTCAAGAGCCAATATTGAAAACCTGGACCCCAGCAAAGGTCATCAGAGTAACTGAGACACCAAGGTCATACATTGTCGAGACAGACTCTGGCAATCACCTGAGGAGGAACAGAATTCACATCCGGCCGACACAAGATGTGATGTAGCAGAAATACCAGAAAAGTCTGCAACACCAATATCGTGAGGTATCAAGTGAAGAGACCACGACCATTTATACTGAAACATCAACACAGCAGTTGTCAGGTGAAGCACAACAAGCTACATCACCTACACATGTACCAGAAACACAAAGCCCAACAGTCCACAAAATAGGAAAGCAACATACTGCCACCAATGTGATATCGACAAGAAGTATTTAAAAATAGTTGTGTAAATAAATTAGCGTACAAGTTCAGTTACTTAAGTTGCACTTGAAAGAATGTGATAAAGAACACTACATTTTTCTTTATCTTGAGAAGGTGGGATGTTATATAGTCAGAATAATGTGAACTATTTTGTAACCGCATAAGAATATTTTGTAACTATTTTGCAACCTTCTCACTGTAGTACACCACTGTGGGGCATATGTATATGTATAAGAGTGTGTGTGAATTTTTCTGAAATGGTGGAAGGCATCCGTAAGTAAAATCTCCTCTGTTATTTAAATCTTGCAACTCCAAGTTATTTAAGAAGTCTCCCAAGTAACACAGAGACAATAACACCATCTGATGCTGAACCATCTATACTTTGGTTGGAGTGAGAACATCAAGAAGGTCATCAATGCAGAACACTAACAAAAGAAAGGTTAGTGAAGATCCTACTTCTTTCTTCCATCTTAAACATTGATCAGAACAATTCTAATGAAGTGCATGCAATTTATATGGAGTATAATATAATTGATGTAAAAAATTATATTGTACCATTTGATATCTAACATTAATTGTATTAGTTACACTTTCATAGCATAATTTTGACCATATTTCATCTTGAATCTATATACATGCAGTCTGGCAATGTGAAAGGTAGATAAGTTTTAGAAGGATACAAGTATTTTATTGGGAGGAGTTTTGAAGACGCAAATTTTGAAGGATCCCATAGTATTTTTATTGGGAGATATTTCCCAATTGAAGTTAGATATTTATCAAAATAAGTTGTTAAAGTGTAGCAATAGCAAATAAATCTATAGCTGTAACATGGAAATCTGGTGATACTGTGGGGTTGAACAGATGGAGAACGGAATTATTAAATTGTATACCATTAGAGAGAATAACATATAATTTATGAAATCAACCAGAAAAATTTGATAAGGTTTGGAATCCCTTCATGGATTTTATTGCTACGACTTTACCTGCAGCGTCCACTCCAACCCCCATGCCCCCCACCCCCCCTTCCCCATCCAACCCGGCCAAATTCGTTATAGTTTAAGATTGTTATGTAAACTGCAATTAATTAATTAAAAGATATAGGTTTATTAGTCAGGCTTTTTCTTTTTTTCCTACTTTTTTGGGGAGGGGGAGAAAATATATAAAAAATGTATTATTTCGGTGTCTTAATTTTTATCATTTTTATGTTATGGATAAATACTGTATATGTTTTGACGCAAATAGAAAATAACATTTAAAAAAAGAGAAAGGTTAGTGGAGCCATTTCAGATTTTATTTAAGACTGCTTCATTATTTTTAATTTTTTAAGTATACAAGAGCATACTTTCCTGTCTTCAATGACAAAAGACTTACATTTTTGAACAGTGTTTATATCTTGCAAAGAGGTTCCTGAATTGACATTCAGTAACAGTTAATAGTTCCATTCACAACTTCAGCGTTGACAGCTGGGTGAACAGGAAGTCCACCAGGTGCTGTGGCCATTCTGTGAGGGCAGCCACTTGCCTGGGCTTTCCCCAGGTCCTGTGCTACCCTCAGCCACACTGAAGTGGGTCATTCCAACGAAAGACTGAACAAACGATCCAACATCCAGTGTCTCAACAGCAAAGAGAGAGAGAGAGTGAGCGAGAAAGCGAGTTAGAGAAGGAGAAAGTGAGAGAGTGCGCAGTGGAAATGTAGAAATCACAGGTGCAGGGACCAGTTGGAGTGAAGAATGGAGATGTTGTTTTACACACCAGACTAGATCAGCATCTCATTTATAATGGGCCAGAGAATGTGCTGGAAGAGATAAACACGGCTGAAGCCCTGAGAGGGGCATTAATATTAACTGGTTCAGCTGAATGGACAATCTGATGTCTCAGTCACTCAAAGGTAATTCTAACCTCACCAGATAGGGGAAGGACTCCCCTCACACACAGTTTGGTATGATTCTCTGCTGAAGCCAACAGTGAACATGGTGTAATCCTGACTAACACCCACATTGGGTGAAACCTTACCCTAAGTCTCTCGTGGCGAATCAGCTGGAGAGCCTTCGGGTTGATATCCTGTTCACCTGTGGATGGAAAGCAAGTCATGCTGTGAAGTGGCTGTGCGGTGGGAAAGAGACCTGCGAATGAGTTACTATTTGTGGACACACAGTGGATGTCAGTCTGTACTTACTGAGTCGGCTGTCACTGAAGGGCTTGGTCACACTCTGTGAATAGCCGTCCTTCTTTCCTTTAAACAGTGCACTGGCCACAACCTTCTGTTGCATCTGATTTAAATACATTAATTAAAGAGATCATTGTCAGACCCTCCCCCACTTATAAATTTGTCCGGTTTCCTTTGCAATGGGGAAAAAAAAAGTCACTGTGTACATTATCCAGCATTTGATGACCAGGGCATAGCAAGTCATTAATATGGATGGATACAAGGGTTAGTATGGGCTTGATGGGCCGACGGGCCTGTTTCTGTGCCATATGACTATTGAGCATCTGTGTGTATGCCATTGGGCTATCCAACTGCAGATGGCTTCGCAGCCAACACAACATCTGTCAGCTCAAGAGTCTCCAGATACTGGAATCTGGAAAGAGAACACAAGTTGCTGGAAGAACTCAGTGGGTCAGGCAGCATCTCTGAAGGGAGGTGGAGAGTTGTCTTTATCGAGACTGCCCTTCTGCCATTGCCCAACAGGGTGCAGAGGAGATAACCCAGGATGGGATAGAGCAGTTCAGTTATGAAGAGAGAATGGAGAAGCTAGCTCTGTTCTCTCTGCAGCAGAGGTTAAGAGGGGACAGGATTCAGACATAAAAAACCTATGAGGGGTATAGATAGAGTAGACTAAAGGAAAATATTCCCGATAACAAAGGTGGATAAAATATATCTACTTAACATTAGGGGAAAGAAATACAGAAAGGTTACAAAGGGAACCTTCCTTCACTCAGAGTGGCAAGTACCTGGAATGTTCAAGTTCATTTTCAGGTGTATTATTATCTTGCTGTACATAAACGGCAAGACGAAACTGCATTTCTCTGGACTACATATGCACATAATATTACGTGTATACAGTACCCTCCACAATGTTTGGGGCAAAGACACATTTTTCCTTTATTTGCCCCTGTGCTCCACAATTTTAAATTTGTAATCAAACAATTCGTGTGATTAAAGTGAACATTCCAGATTTTATTTAACATTATTTGTATACATTTTGGTTTGGCCATGTAGAAATTATGGCACTTATTATACATAGTTCCCCCACCCATTCAGGGCACCAAAATGTTTGGAATATTTGGTGTTTGTGATTACTCAAGTGTGTTTAAATTTAAATATACAGCACAATAACAGGCCCTCTCGGCCCACAAGCCCATGGCATCCAATTGATTTACAACCTCCAGTACATTTTGAATGGTGGGAAGAAACTGGAGCACCCGAAGGAAACTCACGCAGACATGGGGAGAACCTAAAAATTCCTTACAGACAGCGTGAGATTCGAACCCTGGACCCGATCGCTGGTGCTGTAACAGCATTATGCTAACCGTGTCTTAATATAGTATAAGAGAGCTCAGCTTGCTTGTAAGCTTTTGATGACCTTTGGAGTCTGTTGTTGCCATTTTTCAACACGAGAACTAGAGTGTGCCAATAACAGTCAAAGAATCCATTATAAGACTAAAAGACAAGAATAAAACAGTAAGAAATATCATCCAAATCACTGTAATGTGTAATTATCTGGTTTTTGCACATCTATTGGCCGGTTGTACCTGTGGTCCCTCCCTACAGGCTCCTGTATAAAGGTGACTGTTCCATAGACTCCTGCAACTCAGTGCAGGACAACCAAGCAGTAAGGATATGCTACGTTCTCAAGTAAATTAAAGGCTATTGGCTTCTCCACAATAGTCTCCTGTGTGATTTTCGCTGGAATATTTACTTGGAATATTATTAAGAAGAAAGACCGTACTGGGGAGCTCAGTATTTGCAAAGGGACTGGTGGGCCAAGGAAGACCTCCACTACTGATGACAGAAGTATTCTCATCATCATTAAGAAAAATCCTCAAATGCCCATCTGACAGATCAGAAACACATTTCAGGGAGCACATGTGAATGTGTCACTATCTACAGAAGTCTTCATAAACAGAAGAACAGAGGCTACACTGCAAGATGCAAACCACTAGTTAGCCACAGAAACAGGATGGACAGATTACAGTTTGCCAAGAAGTATTTACAAGAGCCTGCAGAATTCTTGAAAAATGGTCTTTTGGACAGATGAGACCAAGATTAAGGTGCATCAGAATGATGGCAAGAGCAATGTGGAGACTTAAAGGAACTGCCCAAGATCCAAGGCATACACCTCATCTGTGAAACATGGCGGTGGGGGTGTTATGGCCTGGGCGTGTATGGCTGGCACAGGTATTAGCACATCTTCATTGATGATGTAACTGTTGATGGCAGTAGCAAAATGAGTTCAGTGTACAGAAACATCTTATCTCTTCAAATTTGAGCCTCCAAATTCATTCTTCAGCACTTCATCCCACAGCAAGACAATGATCCCAAACATGCTAAAGCAATAAAAGAGTTTTTCAAAGCTAAAAACTAGAAAATTCTTGAATGGCCAAGTCAGCCACCCCGATCTAAATCCAATTGAGCATGCCTTCCATTTGCTGAAGAGAAAACTTAAGGGGACAAGCCCCTGAAACAAGCAGGAGCTGAAGATGGCAGCAGTAGAGACCTGGCAGAGCATCACCAGAGAAGATGCTCAACACCTGGTGATGTCTATGATCACAGACTTAAAGCAGTTATAACATGACTAATATATGCACTATTGCTAAGTCCCAAATGTTATGGTGCCCTGAAATGAGGGGACTATGTATAAAAAGTATTGTAACTTCTACATGGTCAAACCAAAATATATACAGATACAATTAATAAAATCTGGAAGGTGCACTTTGATTACGTTTAAAACTGGAGCACAGGCGGCAAATAAAGAAAATAATGTCTGTCCCAAACATTATGGAGGGCACTGTACATATAAAATAAATATATATAAATATTTTAGACTAATTTACTAATTTCATTTATAAGAGACCCAAGGATTCATCGGTCTTACAGCCTGTGGGAAGAATGCACTGCCGGAGAAAGTGGTGGAAGCAGTTGTTGCATTGTAGAGGTGTCTTAGTGAGCAGGTGAATGTCTGGGTATAGAAGGCTACTGGCCAGGTGCTGGGCAATGGGAATGATACTGGTGGGTTGCCATCCGTCATCTTGGACTAGTTGACAGAATGACCAGATTCCAATGTGAGGAACTCAGCATTGCTCCTGATGCAGCAAGAAAGGCCACTTTGCTAAAGTGTGCCTCTCCAAACCCACCGGGAGCACTGCAGCCCTTCGCGACCAACCAGGAGCCCCTTCCAACTCTTTGGATGTCTCCATGTGTGGATGCTGGGCAGCTCCATAACTCCGCCTGCATCGGCAACATCCCCTCTGGCTTGGCTGTCCAACCACACCACCACCATGTGTGCCACCATCTTTCATTGTCCAATTCTGCCCGCACCAGTGATGTCACATCTGCCAGTGCTGACAACATCACATCCAGTCGAGTCACTGGACCACGCCAATGCCATGTGTGTCTCCTGGGTGCCGCCATCATGGGCCAGCCAATCCCCGACCACCCCAAATCATCAACTCGCCGACTGGATAATATGGTCAACACACACGTGTGCAAAACCACTCACTCACCACACCCCATGCTCCGAAAGGCACCCATTGGCCGCTATTCGCCACAACCATCGGGAAGCAGTGACTCAGACCCCAAGGCAGTCCTAGTGTCCACCACGCTAACAGAGGACATTCCCCATGGACTCGGCCACTCGATGGACATCGCTGTCAACGGGAAGGTAATAAAATGCCTGTTTGATAGCAGTAGAACTGAGTGCTTTGTGCACCTGAATGTGGTCCATACGCTGAAACTCAAAGTACACCCAGCGAACTTCGCTATCACCTTCGCAGCCCAGGACCACTCCATCATGGCACTAGGGTACTGCTTGGTGAACTTGACAATAGGGGGGGGTGGCATATGAAGGGTTCAGGTTTCTGGTCATGCCCAAGCTCTGTGCCCCGGTTATCCAGGGACTAGACCTCCAGTGTCACCTCCACAGCCTCACCCTTACCTTCGGTGGCCCACTCCCCCCACTCCCCATCCACAGCACAAAGTCCAGTGACTGCCCCCAGTCCACTTGCAGGCTCTCCACCCTATGGGTGCTCCCTCCATCCCTCTTCAACTACCTGACGCCGGACTGCATCTATAGCCGCCAAGACCAGGCACTATTATGTGGCTGACAGAATCTTTATCAAGGCTGAGGTGAGACAGATTCAGGTGGAAGGAGTTATAGAATCCAGCACCAGCCCCTGGAGAGCCCAGGTCCTAAAAGAGGGAAGCAAACTGAGGATAGTCATCAACTAGAACCAGACCATCAACTGGTACATCCAGCTGGACGCCTACCCTCATGGTCAATGAGATAGCCCAGTACAGGGTCTTCTCTGTGATTGACCTGAAGTCGGCCTATCATCAACTCCCCATCCATACCCAGGGTAAACCTTACACTGCCTTTGAGGCAGATGGATGCCTCTATCAGTTCCACTAGGTCCCGTTTGAGGTCACAAATGGGGTCTCTGTGTTTCAGCAGGAGATGGACCGCATGGTAGACCATCGCAACTTAAGAGTGACCTTTCTGTACCTGGACAATGTCACCACCTGTAGCCACAACCAGCAGGACCACAATGCCATCCTGGAGAGATTTCTCCGGTTGGGAGAGGCACTGAACCTCACCTACAACAAGGAGAAGTGAGTGTTCAGCACCCAACACCTCATCATCCTGGGGTGCATTGTGGAACATGGTGTTATCATTCTCAACCCTGGATGCATGTGCCCCTTAATGGAACTGTTCCTCCCCCACACACTCAAGGCCCTCTGCAGGTGTCTAGGGGTCTTCTCTTACTACTTCCAGTGGGTCCACCCACTGGCCCAGGCCACCACTTTTCCCCTCCCTGCCAAGGCACAAGCAGCCTTCACTCACATCAGAAAGGATATTAGCAATGCCACGATACATTCCGTGGATGAGGACACCCCATTCCAGATGGAGTGCGATGCCTCTGAAGTTGCCCTCGCTGCTACCCTCAACCAGGGGGGCAGACCCGTAGCCTTTTCCTCCAGGACCCTCCATGGTTCAGAGCTCGGACACTCTGCCATCGAAAAGGAGGCCCAGGTGATCATGGAAGCAGTCCACCACAGGCGCCACTACTTGACAGGCAGAAGGTTCACCCTTCTCACAGATCCAGTGCACAGTGGCTTTCATGTTCAGCACCACCCACAGAGGCAAAAAAAACCAACAAGATTTTGCACTGGAGAGTCGAGCTGGCCATGTACAGCTACGACATCCAGTATAAGCCAGGGAAACTCAATGACTTCCCTGATACCCTGTCCCAGGCACGCTCCAGTGCACAGTTTGAACAGCTTCAGGTGCTGCACAACACACTTTGCCACCTGGGCATCACACGCCTGTACCACTTCATTAAGTCCCGGAACCTCCCGCTGACAGCCCAAGAAGTCCGGACCATGACTGAATCCTGCAGGGTCTCTGTAGAGTGCAAACCGCACTTCTGCCCCGCCATAGGCCCGTATAGTGAAGGCCACTCGGCCCTTCGAGTGACTCAGCGCTGACTTCAAGGCACCACTGCCTTCCACGAATAAGAATGTCTGTTTTCTCTTGGTCATAAATGAATACTCTCGTGTTCCCTTCACCATCCCTTGCCCTGACACTTCTACAGCTACCATTATCAGGGCACTGATGCAGATATTCACCATGTTTGGATACCTGGCATTCGTCCACAGGGACCAGGGTCCAGCTTCATAAGTGAGGAGCTGCACCAGTACCTGATGGTGTGAGGTATTGCAGCTAGTCACATGACTAGCTACAACTCCAGGGGCAATGGGTAGGCAGAGTGTGAAAACAGGGTAATCTGGAAGGCCCTGAGGTCAAAAGGATGGTCCATAAACTATTGACAGAGGCCCCACCGAAGCAATCCATGCCACATAGTTGCTCTTGTGCACAGCTACCAGTCAGACCCATCACAAACACCTTTTCTCCTTTCCTAGGAAATCAGTGACTGGCATCACCCTGGCAGTGTGGCTGACATCTCTGGGACCAGTACTCCTCTGTAAACATGCGAGGACCCACAAATCTGACCCCCTGGTCAAGCAGGTGCACCTCCTCCACTCAAACCCAAATTATGCCTACGTCAGGTACCCCAGTGGACGTGAGGACACCATCTTGACCAGGGACCTGGCACCAGCAGGGGCCTAGCCCTCTCACCCCAGGCACCCCTGGCCCATCTAAGATCCCCCAGGCACCCCTGGCCTATCCAAGATCCCCCAGGCACCCCTGGCCTATCCAAGATCCCCCAGGAGCCAACACGCTCTTTCCGCCTCTCCAGAGGCCCCCACTCCCCGTGAACCTGCCCCACACCTACTCCCCCACTCTGCCAGACACCATCCCGCCCACACCACCGGCTGCCCTGGACCCAGCCAACTCTCAGGTGGCCCTGCCCCTACCGACCATTGACCAGGAGCCTGCCCTGGGACGGTCCGAGAGGCACAGATGACTGCCGGACTGCCTGAACCTGTAGATACTACCCTGCTACTGAGGACACCGCTTCCCCCCCACCCCCGCCATGACTCATTTTAAGGGGGTGAATGTGGTGATACAACCAGCACACTGGCCACACTCCTACCAGCCTACTGCAGGGGGAAACCACCATACCTGCAGGAAGGTAACCTGGGAGGCTGTCCCCACCTGTTGGCTGTTAATCACCAGCCCGTATAAAGACATGAGCCAGCTCTTTTGGAGAGCCAGATACATGGAACCAGCAAAGATACTAAGACTGGTATGTACAAGTTTAAGCTAATTAAAGCCTGGGTACGTACTGTGGACTTTGTGTCAGAATCATTCACACAGCAGCACTCACAATAGTGGTAATTGATTTTTTTTCAATGTTACTCTGTAATTATCCTCTAGTTCTTTATACTAGGAATGTTACAGTTAACCTGCTAGGCTGCTCGCAGAGAGCCTTTCTCACTGTACTAGGTAATAAATGTGACAAATAAACTTAAATGGTATTTAGAAAAATCAGAGGGCAAAGTGAAGTGCCAAGAGTTTTCCTTCCTCCACAGCAGCTGTTCAGCTTTGGCGATGATGAGGAGGGTTTATTTTCATATACATAAGTACAATGTACAGATGCACTGAAATTCTTAGTTGCTGCAGCCACTCAGCTTCATGGAATACACCAACAATATGTTCAAACTAAATGACCACACAAGAGAAAAGAAGAAAAAAATAGATAAGTATTCACAGTTGCCGTTAAAGAATGTTGCAATGGCTCATATAATATCATACATAATTGATGATCTTACAGATCCATCAACAAATAACAGGCCTGATTAAGATGTGTGAGATCAGTTTTTTGATGTGCATGGATTATTGGGCAGGTTTCTCACCGATACCTCCAGTATCATCCAAAGCGGTTAAAGATTCTGGGTACTGTCCGCCACCTCATCAAACCCACCAGCACTCTTCCCCTTATTCTTTGACCATCCTCCTTTTCCTTCCTAAACTCCTGAACTGTGCTGCCTCTGTCCCAACTCTCACCTGTTCACCCATCGACCCAGCATGCATTGCTTCTCATTGACTACAGGTGAAGCAACACCTTGACTTTAAATTTCTCATACTTGTTCCCATCCATCCCCATCCCTATCCCTATCAGCTTTACAACCTTCCAGGGGATAATAGGGATCCTCCAGTTCTGGCCTCTCACACACTCCTGAACTTAATCCATCACACCTGCCACATCCATTGCCGCTGCTGTTGACATAAATCAGTTTTTGATGATACTGACTCCCATTTGCTTGCTTTTGACCCATTTCCCTCTATACCTTTCCTAACTATGTCCAAATGCCTTTTAAATGTTATAATTCTACCCACCTGTAATGGAAGATTCTAACCTATTTTTTAAACTGTTTTTTCTTAATTTCCAGCTCTTGGTTCTGCAGAGCTGAGAACCTTTTTTTTAAACTTGCAGCTTTGGGTTCTGCAAGGCTGAGAACCTAATTGTTTTTAGACTCAGCAGACATAAGCTAAATTCCACCAAGGGGCCAAAGATGCTGTTATCTGACGAAAGGACATCTGTGTACCAAGAACATTTAATCTTCCTGCTTGTTTTGGTCACAGACTGTCAGAGACCTAGCCTTGATGTAGAATAAACCATTGTATTAAAAATGATAAGCTGAAAATTATGTTATTCATTAATTAACCTAGCATGCTAGCTTGCTTGCTTATCTTTCTTGCTGTGCTGGGAATAGGTGCTTGGGAAAGCAGTTTTTGGGTAATATAAGGCATGGTCCCGCTGCTGAAGGGGGAGACTCTCCGAGAGGTGGCAACATCTCTCAGCAAGAAGAAGAAGAACTTCTGGAGTCCAGCAACGTCCCGGTCAGGGGAGGTGGAGAAGCTGCTACCGGCGCTCTGACAACCTACTACAAGTGTGCAGTCGTTGCCTCGCTTCGGCAGTTGGGACCAGTCCAAGCATTGATAAGTATAGTTGGGAAGGGCTTGCATATTGTAGTGTGAAATCAGCTTTTGAATTTGTAATAAACATTTGTATAAACTGAACTGCTCTCGGTGTGTGTCTATTTTCTTTCGGTAGCTCAAACACTGTGACCAATCTAAAACGAACAAAATGAGAGGTATAAGTTTACCCAAGACACCACCTCTACCACTTCCACTGGCAGCTAATTCCTGATACTCACCACCCTCTGTGTGATAGTTTCCCCTTAGGACCCCTTGAAATCTTTCCCCTCTCACCTTAAAACTATACTTCTCATTTTCAGCTACCCTAACTTTGGAAGGAGATTAACCACTGAACTACACCCCTCATAATTCTATCAGGTCACTCTTTGAGCCCCTTTTGCACCAAGGAAAACAGCCCCAGCCTAACCAGTCTCTCCTTATAACTCAAACCTGTCATTCCTGGCAACATCCTTGTTAATCTTATCTGCACCCTCTCTTGCTTAATCACATCCTTCCGAAAGCATAGGACCAAGAACAAGGATAGTGAATTTAGTTGGCTAACTCTTTCCTATAGTGAGATAGCAAGAAGTCTAGTCACCCACTTTGCTATGAGATCTTTTGATACCCCCTTACATTGGTCTAGGGGTCACTTTAAAAAGTGTACGTACCTGTAGCTTACGTTGGGCTGAGATCCCCTTGCAGTATTTTCGAACAAGGGTTCGCATCTGCAACTTCCTCAGTAGCTCCGAGGTCTGTTGGAGCAAAATGTTCTGGAAATGTTGACATTCCTTGGTTCAGGCCCTACCTTTCTAAATTGACTGTTTTGTCTGCCCAATCATCCACTGTGTTCTTCAGTCAGCCACTAGGGGGCAGATCCCACTCATTCCTTAAATCTTATCTCCTAGGCTGAAAGGAATCTGGAGCTCACCCTCCTGGGTTCTCAATAAATAAAGATTTATTTCTTGGTCAATCCTGCTAGAAATTAAAACGTAGCAGTAGCAAAATAATTTTCATATTTTGTTAACTTTATTTACATCATGTAAGGTTATTTGGCCACAGGAAAATCCTCTGGGGTAGGTTAGTGGCAAACAAATCCAAAGGGAGTTGATCAGCTTATGTGAGAGAGAATAAGTCACAGGAGCACAGTGGGATAAGGAGAGGGGGGAATGGGACAATAGGATTGCTGTGCAGGGAGCCAGCATGAAGTCAGCAGGCTGAATGGCCTTCTTCTAGGTTCTAAACAAATAGTTATGAAAATATTGGATGCAGGAAGTTAGACCATTGTGTTGGGATTGGGAGTTTGTGCACTGAAAACTTCAGGAGAAAGAAGGATCATTCACCATGATTGTCCCATGTACCAAGGTGCAATGACCTGAATAGTTCAACCAGATTTGGCAGCAGCAGGGGCCAAATAACTTCCACTGGTTTTGGTTTAATCAAGGATTTCATTTGAAGAGACATTGAAAGCTCTCCCATCTGAAATATTCACACTCCACAGATACTATCTGACCTGCTGTATTGGTTCTGCATTCTCTATGTTTTCTTAAATTGAACATCGATGGGAGAGAAACAATTGTCAGATGTTAAAATAACTCGTGGTCTATAAGCACTGCCCTTTGGCAGTTATCCTGCAATGAAATGAGGTAAAATGCTGGTTGAAGAACTTCTATATCTTACCGTCTCTAGAAAGGCAGGAGGCTTGAGCCACGTTGTTTTATCCAAAACTTTCTTCGGCAGCTTTTTCCTGAGGTTCATTAGGTAGTTATACCGAGCAAAGGACAAGAAGTCTTTATTTTCTGGACAGACTGGTTGATTTCTGAGAATGAAGCCTTTAATAAATCTGAGAAAAATACAAAGCAGGACAAATGTGTATCTTAAAGGACTATATTCTTGAAAGCAGCAGTGGAGCCATATTCAATTAGACAGCCCCCAAATGACCTGTGTTGTAGAATGGTTGAATTTTTTGACTCTCATCATATTCACTTATGGATCATGGGCATTGGTAGGTAGCAAGGCCAACATTTATTACATGTCCCACATTGCCTCTGGAAAGGTGATGAATTTCCTTCTTGAACTGCTGCAGTTTGCATGGCAAGAGTTATTAGACAAGACATTTCAGGAGTTTAAAACTGAATTCAATTGTTTTTTTGTCACGTGTACCAAAATGCAGCAAAGAAGCTTAGTTTTGCATGCAATCCAGGCAAGTCAACTCATCAAACAGGTAGTAGAACAATAATAAAAACAAATAAACATACAGAAGTAGAGTTACAATATGACAAGTAGTGGAGGGTCTGGAGAATACAATAGAGTTACAATATGACAAGTAGTGGAGGGTCTGGAGAAAAGTGTAGTTAAAACACTTCAAGGCATCATCGTCTGCCAGTGGGAAAGATCATTTTAAGAGTTTAATAATAACGGGAAAAAAAGGCCTTTTCCTTATTCTGAAACAACGATTCAGATTTCCAGGCAGAGAAAACATCATCAAGGACATCCATCACCCTGGTCACAACATTTTCTCGCTACTACCTTCGGGCTGAAGGTACAGAAGCCTAAATTCAGCACCTCTAGGTTCAAGAACCATAGTTTTTCAACAGCAATGAGGATCTTGAACCTCCCTGTAATACCTTTACCCTAACCAGAAACTACTCCAGGACCACCAAATGATCTGTCTGAACTGTTGAGACATCACTTTTTCTCTTGAATTAATTGCAACTGTGAACATTTATTTATCAATCCCTTTTATTTATTATTTATTTTTCTGTCTTTGCATATTGTGGAAATTTAATGTATGCTATTGTAGTTGATGTATCTTGCGTACCTGCGTGGCTGCTTCAAGCAAGAATCTTAGTGCATGTGAAACTCTGTACTTATGTATATGACAATAAATTCTCATCTCATCCTGACATCTACACTGCAAGAATTTTGCAAGCTCAGTCAGATCACCTCTCATTCATCTATATTCTTGAGACTGTAGACCTAGCCTACTCAATCTCTCTTCATAAGGCAAACACACCATCCCAGGAACCAGTCTTGTGAATTTTCTCTGTACTTTCTTAATGGTAAGGACATCCTTTACTATGTCAGGAAACCAAAACTGCATACCTATAACATCTTTACCTTGGAAATCCAATCCTTTCATAATAGGCTTGGCACAGTTAGCACAACGGTATTCCAGACGCCCGGGTTCAAATTTGGCACTCTCTTAAGGAGTTTGTATGTTTTCCCTCTGTGTGGGTCTCCTCCGAGTGCTCCAGTTTCCTCCCACCCTCCAAAAAAAGCATGCAGATTGTAATTTAATTGGTGTATTTGGGGAACATCAACTCATGGGTCAGAAGAGCCGTAAGTCTAAAAAAAATAAAGGCCAATATATAATTTGTCTCCTGAATTGTAAGCTTTCAATATTTTGTGGATCCTTCTTCCCAACGCTATCTGTGTCATACGGAAGGAAATTGTAAGTCAACTTGATTAAGGTTTTTGGATAAAACTTCACATGATACTCTAGCTGCAGTTTCACCAAAACGAAGATCGCAGTTGGACATCTTTACGGTTTAAGGGGGAAGATAAGAACGCGTACTTTTTGATTACTTTTACAGCCCAGGCTCTCTTTCCTGCATCCTGCCGTGCTTGAATTCCTCTCCAGCATGTCTCGATCTTGATTGCTGGAAGAAATATAAGTGTACAATCAGCACCTTTCTAACCAATGGGATGGTGCTGAGAGAGACTGCACAATCAGAAACAAATAAAAAGAATAAATCCTTAAACTTGCATTGCTAATTTTAGTTGAATCAATTCTAGAACATTGAACATTACATCACAGCCCTTCAGCCCACAATGTTATGTTGACCTATGTAAACCTACTCCACAACAATCTAATCTTTCCCTACCACATGCCCAGAACCCTCTTTTTCTTACTATGAGATATGATGTGACCAATCCCTATACCATATAACTGTTTACAGCACAGAAACAGGCCATGTTGGCCCTTCGAGTCCGCACCGGTTCACCAGAACAAACTCCACTAGCTCAACCCTCCCGCTCACTGCTCATAACCCTCCAACCGCCTCACCTCCATTTACACATTCAACCTTCTCTTAAATGACAGAAGGGACCCTGCCTCAACTATCTCATTGGAAGATCATTCTATTCTGCTACCACTCGCTGAGTGAAAAAGCATCCTCTAATATTTCTCCTAAACTTTTGCCCCCTTACCCTTAACTCATATCCTCTTGTTCCATCCTCCCCTGCCCTCAGGGGAAAGAGTCTGTTTATGTCTAGTCTATCTATTCCTTTCATAATTTGTAATTCCTCTATCAAGTCCCCTCTCAGTCATCTACATTTCAATGAATAAAGTCCCAGTCTCCTTAATCTCTCCCTGTAATCCAGATGTTGTAAGCCAGGCAACATTCTTGTAAACCTTCTTTGCACCCTCTCCACCTTATCTATATCCTTTCTATAATATGGAGACAAGAACTGAGCACAGTACTCCAAACCAGGCCTCACCAACACCTTAACCAGCTGCAGCATCACTTCCCAGCTCCTATACTCTATACTATGATTTATGAAGGCCAGCATATCATATGCCTTCTTAACCACCCTGTCTACATGGGAATCGACCTTCAGTGAACTCTGTACCATAACCCCCAGGTCCCTCTGCTCCTCTGCATGCCCTAATGCCCTCCCTTAACTGCATATGTCCTATTCTGGTTATTTTTACCAAAATGCAACACCTTGCACTTGTAAAGACATTTTTACCCTGGAATTCCAATCCTCTCATAATAGGGTTCTCACAATTAGCGTAGCGGTTAGCACAAAGGTATTCCAGCGACCCGGGTTAGAATCTGGCACTCTCTTAAGGAGTTTGTACATTTTCCCCATGTTTGTGTGGGTCTCCTCCAGGTGCCATGATGTCATGCTGACCTATGTCAACCCACTTCACAACAAACTAATCCTTCCCTACGCTTGGTGAATTTCTTCTGCACTCTTTCCAATGTTACCACATCCTTCTTGTAATGGTGCAACCAAGACTCCAAATACAGCCTAACAGATTGATAAATCTGTAACAGATGTCCCAACTCTTATACACAATGCTTTGCCCTTTGAAGACAAACATGCCAAATATTTTCTTTACTGCCCTCACCACCTGTGTTGCCATTTCCTATGAACTTGCAATCCAAAGTCTCTGTACATCAACACTTCCTGAATCATAGTCATCAAGCCAAACAGCATGGGTACAGGCCTTTCAGCTCAACTTGCCCAAGTTCACCAAGATGTCCCACTTATGCTGGTCTCACCTGCCTGCCTCTGGCCCATATTCCTCTAAACCAATCCCATTTATGTGCCCGCCCAAATTTTTCTTGAACGTTGCAATAGTACCTACTTCAACCACCTCCTCTGGCAGGTTGTTCCATATACCTACCACCTTCTGTGTAAAAATGTTACCCCTCTGGATCCTGTTAAATGTCTCCCATCTATGTCCTTTGGATACCAATGCCACTTCTCTGGGCAAAAGAATTTACTGTATATGTCCTGCAGGTATTTGATGTTAAAAAATGCATCACCTTATACTTGTCTGGATTAAATTCCATGTGCCACTGCTCAGCCTAACTTTCCAGTTGATCTATCTCCTATATCCTTTGATAGCCTGTTTTCAGATCTAGAAACCCCACTTTTTATTGTAGTCAGCAAACTTACCAGTCGGAGCATCTAAACTCTCATCCAAGTAAATTAAATATATAATAAACAACAAACGTTTCAGCACTGATCCCTGCTGAACACTACATCAACCTTCCACAAGCCTCTTCCTCCTACCACCAAGCCAATTTTGAATCCAATACAGACCTCAAATCCCAAGTGCTTTAGCCTTCTGCCCCATAGTGTGGGACGTTGTCAAAAGCCTTGCTGAACTCCCTGTAAACTCGATCTACCATTCTCCCTACATCAATTTTCTCAGTTGCCTCCTCAATAAAGCTCACTTAGTTTTGTGACTAAATGCCCTGCTCAGAAGTATGCTGCCCCCTTCTTTAATCAGTCCAAGTGGCTTTCCAAGTCAACATGGTTCCTGTCCTTTAGAAAGGTTTCCAATAATTAAGAGAAGATGCACTGAATGGTTTAGGAACCTCATGGACAACTTTATTTCAAAGAACTCTTGGGAAAGTGTTGCTCACACCTTGAGGTCAGGTAATGATTCAGGCTTTACACCTATTCAGTACTAACACTGCATGGTTTTGATATTGAATTTAGAGAATCAGCAATACAATACACCCTGCCGGTTTCCCTTCGGGTTAACAGTCTAGCTAAAGTCCACAGAGGTAAAACGAAGGAAAGTATTGTAGCTGCACAGATGCTCCTTTTTTTTTCCTTACCTGCTTTTTTCTGCTTCTGAAACTCCCCCTTCTGGACTTTGCCTTTGTACTTGGCCTGAAGCTTCGCAACTGAAAGACAGAACCCAATTGAAAGCCCTCACAGTTGGCAACACACGGAGAAGTTCCAATTACTCTTTAATTGAAACTTCATGATCCAAATGAGCATGCTCTCACTGAGGCAAAAGTATACTCAGCCAAGAAATCCATCGCAGTGTGACTGCACCAAAAAATGCTAGTCCACTGATGTGTTCTGAAATTCATTCTGCAAGTGTCTTGATTGGTCACAGTGCAATGTACTGGCATGATTTAATGTTACCCAGGATACTTTTAACTTTATTCTCCTCTTCAAAATAAACATTTGAAATAGAGCCCTTCAAATTTGACAATTAATTGCCCTTGCTTTTGATGTAACAAAATAATGTCTGGAGCAACACACCAAGTGCAAAGTATTGCAGTATTTTGTACGTGGCTCCAGTTTTCCGGCATCTGCAGGCTTCTTGAACAATGTCCGAATGCGGTCTTCAAAGGAGCAACCCAGAGGGGTGTAGGGAGTAGAATCGAGTGGTCAGGGTCTGGGCAACTGAAGTGATGGAAGTGAGGGAGCCCCGACATTGAGAAGCACAGATTGTGCTTGTACAGGTCTCAAGGAGGTTCCAGAGGTAGGGAGGGGGAGACCTTACGTGCCAAAACAGCAATTTAAATTCCAAGGTGTTGTTGATGCACAAGGCCAATGTTTTGTCAGTTGAAGTAGGGCAAAAGACAGGAAAATGAAACCCTATTCCCGTCTTTGCATCTTAGATCAAGAAGGCAAACAGCAGCTGGGATTCTGTCCACTGACCACTCACAGTTTCTGAGTGAACTGTTCCAGCAAGTGTATAGGAATCAGTTTTGGCTGCAGTACACACATAGAAGAACATAGAAATCAACAGCACTGCACTGCACGATGTGGTGCCAACTTTTTAGCCAACACTAACAACTTCTGAATTTCCATGCTGCATAACCTTCCATGTTTTTCAGTTGCATGAACATGTCTAATAGTCTCTTCAAAGATTCTACTGTACCTGCCTCCACCACCATTGCCAGCAGAGCATTCCACGTACCCACCACTTTCATTTCAAAAGATTTACCGGTATCTATTAACATAACATAACAATTACAGCACGGAAACGGGCCATTAGGCCCTTCTAGTCCGCACCGAACCAAACACCCCTTTCTAATCCCACCTCCCTGCACAATGCCCATAACCCTCCATCTTCTTCTCATCCATATACCTGTCCAACCTTTTCTTAAATAATACAATTGACTCCGCCGCCACTATTTCTCCCGGAAGATCATTCTGCACAGCTACCACTCTCTGAGTAAAGAAATTCCCCCTCATGTTACCTCTAAACCTCTGCCCCTTAATTCTTGACTCATGTCCTCTTGTTTTAAACTTTCCTCCTCTTAACGGAAATAGTCTATCCACATCCATTCTGTCTATCCCTTTCATAATCTTAAATACTTCTATCAAATCCCCTCTCAACCTTCTACGCTCCAAAGAATAAAGACCCAATCTGTCCAATCTCTCCCCATACTCCAGATGCTTAAACCCAGGCAACATTCTGGTAAACCTTCTCTGCACTCTCTCCACTCTGTTTATATCCTTCCTATAATTAGGCGACCAGAACTGCACACAGAACTCCAAATTAGGCCGCACCAACGTCTTATACAATCTCAACATCACCTCCCAACTCCTATATTCCATGCAATGATTGATAAAGGCCAGCATACTAAAAGCCGCCTTCACCTCCCTATTCACGTGAGTTTCTACCTTCAGGGAATGATGTACCGTCACTCCTAAATCTTTCTGCTCTTCTGTATTCCTCAATGCTCTCCCATTTACCACATATGTCCTATTCTGATTCTTCTTACCAAAATTCCATCTGCCATTTTTCAGCCCACTTTTCTAAGCAGCCCAAATCCCTCTGCAATCCTTGAAAACCTTCTTCATTATCCACTATTCCACCTATCTTAGTATCGTCTGCATATTTACTAATCCAATTCACCACCCCATCATCTAGATCATTAATGTATATAACGAACAACAATGGGCCCAATACAGATCCTTGAGGCACACCACTGGTCACCGGCCTCCAACCTGACAGACAATTATCCACTACCACTCTCTGGCCTCTCCCTTTCAGCCAATGTTCAATCCATTTGACTATCTCAAAATTTATACCTAAAGACTGCACCTTCCTAACTAACCTTCCATGTGGTACCTTATCGAAGACCTTACTGAAGTCCATATAGACAACATCCACTGCACTACCCTCATCCACATTCCTAGTCACCTCTTCAAAAAATTCAATCAGATTGGTCAAACATGACCTTCCTCCCACAAATCCATGTTGAGTGCTCCTGATCAGACCCTGTCTATCCAGATGTTTATAAGTACTATCTCTAAGAATTTTCTCCATTAATTTACCTACCACAGACGTCAAACTTACAGGCCGATAGTTGCCAGGCTTCCTCCTTGAACCCTTTTTAAATAACGGAACCACATGCGCAATGCGCCAATCCTCCGGCACTATCCCCATATCTAATGACATTTGAAAAATTACCGCCAGAGCCTCTGCTATTTCCTCCTTCACTTCTCTCAATGTCCTGGGGAAGATCCCGTCTGGTCCCGGAGACTTATCCACCTTTATATTCTTCAAAAGCCTTAAAACTACACCTTTTGTAATCTCTATATTCCCCATATTTACCCAATTTGCTTTTTTTATCCCACATCTCCCAATATCCTTCTCCTTAGTGAATACCGAAGAAAAGAAACTGTTCAATATCTCCCCCATTTCTCTAGGTTCCACACACAGTTTTCCACTCTGATTTTCTAAGGGACCAATTTTGTCTCTAGCTTTCCTCTTACCATTAACATATTTGTAGAACTCTTTTGGATTAGTTTTCACCCTGCTTGCCATAGTTTTCTCGTACCTTCTTTTAGCTTTCCTAATTCCTCTCTTAAGATTCCTCTTACATTCAATGTATCTTTCAAACATCTCCTTAACTCCATGCTTCTTATATCTAATGTACGCCTCCCTTTTTCTTCGAACCAAGTTTCCAATATTCCTTGAAAACCACGGCTCTCTCAAACCTTTTGCCCCTCCTTTTAACCTAACAGGAACATAAAGCTTTTGCACTCTCAAAATCTGATCTTTAAAAGACTTCCATCTCTCTACTACATCCTGCCCATAAAACAAATTGTCCCAATGCACACCCTGCAAGTCCTTTCGCATCTCCTCAAATCTAGCTTTTCCCCAATCAAAAACCTCAATCCTTGGCCCTGATTTCTCTCTTTCCATAATGACATTGAAGCTGATGGCATTATGATCACTGGACCCGAAGTGCTCGCCAACACTAACCTCCGTCACTTGACCCATCCCATTTGCCAACAGTAGATCTAACACTGCTCCTTCTCTGGTCGGCACCTCTACATATTGTTGTAAAAAACTATCTTGCACACATTTCACAAACTCTAACCCATCCATTCCTTTCACAGAATGTGTTTCCCAATCTATATGTGGAAAATTAAAATCTCCCATAATTACAACCCTGTGCTTATCACAAATATCTACTACCTCCCTACAGATTTGCTCCTCTAGGTCTCGGTCCCCTCCGGGTGGTCTATAATACACCCCTACAAGTGTAACCTCTCCTTTCCTACTCCTCAGTTCCACCCAAATAGCCTCCGTGGATGTGCCCTCTAATCTATCCTTCCTAGGCACCGCTGTAATATTTTCCCTGACAAGCAATGCAACCCCACCTCCTCTTGCCCCTCCGACTCTATCACACCTAAAACAACGAAACCCAGGGATATTCAGTTGCCAATCACATCCCTCCTGCAACCATGTCTCACTAATCGCTACCACATCATACTTCCAAGTATCAATCCACACCTTCAGCTCATCCACCTTTTTTACAATACTCCTGGCATTAAAATATATGAATTTCAGGGATTTCCCATTTTTTAATCCCTGTTTTCCCTCATCTTTAAGAACAACATTATTTACTTTTCCTGCCAATTGCCCTTCATCTTCTTCCAGAGCATTTCCCTTCTCTATCACCTGCCCATCCATATTCAAATACTTACTACAAACTTTCATTGTTTGCATTCTAACCTTCTCCTTACTGCTCTGTACTATTTTGTTCCCTCCCCCCAACCATTCTAGTTTAAAGGATCCTGAGTAGCCCTAGCAAATACCTCTGCCAGGATTCTGGTCCCCCTGGGATTTAAGTGTAACCCGTCCTTACTGTACAGGTCACATCTCCCACAAAAAAGGTCCCAGTTATCCAGAAACTTAAAACCCTTCCCCTTTCTCCACCCCTTCAGCCACGTGTTAATCCTCCACCTCATTCTATTTCTATTCACACTGTCACGTGGCACAGGGAGTAATCCAGAGATTACCCCCTTTGCGGTCCTTCTTTTTAACTCCCTACCTAACTGCCTGTACTCACTTTTTAGGACCTCTTCTCTAATTCTCCCTATGTCATTGGTACCTACATGTACCACGACCTCTGGCTCCTGTCCCTCCCACTTTAGGATATCTGGGACACGAGCAGCAACATCCCGGACCCTGGCACCAGGGAGGCAAACCACCATCCGGTTCTCCTTGCTGCGTCCGCAGAATCCCCTATCCGTCCTCTTAACTATGGAGTCTCCTACCACAATTGCCCTCCTCTTCCTTTCCCTCCCTTTCTGAGCTACAGGGGCCGACCTCGTGCCGGAGGCACAGCCACTGTCACTCCCCCCAACCTTGATGTCCCCCTCAACAGTGCTCAAAGAGGCGTACTTATTGCTGAGGGTTACATTCACAGGGCTCGTCTCTGGCACCTTACGTTCTTTTGTCCCTCTCCTAACAGTTACCCACCTTTCATCCTCCCGTGGCCCTGGCGTGACCACCTGGCTGTAACTCCTGTCTATGACTACCTCTGTTTCCCTAACCAGCCTGAGGTCATCGAGCTGCAGCTCTAGTTCCCTAACACGGTCCCTGACAATCTGCAGCTCGACACACCTAGTGCAGATATGGACATCCGGGAGTCTGGAAGACTCCAGGACCTCCCACATCCGGCACTCCCGACAACACACAGCCTTAACACTCATTCCTTACCCCAATGAAGAAGTAATGAATACTATCTTAGCTTTCTCTCCGCCTGCTTTCGCCGAAGCCTGATGAGCCAAAGCCTGGAAGTCCCACTCCTTCACTGGGCCTGATGAGCCAAAGCCTGGAAGTCCCACTCCTTCACTGGGCCTGATGAGCCAAAGCCTGGAAGTCCATACATACCATCCTCCCCCCAATCCTGTACATCCTCCCAAGCACGTTAAAACTATGCCCCCTAATGGTAACCGTTTCAGCCTTGGGAAAAAGCCATCCACACAATCAATGCCTCTCATCATCTTATACACCCTTATGGGATCAGACCTCATCCTCCGTCGCTCCAAGGAGACATGACCAAGTTGACTCAGAAAAGACCAAGTTCACTCACATGCTAAATTGTCTATTCACATTGGGTGTTGTGGATTCCTTGTGACAAACGCTGGAAGACTGGTCACAACCTCGTCACCAGAGTGGATAATTTGTATAATGAGTATAATTTTACATGTGGTCCAAATTTCTTTATTAATCCCTTTCTTTCTCATGTTTACCTGATACTTAAAACAGATCTGGAGCATTTACCTGGGTGAATGCAGAGCCTTTCTCATTTCCTGAATCCTACATCCTTTTCCCAGAACATGGCCTCAGTTTCTCCCTTCCTCAGCAAGGATGGAACTGAGGGGAATGAGATTCTGATAATCTTTCAGTGTAGGAAATCTCCGTGCTGATACTCGGTGTTATTGAGATGTACTTGATTAGAATATTTTCCGTCAAAGATGAAATGCAAATCGGGGGGAGTCACGTGATGGAGTAGTGGCCGGACGGTGAACTCCAGCCCTCTCCAGAAAAGTCGGGAAAAACAAGAGAAAATACAAAGGCACAGAAATACAAGTTAAAGAAAAGTGAGTATAAAGGTGGAAAGAAGATGGAGACAAAAGGAGAAAAATCAAAATCAACGGAAAGAAGAGAGGAAGAGAAGACAACGGAGGAAAAAGGTGAAGGCCTTACCTGTCCGAAGAGGCCCGCTGTGGAGAGAGGGCCCCACTACCTCAGGTCGGTAGAAAAAGAACTACAACAATGGCTCACAGAGCCGAGTAAAAGTGCGCAACCGCGCATGCGCGACTCCTCGCGCATGCGCGATGCGCATGCAAAAAAACACACCGACGGGAGGGGGGACCAGCTGGGGAGTCGATCTCCACAGCCGGCAACGACAGCTGCAGAACACCTGCAGCAAGAAGAGACCACAGAAGACAATGGAAACAAGAAAGAAGAGGAGGAAAGGGCAGCAAAGAAACAACAGATGGCCAACCCAGAGGAAGAAGAAGAGGAAGAATACAGTGAAATAGATAAAGGGAAAGGCAAGGTAAAGGATATACTTGCTCTTGTTAGAGGATACATGGAGTCATTTAAAGAATGGCAAACACAGGAATTCAATGATTTAAGAAGAAGAATAAACAACACAGAAGAGAAAATAAATAAAATGGATATGACCTTAACAGAAATGGGGAAAAAAATGGACAAGATGGAAGAGCGGGCAGTAGCAGCAGAAATGGAGGTAGAAGACTTAAAAAAGAAATTGGAGGAATCTAATAAAAAAACTAAAGAGACACAAGAATTACTAGCCCAAAAAATAGATATAATGGAAAATTATAACAGAAGAAATAACATAAAGATAGTGGGCCTTAAGGAAGATGAAGAAGGCAAGAATATGAGGGAGTTTATAAAAGAATGGATCCCTAAGGCCCTAGGATGTCCAGAACTACAGCAAGAAATGGAAATAGAAAGGGCACATAGAGCATTGGCCCCTAAACCACAACCACAACAAAAACCAAGATCTATTGTAGTAAAATTCCTAAGATATACTACAAGAGAAAAGGTACTGGAGAAGACAATGGAAAAAGTAAGAGAGGGCAACAAACCACTGGAGTATAAAGGGCAAAAAATCTTCATTTATCCAGATATAAGCTTTGAACTCCTAAAGAAGAGAAAAGAGTTCAATACAGCAAAAGCGATTTTATGGAAGAAAGGATATAAATTTACACTGAAGCATCCTGCGGTATTGAAAATATTTATTCCAGGACAACAAAACAGACTATTCTCGGATCCAGAAGAAGCACGAAAATTTGCAGAACAATTACAAAAATAGACTGAGGGATGAAGACGGGTAATGAGAGCAAAAATTATCACGATTGATATGTATGTGGGTAAAGACAAAAATAGACTGAGGGATGAAGAAGGGTAAGGAGGGTAAAAATGACCACGATTGATATGTATGCGGGTAAAGAGGTATAAGAGTGAATAGAGACAATGGGCATATGTGAAAGTATCTGTAATTAGAGGAAAACATAGAGAGTATAGACAAGAATTAATAAGAGAAGGCAATGGAATAGAGAGAATAAGGAGGGAATTAAAAGAGTGACCTTTGTGACATATAAAAAGCGAAATCTTTTCTGGGGGGGGCTGGGTGGGGGAAAAGAGCGGTCACTGCAAAATCAGTTGACGCTTGCGAGTGGATTCGCAAATCCAAATGGAGAGGGGAGATGTGGTTGTCCGACAAGGGATAAAGGGCAACTCAGGAGGGGAAGGGGAGACTGGGGATAAAGAAGATAGAAATAGGAGAATAAGGAAAATGTTGGATGTTGTAGGAATGTTGTCTGGTAAAGAGTTGAAAATAAGAAAACAGAAATGGAAAAGGAGGAAAGGTAATGATGGAAAAACGGAAAGAGAAGATAAACAAAATATAAAATGGCTACGCTGAACTATATGACTCTAAATATTAATGGAATACATAACCAAATTAAAAGGAAGAAACTACTAAATTTACTGAAAAAGGAAAAAATAGATATAGCATTTGTCCAAGAAACACACTTAACTGAATTGGAGCACAAGAAATTAAAGAGAGATTGGGTAGGACATGTAACAGCAGCATCGTATAATTCAAAAGCAAGAGGAGTGGCTATATTAATTAGCAAAAATGTGCCATTTAAAATAGAAGAGGAAATAATAGATCCAGCAGGGAGATATGTTATGATAAAATGTCAGATATATTCGGAGCTTTGGAATCTACTTAATATATATTCACCTAACGAAGAAGATCAAAAGTTTATGCAAGATATCTTTTTGAAGGTAGCTAATACGCAAGGGAACATACTAATAGGAGGGGATTTCAACCTGAATTTGGATCCAAATATGGATAAAACGGGGAAAAAAATTAACAGGAAGAACAAAGTAACCAAATTTATAATTAAATCAATGCAAGAAATGAAACTTGTGGACATATGGAGGAAACAAAACCCAAAGGAAAAGGAATACTCATACTACTCGACTAGACATAAAACATACTCAAGGATAGACCTATTCCTGTTATCAGCCCACATTCAAGGGAGAGTTAGGAAAACGGAATATAAAGCTAGACTATTATCGGACCACTCACCCCTGTTATTGGCAATAGAGCTAGAGGACATCCCTCCAAGAATGTATAGATGGAGATTAAACCCCATGCTACTTAAAAGACAGGATTTTAGAGAATTTATTGAAAAACAATTAAAAATGTACTTTGAAGTAAATACGGAATCAGTGGAAGATAAGTTTATACTATGGGACGCAATGAAAGCATTCATTAGAGGACAAATAATAAGTTATGCAACCAAGATGAAGAAGGACTATAATCAGGAAACAGAGCAGTTGGAAAGGGAAATAATAAACATAGAAAAAAAATTAGCAATAAAGGAAGATACAACCAAAAGAAGAGAATTGGCGGATAAAAAAATAAAATATGAAACATTACAAACATATAAGGTGGAGAAGAATATAATGAAGACAAAACAGAAATATTATGAACTAGGTGAAAAAACACACAAAATCTTAGCATGGCAGCTTAAGACAGAGCAAACTAAGAAAATGGTATTGGCAACAAGGAAAAAAGACAAACAAATTACATATAATCCAAAAGAAATTAAGGAAAACTTCAGAGAATTCTATGAACAATTATACCGAACCGAAAACGAAGGGAAAGAAGGGAAAATAGATGAATTTTTGACTAAAATTGAACTACCAAAACTACAAATAGAGGAACAAAATAAATTAACAGAACCATTTGGAACAGTAGAAATACAAGAGATAATAAAAAATTTACCAAATAATAAGACACCAGGAGAGGATGGACTCCCAATAGAATTCTACAAAACATTTAAAGACCTAATAATACCGCCCCTCCTGGATGTAATCAACCAGATTGATGAGACACAAAACTTACCAGATTCATGTAAAACAGCAATAATTACAGTGATACTAAAACAAGGGAAAGATCCACTCTCACCAGCGTCATATAGACCAATATCTCTGCTAAACACAGATTATAAGATAATAGCTAAACTATTAGCAAACAGATTAGCAGAACAGGTACCGAAAATGGTAAATTTAGACCAAACTGGATTTATCAAAAAAAGACGCACAACAGACAATATTTGTAAATTTATTAACTTAATTCATGCAGTAGAAGGAAATAAAGCACCCGCAGTAGCAGTTGCTTTAGACGCAGAGAAGGCCTTCGACAGAGTAGAATGGAATTACTTGTTCAAAGTATTGCAAAAATTCAGTTTACCGGAGAAGTATATTAATTGGATTAAAGCATTATATAAGGGACCGTTAGCGAAAGTGACAGTAAATGGACATGTATCAAAGCAATTTAACTTAAGCAGGTCAACGCGGCAGGGTACCCACTATCACCATTATTGTTTGCGCTAGCTATAGAACCACTAGCAGAATCGATAAGAAGAGATAATAATATAAAAGGAATAAAAATAAAAGACAGGGAATATAAAATCAGTCTGTTTGCGGATGATGTGATAGTGTACTTAACAGAACCAGAACTATCAATAAAAGAACTATATAAGAAATTGAAGGAATATGGAGAAGTGTCGGGATACAAGATAAACGTAAATAAAAGTGAAGCAATGCCTATGAATAACGCGGATTTCTCAAAATTTAAGGAGGAATCCCCATTCAGATGGCAAACGCAGGCAATAAGATACCTAGGTGTGCAAATAAACAAAAATCTAGGCCAATTATATAAACTCAATTACAATCCACTAATGAAAAAATTACAGGACGATTTAGAGCATTGGAAAGAGCTACCACTAACACTGATAGGAAGGATAAACTGTATTAAAATGAACATTTTTCCAAGGATACTATACTTATTTCAGGCATTGCCAATACAACTGACAGAAAAATTCTTCAAAGAGTTAAAGAAAATAATAAGGAGATTTTTATGGAGAGGGGGGAAACCGAGGATAGCACTAGATAAATTAACAGAATGGTATAAACAAGGAGGCTTACAATTGCCAAACTTCAAAAATTATTATAGAGCCGCACAATTAAGGTACCTATCAGATTTTTATCAAACAAGGGAAAAACCAGACTGGACGAGACTAGAATTAGATAAAATAGGGGAAAAGATACCTGAACACATATTATATAAATGGGACGAAAAATTGGTACAACATAGAACTTCTCCAGTATTACACCATCTCCTCAATATATGGAAGAAGATTCATGTAGAAAGAAATAAAATAAATTACCAAATACCAAAACTAATATTGACGCAAAATAAGCTACTCCCTTTTACAATAGACAACCTTGCCTTTAGAAAATGGGAAAAAAAAGGGATTAAAAGAATAGAAAATTGTTTTTCAGGAAGTAGATTCTTATCCTTTGAACAAATGAGAGATAAGTACAATATAACTGGAGATACAGCGCTGGCATATTACCAACTGAGATCCTACTTGAAAGATAAATTAGGAAGCAACTTGAGTTTACCAGAGGGAAGTAACCTTGAATATGTGATTACAGATACAATGTTAATCAAAAGATTTATAAAAAATATGTATATTAAACTGCAAGAAAAGGAGAATGAGGAAACAAATGGTAAAACTAAACAAAAATGGGAACAAGATTTAAATATAAAGATAAAAAAGGAAACATGGGAGAAGTTATGCTCTGGAACGATGAGAAATACAATAAATACGAGGCTGCGTATGATACAATATAATTGGTTACACAGACTATACATTACACCGCAAAAGTTAAATAAATGGGACCCAACAGTATCTGATAGATGTTTTCGATGTAAAAAAGAAAGGGGAACAACAATTCATGCAATCTGGACATGTGAGAGAGTAGAAAAATTTTGGGATGATCTCAATCAGATATTAAATAAAATAACAGAAAACAATATACCAAAGAATCCAGAGATCTTTCTCCTAAGTAACATAAAAAATAAAGAATTTGGAATTGACTTGGAAGATGCACAAAAAAGATTTGTCAAGATAGCCCTAGCCGTAGCAAAAAAATGTATTATGTCAACCTGGAAAATGGAAGATAATTTGAAAATACAACAATGGTATATAGAAATGAATAAATGTATTCCATTAGAAAAAATAACATATAGTTTAAGAAATAATATTGAAATATTCGAACAAGTATGGGAGCCTTACATTAAATACAATAGCGAAAACCTACCGGGAACAAACATTACCTAAGTTGATGGAAGGAGAAGAAAAGAAAAGAATGGACTAAGTAGAATTTCTGGTGTATTTTTGTTGAATGACAACATTGTCTAACTGAATTAATGCAACCTAGATTGTATACCTAAAATGGATGAGAGGGGGGGGGGTGGGGGGGTGGCTTGGGAGGAGGGAGGGGGGAGGGAGAAAAAGTCACTGTAAATGTGTGGAAAAGAAAAAGTGTACATCATGGCTATTGTGATTTATGGTGTGAAAAATAAAAAAATTAAAAAAAAAAAAAAAAAAAAAAAAGATGAAATGCAAATCCAACTGCAGAGTACAGATTGTCGGTTTTTTAATTCGGAACATTTCTGCTGTTCATTATGTCCAGGGCATATCATTTTAAAATGGTGACAATTGAATTAGTTGAGCCTGTTGTGAAGTACTGTATATCCTGGTGAGATAATAGACCAGCATCATCAGCTCATCCCATCACTTGCACCATTCCTGTGTGTGATGTTGTAGAATGAAGACGCTGTTTACATCTGGCAGTCTCTTCAATCTGAGGCGCCTGAAAGCTCACACCAAGACACAAGAGCAACTTGTCCGTGAACTACTCTTTACAGACGATGCCGCTTTAGTTGCCCATTCAGAGCCAGCTCTTAAGCGCTTGACGTCTTGTTTTGCAGAAACTGCCAAAATGTTTGGCCTGGAAGTCAGCCTGAAGAAAACTGAGGTCCTCCATCAGCCAGCTCCCCACCATGACTACCAGCCCCCCCACATCTCCATCGGGCACACAAAACTCAAAATGGTCAACCAGTTTACCTATCTTGGCTGCACCATTTCATCGGATGCAAAAATCGACAACGAGATAGACAACAGACTCGCCAAGGCAAATAGCGCCTTTGGAAGACTACACAAAAGAGTCTGGAAAAACAACCAACTGAAAAACCGCACAAAGATAAGCGTATACAGAGCTGTTGTCATACCCACACTCCTGTTCAGCTCCGAATCATGGGTCCTCTATCGGCATCATCTACGGCTCCTAGAACGCTTCCACCAGCGTTGTCTCCGCTCCATCCTCAACATTCATTGGAGCGACTTCATCCCTAACATCGAAGTACTCGAGATGGCAGAGGCTGACAGCATCAAATCCACGCTGTTGAAGATCCAACTGCGCTGGGTAGGTCACGTCTCCAGAATGGAGGACCATCGCCTCCCCAAGATCGTGTTATATGGCGAGCTCTCCACTGGCCATCATGTCAGAGGTGCACCAAAGAAGAGGTACAAGGACTGCCTAAAGAAATCTCTTGGTTCCTGCCACATTGACCACCGCCAGTGGGCTGATATCGCCTCAAACCGTGCATCTTGGCGCCTCACAGTTCGGCGGGCAGCAACCTCCTTTGAAGAAGACTGCAGAGCCCACCTCACTGACAAAAGACAAAGGAGGAAAAACCCAACACCCAACCCCAACCAACCAATTTTCCCCTGCAACCACTGCAACCGTGTCTGCCTGTCCCGCATTGGACTTGTCAGCCACAAACGAGCCTGCAGCTGACGTGGACATTTACCCCTCCATAAATCTTCATCCACGAAGCCATGCCAAAGAAGGAAGAAGAAAATCACTTGCTTTTAACATCGTGTAGGAAATTAAAGAGGGAAAGTCTGTGGACTCACCCATGGCATTTTTGCTGGCTTGATATGCATCTTCAGTGGCAAACAATGTCTTTGGAAAACGAATAAATATCTTTGTTCTGTAAAACAAAATAAACCTGTTAGTACGTTTTTTAGAAAATGTCTGCAAATGTTGGCACGGCAGCGTCCTAATCCCAAATGCTTTAGTTGGATGGAATTGGTGATTGAGGGGAGGGGGGTTGATTTTAAGTAGGCAACAAGACACTAGTGTTATGGTCAAGTTGTGTAAGGCATTGTGAGTATTGTGTGCCATTTTGATCACCTAACCATAGGAAGGATATCAATAAGATTGAAAGAGTTGAAAGAGTGCAGAGAAGATTTACTAGGATGTTTCCAGGACTTGGAGAACTGAGTTACAGGGAAAAAAGAATGAGGGTAGATTTGATAGAGGTGTACAAAATTATGATGGGTATAGATAGAGTAAATGCAAGCAGGTTATTTTTACAGTGAGGTGAGATAAAAAATAGAGGACATGAGTTAAGGGTGAAAGGGGAAAAGTTTAAAGGGAACATTAGGGGGAACTTCTTCACCCAGAGAGTGGTGGTCAGCTGAATTGGTGAATGAAAATTCAATTTTGACATTTAGAAAAATTTGGACGTAGATTGGAGGGGTTTGGAGGAATGTGGTTCGCGTGCAGGTCAGTGGGACTATGCAGAAAAATAGTTCAGGACAGACTAGAAGGGCCAAAATGCCTGTTTCTGTGCTGTAATGTTCTAAGGAAATGGAGGGAGTCTTTCATATTGGACTTTTATTTCATAGTGGATATCAACCAAAAACTCAACAGACTGATGCACTTTCTCCAGGAAGTATTCGAATTAGGGCAGTCAGGTAATGATAAGGCGGTCACTCCCATGTGGAATTGGGAGGAATTCTTTGGGATTGGTTTGAGTTGCCTTTGATTTTATCAATCTGTCCATTGCTGGCAAGGCTGCCATGAAATGTCCTTTGAACCAACTGACTTGCTGTTCAATTCAGAGGACATATAATATGCTGGCATATTCAGCAATGACCACACCCATGGGCCTGGAGCCACATATGTGGTCCCTGCCAAACATGCCAGTGTACTTTGTCTCTAATTATTCCTGAAATAAGGAGGATGTGAAAAGTTAACCTCCTCAATAGGCATGAGTCACATTCAGGTTTCCTCCTCCGAAAAAAAAGATAGATTTTTATGACAATTCTGTGGTTTAATTGTCATCATTAATAGGTTTATTCTTTAAATTCCAGATAACTGTGTTTACTGAATTTAAATTTAAAAAAAATTAAACCTACGGCATGGTAACAGTCCCTCTGACCCACTAAACATGCCTTCCAAATACCCCAATTAACCTACAACCCTGGTATGTTTTTGAATGGTGGGAGTAAACTAGACCCTTCGGAAGAAATCCATGCAGACATGGTGAAAACGTTGATCCTTACAGACAGCGCCAGATTTGAACCCGATTTGCTGGTGTTGCGAGAGTGTTGCACTAACTGCTAACTAACCAGGCCACCCTGGTCCCATACTGGTGGAATTTGAACAAATCTCTGATTATACTTGAGGGCTAGTTGATCAAACACAAGATGGAGAGAAAGACAGCGAATAGCGTTAGCTGATGAGCCTTTTGCAGTACAAATGCCATCATTGAACAGCTGATCCAAGAGGTCTTCCTGTTCTGTAAATTCAATGTAATTTGTGCCTGCGGTTTGTGCTGCGAACCATGATGGCCTTTGCAATCTTTAGGAGCATGACTGGCAAGAGTTCAAATCCACTTGTTGATTATTCACTGGGGTCACACTCCTTCGGAAGAGGCCCTCAGATTGAGGTAGCTTCCAGATGGGTAAGTAAGGATAAGGTTATGTGTGTTTCTTCACAGCTTGATCAGAGGTTCTCTGCTGTATTTCTCAAATATTTGGTGGAGTTGGTAGCTTGAAGTTTGTTGGGGTGAGATGTTTATGCATATAACATTAAAGATAATGTGCCCACAACATGGATACTTCATGCTCAACTGGTTAGGACTAAAGCCTCTCAATAATTGGTGTGAGGTATTGCAGGAGTTGATGAATGATAGAGTCAAAGAATCACACAGCACAGTAAGGGTCTCTTTAGTCCAACAGGCCCACATCAAACATTTTGCCTCTCTACACCAATCCCATTAGAGGTGCCCTGCAGCTATCATCCTCTCCCTGTGTAACACGCAGATGGGAGAAGTGCTCTTTTTAACTTGGGATTCTTCAAAGTACATTCAACTCTCCCCCTTCTCTACAACCTAAGCCAAGTGTACGTTCAAAGTTTTCCAATTTTGATAGACGATTAACTTTGTTTCTCTCTCCATAGGATATTTCCAGAATTTCCCTTTTCATTATATTTTTAGAGGAACTGATGGTAGGGGACTCTTTACGTACTTCCCCATTTTGTATTCCTCCTGTTTGTAGCCGATATGTTTCACCAGCCTTGCAACTCCCTCTGAAGCGGGTCCATGCCAGTTTGGCCACGTGTCAGGACACAGTAACTTGTACCTGCAGGACAAGAACATTGATGTTTGACTATATAACATTTCATCATCCTTATACTTTGTACCCTGCCATTTACAGTCCCAATTTTCTGCCACTTACGTTTGGATAGCCTGCTCTCAAGATCAAACCAGCAGAGAAAGGGATCAAGAATGAGGTTTTCCTTTCAAGATAATTTAACTCAATGGTGCCTGAGAGCCACTGTTCATTATCACAAGAATGTAGTGGCCCATCTGCCAGAGTAGATGCTAATTGCCTCGAGTCATGAGAGATACAGCATTGAAACACATCCCAAGCCCCACTGAGTCATGGTGACTGTCCAGCACCCACTTACACTGCATCTACATTTGTAATGTGTGTCGAGAGAATCAAAGACTTGTTGATCCAAACCAAGGCTTTTATTAAATAAAAGACTGGAGCATATCACAAGTAGGTCGACCAGTCCAGAATGACCTGGTCTGGCTAGGAGCAATCCTTTAAGACCTGTCAGTAGGTGTGGCTACACTCTCAGCCAATCACAGTCATCCTACACTACCATCTGTACATATGTACATATACACATTGGTGATAGAATCTGTACTATCACAACATTAATCCCATTTAATCTTCGCTATTATAGTACCAGCAACCCAGGTTTGATTCCGGTGCTATCTGTAAGGAGTTTGTACGTTCTCTCGGGGTCTGCGTGGGTTTCCTCCGAGTGCTCTGGTTCCTCCCATGTTCCAAAGATGATCAGGGGGTGTCAGGTTAATTTGTCGTGTAGGTATATTTGGGCAACACACCCTTGTGGGCCAGAAGGGCCTGTTAGCATGTTGTATCTCCGAATTAAAAATAAATATTTTCATCAATAACCCAAATTTCACCACTCACCTATGCATTGGAGATTAACAGTGGCCAATTAACCTACCATTTTGGAATGTGGGAAGGAACAGGCGCATGTGGAAGAAACCCACTTGGTCACAGAGAGAACTTGCAAACTCTACACAAACAGCACTCGGTTAGGATTGAACCTGAGTCTTTGACACTGCGAGGTAGTGGCTCTATCAGTTGTGTCACTGAACCAGCCACACTACCGGAAGATAACAGGTACAACTCACAGAAACTGCTCACCTTCCCTCCCCTCCTTCAGTTGGTGAAAGCCACGAGGAAACAAATAGGAAATGGGAAGCTCTTCATTGTAAGGGAAAGGAACAACTGTTCACAAAATTTGCTCCAATACTGTTCATTTGGGACTCTCTCCAGCTCCCAGTTGAATAACTATGAACAAGAGACTAACATGGTTGATACATTGTCACAAACCCACATTCCACTTTCCTGCTCTGGCTTTTTCTTCCCCCTCATGTACTGCTTTTGGACCAGTAAGCCCAGTGGTCAATTAGTTTTACCTTGAGTGCCCTTGATTTAAGATTGTGATTACAAAAAAGTGCAGACCCTATTAGAAAGACGAGGATGAGTCCCTGTTGTGAAGACACTCCTCAGTTTGGATATCCTGTTAATCCCCATTGTTGAGCATCATTGGGGTCTCCCTTTCTTCTGAAGATGACATTCACTGGGAGCATTGCTTAAATAAAGCTCAAAGAATTGTTGAGGATCCTTACCATCATTCACACAGATTATTATCACATATTGTATCAACCACAGAATATTTTGCCATTATCACTAAAGGAACTTGCAATATGCAAATTAGTTTCCCAGATTACATCAGTGATAGTGATCAAGAGAATTTCATTGGTTGGAAAAGACTTAGCAACACCCCTGACAAATACACGAGTTTCATTCTTCCTCTCCGTTTTACACTAGATAATTCAACAGCACTACTTGGCTTAAATTATTACCTTTTCAAGAATGCATCATACTTTCTCCGGTAAGCAAAGCCTGCTCGTCTCACTCGTAGATGTTCCATGAGGCCTAGGTACTTTACCTGATGCCTCACTAATGCGTTGTCAAACCGGCCTGCAAGGGGAACGAGAGGGAAGGGGGATAGAAGGAGAATGAGGAGTGGGGATGAGGAGAGGGGTGGTGAAATGAAGAAGAAGAAAAATTTCTACTGGTTAGTTTTGCTTCCTTACCAAAAAAAAAGAAATACAAATGCTGGTATCATACTACAAAGGTAGACAGTCATGCAGTCATAAAAGTGCAGTATATTACAGAAAATAATCCATTTTAGACATAATCAATGCATACAATTGGAAGACACTCACATTTTAACCATTTACAACATCCTGGTCCAAAGTTGGCAGCTTACCCGGCTGTTTGGCATCATTTGGTTTGACACATCGGACATACGAAGGCTCCTTTGACATCAAGATGTCAATCAGGCCCATCAAACTGTACTTGAACTGTGTTGCCACCTACATTCCAGGAGAAATAATTGTACAAATGATCACTGGACATGGTCCAGGCTTAACTTGGAATTCCATGCAATTCCAGCAAAAAAAAAAGGCTGGATTTAATGACAATGTTGTCAGCAGGCCAGGCTGGAGTTGAGAGGCTAATTTCCCCATTAGTTCTATTCTGGTGACTGCATCCCTGTAAGTGAGTTAAACAAAAAAGTCCGCAGATGCTGGGGTCAAGTCCAGTATACAAATGCACTGGAGAAACTCAGCAGGTCACACAGCATCCAAATGGTAAAGGGTAACTAATGCTTTGTGCCTGGGCCTTTAAGCGACTTAAAGTTACTTTCTCTCCTTGTAACTTTCTAGGAAAAGCGTCTGGGGTTTTGGTCAATAATTGATGATTCCTGCACTCTTTAAACTTAATCTGCTTTCTGAGTAAACTGAAACAAACAGGACATGTTAGAAATCATGAGGAGGCTGGGTGCAATTAATAGAGCATTAAGGATTTGGTCAATGATCTTTCATCAGAACTCAGTGAAAATTACCATTTCAGGTTTCCAAAACTGGTGGTGTTTTGTTTTCAAATTTGATGGATATCTGTATGCTATGTGGCAAATGAATATCATTTTCAGCCAATGCACCTGTTGCACTACCTCATGAGCATTTTATCACCAATTTCCCAGGAAGGTCACATGGCAATTAAAAGTTTCCCCAGTTGAAACTGGCTGATATCAAGTACGGGGGAACTAGAGGGACAGGGCTTAATCTCAGCCTTATGGGTCACCCAATAATTACTCGATTTATCAGAAGAGGTGTTCTCCCACAAAACCTTTATGCTTGAGCAAAATTATGGAAAAAGGCCAGGTAAAAAGCTTCATAGTAACTTTTAAAAAAAAATTTGAGGACGTCACTAGCAGCCCAACTCTTATTGTCCATTCCGAATTGAACTGGGTCTTCTGCCAAGCTATATCAAAATTAGTGCCAGGGGAAGACACTGAAATCACATAGAGATCCGTAAAGCACCAGAGCACAGAAACAGGCTCTTTTGACCATCTATTCTTCTGCCTAGACCCATTGACCAGCACCCAGACCATAGCCTTAATAGAACCATAGAGAAGTGTAGGTAAGGATTTGTAAATCAAATGAATTTTGACAATAATCTGATTGTTCTTGTGGTTTTTCTTTCCAAATTATCTCTTCTCTCTTCTCACAGCTGCCTTGGTGGGATGTGAACTTGGCTCTTTGGGCATTCACTTAATCCCTGTTTTTACTTCAATCATGGTGTCTGCAGACTTTCATATTTTACTCTAAACAATTCTAGAACTGGAGGACATAGGTTTAACATGAGAGGGGAAAAATGAAGAGGGACCTGAAAGGCAACTTTGTTCATTCAGAAGGTGGTGCGTTTCTGGAATGAGCTGCCAGAGGACAGTGTAGATGCCATTACAACAACATTCATAAGGCATTTAGACAGATATGTGGCTAGGAGAGGCTTGCAGGGATATGAACCAAATGCAGTCAAACGTGATTAGCCCAGAATGCCAATTTAGCATTCAGTGATGTATGACTACGACTCTATAAGTGATCTACTCAAAACCACAAGAAACTACAGGGAATTGCAAACATAGTTCAGACAATCACACAAATCCCTTCCCCTCCTACTCCATCTACATCTGCAACTACCTTGGAAAAGCAGCTAACACAAAAGACTCATCCCTCCCTGGCCACATTCTCTTCTCCCTCCTCCTATTGGGAATAATATTTAAAAGTGTGAGATTTCGTGCCACCAGATTCAAGGACCCACTTTTCTTGCCGTTATTAGACTCCTGAATAAACCTCACACAAGCAAAAGTAATGGCATCTCCCTGCACTCTACTGTGCTTGACTTATGTATTTTGTATGGGTTGACTAGTTGGACTTACAAAACAAACTTTGTCACTGCGCCTTGATACATATGACAAAAACCTGAACTTAAACTAACACATCTTTGTAATCCAGCCTGTGCAATAATGTATCTACAGCCAGTCTCCAACCAAGTGTGCAGTTGGTACTCACAGTCTCAGGTCTTTTCTTGGTGTCCAGCTCAAGGGTGCTGAAACATTCTTTAACAATGAAGTTTGTGGAGCTGCACATCACCTGTAGAGACAGAGATAGTTGTGGCACATACATTGTTTGGTACTGCCAAAGTTACATTGCTTTCACTGAGCCACAGTGCCAGATATAAGACTGTGGGTAATTCTGTGGCCTGAGTCAGAAGTGTAGAGACCTGACTTTCAGACTGAGTCTCACTGTAGGAATGCTGTATTCCGAGGTGCTCTCCCTTGGATGAGATCTAAAACAAGATCCTCTATGCTCTTTCAGTACTGCATCAAAGATCACATGACTTTATTCCAGAGGATGAATGGGCAAATTATTCACAATTTATCTTTAGAACAACATCACTGTAAAACAGCTAATCTGGTCATTCACATATTGGTATTTGTGGGAGCTTGCTGTGTACCAGCTGTGACTCATCATCACTCTGTCTTCATGTCAAAAGACTGCAGATGCTGGAATCGAGGCTTGTTTTTGCTTTCGCGGCACAGTTATTTCATTGCCCGCGAATTACCTTATTCTCAAAAGGAAGTGAAGTTGCCTTTCTACACCATCTGTTTTGTCCTTGAGAATTAAGGGTGTCAGAGCAGGATGCACTGAGTTCTGCACTTCAAAGCATCTCTTAAGATGCTGCAAACAATTGAGGCAACATGAAACTTCCATAAGGAATGAGCAAGACTAATCTCTTTCCTACCTCACCATCCATTTTAGTGTACTTCGGCAGAAAGTCCAGTCCAAGGCATCAACATGGATTGCCTGCAAAGACTCAGGGCTAGCAGGAAGCTCTTACAGTAGTTGAATTGCATGAAACAAGGCCCATCTCTAACACTGTTCTACCCCACCTGTGGGGATGGATGCTCCATGACCAAATAATGTAAAACCTGAGGAAACTCTGGTCAATCATGGATTTTAAAAAAAACTTTTCAGCTAAAACACGATTGAGAACCATTTCTATTCGATTTCTGAGAATCCTCAAGATTCACTGAATATTCTGCCCTATTGTAGCATCACATTTCTTTTTCACGAACTGCAATGTGAATATTTATTTTATCATTGATATTTAGCTTATATTTGTATATTTTATATATTTTTTCTGGTGTGGTCGTTTAATTTATATAATGTGTTGTTTTGCTGGTGTTTTTGGTACCTAATATAGCTTCAGCAAGCACATATTTCAGTAAATGTGTATGTTATATTTGTGTGTATGACAATAAACTCTTATTGCATCTCATCCTCTTTAAATACAATTTGCTAATTTACCGCTGGAGGCACATGAATACAAGTCATAGAGTTAACTTTTGTTTTCCCATTCACTCCCCTTATCCCCTGGACTGACCACTGACTTTCTCCAAGCATCCTTCATTAAAGAGACAATCATTCAGAAGAAGTATGAATAACCTGTCTGTTTAGCCGCGTGCCCCCCCCCCACCCACCCTAATTCCACAACAACTCTCACAAAGGATCTTGCAGACAATGATAGCTTCTCCCAACTTGCATTCTCCTATTTCCTTTATTGCTAAACCTGAAGACCTCTTGCCATCTAACCGTAGGGTACCGCTGAGATGGTCTTAGAATGTATGCCGTAAATGATTCACGGTTGGAAGGTAACATGTATACCTCAAAGTATTTTTTTCTCTGGGTGGAGCTTACCTCTTTTAGATTCCTGTACAGGAGATCATTATTTTTATCCAGAAACCCTGGAAGAAAGGGAAAGAAATATCCTCTTAGAATTGGAATAATCATATTTTAATTTTTTAAGCTAATCAGGAAGGAAATCTCTGACACCAGCAGGTATATTCACCCACAAGGTAAAGGCAGTGTCTTAGAGTCAAGTCATATAGCATGGAACAGGCCCTTCAGCCCAGCTTGACCATGCTAACAAAAATGATATCCTGGGAAAGTTAATTATGTATCAAATTGAATTTTTACCATTAAGTTTAACTGTTTCGAGGAAGTGCATTGCCATTACTTGGAAATCAAATGCCGATATAGGAATGGAGAGATGGCATGCTGAATTGTGTTCTTGAATTCCACTTGAGAAAATAACTTATAAGTTGCATAATAAATATCATTCTTTTTGAAAATATGGAGCCCATACCCACAATCTGTTAGTTTGAAAATTTGAAGGACTCTCTGAAAACTCGCCACACTGGGAACCCTTAGCTTCAGTGCTATGTGAAGTGAGATTTTTTTTTTCTTTTTTGGCATTCTCCTTACTTATACATTTTTATTTATTGATTTTAGGGTGCCAGGCAACAGTGGCTAACAGCCACAAACTCAAAAATGGACTCTTATGACTGGTGATGGGGGGAGACCAGCAGGATGACTGGAAAGGGGTGGGGGTGGATACGGCAGCACAATTCGGGTGGGCTTAAATTCTGTTTTCCTTGTTCCTGAATCATGACATATATGCATCTGTTCCGCGACTCGGCTGTAAAGTGGTATGAAATCTTGGACCCCAACTATCACGTTCTATCGAGGTTTTAGTGTGTGTGTGTGTGTGTGTGTGTGTGTGTGTGTGTGTGTGTGTGTGTGTGTGTGTGTGTGTGTGTGTGTGTGTGTGTGTGTGTGTGTGTGTATGAGTGACATATGTATTATGTATATATATCACACACACACATATATATATATCACTTATGTATTTTTAAAAATTTATCCATTAATAATTGTAGAGATGGTTTTAAAATACTGAAATAAAATATTTTTAAAAAGCTAGTATCCTGGGCTAGTCCCACTTGCCTGCAATTGGCCCAAACCCATCCAAGCCCTTCCTATCCATACATTTGTCCAAAGGATTCTTAAATATCAAAATTCTCTGGTACAGCATGGAATTGGACCCTTCAGACCACTGTGTCCATGCTGTCCATCAAGGACCTGTATACACTAATGCTATGCTAATTCCATTTTGTTCTCTCCAGCTTTTCTTCAACTCCTCCAAATTCTATGATTTGCCTGCACACTAAGGGCAATTTATAGTGGCCATTAATCCTACCAACCTGCACATCTTTGGAAAGCTGGTAAAACGAGGTCACCCAGGTGAAACTCAGTCAATCACAGGGATAATGTGGAAACTCCCATGCAGAGGTGGGGAATGACCTCAGGTCACTGGACCTGTGAGTCTATTCAGATGGTGGTACTAGGTTGGACTCAAGGAGGATTCGGCATGTGAGGTCTTGCTCTCAGTGCACAGCTCCTGACTCACCTATTACATTGTAAGTCACTTCTCCTGCATAGTGCAACAGCCTGAAGTCACCCCTGCACATAGTCTTCCTTGTTTTCTGATCAGCCAGCTTGTGTCTGCAAAGTACAGCACAGCAAAAAAATAACCTCAGCTGGAATGCACCCTCTGCAAACTCCACAACACAGTGCACTCTCTGTGAGGTTTTTGTTCCAATGGAAATTTTCCCGAGATGCCTGTCAACGGAAGAGCCACATGCAAATTCATCTCAGGTGACATTTTTACCTCAGGGGTTTGCAAATCTGTCGCATTTATAGCCCAAGAGTTATAGATTTGGACAGCTCAGGCCATTCAGCCCTTCACATCCATTCACCCACATTCAGTTTATGCCTTCCAGCACTCACAGAACAACCATGCTTTGAAGATCTTGGTCTTTATGAAGCTTGTACAACCAGCATAGTGCTGCTCTAATGCAATTAAAAAAAGCAGGAAAACAATTTTGGGATCCCTTTTGAGATCCATCACTTATTTTCAATACAATTTAAAGATTCTTGGTCACGAGTTCCCGAAGATGCTAATTTTAGATATGAATTAAATCAGCTTTACACCAGTCTTCCTTTTAGCTCTGGGGCAGCTATGAACTTCTCATGAAGACATCCTCTAGTAAATTCACCCAATCATCATGGGGCAGGTCAAGCTGACGGTTGAACCCCTTCAGATGAATGGAAAAAATTGTCTAACAAGAGAAAGTTACATACATTTTTATGTGATTTAATTAAATTTATTAGATATTTTAATTAATTTTAAGTGTGGGTATGAGCTTTTTAAAATTCTCACAACAATTTGAATTGTTTTCACATTACTTGTAGTTTATACAGGCCCTGTATGATTTTGAGTGCTTTTGAATCTCATTCAATAACAGCAGCAGCTTTGACAGCCAGTGATCTTGGAGGCGGGGCCTCCTGGATAACAAAGACCTCACTAGGAAATGGCCTGTCACTGGAAGCTTCTACTCAGGACTGCACTTGCAAGGAGCAGTGCAGACTGGAGACAAGTAGACTCTGAACTGGTCGAGCCTGAGCCGATTTGAATCCAGTTCATCCTATTGAAGGATCTGGACATCACGGGTTACTTCTCTGTGTACCTGAGTGCAACCGCCCCTTGGTGAAAGATAATTAGTAACATCCAGCATGAGTTGCTAGAAGAATGATCAAGCCGTGCTCAGCCATTACGGTGGACTATTAATCCAGACATTCGTCTGTTCCAGACAACCAAACTTCATTTTCAAATCTCTTTTATTGAGAATGTTCCTTTCCCCATGACGTCAAATAAATCTTTGAAATTTACTCCAGTGTCTCTGTATCTTTCTTAAGTTAGAACATAGAATATTACTGCACGTAGAGGCACTTTGGCCCAGGATGTGGTGCTGACCTATGTAAACCTACTCCACAATGATCTGACCCTTCCCTACCTCACACCCATAATCTATTTTTCTTCCATCCATGTGCTATCTAAGAGTCTTTTGAATGTCCCTATGGTGCCAGCCTCCATCACCACCCCAGCAATGCATTCCAGACACCAGCACTCTGAGTAAAAAAAAAACTTACCTCTGAAATCTCCCCTGAACTTTCCTTTTTAAAATATCTTTTTGAGTTTAACAAAAAAAACATACACACATATTAATCTAATACATGGGATGAAATATAAGAAAAGACAGATCATTTGTACTTCTCAAATAATACCTTGACATACATGGTATAAATTATGTGTAGCCTTCTCAAACAAATCAATTTTCAAAATATTTGAAAAAAAGAAAAATCTCTCCCTCTAAACAAGGTTAATTTGTATAATTAATATACATAGGAAACGAATGATGACATTCGGAAACCAGACAAGACTGTTCAGCAGCATCTCCCCTGAACTTTCCTCCACTCACCTTAGACCAATGTCCTCTGGTATTTGCTATTGTTGCCCTGGGTTTAAAAAAAAAGGTGTTGCTTCCCACCCTTTCTAAGCCCCTCAAAATCTTAGATACTTCTATTAAGTCGCCTTTCATCCTTTGTCACTCCAAAGAGCCTCAGCTCTATCAACTTTGTTCTCCAATCAAGGCAATATTCTGGTAAATCTTCTCTTCCTCTGCTCTATATCTTCTGTAATGAGGCAACAAGAAATGAACGCAATGCACCAAGTGTGATCTAACCATGGTCTTACAGAACTGCAACATTACCTTGCACTCTTGAACTCAGTCCCCTAATAAAGGCCAGCATACCATCCATTATTAATAAAATAATGTATGGTGAGCCAAGGCAGTTCTTTCTGCTCTGTACCAACTTCATAGAGACAGAAAAACTTCTACACCTCACTGTGTTGCAAAGGCCGCAAGTCATGTGGTATATTTCTTAAAAAGGAATAGTCCTCCCATAGCAAAGATTTTACACTTGTCAAGTGTGATACAGTCAGAGGATGTCAACAGAAGTTGTGGTCTCACACACCACAGGTACCCACGTTAGGAAGTGAGGATGGGCTCCCACTTTCTCCTCCAGCCTATCCAAAAATGTAAAATCGGTGGCTTCCCCAGGTCTCAGACATTCTTCATCCTTCCAGAGAAGAGAAAAACAAAATCACTCAATACTTCTGCCATTATGTTAGAATAAAGTCATGGTTACACTGTTGGAATGCCAGTTAGTACTGTGGACTCCTGATCCAGCGAAACTACACCCCAGCATTCAGGAGTTCAAATTCAAGCAAATAAATAAAGCAGAATTACATATCTGACTCTTGTCCCACAGCTGTGTAATCCTGTTTCCCTTATTATAGTGGAGTAATTACCATTTTTTCAAGTTCTGAGTTCCAGCTTAAGCCTAAATTTATAAAATATTTTCCTCACACCCCAAGAGAGTTGCCCCTCAGGCATTAACGTTGGTTTCAATTGGATTAATATATGTATATTCATTAAAATGTCAAAGGCAGTTCCATGCACATTTTTTTATAAATTTAAATTTAGACCTATAGCCCGGTAACAGGCCATTTTAGCCCATGGGTCTGTTCTGCTCAATTTACATCCAATTAACCTACACCCCAGGCACGTTTTGAAGAGTGGGAGGAAACTGGAGCCCCCAGGGAAAACCCACGCAGACACAGGGAGAACATACAAACTCCTTACAGACAGCGTGGAATTCGAAACCTGGTCCCGATCACTGGTGCTGTAAAGGCGTTGCACTAACCGCTATGCCGACCATGCCGCCCCATGTCCTCTCATAGGCAGGAGAATGATATTGGAGTCAGTGAATGGGATCATAGGAATTAATTACAACTGGAAGTGACTTAAAATAAAAATATATATCACTCTTAATTCATTTGAAAAGAACTCAGAAATTGTTAGATACACAGGAACCTCAGAGGACTTTGCCTGATACTGCAAAATAAACAGAAAATTAAATCACAGTTGTTGTTATAAGATTGTCGTGCAGTGAAAGGGCTGAATTTCTTACCAGGATAGAGATAATTCCTTTGTGTTTTTCTTCCACAAGGTCGCAGATGATCTTGTTGTTGAAGTATTGGATTGGCTCCCACTGTTTTAAAAAGAATAACAAGGTCATGTAGTGACATCTACAATGAATTAGGGTGACCCTAGTTCAGTTGAAGGCCACTTCTGCCAATAGGCTGGTTTAGCTGCACAGACACCATCTACATCCTAGGAAAAGCAACCAACATAGTGAAGGACTCATTACACCCTGGACACAGTCTCCTCCTTTCTCCCGTAAGGGAGAAGGTTCAAGAATGTGAAAGCACACACCAACAGGCTTAAAGGCAGTTTCTTCTCTGCAGTCATCGGACTCCTGAATGAACCCCACAACTATGCTATCTTGATGCCCTTGCTCGGTACTAATTGATCTTTCTTTTCATTGCATCTCTAAACTCTATAAATTGTGTTACTTATGAATATTAGAGATAACCTTTTAGCCTGCTTGCAGAAGAATTCTTTTCACTGTATTAGTTATAATGTGACAAATAAACAAATTAAATTATTTATACAGACCCACCCTGCTGCCCTACAATTTATTTCTCTCTAATTATTATTCCTCTATAAATTAATATTTATTCTACTTTTGTTGTATTTTCAGGCATTGCATTCATAATCACAACATTAAGATATGCCTTTAATTTCATGGTTTGGGTCTGCTCCAGAGGTTTGTGGGGTACATTACAGCAACGAGGTGAAAATGCACATTGCTGGGGCACTGGCATCTGCCCTGGAGAGACAACACACAGTTTTCATGTTATGGAGTGTCCAACTGTGGGCTGGCACATTGCAGAGGCGACCTTCCGGAAATGTCAGTGCAATTGCATGCCTGGGAATCTCAGCAGGTTATGCAGAGCGTCACTCAGCAACTCAGCAGGGTGCATGACCTGCTGAGTTTCGCCAGCACTTCTGTGTACTGCACTAGACCCCAACATCTACAGACTTTTTTCCTTTCCTTCAGGGAAGTCCAACTGAAGTACATATAACACTTAAAGACAGTCAAGCAAGACATTCTGTATATGTCAGGGTCAAGTGCAATTCACAAATATGCTGGAAAAACTCAACAGGTCACACAGCATCCTTAGGACAAAGTAAAGGGTCTGGGCCTGAAACGCTGGGTACCCTTTACTTCTGCTTTATGCCGCACGACCTGCTGAGTTTCTCCAGCACATTTGTGTAAACACTTAAATTCATTTTGAGAAACCAAGATTGAAAATCGAACAGGTAACTTTGTCCACAGACATGAAATAAAAAAAAATTGAATTTATATTTCATCTTTCATTTTTCAGGGATTTGTCAATAAATCATTTCTGTTGTAAATTATAGCTGAACTTTTTTTTGAATAACTAAACAAAATTGAATTTTAGCGATCAATGAGAAGCTGGAGGGACAGTGTGGGTCGAGCAACATCCAGCGAGAGGTAGATGATGGGTCCTGATCTGAAATGTTGACTGTCCATTTCTATCCACGGATGCTGCCTGAACCATTGACTTCCTCTAACTTCTCATTGATTGGATTCCAATGTCTGCAGTTTGTGTGTTTTTCTGAAATGTAGCAATGCAACCAGTGCAAACACCATTATTAGCTATTTTATGAGATAAGTTCCTCCACCTGAGCCCAGCTTTTGAGGCAGATGGACCAATGCAAACTTGCAACCACACAAGTATGGATGATAAATCATCGATAATCGTGTGAATGACATTGCCACAATGTGTCAGGCTGTAAGGTGGAGAATAATTATTGGAAATTTCTCATGGGGGTGGAAGTCACCTTGATCCATGGTGATTAATGAGTCATTGAGTCTGTTTAATTTTTTAAAAAATGTATAGGCACAGCATGGTAACAGCCCCTTCCAGCCATGAGCAAAGACACCCAAATTAATCTATACACTCCATAAGCCTTTAGAATGTGAGAGGAAACGGGAGCATCAGAGGAAGCCAGACACGAGGAGAACGTACAAACTCCTCGCAGACACTGTTAGATATGTACCTGGATTGCTGGTGCTGTAATGGCGTTGTGCTAACCTCTACACTAACTCAACTGGAACTGTGCTGTTTAAATTAATGCAAGAGAATGGACTGGTACCTGGATTCCTTCCACTTTGTATTCCTCCTGCTCTGATTTCAGGGTCAATTCAATCAGCAGTTGCTGCAGCTTCTCATTACAGTAATTAATACAGAATTGCTCAAAACTGGAGAAAAAGAAAACATTCATGATTGAATTCCAAGTGATAGAACAATGTTTCATTGAAGTTTTCTAGTCTGAATTACTTTGGCATCATTCTCTATTCTCCTAGCTTCCTAATAGATATTGCTTGAACTCAAATAGCAAATGATTCCCTTTAATATCTGTGGATTGAGTTGCCTCTTCATTTTATCTGGGGGGGGGGGGGGCACATCATTCACATGCCTGACACCAGACTCCTGGATCAGACACTCTATTCTGAGCACTGCCATGGACGGAGACTGGTGGACAGAGGAAAAAAATTATGGATGTGGTTAAAGTCTTGAAGAACTGTAACATCATGATCAACTCATGAACCTCAAGGGAATGCACTAGGAGCACTCAGACACCCATAGCAAGTAAGGAGCAAAAAACCCAATTTGTCCACTCTTTCAGCCACTACCTACCACATCTGTAGGGGAGTCTGCAGCCCTCATAGAACCTCATCAGTCACCCCAAACCCCACAAAACCTCAACTCAAAAGAGACTTCCTGAATAGAATGAGATGTGGTCAATGTTTGGCTTGGTGTGTGTGCGCGCGCGCGCACTGTGGATGGCCACATGCATGTGCGTCTGTGTTTTCTATTCCCCACACAGTTGTTCTCTTTCTCTCATCTTGCTCTCATTAAGACATGTTCTAATCTTACAGCCTTCAGTGCTTTGTGTGATGACCATATATTCTACATAGCTTATAGAGTGGTGACTGGTTATTTGATAATAGGACAGTACATCTACCCAACTCTTAGCATTAGCTGATGACCCAGGTGAATATTTTCAAGACCAGGTTCAGGAGGAAAACACCTCACTGATCTCCCTCTCTCTCCCCACCCCCCCTCCCCCAGCTCCCCACCTCCCCCCCCCCCCCCCCCCCCCCAGCCTCCCCCACTACTTCTGAGCTGAGGATGCAGAGGCAAGACACATCTCCTGTCTCTACCTCTGCTGTAAGAAAACATGCTCCAGGAGCTGGGGATTCCTCTCCCATTGGCTCAGTTACAAACTGAAGCTCCATGGCAGTGTGAGTAATCAAGGGGATAGAATCGAGTGTTCAATGATTACAGGATTACAGTTACTCCCACAGCTAATGTATCTTGAGTAGCCATGTACTGAGGTGTCATGTTCACTGAATGCATGAGAGGAGGTACTCAGCCTGTTGTTACTGTACCAGTGACAGATGTATGAAGAAAAATGGATATTCACCAGCATCTCTGCAAGAAAGGATTTGCAGCCATGTTGCTTGAACTGGAGGATGAGTTATAAGGAGACATTGGATAGGCTAGCATTGCTTTCCCCTGAGCGAATGAGGCTGAGTGGGAACCTTAGAGGTTTATCAAAATATGAAGAACAATAAATAGGGTAGAGAAATCTAAACCTAGAGCCCATAGGATTAAGGTGAGAGGGGAAAGGTTTGAAGGGATCTGAGGAGCAAGTTTTATTTTACACAGAGGGTGGGTGTAATGGAACATGGTGGTGTAGGTGAGTAATATGTAATGCTTAAAAGACATTTGGATAGGGGAAGTACATTGGAATCCGGGGAAGTCTATTGGCATGGATCGAAAATTGGTTGTCTGACAGGAGGCAGAGAGTCGGGATAAGTGGGAGTTTTTCAGGTTGGCAGAGAGTGGTAAGTGGGGTGCCGCAGGGGTCAGTGCTAGGCCCACAACTGTTCATCATTTACATTGATGACTTGGAGGAGGGGACAAAATGTGGTGTAGCTAAGTTTGCGGATGACACCAAATTGAGTGGAAGAGCAAATTGAAATGAGGATGTGGAGAGTCTGCAGAGGGATAGAGTTAAGCTGGATGAGTGGGCAAAGGTCTGGCAGATGGAGTACAATGTTAGTAAGTGAGAGGTTATCCACTTTGGAAAGAAAAATGAAAGAGCTGAATATTATTTCAAGGGTGAAAAACTACAGCATGCTGTTGTGCAGGGGGACTTGGAGTGCTTGTGCATGAATCGCAAAAGGTTAGGTTGCAGGTGCAGCAGGTTATTAAGAAGGCAAATGGAATGTTGGCCTTCATCGCTAGAGGAATTGAATTCAGGAGTAGGGAGGTAATGTTGCAACTGTATAAGGTACTGGTGAGACCGCACCTGGATAATAGTGTCCAGTTCTGGTCTCCATATTTGAGGAAGGATATACTGGCTTTGGAGACGGTCCAGAGGAGGTTTACTAGGTTGATCCCTGGGATGGATTGACTTATGATGAAAGATTAAATCGTCTAGGATTGTATTCGCTCGAGTTCAGAAGAATGAGAGGAGATCTTATAGAAACATATAGGATTATGAAGGGTATGGATAGGATAGATGTAGGAAGGTTTTTTGAGCTGGCCGGGGAAACTAAAACGAGAGGACACAGTCTCAAGATTCGGGGGAGTAGATTTAGGACAGAGATGAGGAAAAATAGTTTTTCCCAGAGAGTAGTGAATGTTTGGAATTCTCTAACCAGGGAAGTGGTTGAGGCTGCCTCATTAAACATATTTAAAATTCAGTTAGATAAATTTTTACATGATAGAGGAATTAGGGGACATGGGGAGAAGGCAGGTAGGTGGAGTTAGGTCATAAATTAGATCAGCCATGATCTTATTGAATGGCAGAGCAGGCTCGATGGGCCATTTTTGGCCTACTCCTGTTCCTACTTCCTATGTTCCTATGTTTACATAGGTAGAAAAGAGTGCAGAGGGGTTTGGGCTGACACAGGCAGATGGAATTAGTGGAGATAGGCATCTTGATCGGAATGGTTAGGTTAAACCAATCGGCCTCCTCTTGTTCACCTTGTTCTGTTCATCCTTCATTGTATGGAAGCAGGACACAGTGATTCGAGTTGTACTTGAGTTCAATGTTGGCTGCAGTTGCTCAAAATTAACAAAAAAAAAGGATTTTGAAAAATGACCAGGTGCATGACGTTTCTCTCCTGACCTTGTTGCTGTTAAACTTCCTTTAAAGGGTGTGGGGAATCAAAAATTCTTACCTGTTCACATCAAAAACTTCAAATCCATAGATATCCAATAGTCCAATCACTGTTTTTCTGCTAGGGTCCTACAACAAAGTGAAGAGATCATCAATTGCTCTAAGTCTCTCAGTGAAGGTAGCTGAATCTGAACTAGGAAATCGAGACTTAGTTGGCCATCTCAGCTTGGAATCAGTGGGAAGGAGGTTAAAAATATCCATGCAGCAGTAGTCAGTCACTTGAGGGTTGTGCTCTCGTCTGGCAGGGAGGAGGCTGCCTTGTTGTGAATCAAACATCTGGCTGCGAGTTCAAGGATTCCGAACAGGTTGATAGGATAGTTAAGAAGGCCTATGGGATGCTGGTCTTCATTAGCTGGGAAATTGTGTTCAAGAGTCAAGAGGTCATGTGGCAACTCTACAAATCTCTGGTAAGACCACTCTTAGAATATTGTGTTCAGTTCTGGTCACTTGATTATAGGAAAGTGCTTCTCCTCCTCCTCCTGTGTTGTGGGTAGAACTAGTCACAGCAATTCCTATTAGTGGACTTGTTAACGTCAGACCTGATGTTTCTAGTTTGTGGTGCCAATGAAAGGCAAACTTTTACCTTAGGTCTCCAAGTAGAAAAACCATCCATTCTAAAACCTTGGACTAACACAGTAGCGGAATCAATAGAATGGGCCTTGAAATTCCGTACTGCCCAGTAGTGTTCAACATGTCATACAGTACCGGCAGGTTTATAACTCTGCCTCCATCCAACTTAGTGACAAGTGGGGATGAATTTCCAGGCAGAGAGATTTTTTAAATATAAAAAATGTTTTTCCTTACCTGATTAGCTAGTGATTCATTGATCTTGTTAACAAGCCAAGTGAATGTACGTCCATAAATGGCTTTTGCTAATGCATCGCGTGCACAGAATGCCTGTTCAACACTCAGAGGGCTCAGAACCTTCCAAAGGAAAACCCAAAATGTACATTAATAGCCATTTAAGGAGTGTTATTCCCTCTTCCAATAACGTTCTCTTTCTAATCTTGCTTGTTTGGTTTTCAGGGAAGTGGATCAACATTTTGATTTGAAATGAGAAGGATTAGGATAAATTGCTGCTCTGTAAAGCAGGAATGTGATGGCTAAAACTCCAAATCCTCAGGACCATGGGATTAGGTTAGGACAAAAACTGGGAATCCCAGTTTGGTCAGTCCAATTCCTGTTAGTTGACCCTTAGTCAGTCCTAAAGCTGGAAGCAGGAAATACAACCGCATTTCTAGTCAGACAGGTATCCAAATTAAAACAAGATTTTAATCTTAAAAATTCTTTTCAGGTCTCTCAGTGTCTTGATCACCATTCTCAAGCATTTGCATCCCCTTTCTCTGCTTTAATTGACCTGAATTATTAACCCTGTTTCCCTCGCCAGAGATACTGGCCGACCTGGTGAATAGTTCCAGCACTTGCTGGTTATACTTTGGATTTCTAGCACTTTGTTCAACTGCAGCACAGTTTCAGAAGCCACATATCAGTTACCTCGTCGGCTTTTGCTTCAATCTTCTTGTAGGTCAGACCCTCTTGCAGGACCAAGACATGGATACCCAGCAGCTACAGGCAGACCGTGAAGAAGGGTGAGATGAAACACACTGTCAACATGGAACGATCAATACATACTGCCTCATGAGACGCAAGAGCCCAGGGTATCAGGAGCAGGAGTAGGCCTGCCAGACCCTTGCCATTTAATATGAGGCCGGAGGCCTCAACTTCTCTTCTCCATCAGTTCCTCACAACCCTCAATTCCTTCATCTTTATTTATTTACTTCTAGCATCTGCAGCCCTGAATCTAGAGATTCACCATTCAAGAAATTCACCATTCAAGAAATTCTTGCATATTTTTGCTTTAAATGGCTTATACCCTTATATGGTAACCCCTGACCCCTGTTCAAGACTCTCTCACCATTGGAAATATCTTAATACCATCTTGTCATGCACTCTTATCATAAGATTTCTCCTCATTTTTCTAAACTCCAAAGCATGCGACCTAACTTCATCAGCTGCCTGTGACAGGACAGCATTTTCTTCCCAGGAATTAGCCCAGGAGTTTTTTTTTCTGGATTGCTTCCAAAGGCAACACCCAGAGTGCAGGAGGAACCCAGCAGGTCAGGCAGTCTGCCTAATGTTTTCCATCCAGCTGCCTGACCCACTGGGTTCCTCCAGCTCTCTGGATGTTGCTCCAGGTTTCCAGCAGGTGCAGACCTTGTGTTTACCTCCAATGGTAACATTTCCTTGTGTAGATAAGGGGGCCTAGGCTGCACACAGTCCTCCAGGTGTGACCTTGCGGCGCTTTCAATTAGAGCCAACAGACCAGGTCGGGATTAATAGGCTTTAGTCACTATAAATGAACAGGCGTACCTTACATGGCCCGATTCCAAGGCAGTACTGAGGGAGGGGATTGGGTGATATTGCCTTTATTAGGAGTCCAGAGGGGGGGGGAGGAGTTACAGTATCAGGGACTGACCAACCAGTACAATGCCTGTAATACAGTGTTCCACCACATACTCACTAGACACTCTGCACAATTCTAACAAAACTAAACTCCAACTCCCTACAATAAAGGCTGATGTGGCATTTTGTCCCCAAACTACTTGCTGCATCTGCCTCCTAACCCTTGGTAATTCATGCACAAGGACACTGTGTACTCCATTCATTTGCAGTCCCTCTTCATTTAATCAGGGGTGGCCAACCTTTTAATTTTTAATTTAGGCGTACAGCATGGTAACAGACCATTTTGGCCCACCAGTCCTTGCCACCCAATTAACCTACACCCCTGGTACATTCTCGTGGGCCAAAATGGCCTGTTACCGTGCTGTATGTCCAAATTAAAAACTAAAAGGTTGGCCACCTCTGATTTCGATGATAATGTACCTTTTGATTCTTCTTACTGAAGGCTTTCCCCACATTAAACACGATTACCCAGTTTCTAAAGACTTTCTCAACCTACCGACACCCTGTTGCAGAACCCCAAACTCTCCCACCTACGCTCATGTCATCATCCTGCTCATTAATGTACATAGTAAATATTTGAAGGCTTATTTCACTACTTACATCAGATCCATTTATTCTGAATTACTGTCTGCTGCGTGAAAACCAATCATCAATCCATGAATCCATCCCAACAACCCCCTCCCCCAACACACACAATACCAAGACCTCTTGTTTTGTGCACCAGCCTTTTGTCCACCACAGACAACATGTGGCCTCACATACCACTTACTTACAGCCTGATAGCACCATGCACACATTGCAGATTATTTTCCTTTTGCCTTCAGTTGTACTGGGATACTGAAGCCACTGTAGCACCTGCCCTGAAATCAGACAGTTTGGTAGGCCAGAAATCATGCATAGACCTTCTTGCCTCTGTCAGACTTAGCTTCAGAAAGAAAAGTGCCAGAGACTCAATGGCCATCATATAAGACCACCACAATTCCTTGTCATAAAACCACACAGCACCGGATCAGGCTCTGCTATGCTCACTGCACCTTTTTTTGCCCATCAACATGAAAACGAGTATGGGCCTAAGGTGGGATATCACCTGCATGAGGTCCTTAATCTTATCTGGCTGTCCAAGTGCCTTTTAAATGTTGTGATTGTATCTCATTCCACTACCTGCTCTGGCAGTATATTCCCAATATCCATGACTATCTGGATTAACAATTTACTCCTGAGGTCCGCTTTAAAACTTCTTCCTCTCTCCTTATACCTCTGGCCTTGGAAAAGAGATTCTTACTATTAATACAGAACACCACAGCACAGAAACAGGCCTATCAGCCCATCTAGTGTGTGCCAAACTATTATTCTGTTTCACCTCATTGACCTGCACCTGGACTCTAGCCCTCCAGACCCACCCCATCTATGTACTGTACTGATCTAATATTTTCTTAAATGTCAAAACAAGCCAAAGTCTCCACGTGAACTGGCAGCTTGCTCCACAATCCTCCCACTCTCTGCATGAAGAAGATCCACCTAAAGTTCCCTTCAAACACTTCATCTTTCACCCTTAACCCATATCTAGTTCTTATAGGACAAAATGCTTCATACTAGATGTGCAATTAATTAAACAGTGCCACGCTGTATATTAAGATAAAGTATTTTGCCCTGGGTGGTATTGCTCTTTACGTAAAATTAAGCATATTAGGAATCTTCTTAACTCAAACACACCAGCAGGGATTCAGCTCCTTAAACATAGCCATCTGTTCAATCAGATCTGATTATGTTGACTACAAAACCAAGGAAGGTTTTAAAATCTCAGTTCTGATATTTGATCCCAATCTTCAATCAGTGTTTGTGTGAAGAAATGTTCCCTGAAGGACTTGATCCTAACTCTCACCTTCTGGCCCCCCTCTTCGCAGCCCCTCATTTTTTCACCCCTCTGTCTATTTGCCCTGGCAGCTTTACCTTGGAGATCCATCTGATTTGCTTGTCGACGATGATGTTGGCACATCCTTGATTATCAGCAATGAACTGAATGTTTCCCATGTGCAAAACGCTGGCAATGACCTCCAACAGGTTCTGTGGGCAGATGCAGGTTAACAGTACTTGAAGAGATGCCATAAAATGGAACATTAACATACCTTATCAAGGGAAGACTGTTTATGTTCACCAGACCTCATCAGATCTAAGAAGCTGAACACCCAGCAATATGTAATAGGTTCAAGATTCCTTTTATTGTCACATAAAAATACAATATATATGATATGCTTCAACTTTTATCTGTTGTAACGCAAACAAAGAATCACCATGAGCATTGCCTGGTGCCCCTAACAATGAGAGAATAGCAATCAATATGAAATATAAGAACTTACTAGGTGTATGGATTGGTCATGATGTGTCTCCAACAATGCCCAAAGCACCACTTACAATGAAGTGTAACCCATGATTAGCTTGCGGATGGCAGACCACACAATTAATACAGAGACGAAAGAATTGAGGAGATGAATATTGGGAGCTCTCCCTGCCTTTTGAATATCAGCTGGGAATCTTTAGCATTAGTTGCCATGACAGCAGTAGTGTTCCCAGCTAGAAGATCTTACAGGGAAATAAAAGTTAGGTAACTGATGATGTAATTGATGACAACATTGAGACTTCCATGTGTGTGTCCAATTTCCAAAGTTGCGGTCCCTGCTCGCAGTACTTTCCAGGATGGTACTCATGAAGTGCAGAGTGTCAGTGTGAAATTATAATAATCCCACCTTAATAAATTGTCGTGTCAGATCTGGAGGCACAAACACCTTCCCTGCTTACTTTGAATGATGAAGAATGGTTTTAAAGGACTAAGGTAATTTTTGTTCACCATCTTAAGATTTTTAAAGTATTAATTGCATTTAAAAGTTTTTAAATGCTAATTTACTATTAAATTTGTTTAAGTAATATTTAGTGGTTTTAATTGTCAGTAGTCAAAGATTTATCTGACTGGCTAAGCAGAGTTGTGGTGTAGCCAACTGATGGATTTTACAACTGATTTGAGGGCTGGGATTATTGTAGTAAGATTTTCCTCTTGGATGATGTCAGTTATGCTACAGTCCACACAGGATTGTGTTGCAATAAATAATCACAGGGATAACTGAACAAGGTAGGTGCAATCTATTTTGTACATTAGCAGGGAATTCCAACAATGCTTGGTGGGTCCCAAATTCAAAGGCAACATGCAGTTTATATACATTCACAGGTTAAATCAGCAGCTCCATGAATGAAGGAAAAATGAAGACAACTAGAATTACTTAAAACATTGACACTCAAAGCAACAGAGTACAAAATGGAGACAGAATGGTGCAGTGTCCTACAAACAGAATTTGGGTGTTATTGCAGGAGGACAAAACCATGCTAAGTAAATGTCAGACCATTCTGGACTGGAGTGACAACCTGACAGCGAGTCCTGGAATGGAATTGGACCCATGACCTGTTTGCTCAGATGCTGGGTCTGAACAAGCAAGCTGCTCTCATCTGTCAATTCCAGCCACACATTACCCAGCCATCAGAGTGATGCTGAAATCTCTTGGGAGCGCCTCCTTAGGAGTATCATCCAACACTTTGTCAATAACAATCAGGTATGAGCAAGATCAGCAACACCCACAGCTGGAAAATGAATAGAAAGCACTCACGTCAATATCGCCTTCAGTAAAATCAATTACAGACAATGCTTTTCGAACAGTTTTCCAACCACTTTTGTCATTGATGGAGCTCACTTTGGCACACTCACCCTATTAAGACACAATAGAAAGACACATTTTGTGACAGAACATGTTGCAACATCAGGGCAGTAAATCATTGGAAACTTGAAGCTAAAGACTTGGACCTGTTAAGGTCAAATGGTTCTCTGAGTACTGGCTAATTTCTTCTTGGTGGTCAGCCCCTAAGGATCAAGGATAACTTGCATCCACTCTGGGTTTCTGTGTGGCTATGAGATTATTATGGGGCATGCTGCCTCTTGCACGTATGGAGCAGAAGGTGGCCATGTAGTTGATCTGTCCTCCTGATGCATGCACCGAGGTGCTCATTACCATTCTCAGTGCATCTTCTCCATGTTGAACAGTCATGGGACAGACCTTCCCAGAGGTTAGTGGGACCGATACATTTCTTCAAGGAAGTTTAGAGCACATTCCTAATCTTTTCTTCTGTCCACTTGGCAATCTCTTCCTCCCAATAGACTGTCAATATCAGGAGTCCAGTGATAGGACATGCAAACCAAAAACAGGAACACTCGCATAATGTGTCTTCCTCTGTTCACAGGTTTTCATTTGAAATTAAAGCGAAAATGCTGGAAAAACTCAGCAAGCCAGGTGGTATCTGCAAGAAGAGAATCAGAGTTCACATATCAGGTCAAAGAACTAGCATCAGACCTGAAATATTAACCTCGTTTCTCTTTCCATGGATGCTGCCTGATCTGCTGAGTGTTCCTTTTTGTTTCAGATTTCCTGCATCTGCGACATTTTAGTCTTCATTCTAAAGGTTGGACCTTTTGCTCTCAATGTCCCAGGCAGCTCATCCAGTTGAGTCATTGAAATCAGGAAGGATCCTTCTGCAAGGATGAAATTTGTCCATAAGTATCCTGTCTGGATGCATAATGGCTTGGTACAGGAATTGATCTGCAGAAGACCAGAGCTCAGATTATCACGCAAAGCAACTGTCTCTACCTCGACTCAGACCAACCAATGAGAACCTCTGTACAGTTATCGGATGATCCCTAATCAGGGGACACTAATAGCAGAGGAAGTAGAGAGCAACTCCTCCACATAATAGGCTGCTCTGACATGGGAGGCACCACCCAGAGGGTTTTTAGATCCAACAAATGTTATTTTTTTCAGATTTACATTTTCTGCAATATTTTACTATAAATAGGTTAAATCATTAGTTCTTTCAAAGGGGATTGGATATATCATAGAAAATATAAAAACCGAAGAGTGATTAACTCAAGGTAATTGAAAGAACTGGCACAAATATAAGGGGCCTCCTTCATCTGGCAGTGCCTGATAGGATTTTTTACATTCTCCTCGTTAACCAAATGGGTTTCCTTTGGGTGTTTCAGATTCCTCCCACCCTCCAAAACATAGGCGGTAGTCGGCTAAGTGGGCTTCATGGCCTTCTTCCATGCTGCATCATTAACATTTAATTAAGAACATTGCTGAGGTAATTCCTTGAACATGGAAGGTGTTGGCACAGTGTGGAATGTTTTCCTGTGACACGCATGAGAATGAGCTCCAACAGGCTTACTTCATGGTGGGGAACTTGTTCCAGGGACACATTTGATGCCTCAGCCCATCACTGTTTCTTTTTTTTACCTGGGCAAGGTAGTGGTATAGCAGTGGGTTATGATCCAGACCCAACCAACGAAGCAGCTCATCATCTCCTCCCTCCAGCAGCTGGTAGAAGATGTGAAAGTTGCGCTCTCCATGGTTCTGATGGGCCACTCTTGACTTCTCCAGGAGATAACTCAGGATATGTCCTCCAACTGGAGCTCCCTGGAAAAGAGTATCGAGTAGGGCTTGTAATTACACTGATAAAGTAGGGAGCGAGGCTTCATTTCAATGCAACATCTCTATTACATTAAGAGTTTAATACTAGGGATTGCAGGATTTAAAAAAAAAACAAGAATTGCATTCATGTAGTGTGATTGAAATACCACATTACTTCACAGAGGTGTTCTCAGATAAAATTTGATGCCAACCCTTTTAATGAGATCTTAGATCAGAGATCAAAGGATTGAGCAAAGAAATGAGGAATATTGAAGGCATGGAGGTTGAGAGAGGGAATTCTAGAGTCTATGGGTCAGGACCTGAAGGTTTGACCATTTGTTGTGGGCATCAACAAACTCCGGATGGATAAGGGACCAGAAATAGGAGAGCACAGCCATTGGACAGGGGTGAAGGACTGCAGGAGGTTACTGGGATAGAAAAGATGCAGTAATGAAATTAATATTTTAACCATGGGGCTCTGTCGCTCTGTTCTATTACTTCTTGCTTTTGGTTGGGCATGGTGTCTTCAGGGAATGACGAGGTTTGGCAATTCATGAAACTCATGGGGGGGGGGTGTTGGAACCCCCTAATACTAGACTACTTCATTGTGGACAGCTACCTTTAATACAAGAGACCAATTGGCTTGGACCTTGTGCTGAAATTAGATTCCTCCCCTGTAGCACGGGGAAGGGGGAGGAGCAGGAGCACGTGCTCACAGGTAAGAGGCTGTAGGCGGATACAGGTGGGAGGGCTGATGAGAAACAGTTAAGTGGTAGTAGGAAACAGGTAAGGGGTCATAAGTTGATACAGGTGAGAGAGCAGAAGAGGAAGGAGCTGAGAAGTAATGGGGAGAGAACAGAGGGTTAAGAAAGATAGCTCTGTGATGGGAGAAGGAAGGGAAGGGGTTGGGGAGCTGGAAGAAGGGACACAGAGGGAAAGAGAGACTGGGGAGGGGGGTTTAATGGAAATTGGAGAAGTTGATATGGATGCTGTCTGGTTGGAGACTGCCAAGACAGACAAGGTGTTAAATGCACATACACAAAAGTGCAGGAGAAATTCTCAGCTCACACAGCATTCTTTATTTTGCCAAGATATATATCCAGTGTTTTGGGGCTGAACCCTTAATCAGGATATGACCAAAAAGCAGGAACTTGAATAAAATGGTGGAGGAAGGGGCAGGAGCACAGGCCCAGAGGCAAGAGGGTCTAGGTGGATATGGGTGGGAGGGCTCAAGATAAAAATGATGGGAAGTGACAGGGTTTTTTTTTTAAATCCAATTTGCAGTTGACCTCCAAGTTGATGTCATATTTATATTTATTTACATTTTAATATATATATTAGTTCATATTTATACAACTATTGGATTGGATGATGATAATATAGAGCAGGAGTACTAACGACCAACACTGACTCCTCAACGAGTGGGTCAAATGCTACAACTTATACCTTCAAAAAACACAGCATATCTCCCAACTTCCGCAAATGTTCTTCCTGTAAATACACAATCTGAAGGATCCAGTGATTGTTTATGGTGAGTAGAACCTAATGACATTGTTTATTTTGTTTCCATTTTATTTCCATTCTCACTTTTTAACAGTGATTTTAACAAAATATTTCTTTGTGAAGTCCCAATTTCATGAAAGATGTTATATAAAAATGCAAGTCTTTCATCATTTGTCGGGCATTAAACACCGAAGTAGACTTCAGTATATTTTCCCATGTGTTCAAAGTGTGAGTTGCAGTTGCTGTGTATCAGTTGAATATCAGCACCCACCTGCTTCATCCCATTTTTAATTCCCCTGCCCCCCCACCCCAGATTCAACCATGCACCTACACAAGATGGAGCAATTAAACTACCAATCTGCAGATCTGTGGGTGGAAACTCGAACATATGGGCAATGCTCAAAGTTATAGTGACAATGTGCAAACTGCACACAGTGTTCAAGGTCAGGTTTGAACCTGGGTCATTGGAGCAACAACACCTAATATTCCATCTGGGCATGAACATCGACTTCTCTGGTTTCTCTTAGGCCCCTCCCCTATAACGCTCTCTTTCTCCATCCCTCTGTCTCCTTTCCTCTAGCTCCCCAGCCCCCTCCATTCAGAGTGCTACCCTCTCCCCTATCACTTCTCAGCATCTTTCTCTTCTCTCTTCCCACCATATCAAACGGAGGCATCTTACCTGTCCTCTTCCCCCTGCCCCTCTTCCCTCCTCTCCTCTCTCTCCCACCCCCCCCCCACATTTTTATTCAGATGCCTGTCTGCCTTTTGTTCATACTTGACAAAGGGCTCAGTTCACAAAACGTTGGTTACTCTTTGTTTCCAATAGGTGCTGCGTGACCTGGTAG